>NC_133863.1:1873265-2603318 GCF_044706935.1 Curcuma longa | reverse complement strand
GCAGATACTCAGGTTCTTGTCTTCTTAATATACCATGCTTTGAATGAATCAGTAAGATTGATTAATTAATTTGTAAGTAATGGGTACCATTTACTAGGACATTTGCTCTAGCTAAGAAATGCATGGTTATTGAATGTGTAAAAAGACATGGTTTGTGTAGCTAGGAGCCTAGGATATTTGCCCGTTTGCCCTGTTTTTATTCTTCCATTCGTGAATTGCTCTCTAGCCTAGCCAACTAGACAACAAGTGTAAATCTTCTGTTTACAAATCATAATCCTACTGAAAATTCAAGATGTAGTTTTTGCCCCCTGAAAATAGGAAATTAGGAAAGCCCAGGTCATCTATGTTCAAAGAGTTAAAGTTTCTTCATATAACAAAATTTCCCCAAGTTGTTCAAAATGCCTTGTCGATCAGTCTATAAGCTTTCCAAATTAGTGGGAATGAAGGTGATGCAATGATTTTGAAATTTTACATTTATTACAAATTGTAAAACACTACGTAGGAGGAAATAATATGTATGCCTAATGATCAATAGATTCATGATTCAAAGCAATAAAGTTCAATCAATTGCATACAAGAGCTTTGAAGACTAAACAGTTTAAACACTGTAGAATTAAATGTATGAAATATAGCTTTAATAATAAGAAAACTCTCCTTAACTAAACTAAAAAAGATATTTTTAAGAACTGAATATTTCTAGCAAATAGCAATATATCCTCATAAAGTTTAATGGAAGCAAAAGATATATTTAGCCTACCACAGATAGTTAGGACTCATGGCTTGTTGTTGTTATTTAACCATGCTAAATTTCACATTGCTTGTAGCTCCACATAGTCTTGCAAAAAGGATATAACATCCATGCAGCCAAATGTAGTCATTCCTTGATCAAGTTAAGATTTGGGCCAGTCAGTCTACTTTGTAGGCCATCAAAATTTGAAGGTGTATCATGGTCACCACCATCCTTGGTCACAACCGAGGGTTGGTAAAGTCTTGAGTTCCTTTAAGTTGGTATGGAGTTGACATACAATGTTATAGATTTCTCTGAGTGAAGGAAGTTAAAACAGTCTTATCCCTGGTCCATTGGGAGTTAACCCATTTAACCCACTAATCTATCCAAAGTCAAACACAATTTGATTAGGAAGTAATTTGGGATGATGAAATTCAAAATTGTTGCGGGTGCTAGAGGTGCATTTGTCATTGTTCCAGTTACATCTTTCCTTGTCGCCCTACTGGTTAGGAACACTCCACCATATATAACATCTCGGGCTGAGTTTGCAAAGTAGTTTTCATGATTTTCCTGAATTCAATTAAGAAAGGGTGGGGATTCAATCCCCTTATTTGAAGCATACTTTGGCTTTCTTCAATTTTTTATAATAATGCAATAACTTTGTTGTATGTCTTGATGTTGTTTCACATCCTGCAATAATAAGATAAGGAAAGAAATATGATGATTAGGTCCAGTGAAAAAAAATAAAATACATTTAAGAACCATTTGATTGTGTCATAATATGCCAAAGTATCACGAGCAGTTTACTAAAATAAAAAATCATTCACTTATATGCTCATGCAGTACATTGTGCATCCACTTATGACCACATAGAGATTATGTTAACCAAATCGCCTTGGGCTTGTTAAAGTCCTTGCTAATTCCAAGTTATGATGATTCAATTAGACCAATTTCTACCTAGTAAACAAACAAGAGCATATTCTATGGACTGCTGAGGTCAATGTGATATTAGCTGATAGTGTTAATATAATCAATGCCATTTTTCTAAAAGCGCATGGGCCATATACCATGTACATGATGCAGTGGTTTGACTGCATACCATATTTATATGCTTATTTTTTTTGGGTTAGAATCTGTATATGCTTTTTAAACCTTCACAAGATATTTCTTAAGATAAAACTAATCCAAGGGATGGTTGACTGATAACATATATTTATTTACTCCATCTATTTATTCTGAACAAGTGTCATCATAATTTTGAACATGCTAGTTGAGGAACCAATGTTAATATGGTTAATCTCTACTGCAACTCTCAATCATGAAAACAAAGTTCCTCTATAGAAATGTTAGTAGGATATAGATCAAAGTAGGGCCAACTTCCTACTAAGAACACTCAAAAAGAAAGGTGTCAGGGGAAAAAGTTCTCCCAAGGAGGGAAGAAAGAAGCTCGCCCAGCTTCCTCACAAATTGTTCAAGTTTGATTTGGACAAAAGCAATACTGATAACTTTGACCAGTGATTCTAGTCAAAATAAGACCTACCTAGTTTTTTCTGGGACACTATTGTGTTAATCATTTTTTTAATGTTTGTAAACAAACAGCTTTATAAATTAAAATTTTCCTTCCTGTTTCCTTCCTGGGAAGGAAAGACAAACTAGGGAAAACTTTTCCTTATCTGTTTCTCCCACCTAAATTTCTTTGGGTACCTACTGGCTTTCTTTAACTGCTTTCCTTCCATATAGGTAATTGGCCCCTGAAGACATCAATCTAAGATAGGGTAGGAACCTTCGTTTAGTTTGGTGATCCACCAGTTTACTTAGTCAGCATTTAACTTTAGGAACTCTAATTTTTCATTTAGACCCAAGAAGGTTTCGACCTTTTAAATGCTCTCTACATGCTAACAGATAAGAGTAGAAAAGTAGGGAATGTAATTCCACCCATCTTACCTTGTGGATGTCCTTGCTAGATCATTGGTTCTCTGATTCAAAGAAGGGTAACAAAGAGTTCCCTAGAGCAAGATCAATAAAAAAGTAAAAGACAGGAACAGTTGATCTAATTAAAAAAGAGATGAAAATCATGCTGAGGACACTTATAATGCCCTTTGCTATACTGTAATTTTCTAATTGCAACAGACTGACTCAGGAAAGAGATGACAATGCTCTTGAATGATGCAAATGGTGAACTCCTGTGTAGGTGTTCAGAACTACTTTTTGTGGGATCCATTTGTGCCTTTCTAGCTATTAATGGGTTTTGTGGGAGGCAAGATTAGTATGGCAACGCTAGATCCTTAGAACTATTTGAAATTCAAACTCTGTTTAACAACCTCTCTAATATACTAGAGGGCAGTATCCTTATGATTTTCTGGCCACCATTATATCCTTTTGCCAAAACTTATAGCAAGTGAAGGTGGACCTTTTCTTTTTCCATTTTCACATTGATTTGGGCAACATTAGATCCTTTCTCTTAAGTTTATCCTAAGCCATCTATGGAAATTACTTACAAGGTCCTCTTCATTTGATAAATACACTGGGACTAGTGCTGCATATCCTCATGACCTGAATCATCTCTATTGAAGCCCCCTTCGAAGCACACATTCATGTATGGCATGAAATGTGCCAGGTGAACCAAATAGCACAAGGTTCATTTAACCTTTAGGGTGGACCTATCTAAGGGATCTTGGAAGCCTTTTAACTTTAGGAGAGTCGTTGGTAGGACCACACTAGAATACATTTATTGAGAGAAGAAGCAAGTAGTATGGACATAGTTTTACTGAAAAAAAAAGGGCAGCCCGGTGCACGAGGCTCCCGTCTTGCGGGGTCGGGGAAAGGATCCATTGTACGCAGCCTTACCTTGCCTTTGACAAGAGGCTGTTTCCAGGATTTGAACCCGTGACCTCTAGGCCACAAGGCAGCAACCTTACCGTTGCGCCAAGGCTCCCCTTCATGGACATAGTTTTACTTCTCAGAGAAAATTAGTAAGATATATTACACAATAGGTATACAACCTAGCTAATAACAACTAATTATGTTGCATTCTACTTCTTGGAAAAGGCAGCAATGACTACAAAAAAATATGTGCACTATTAGCTTGATGCATCCATCAAATGCAATTCCAACTTCCTGTGACACCTATGTAATAATTTGTTTTCTCAATTGGAATGATCATTAACTTGATGTCTCTTGTACCCTATAGATAAGTCTTTGTTTGTGAATCTCTCTTCCGTGGCAACTTCTTTAGTATGTTAAGCTTGATATATTGTGTGTTATTTGTTGCAGGTATGGGGCGGATATTGCTCGTGGTGTGGCAGAGCTCCATGCTGCTGGTATTGTTTGCATGAGTTTGAAACCATCAAACCTTCTTTTGGATTCAAATTACCGTGCGGTGGTCTCAGATTATGGGCTTCCGGCTATTCTTAAAAGACCTATGTGCCGAAAAGCCCAATCAGTTGCTGAGGAATGCCCATCAAGTTTGCATTCATGCATGGATTGCACAATGCTAAGCCCTCATTACACAGCTCCTGAGGCATGGGAGCCAGTAAAGAAATCACTAAATTTATTTTGGGATGATGCAATTGGTATATCTTCTGAGTCTGATGCTTGGAGTTTTGGCTGTACTCTTGTGGAAATGTGTACTGGATCTGCCCCGTAGGTCGTCTAAACACTTCACTTGCTTCCTTGAATGTTTTATTATAGTACATTTATAATTTCTATGCAGATGGTCTGGACTAAGTACTGAAGAGATTTATCGGTCTGTTGTCAAGGCGCGGAAATTGCCCCCTCAATATGCAAGCATAGTCGGTGTTGGAATTCCTAGAGATCTATGGAAGATGATTGGTGATTGTCTGCAATTCAAACCTTCAAAGAGGCCAACTTTTCATTCAATGCTAGCAATCTTTCTTCGACATCTACAAGAAATTCCTCGGAGTCCTCCTGCTAGTCCAGAAAAGTAAACTGTTGTGTACTTATGATGTTAGTTAAATGAGCTCATACATATAACTTATTTTGTGTTTTGATGCCAAGATCCTTCTTGAAAATGTAGTAGCAAGCAAGTAGAAAGTTAGAATATCGCTAGGCAATATAGGACGTGTAATATGTTTGCTAATTGACCTTTTTCATCTGCTTTCTCCCTTTATTCATATCCAAATCAAGAAATTATGAATTGTGCACTCATTGTTCTTAAGCTGGAAGCATCAGGATTGACTTCTTTTACTTGCAAAGAATTGAATACCTAATGTCTGCCTAATCTAGAATCTATTTAGCTCCAAAACTAATGGTCACTTATATGTTCACGTCTTTGCTGTATGGTTGTCTTGTGCTGTTTTATATATTACAAAAGGTTTTCACAAGGGATTTGCTACCACTGAACATAGTCCGGAGAATTCTTTTTATGTGTTTATTTTGTGCTATGTCACCCATCTCGATGGTTTCGCTGGCCTCCTTGAGGGTTTGTTACCCTTGTTATCTTTATTATGCATGAATTCTTTATTATGCATTAAAATTTTCTTTTTTTATTTGCTTGCCACAGTGAGTTTCTAAGAGCTACTACAACCAATAATACCTCGGACCCTTCTCCTGTATCTGTGTTAGAGGATTTTCAGTGTAACCCAAATATTTTACATCAACTTATATCTGAAGGAAATTTTTGTGGTGTGAGGTATGTCGGAGGAAATGAGAATGCATTACCACATGCCAATTCTTATAAATCAGTTGGCTCATCATGGATTACTTCTTTCTTGTGTTTGGCAGTGACCTGCTTGCAAAGGCAGTTTCAAACAGGAAGAACTCAATTGGTTCTCTTCTAGAAGCACAAAATGCCGAGGGACATACTGCCCTGCATTTAGCTTGTAGGCGAGGTTCAGTGGAGCTTGTGAAGACTATTTTGTCTTTCAAAGAAGCTGATGTGGATATTTTAGACAGAGATGGTGATCCTCCCATTGTGTTTGCTGTGGTTGCTGGTTCTCCAGAGTGTGTTGGTGCTTTGATTAGCAGATCTGCTAATGTTAGTTCCAGGCTGAGAGATGGCCTTGGCCCTTCTTTAACCCATATATGTGCTTTGCATGGCCAACCAGAGTGCATGAAGGTAGGCATATTTGTTATTATTATTTTTAGGACATTGCCTTTTGGTTGTGTTCATTTTCCTAAATTCGTCCATTTGAATTTTCACAGGAATTACTGTTGGCAGGAGCTGATCCAAATGCAGTCGATGATGAGGGCGAATCAGTTTTGCATATAGCCATTTCAAAACGATACTCTGATTGTGCTATTGTTATTCTGGAAAATGGAGGATGTAGATCAATGAGAATACTGAATGCACAGAGAAAAACGTAAGACTATGTAACTGCATTTATTAGTAAACATGTGAATTCAAGACTGATTTTTTGTCCATATCTCTGAACATGCTCAACAATTACTTTGCTTTGTACTGACTCCTTTCTGTTCAGGTTTGTTTGCATCAAGCCATCAGTAGATTTACTCATTTATTTATAGTTAAACTATATTCTGTTAGCTACATGAACCTAAATTTTATTACCCTTATCATAAAGGATGGTATTTTTGCTACATAATAAAGGATGGATGTTACCTAAAATATGTTGTCGAGGCCTTTACGTGTTCTGCTTGGTCATGAAATTATGATAATTGTTTTTTTTTTTAATTATAAAACTAGTAGTTCAAGATGAAAATATGATAAGGACTTGGTCTATATGACCATATTACTTCTAGTCCTTGTACTTGCAGCTATTTAGCTACTGTTTCAGATGATTTATGTGATTGATTATGAAAGTAATACCTATGAGGCTATGACAACAATTTATTAGATGTGGGTCCCTTTCATCATCCATTGTTAGTGCTGATTATAGTTACAGAAACTTGATTATATGTGATGTTAAGCATTCCCTTGCCTCTAGTCTGGAGTTGGAGTTTAAATTTGGTACATTTAAGCGAAAATATCACTGCTTGATCTACCTACTCTCCTGCTTGGCCTGCTCATTGCATATTCAATGCAGTCTCTTGTCTAAAATGCATAATCGTCTGCAGTTGGAGCACTCTTGCTATATACAATACATTGCATAATTGTCCAGTAAGTTCAAATTGCCTTTTCTAGTTGCGTGAATATCTACATTCTCCTCCTCGGATACTATGTGACCAACTAATATGCCATCTTTGTCAAACTATATTTGTTCTAACTGTTTGGGGTGGTCTATATAACTCTTACCCTCCATTGAGCTATGCAAGTCTATAACATTCCCATACAGAAGCTACAACAAACTACCATTTGGTTAACCTTTTCTTTAGGATGCACTTGGTTTTAGAAGGCATGCATGGGTATAAGAATCAATGAGTTCCAATTTAATTGCATTATTGTAGTTGGAATGATTACCTAGAATCTAGTTCCCATCCCTTGCTAAAGAATCAATTTCACATTCCACATTGATTGGTAAGTTCTTCAGAAAAATGACAAGTTTACATACAATGTAGATCTAGTATAGACCAAAAACTACAAAACGCCACCACTTAAAGAATTTGAATAAATTATAATTATTAGCTAATTTCATTTTAAACAATTGATTAGAATTTTTCTTGACATACTTAGATTATTCTAAACAATTAATTAAATTGTGTACAAAACTGTGGTCCTAACTCCACATGTGACAAATCAAATAATACTCGAAATTTGTCTAGCAAAATTCTTTGATATTGCTACTATGGAGTGAGGTTACACAGAACTTGTAATCACATTTTCCCATGTTTTATAAGCTATCATGCATGCTGCATTGGTTCCATGAAACCTTACTTCCATAACAAGATAGCTGAAAGGTCTTGTATTGCACTGCACCACAAGAGAAGATTTGGAATAAGGCACAAGAAGAATCAAATGAAATAGTGAGATTACTAACTCATTAAAGTTTTTTGGCATTGTCAACTTTTACTTATGGCATGAGTTGCTCCGTAGATATATTGATTCTGCTATGATTAACATAAAATGACTTTTTCTTTGAAATTTATTTATTATTATCCTTATCATTATCATGATTTTAAAAAAAAAAACTTTTTGATAACCATTTTGATGAAAGGCCCTTGCATTTATGCATTGAGACATGGAATGTTGAAGTGGTGAAGAAGTGGGTTGAGTTGGCATCACAGGAGGATATTGATGAAGCCATAGACATTCCAAGTTTAAATGGAACAGCATTGTGCATGGCTTCTTCTCTCAAGAAAACACGTGAAATCGGTAGTTTCCCCTTTATGCAAATGTTCACTGTTTTTCTTACCTTTCTACTGCTATTTAGTCTATTTACAATAGAAACATAAACATTTCCATCAGCTCTCAACAATATTCAGAAGCTTGAAGGTATAAATGAAGGGATCACACTGATAATGCTATGATCATGAGATAAATTTAACCTGAACATGCACTGTAATTCTATCTTAATTGTTATTATGTGACGTTGATCACAGTCAACTTTTTCAAAATGAAATGGTTGACTTGTTAGATTTTTGTACCAGCCATATATTTAAAATTCTGTTTAGTGCTAGCCAACATGGGTGATTTGTAACGTTTCTCTTGTGTACCAAAATGAATGACGGTTGGCATGAGAAAAAGATATAGTGAATTAGTTGAGACGGCTGAACATTATTTGTTTTGCTCGTGTCATATATGTATTGCCCCATGTATTGCCTGTACCAAATTACACAATCCTTGTTTTTTTGCAGGGACTGAGTTAACTAAAACCTACTTGAGAGTCATCTAAATCTAAATGAACCTAATTTAGATTCATTATCAATAGTTATTTTGTTCATGGTACATACAATGCAGTTTAATTAATGGTTTAGATGTGACAGATACTATATACTATGAAGTATAATTATATAATATATATAATTACATATGTAATAGATTAAGTAATCAATAAGCCCATCAAAGCTCATTTTAACTATAATTGATATCCATCGTACTCACGACTTCCCTAAGACCCTAACACTATATTTTTTAAGCATCATATGATCACTAATCAAATCATAGCTTCAGCACCTATATGTATCCTTATCTAGTACCTATGTCTGAGCTAATTCCACTTATGCTAGTCTAGCTTCTAATTGTTAACCAAGTAACTGATTGCTGATTGCTAAGTTAAATACCAAATTTTCTAAGAGAAATACTTAATCTTTGTGCTGGAAAATTATGGTGCTGATCTCTTTATACCCCCTACAAGAATCAATGCTTCTGTCTGCATGATGCCCATTCTGGTAGTAGTACTTAGTACAGGATCCTTAATAAGCCATTAGTAGTGATACTTATCCTATTACTAAAAAGGTATGGCATAAGTTCATTATTTTGTTATATTTTTTTTAGTTGTTTCTATAAAAATTTAAAATGTTATTATCTAGGTTTTGGTAGTGAACAAATAAAATAGGCAGGGATCAAAGGGTGGGTCAGTGATGTCCATGCCAGTGTTGGCACCACCTTGACATTGTGATAATACTCTTCTCGGTTGATATCAAAACCAAAACTTATAATGAAATAAACCATATTTGGCTGTTGGTACTAAATTAACCATGTCCTTGGGAACATTCTCTTTGCTTGCCACCTTGTGAGCAGATCTGCCTTTCATGCCATGTAGAGGCCAACAACTACTACAACCCAAAATTCCTAGGCAAGGTGATGGGTCCCCTTGGTGCTTAAATATGCCAATCCTTAAGGCTGTAAATGATCATAGGTGCTTGACCGGATAATATATTATTGTTAGATCCAAAATCTAATGATGTGCTTGTTTCCTGGAGGTCTTGATAAGATAATGTATTATCATTAAATTCAAAATCTTTTAAATGAAACAATATGATGTTTGATCATGTTATTGTTAGAGAACCTTTTGATTTGGAAATGATCTGTAACTTCAATACATTTAAGATAATGCCATGGACTTTGTGTTATTTTATAGGTGCTGGCGAGCTTTTCATTTAGTTACAATTTGTATTTTCCTTCTTTTATCAGAATTCCTTGTTAGTTTTGAAGTGTTTTATAGTATTGAAATTGATTGGCTTGAAACTCTTTGATAGAGGGCCGGGAACTGGTTAGAGTGTTGTTAGCTGCTGGTGCAGATCCCACAGCCCAAGATGAACAGCACTGCCGTACAGCATTGCATACTGCAGCAATGATCAATGATGCAGATTTAGTTAAGGTAGCATTTAAGCATTCTATTTTTTTTCTCTCAACTGCATACGTGTTTCTTTTCCCATTTCTTAGTTTTTTCTTCACATGGAAATTATTTTTGATATTTATGACTAGATCATTCTGGAAGCTGGGGTTGATGTGAACATAAGGAATGCTCAAAATACAATACCTCTCCATGTTGCATTGAATAGAGGTTCAAATTCATGTGTTGGTTTGCTTTTATCTGCTGGAGCAAACTGTAATTTGCAGGTAATATGATAACTTGTTTTTGTAGTTTGAGATGAACGTTCTTCCTAAGCGGTTAAAGTGGGGAGTTAATATCTGTATGAGTATCCTAATCTGTCACTCAATCTACTTCAAAACTGTTAACCTCTTTCAGTACATGTAGTTTTCTTATGGCCTTGTTTGGATACAGTGTGTCTATTGTCCCACTAGATAACATGCAAGAAAAAATTGCTTAGCATCCAAATTTAATAATTTCGAGACTCCAGAACTACAAATGTTTAATAAAAAAATTGCATTTTTTTTCTACTTTAATCTTCAATACATGATAGGAATTCTAGTTGAAGATCTTGTCATTGAACTTCAATTGCAGTAGCAACACAACAAAGAAACGTGGTGTCATTTTCCATTAAATTGAGGGCAGGAAATTGTAAATACCTGGCTTGCTAAGCTTGCCAGTGTTTGAGAGGAAAGGCAATTTAATAAATTAGAAAAGCAAATAGCTAAGCCAAACATAAGACTCTTTCATAGTAATGATCAAATGAGCATTGGGGAGGTAGTAAAATGAGTAACTGAAAGGTTTGATGAAGACATCAGTAAGCAATCAATTCTTTAGATGAGAATAATAGTGTCTTGATTTTCTTGGACATTACATTTCTGTTAAAGGCATAATCTGCTTCGATATGTTCTGGTTTTTTTTTTGTGCATTTTTTTCTCATAATTCATCCTTAAACTAAAGAAATACAGGAATGCAAAGTTTGCAACTGTAAAAGGGAAAATGTGAAAGATTATTGATGGAGAGATTAAGGCTCCTATAACTACAAAACACTAAAAGAGGCAAAAGAGAGAAAAAGGAGAAAATGCTAGCGGAAAGAAAGAGTTAATCCAAACATCTAATTAATTAAATGGGAGAGAATGTCAGAATAGTAGTTATCTACTAACCATCCTTAAAAACAGCCTAGGAGGTCACAGATAAGGGATCACGTGTCGCATAAGTGATATGTAGGCTCAAATAGGTAGCCTAGACGCCTAGGCGAGCACGATAGGTGCTTAGGCAGGCTAAATGAGCTATTTATGCAGTGAAAAGGGGGAAACTAATTAGGTTTGTATGATGATCTAGAACTTTTAAAATGATTTTGTTAAAGAAAAATAGTTCTTGTGATTGTGGAAGTCTATACTAAGCTTTTGAGGTGTTTACTAAAATTTGTTTTGCAAATGGCAAACACTTCAGTTAATCATATGCATGTTATTGACAAATATGACCTATTGTATTGTATGTTGTTCACTGTATGATTGACATGCATTTTTGTCTATGTCAAATTATGAATTGGATGGATTGGTTGGTATACTTTTTTTTTTTTTGAGTAAATGATAGTCATCCTTTGTGTAGTGGGTTGACAACATGCCATTTGGGAACACTTTTTTTAAAACCTTGCATCTACTCAATAAAAAGGGAGAAATGTAGAAAAAAATGCTATTAGAGAGCAATAAAGCTTCAATATCTAATCAACTAAAAAAGAGAGAAGTGGCGAAAATGCTGAAGGAAGAGGGTAGTGATGTTTTGACATACTATAACAACAACAATCAAGTTTTATCCCACTAGGTGGGCTATATGAATATTTCTACTTCATTGGATTTTATCCCCTACTATATTATCATCTATATTTAAATAAATTTTATCTTATTTTATTGTTGCTAATTAAATCTTTTTTTATCTTTCTCTTCCTTGTTTGATGTGCATATTTGTTATAGTTTCACATCGCTTAATTGGAGCATTTATTGGTCATCTAAGTACATATTCATACCATCTTAAACGTATCTCCCAGAGTTTTTACTCAATAAGTGTAACCTTGACTTTCTCTTTGATGTTCTCATTTCTTATCCTATCCATCTTTGTATGTCCGTCATCTACCTTAACATCCTCATTTATATAACTCTCATCTTTTGCTCATGTGTTCAAATCATAGTATAACATTCAACTCCATATAACATAATAAGTTTAACCATCGTTTTGTAAAACTTTTCTTTAAGCCTTAGAGGTACTTTACGATTACAAAGAACATTTGACGCTCTCCTCCATTTCCACTATTCTGCTTATATTTTATGTAAGACATCTCTCAATCCTTCTATCCTATTACAAAAATGATCATAAATACTTAACTCTCAGTAACAAACAATTTGTTATCTCCTATCTTAACAATTGTCTCATTACGTCTAATATTGCTAAACTTAAATTTTATATATTTTATCTTTACTCTATTAAGTTTAAAATCTTTTCATTTCGGTATTTCCTGTCAAAATTCGAGTTTAACATTTACTCTTTTTCACGTGTCTCATCTATCAAAACAATATCATCTGTAAATAACATGCACTATGATACCGTATCTTGGATGTGTCCAAAATTCGTCTATGATTAGTGTAAAAAGATAGAGACTTAAGTTGATCTTTGATATAATCCTATCTTTATGGGAAATATTTCGGTTAATCCGTCTAAAATCTTCATTTTTGTCATTATATTCTTGTATATATCCTTAATTAGTTCAATATACGCTATACTAATACTTCTTTTTTTTAGAATTCTCCATATAATGTCCCTTAGGACTCTATCATAAATTTTTTCTAGATCGACAAATATCATGTATAAGTCTTGTTTCTATTCTCGATAATTTCAATTAGTTTCCTGATAAGATGTATAACTTCTATTATCGACCTTCCAAGTATGAATCCATATTGATTTTTGGTCACCGTGGTCTCCTTCCTTGGTCCTTTTTCTATTACTCTTTCTCAAAATTTCATGAGGATATATTGGAAAACAATAGATAAATAGTTGGATACCATAGAGGATTTGACAATGTAATAGGGAGATATAGTTCAAACTTCAGAAGGCAAGGGCAACAAAGAGATCCATGTTGTTGAATGCAAAGAAGCAAATGTAGACTAGGAAGCTAAATTGACAAAAAGGTCAAAGTTTGAGATGTCTTTTAAAAAAGCTTCAACTACAAAGTTGGGGCTTGATGTTGAACCTGGTTGGCTCAAATTTTACTAGATCACTCTGTTTAGACTGATACAGATATTTGATGCATGATTAAATCATTTGGATGGCCTATGTTCTTTTAATTGATCCTATGGATGCCTTGTAGGAAAGATAAGAGTGCACTTGCTCATGGGCTTTGCTTGGGTGTCCTTGTGTGATTGTGTTTTGTTGAGCTTGTGCCTGCACGTGGGAAAAGTGAGTCCTTGCTTTGGAGAGAGGTGGATGCATGTTCTTTGCCTTACAGAAGGATGATGCTCGGAAAAGGTGACCATAACAATATTGAATTCACATAGCTAAATATTCATGTGCTACTGAAGGAAGCACGAGGAGATGATGAATTATTATGAAATTGATGTTAGTACCCCAGTGGAGTTTTGATGTGTAGTCAAATAAGTCTAAAATTAGGTCTTGTGGTATTTGACGTGTATGTCTAAGTGTACAAGGACTTAGGAGATCACACGTAATATCTAGATGATGAACCTTAGCAGAAGACGTAAGCAAACGAGAAGGATGACACGGGTAAGGAGCCGACGGGCTCAGTGCATTCGAGGTATGAGGAGCTGCAAAAGAATACTCCGGCGGAGCGAGAATGATGCACGGGAGCGAGCTGGAAGGGTTCAGTGCATCCAAGGGACAAGAGGCTGAGAGGAAGAGTATGCAAGGCGACCAAGGCAGAACGGAGAACAGAGGAGGAGGAAAATGGTCAACACAAAGTTGACCATTCCAAGCGCTCAAATCCAATCCGGGTGCCCCAGAGTCCAGGTGCCCGGATCCATTCCGACCGCTCGGATACCCTATCCACATTAGCGCGAGCCATTGCCGAAGCGGATGAGGATGGAGTCCATGTCAGAGGAGTTCAAGCGCCTAGAGAGGTTCCAGGCTCCCGTCATCCAAACTCGTTGGCAGATTGTTGACAGATCGGATTGGGATTGACGAATCCAGGTGCCCGGAAGGCTTCTAGGCGCCCAGAAGTGCCACGTTAGCACAACGGTCAGATTAAGGTGAAAGTTATAAATAGACTGAAGCTCTATGTAGAATACACACACTCAAATTATCTGTTTCATTCAGTTCGTTTAAAGTCTACACTCAACCGTTGTATAAGGTTTCTCCACCTCCAGATCATTTCTGACGAGAAGACTTTGATTAGAGCTTTCATAGTCTTAGACTAATAACCCGAGAGTTGTAACCAAGTAAATTCTGTATCTCATATTTTATTTCATGTTATTTACATTTTAATTAGCGTGTCCTTGCTCAAAACATTAGCAAGAGAAAGAGGTTAATTTTGCAGGTTGATCTTCACTCCTCCCCTCTAGCGATCCACGAAAAGCTCACACTGCACCTTCAATTGAGAGGGTTGCAATGACTTTGCTGCTCTTGACAAGTTACTGGAAAAGGGATTGGTTTAGTAGACAAGGTGTACAACTGTGACTACAGGGTGAGGGGAGGGTTGTGAGTATTATTAGTGCTATACTAGATCAACGACTACAGGGAGACAGTTTGGAAAGTGAATTGAAGACAAAGCAATAGTATAGAGCTTTTGGAAGTGTGCATACTAGTTGTGGCTTAGAATGGTCTGTGGTGATGCAGTAGCAAGTGAGACTGTAAGACATGAGATTGGAAATGCAGTGGTGTCATGCATAAACGAAAGATTGGGAGGGGACAGAAAAAGAGCGGTAGGAGAAATGTGCTAAAGGCAGGAGGAGGGGAGGCTATGGTCAGTTATATCGAGCCCATTGCCCTCCTCCTTGATTGAGGAATACAGAACTTTGAGAGGATAAAAATCAAGAACTGTAATGTTGAGTTGAGAGGAAGAACTATAATTTCCTGTGGAGAGCAAAATTGCAATTGCATAATTAAAAAAATTGAACAGCTATACCATCTACAAAAACTGCCGAGATAATAGCTAATGAAGCTCAATAACCAATACTTATTATTTAACACTGGTTAAGTTTCAACGGTGAAAACAAAAAGTGTACAATCAAGGTAGCATATAGTGTCTTCTGAAACTCAATACCGAAGTTGGTAGAGAAAGCAGTTTGCTTATATCCTTTTGAACTTCATTCATGTTATCTAACTTCGTTCATGTTATCTTGTCATATGTTATTATTTCTGAAATTTATTTGAGGTAGATCAACAGTTATTCCTCAAGTAATTGAACATTTTAAATTTTGCCATGTCAGGATGATGATGGTGACAATGCCTTCCACATAGCAGCTGATGCAGCAAAAATGATTCGTGAAAATCTCAATTGGATTGTTGTTATGTTGCAGTACCCATCTCCTGCTGTTGATGTGCGAAACCACAGGCAAGTACTTGTTTAGGAATTTGTTGAATTATCTTGCTGTTTCATGATTAAATTAATGACTTGATGTTGTGATCTCAGTAAGAAAAAAAATTGAAGCTTGCTTTTCACATGTTTCTTTTACAGGCTACTCTATTTAGGAGATTGATTGTTGACTGCTCCTATCAATATTTTTTGTTATTGTCATGAATCATTCTTCTGGAAGAGTGATAGTTCCACCATCTTGATCTAGTGTTTAGCTTTAGCTTTCTGCAATTGTCTTTTTTTCCCTCTATGGTGAACCAAAATAAACGATGCTGTTGTTGATACCAATGATATAGGGGTTGGACGTTGCGTGATTTTCTTGAGGGCCTGCCTCGAGAATGGATCTCAGAGGAGCTGATGGAAGCACTCATTGACAAAGGAGTTTTTCTTTCTCCAACCATGTATGCTTGAATTTTTTTCTTATAATGTTGCATAGTACTCTCTATGTATTTCTGGACGAATAATCTGAATATCTATCATGAACATAATTGTACTTTTTAATGTAATAATATCTAATTTTATTTAAGAATATTTTACACTATTTTAACAGATATGAAGTTGGAGACTGGGTGAGATTCAAAAGAAGTGTTGAGAACCCAACTTATGGTTGGCAAGGTGCCAATCACAAAAGTATTGGATTTGTCCAAACAGTGCCAAACAATGAAAATTTAATTGTGTCCTTCTGCACCGCGGAGGGCCGAGAGGCACGTGTTTTGGCAAATGAGGTTGTTAAAGTGATTCCTTTAGACAGAGGACAGCATGTCAAGATGAAGTCTGATGTTAAAAAACCAAGGTACTACATCTTAGGCACTACTTATGAATTTACTTGCCGCCTAGCCATGTAATTTTGCATTGGGTTTCTGTCCTATCGGATCATCTATGTCTTAAATATGACTTCAACTTGATGTTTTGGTGCACCATCTTAAGTTAACACTCTGGCATGATTCATAAAATTTTGTGTAAATTCTTATAATTCTGCTTTTCTTTTATATACCTTTTGAATTTTGTTAATCTTCAAATTTAAAAATAATTTTTAGCATTTTGTTCTTCTTCTAATTGTGTTGTTATTGATGATTCCTCACCCCCCACCCCCCACCCCCCTTTCCTAGCCTAAATCAGTAGATGTCTGTTGTTCCTCTGCAGGTTTGGATGGCGTGGTCAATCACAAGACAGTATTGGTACTGTTCTCTGTGTTGATGATGATGGTATCTTACGGGTTGGTTTTCCTGGAGCATCTAGGGGATGGAGAGCTGATCCTGCTGAAATGGAAAGAGTTGAAGAATTTAAGGTAGGTGACTGGGTCCGTGTTCGCCCTGTATTAACAGCTGCTATTCATGGCCTGGAAGCTGTAACTCCTGGAAGCATTGGGATTGTGCATTCCATCAGGCCTGACAGTAGCCTGTTGCTCGGTCTTTGTTACTTAAACACTCCATGGCACTGTGAACCTGAGGAAGTTGAGCCTGTGGAGCCATTCAGGGTAAGTTAGGTAGATGGTTACTAAAACTTTGCCGCCAATTTATCTCTCTCAACAATTTGTTCTCTCCTTTTCTGAAATATTTTTGTTGGTACTATACTAATCTATTTGCAGATTGGTGATCAAGTATGTGTAAAGAGATCTGTTGCAGAACCTAGGTATGCTTGGGGTGGAGAGACACACCATAGCGTAGGAAAGATAATTGAGATAGAGAGTGACGGTTTACTTATAATTGAAATTCCAAACCGTTCAACTGCATGGCAAGCTGATCCTTCTGATATGGAGAAGGTTGAAAATTTTATGGTATGCTTCGTCTCTGAAAACTTATTTCTATACAAGTCAACATGCAGATCTCTCGGGCAAAATACCAAATCTTTGAGACATTTGTCATGCAGGTCGGTGACTGGGTCAGAGTCAAAGCTTCAGTACCGTCTCCCAAATATGGATGGGAAGATGTGACACAGAACAGTATTGGGATTGTCCATAGTCTAGAAGATGATGGTGATATGGGTGTTGCATTCTGCTCTAGGAGTAAGCCTTTTTTATGCTCAGTGGCAGATATGGAGAAAGTACAGCCCTTTGAGCTAGGAGGTAAAATTCATGTGATGCCAACCATATCTCAACCACGATTAGGATGGTCAAATGAAACTGCTGCAACTGTTGGGACAATATCAAGAATAGATATGGATGGAACTTTGAACGTGAGAAAGATAGTGTTATTATGTTCAATATATTATTATTTTTCCAAAGTCTAATGAATTTTTGGTTTATGCAGGTCAAAGTTGCTGGTAGGATTAACTTGTGGAAAGTAGCTCCAGGTGACGCTGAGAGACTTACAGGCTTTGAAGTTGGAGATTGGGTGCGTGTGAAACCACCAACTCTTGGGGCTAGTAGACCCACATACGACCGGAATAGCATTGGAAAAGAAAGTATAGCTGTTGTTCATAGTATACAGGACTCTGGATACTTGGAGGTGGCTGGGTGTTTTAGGAAGGGAAAATTGATTACTCATTTCATGGACATTGAGAAAGTTCCATGTCTTAGAGTAGGAAACTATGTTCGATTTCGGGCTGGAATTGTTGAGCCAAGATGGGGCTGGAGAGGTGCTCGCCCTGACTCTAGAGGCATAATATCTGGCGTGCATGCAGATGGAGAAGTAAGAGTGTCTTTTTTTGGCATGTCAGGACAGTGGAGAGGAGATCCTGCAGACCTTGAGAAGGAGGAAATGTTTGAAGTTGGCGATTGGGTTAGGCTGAAAGATGAATCTGGTTGCTGGAAGTCTCTGAAACCTGGAAGCATAGGTGTGGTTCATGGAATAGGATATGAAAATGATATGTGGGATGGAACTATTCATGTTGCATTTTGCGGTGAGCAAGAAAGGTGGGTTGGACCTGCTACTCATCTAGCAGGAACAACTAGGCTTAATGTGGGGCAACGAGTGAGGATTAAGAAATGTGTGGAGCAACCTAGATTTGGTTGGTCCACACACAGTCATGCAAGTATTGGGACTATTTCATCTATTGATGCGGATGGAAAATTAAGGATATATACGCCTGCAGGATCTAAGGCATGGATGATTGACCCTGCTGAGGTGGACATACTGGAGGAAGAGAAAGTACAAGTTGGAGATTGGGTGAAAGTGAGGGAAGACATTGTTGCGCCAACATATCAATGGGGAGATGTGACCCATGCGAGCATAGGAGTGGTGCACAGGGCAGAGAATGGGGAGTTGAGGATTGCATTCTGTTTTAGAGAGAAACTATGGGTATGCAAAGATGGGGAGGTGGAGAAGGTGACAGCATTCAAGGTGGGGGACAAGATAAAAATAAAACCAGGCTTAGTAATGCCAAGGTGGGGATGGGGAATGGAAACATCCTCAAGTAAGGGTGAGATCATGGGTGTAGATGCTAATGGAAAGTTGAGGATCAGGTTCAAGTGGAGAGATGGAAGATTGTGGAGAGGGGATCCAGCAGATGTTGTTCTTGATGACTCATGAACCATATCTGGTGCCGGTGCAATTGATGACTACTGCTTGTAGGGGGTTTTTCAGCAATTTTATCTTATTCTTTTGTCATTCTACTTTTTCCTTCGGTTTGCTACTGGAACATGAACTCAGCCATGATAGGGGGCCATCTCAACCTGGTCTAAGATACATAAAGTGAAGAACATGGACGAAATCTCTTCAATCATCCTGATCCAGAGAAAAGATTGCCGCTCTTTAATTATGAGGAACTTGAATTTATCAAATTTAGTTTGTATCACCATAAATTATGCTACTGTCTGATGTAACTCTAATACTAGTGTACAGATTTACCTTGGGAAAAAAATCTTAGTCTTTTTTATTGAAACGGCCGTAGGCCACCACCCTGTTGCATGTAATCACAAGTAAAACGAGCAACCTAGCACCACGCTTTGTTTGAGCTGCAATGGATCGTTTAGATCAGTGGCTTCAGATCATATCGACTTCAGGGTAATACTGGATTTGATTCTGTCGGCGTCTTTTGAGGAAGCTTAATGACAAACATGAGCTCCAAGTCAGATAATTTAGTTGCCTTTGTTTGCCTACTTTCTACTGTTTTGGGGTAATGCTTCCTCAAATTTTTGTTAATGTTGTCTAACTTCATGGGCTTTCACTTTAGGAAGTCTCTCCAATTTCCAAACGGTAAGTTGTTTGGACTTCATTGCACGGCGTTCCGGTTGGAAAGAGATTATTTTGTGGGCAACGACCGCAGCTACACTAGATATGATTACTCATTTTATGCTATTTAACTCTGCATCAGCTTATTTCAAGTATTAAGACAGTTCAGAGCAAGGCAACAAAAAGTTAATTCGTTTCATGATTCTAACAAGTCTAAACTAATACAATTGACCTTAATTTCCTATTTTTCATGATGCTGGGTTAATATGTTATGTCTCTCATAGTCAACTCTAAAATTTGGAGTTTGATCTGCAGCTATTCTTATTCTTCATGATTTTGCATTGAATTTAACTAATTTTATATTTAGTTACAAACATAGATTTAGATTAACAAATCTTGTAGGATTATTGTTTCATATGATTCTTGATAATTGATCCTTTTGTCATTCTAGTATTATTACTTTATTCATCCTAAGCATAAAATAGACTAAGAAAAGCAGGTGAATGGAGCAAATTTAAAAAATGCTTTAGATAGAGAGTGAAGAGTATTCTTATTAATTATTAAACATTCCTATAAATCCTTTTACATATATAAAGGGGAAAATGACATCCCAAGTTAAAAATTGTCCAACTTTCGTTTTTCACAAATGATGCTTAAAAACGACTAAGTTGAATGATTGCCCATGCACCAAAGTCATTGAGGTTTGGTTTAATAATTTTAATAGGCCTAACTATATGAAAATGCAATGCAAAATGCAAAGAAAAATTACAATTAGAATCAAAACCAATGTCTGTTAGGAATAAAATTTTAGATGTCATTTTAACTTTTTTTATAAAAAAAAATATCAATTCAATAACACTCTTATTTGCCATAAATAATAATATGTAGACTTTTACAAAAAAAAAAGAAATAAAAAATATTATAACATTAAGAATATTTAATGAATTTAAAAATATGCCTGATTTTTTTTAAAAAAAAAATCCAATAAGGAATTCCTAACTTTATATTCACAAGGAAAATGCATTTTTCACTTCCTCGCACAATAGGCACATAAGGGCAAAAAATTGGTAAGGCATTTTATAGATCAAACTCACCATTCATTCATTAAGATTAGACGAAAGTTTGTGGATTTTTTAAGTTTTCCCAAAGGCTAAGGAAAAGTAATAGCAACACATTGTAGTAAAAATTGATTACATTCATCACATTCCTTGCAGTTCATCTTTAATTATGTGAAAGAAGATAAATTATGAAATTAATTTATAGTCGATCATCAAGTTACTAAAGGGTGGGAGAAATTTTTTTCTTCAAAGACTTGCGCTCGTAGAAATTTGATCTCTTGCCCCCATTGATAAGATTACAATTAAATGACAATAACTCATCTTTGACAATTCCACGCGTCAGTGGAAAGACTAACAAGACAAGTCCACGCTAGACTTTGACTTGGAAATTCCAAGTCCACCACGCAGAATGTCACGCCACGAAATTAAATTAAATGATATAACATATATTTTTAGTTTAAAATCAATGATTTATTTTGATTTTAGTTTAATATCTGAAATAATATAAATATTTATTTATTTCTCTGATAATGACATATAGTTCTAGTTTAAAATCAATGATTTATTTGTTTTTACATTGGTTTACGAAATGAAATAAATATATATTTTTTATTTCTCTATTTATTTTTCAGGAATACTGCAAGTAAAAAATAAAAAAAACATCCGTACACTATTAAAATTCCCCTGTATTAGATAAGCAATATATTTTGTTGGCTCACTTGATTGAATGGCCTCGTTCACCCAATTCATCCTTGACATAAACTAAATCCCCACGGGTTCACTCACATGTTTCGATTTTCAACTAGTACAGAATGCTTCATTAGTTACTTCACTCTATCGTGCAGTGGGTCACTGGGCTAGAGGTAAATCTCCCATGACTTACCTCTTTTCCAAATCACTTGGGACAATACCGAAGGAGTCCTCGGGATAAGGGCAGAGTCACTCTTTAATCTACCCAGGCTTTAGTTCGGGAGCCAACCATGATCGACAACATTGAGAAAGAGAATGTCAAGTGAGTCGGCGACGAGCGATAGATAGGCAATTCTGACTCTATCATTGTCTTAGAGTGAAGGTATCACCTTCTGCCATAATCTTTAACATAATCTTTAACATAAACTAATTTAATAATCGAATCCGACTAATAATGAAGGTGATCGGTCCAACTCCATATAAATTTTTCATTAATCCCGAAGAGTAAATTAAGAAGTGCAATGGCAAGACATCGACAGCCAACCCCTGCGATATTCATCATTCTTGTAAAATCGTCAAATCTCGAATCGATACTCGTGAATATAAAGTCTTGGACTTTTTCCGTCCCTAGATACTCGGTCAACGATTGCCAACTTCATTAAATTCAACATCATTGCATTACGTCTTGGCAATTGCACCAAACCGGAAGGCGAATCCGACTCCATTTAATCCATATTGTTTGCGACTGAAATTAAAAATAGTAAATCTAACAGCTAAATCGTGGGCTAGTGAATCATTAAAATTGAAAAGAAACAAAAAAAAACTAAATCTTAACTCCCCATATTTCCTTAATTCCTCTGTTCTTACTTGTCCTCCCTTGTCATTGTTTTTTAACCTCCAAATGATTAAATTTTTTATTTATTAACTATATAATTAATATGTTTTAATTAATATATTGATATGTAAAAAACACAATAAAAACGCAGAATATATCATGTTTTGTTCGCAGCGACGATTGTGCGTCAACGAAAACAGAGTCAACTGTACAAGTCCATCTCTATTAATGCATCTTTGACTCTTCCACATCGTAAAATTTTCAATATAAATTTATAGCAATTATATATCATGACGAAATTGAAGATATGAACACATTGAGAGGCGCGTAAGATCGTGGATTTGATCTTCTTTTTTCCCTGCTCCATTACTTTCGATATATATCGTAAACTAACGAGCATGAGACCATTCAAAGGCAACGCAGAAACAGCTCCTGGAAAGCTGCCGCCTCCGGCGAGACACTTCTTCCTCCAACACCCTCTTTATCTGGACGCCATCATTGCCTTCTTCGTTGGTTTCGCCGTTGGGATCCTCCTCTTCCTCCTTTGGCGCTCCCTGCTCCTCCTCCGGAGCTTCTTTTTCACCCGCTGCACTACCCTCGTCAGTAGAGTCGCTGTCCTGGACGGAGAGGAGCCCGCGGGACACGCCCCGATGGTCTTCAGTCCGATGCTCCGTGGGCCGGAGTTCGACCTCTTCATCCAGCAGCTCCAGCAGGTCGGCGTTCCCCTCCCCATGCAAGTCATCGGCCGCGGTGGCTGCGGCGAGGTCTACAAAGCCTCGCTCCTTCTCCACGACCAGACGCTGCGCGTCGCCATCAAAAAGATCGATCTGCCCACCGACGGCCAAGAGGAGCCCGAGAGGTTCCACTGCCGCATGCGGCAAGTGCGGTCGGAGATCCGGACAGTGGGGCACATGCGCCACCCCAACCTCCTCCGCCTGCTAGCGCACGTTCCGAGCCCGCCCCACTGCCACTACCTTGTCTACGACTACATGCCGTATGGTTCTCTGCACGACCTCCTCCGGCGGCGCGGGGCGGCACTCGAGTGGCCGCGCCGCCTAAGGATCGCGCTGGGCATCGCCGCCGGCCTAGAGTACCTCCACGCAGTGCACTGGCCGCGGATCATCCACCGCGATCTGAAGCCAGCCAACATCCTACTCGACCGGCACTTCGTCCCGCGCATCGCCGACTTCGGGCTCGCCAAACTGATGAGCGGCGGAGCCGGAGGCGGGAGCGGACTGGTCTCGCAGTCCAACAACCTGGTGGGCACGTTGGGATACATCGCGCCGGAGTACTACCAGACGCTGGTCTGTACGGACAAGTGCGACGTGTACAGCTTCGGGGTGATTCTGGCGGTGCTGGTGACGGGGAGGTTCCCGAGCGACAAGTTCTTGGAGGAGACGGAGGAAATGGGCCTAGTGAGTTGGGTGCGGCGGTTGGTGGCGAGCTCCGATGAGTTTGCGCTGGCGATCGACGAAAAGTTGCAGGGGAAGGGGTTCGAGGAGCAGATGCTTCTGGTGCTGAAGGTCGCTTGTTTCTGTACCTACGATGACCCCAACCAGCGGCCCAACAGTACGGACATTCACCGCATGCTGTCGCAGATTCAACGTCACGATCGAATTCACTCGCAATAGCAGTAACCATACAAGGATCACATTTACGAGGGCAAAATGGTAATTTCGTCACTCAAGAATAAATTTTGAAGCGATTTCGATATGGACGATTTCCTCTAAATGATAAATCTCAATCAGTCTCATGGACTCAATCCCTGGAGATGACCGATCCGATCCTACAGAAGTTTTCCACTAACCACCAAGGTAAATCGGAAAGCGCATACGGTCGTCAATCTAGATGCCCAACATCCTTTGATTGCGTTCTCCATTTGAAAAAAAATTCTTATAAATACGTCGTAGCTAAGGATCGAATCGCAGGATCCCTGAATCACAACCCGAATATTACTATTGCACCATTGCCCCGGGACAGATGATTTCCTCCTAGTAACTCAACACAAGTGTCAAGAGTAGGAGAGGATTTTAATAACTTTTTTAAACAATGCCAAAGCATTGTTTTGTATTAAATGATTTGATGGTTTTTTATTTTATTTCCAAAAAATATCTCATAAATAAAAATGTCATGGTTATTTACTTATTTTATCATTAAAAAATCTTGACAGCATTTTTAAAAGTTGTTAATTTTTATGAAATTTTTTATTTAAACTATTAAAAAAAACTAAGTCAATAAACTCAATCATTACACCTAGTCAAAACCCAATCAGATTTTGTTTGATCCAATATTAACAGAACCTTAAAACTTTTAATTCTAATCAGCTTTAAATTTTCATTTAACCATAGTCAATCAACCATAAATCAAGAACAGTTAGATTATCTTTCAAACTACTTAATTCAACACTAAAGGCATAGAAACCGAGGATATATCCCTGTTTTATACTCATGAATTCTAGTTTTAACTATGTTAATTTAAGTCCCTCCGAAGATATAATTATAAACATGTGAAAGAAAATCTATTCTAATGTCAATGCAAAAGTTTATAAAAAAATTAATCCCTGTTGCTGTAGGTGAAGGTAATAATGTTTTGCTCGTCTCAAACCGTAGCCCTTCCTTTCAGTCCTCAACTTGTGTATCTGCTCTTAACTTCTATCAGGCTTCCATCAGATTCTTGAAGAAAAAATGCAAATGTCAAAAATCTCATGTTGGCTAAGGCAACAGTTCTTGCAAAGTGCGCACAGCTTTCTCAGTCGCATAAACTATCATCTTTTTCACCTGTTCATCAGAGAATTCACAGAAAAAAACAATGTTGTTATTCAAAATAAATAATATGAACCGGTCATGCAAGTGTTTGAACGAGAGTTCATTTGGTTTCAGAATGAAAAGGTGGCAGGTAAACCTAGCCTTTTCCTCAAAAAATGGGCACATAGCAAAATGTCATCAATATATGCAGTTAAATAAGACTCCATTGCATATCCTTTGTCAAAAATATCAGACAGAAAATAGAAAAAAAAAAGAATAACATGCATCATGATATTGCATGGGCAAAGCCTGATTTCATTTCTTAAGATTTCAAATGATTCAGATGAAAAGGGAAAAATTCCCTATCCGTGTCCCTTGTGGCTGACAAAAACCTACCACGGAAAAGATATCTAAAACTAAATGATATGGTGCCCGGCTGATGAACCACAGCATTGTTAAACTACACAAATAAGGTCTTTTGCAAGTACAAGAATTGTAAAAAAGAAAAACCAAGGTCGTATTGAAAACACACAAACAAGTTTAAAGACAAAGACCTTAAGCTCTAAAATAAAAGACTAAAAACTACAATAAGGAACATGCGAAATTGTATAATGGTGGCTTTTTCGCTATAGTTGTTGTTTAACAAGCTCCATTTGCCCTTCCTTTTATATCCTCAAAATGGTCTTGGATAATCTTTACAATTGTTTTGCAATCAACTCAAACTATTCTTAGTCAAACAAAAAGATTGATCACGGGATGCCAGCTGTTTGCTGTCTTTAGTTAACTCATCAACAATCCAATTAATTTAATCCCATCGGTCTACTATAGCAGATAAGATTCTCTTCAAATGATCTTATTTTCAAATTTAGCTTGAATTGAGTTGATTGCCAAGGCGATTCAATCCCCAATAATCGATTGAAATTCTTGTTCATCAACTCGAAAGAAAACTTTTCTATTTTGCCAGCAGAGTGTCTTGAGTCAACTCGTAGTTGACTCAACTAACCTCAGTCAACTAAGTTCGTGTTTAGTTGACTCAATTTGAAACAAAATATTTTTATTTACAAACAGAACATCTTAGGTTGAATACTTAGTCAACTGAACATCCTAGTCAATTAGTTGATATTGGACCCGGGCTGGACCCGTAATCGGGTCAACGGGCAGATTACCCATTGAGCCGATTCAATGAGCCAATTACCCATTAACCAGGTTCAACGGGCTCAACCTGTAATCAGTCCGTCTCTAGATGGGCCGATTACAAGTTGGGCCCCTAATGAATTGACGAACAAGTTCAACCATCAATTCAGTTGTTGGCTTGAACCAGTGGTACAATCAGAGGTTAAACAACGGTTCAGCTAGTGGTTAACTGTTGGTTCATGTTTAATTTTATTTAGATTTTTTAATTATAATTTTTTATTTAATAATATTTTAGTAATATTAATGATTTGATTCAATATTAATTAACATATTCTACCTTTCTATTAATGCTAAATTTTCAATTTATTTACTTTGAATTATCTGAAGTGGGACTATTCTACCTTTCTATTAAAGCTAATTTTTCAATTTTTTTCTTTGAATTTTTTAATTTGAAACTATTCTAATTTTTTATTAAATCTAATTTTACAACCTATTTGCCCTGAATTCTTTGACACGAGACTATTCTACCTTTAACTCATTAAATTTATTAATTTTATTTAACTCTCTTAAATACACAATGATCTTATTTTATTCATTTAATATATTCAATAATAAATTTATCAAGGCCCCCATGGGCAGACAATTCCTGCAAGAGTGTTGCTACCAATAAGCTTGGGTTCGAATCCCAACGAGTGTGGAATGTCCCGCTAATTGCCTCACCCTCCCTTATACTATTGCTAAGGGCGAAACCCCCTTGTGATTTACGCCCTTCTAGGTAGTTTAACAATTACTATATTACCCTTGATTCAATTTATTTTTATAATAAATTAAATTAATAATATTAATGAGGATAATAAATTGATAATATATAAAAATAAATAAATATAATTTTTAAAATTAAAAAAAATAAATTTATATTCATTTTAATAAAATAATTTTTAAATTATCTCTTTTAATAAAGTTTATTGAATTAATTAACTCAGTTTCAATTAAGTTTCACTGCACATTTCAATTAACTCAATTTTAAAATCGGAGGGTAATCATGAAAAAAAATTTCGTAAATCTCCGAAATTGCAGAAAACCTTAGGTTGCTGAGGTAATCGCATTTCGGATTTATAATCCATTTGCTAACGTTTTGCTGATGTGGCAATGATGCTACATTACCTGAGATTCGATTGTAGAATCAAGTTGGACCAGCTAGAGGGGGGTGAATAGACGGTCAAGAGAATAACACTCGTCTTAAAAAAAACTTGGTTGCAACTGGATCGTTACTTCCAAGACAGTTAGCGCTCAATCAAAAACTCCTTTAGGCGGAGAAGCCTTTACAGTTGAAGCACAGAGACTTAGAGAAAAGATTACAAAAGTAATTGATGATTTTACTTCTAGAACTCTAAGTCTTATTTATAACCTAAGAGAATAGATCTGGATCATTGATCGTAGATGAACTTCCTCTTGGTCGTTGATCCGTTGATGCGATCCTAATCATTGATCGGACATAACCTTAAATCTCGAACATTGATTTAATAAAAGGATAAACTTTATCCTTTTTTCTTTAATAAAAGATAAAGAGTCTCCAATGTTAATCTCTCCAACGTTGTTTATTTTATCTCCAATTAAGCCATGCAACATTGTTTAGCCATGCAACTTTGTTTATCTCCAATTAAGCCATGCAATGTTGTTTATCTCCAATCATGCAAAAAGTTTCCAATGCACCTGCAAACTTCCAACTTGGTCAAGCTTGGTCCAAGTCAAATGTTGACTTGGTCAAAGTCAACTCAGTTGACTTGGTCAAAGTCAACTCGGTTGACTTTTTGTAGGTAGATCTTTTGAGTGATTTCTGGCCAACCGAAGTTAGGCTCACCCGAATCCGACTCTGGCCTTTCGCCCCTCAAGCGTGCTTCCTTCCGGCTTCTCGTCCCTCGGACATCGCGCACGTCCTTCTCGCTCCACCGGTGTACTCGTCCATAGCTTCCGCGTCCCTCGGATTACACCGAGCCCGTCGGCTCACTTCCCTGCGCAACCCTTCTCGTCCGCTATGTCTTACGCTCGACTTCCTCCGTACCTAAGTTCCTGTACACTTAGCAAAGGGATTAGAACAACACAGGATCTAACTTAATCTAGTTGATCACATCAAAATTGACCGGGGCACCAACATCGATTATAACCTAAACCAAACAAAATTATCATTCATAAACTTGGACAGATAATCAAGGTTATCGACGATAACCCTAAACCAATGCACCATTAAATGCTTAAATGTGCAATAAAATTCATACTTTCTATCATGAGCTAAAGACACCATTTAAGTGCCTAAATGTGCAATTAAAGCAAATCACAAGAACTGACATATCTTCTTCTTATTAGAAGGAATAGAAATCATATTTGGAATAAAATTCCAAAATAATTGGAAAAGTAGGACTTAAGTAACACACAAAGGGCTAAGTGGCATCCATGTTTAACAATCAAACTAAATGTGCAACCAGGTTTTGGTTTGATAAGTTCAGTTGCCACAATGCAAAAAAGACTTAAGGTAGTTTTTAAAATAGGGCAGGTTATTGATATACAAAGTAACTATATATGGGATTAGGGATGACAAATTTTCTTGCCTGTAAATAAATGGAACCAAGAAGGGGATGAAACGAGTTACGCAGCAAGAAGAAGTATGAGATTAAATTTTTATTTCCTGCAATGCTTGTACCACATGAAATATAGGTTGTAATGTATAAATTTTGTGATATTCATATATTTTATTTTACATTTGTTGCCTTGCCCCCAATCCACCTCACATGGGAAGTGTGGCGTGGGAGAGATGGGAAAGAAGAATTCCTCCCATAACTCACACTGTTATATATGGGACAAGCACAAAAACTTAAAACCACCCACCCCATTCTCGTCCTTACACGGGGCTATTTAAAGTGAAATCTATATGTTGGGCTTTATAGTAAGCAAGTGTGATATTTAAACAGCCTTAATGTTGGATAAAAGATGGAGAAGAAGAATTAAAGAAAAAGTATACATCTGAAGCAAAGAGAAATGATAAATTGAAACTCAATGAAGGCTACTAACTTCATAAATCAAATCAATCCAAACATTTTACAATAACATAGATTCTGCAAACGAGACTTAAGTAACCCCGCTAGAACTAATCCAATCCAAGAAAAAAGAGATGGACATCAAGAATGTTGAGTGAGTGATTTTCAATCCTAGAAAATATGAATTAACATCAACAATGTTGGTGTTTATCAAATTATAGGAAATAGAAATTAAAATCAACGGCAACAAAAAATTAAGATTAACATCAAAATCACCCAGCAATTAGTTCTGTCATTACCAACTCAGCCTTCAATTATTTGGTGAGGGTTTATCCAATGCTTTAGTTTCAACAAGGGCATCAAGCTTCAATAGTTTGGTGAAAATAAGATCAAATTGGTCTTCCTACTTGATGCCGATTCGGGGTGTAATAAATATATGATATTACAATTCAACATCCCTTTAGTCAAATTGATCTTTGAGGATATGGAAGCACTTTTTATCCTTGTTTCTTCCAAGCTGATTAGTTTTATTGGTCAAATTGATTGCAGAACATTAACAACAAAAACCAACATAGAGCCATTGGTTGGGATATAAATATGATTCATCAAATTGTAAAAGCTAGATTGCTTGACATACACTTGAAGCTAAAACTACATGCTCCGCTTCACACATTAAAAGTGCAACTATTTGTTCTCAAGCATGAACAGTTTGAAATCAAAATGATAAACAAAATATTACAATTTTTCTGATCTGTGCCTAATCACTACAAAGTAAGCCTACAATGACAGAATTATCTGTTGAAGAATAACTAGGCGAAGAATAACTAGACCTTGATCATGTGTCATTTAATATATATCATGCATCTTTTGGTAACTTGCATACACGGTTGTCATGGAAAACTCAAAAACTTGCAAATCAATAATACTCGATGCATGACAGATGTTGTCAGGCCTTGTGCATGTAAGATATCTCAAACTTTCAACAATTTGATTGAAATAGGCAGGATCAAAAAATGGCTCATCAGCCTCTATGGACAATTTTATTTCAACTTAAGAAATCCATGCATTGCACTTTTGACATATAAAAATATCATATTCTCTTTAAACTACAATTATGACCCCAAAAAACTACAATATTAGATAAGGTTGTTTCAAATCATGCACCTTAGACCTCTTATATACTTCAATCAACATAAGATTATTATATGTATGCCTCCTAGGTGACCAAGAACTTTCATGTATGAACTGACCATGTGCATACAGGTTTGCAACCCTATCAGAACTAGTTTTTTGTCTTAACAGCTGTAAACATTGCCGACTTCAATTAGACCTTTGTTTAGTTCGTGGGAAATCACCAACAACGAAAGTGTCTTCCTCTAATCTCAAAGGTGTTTGATTTTGGTGTCTAGGTAACAAACCTAAACTCATTAGAATTTTGGTTTTAAATTCCAGTCTTTCTTACATAACATAGATTTGAATTGAACCATAACAATAAATAATCTTCTAGATGTCAAGATATGTTATTAAGGCAATGGCGAAGAATGTAAAAGATAGGAATTGCCATATATTTTTCTTTTTTTCCCTGCCAACTGATGTTTGATTGAATATGTATAAAAATAAATAGAAACAAAAAATTATCTAGATAAACGAGTCTGTAAAATAATATACTCGTCTTTCAGCCTAAATAGAGGTGATTCAGTCCTAAGAAATAGTCCATTATCTATGAGCACACGACAGTTTAAGATCAGTATCACACTGCTACAGTTGTCAGTTGACCAATGAGATACTGCCAAATGGACTGGGTTGGAGTGTTGTTAGAGGGATAGAGGCCTTTACCTAGTGGTCACACATATGGTGATTTTCCTGTGTCACAACCTTTAGTCATGAGATAACGTAAATCATAATCAGATTTGATAGTGATCAAGCAAGTCTGATCAAATAAAATCAAGTGGGGCCTGTTGGGCCAAGATGAGAATGTTCAATTACAAAAATTAATTTTTTATAATTCAAATATCTCATTACAAGATCTTGATAATTAACATACCAACACAAATTAATTTAATGGAACATATAAAGAATTGAGGTTACCCTTGAAGTGTGCTTTCAACGTCGGATCTACGCTCCAAACCTCCAAGGCTTCTTTGGTATTCTCTCACGACTCAATTGTATAGTATATTTGTATGTGTGGACACACTCTATATATATATAAAATTATTCTATATAATAATAATATAGAATAATTATCTTCTTATCATAGTTGGGCTTGATCAAATCATATCTTATCTAGAATATTATGATAAGTTTTTGTAAAAATTTTATTTAGATAAAGATTTGACAATTTTTTGCCATCACTATCAACAAAAAAAATGATAATCCCAGTCAGTCTCATGGACTCAATCCCTGGGGGTGGCCGGCCCGGTCCCACGGAAGTTTCCCACCGACCACCAGGGTAAATCGGGAAGCGCATACGACGGCCAATCCAGATGCCCAGCATCCTTTGATTGCGTTCCCCATTTGGAAGAAAATTCTTGCAAATACGCCGTAGCTGGGGATCGAACCGCGGATCTCTGGGTCACAATCCGGATGTCCTACCGTTGCACCATTGCCCCGGGGACTTGCCATCACTATCAAGTATCTTGTCATGTGTACAATACACATGCCAATATTAGTCCAATACATTTTATTTTCTACTACAATTTTGATAAATTATAACTCTTATAATTTATCAAATCTCACTCGAGCCACCATAGGGAGCTGATTGAACCCAATTAGATTAAGCTTCAATAAATTAATTGTGACCTAGTCAACTTTCAACTAGTCAAAATAATTTATTAATCTCATTCTATTCCACTAAAAGAATGAAATTGCACACTTAATCCAATTGGAATTACTAAAGCTTATAATCAATAAAACTCTCCTCTGATTGATCGAACTAGCAGGGCCTACTTCTCTACAATCAAATAGAGAATAAACTAAGGACCAATGAAAAGATGCTAAAATCAACTTAAAAGTGAAGAGTGGTTGTTATATGTAGAGGTAAATGATTCAAAAATCCACTTGTAGAGTAAGATGCTATTAACAAAAGGGCAAACCTCGAGTTTGTCTTCTTTGGCTCTGTGATTTTTAGGAAGCAATCTGAAGTCCTCAGTTAAATGGATGCACTGATCAATATTTTCTGGTGAAACAAAGTCTATTGCAATCTTGGTACAGGACTACAAAGAGGAAATTTTGGATTAGTGAAATATTTACTAGACAAAAACATGGATCCCAGATATCTAAATAGCCAAACCCATGTACCTTCAAATTTCTCACTTGGTGAGGACATCCAGCAGGAATAAAAACAGCTTCACCAAGTTGTTGTATGAAAGTCCATGGTTCAATTCCTATATCATTTCAATTATTAGGATACAATTATTGAAGAAAATGTAGAAATCTAGAATGTCATATCACTTAAAACTACTAACCAAATTCCTCCTTGAGCTTCCTTTTGTGTTTTCTAGTCAGGTAAAATGTTTCATCATGGATGGGATTAAATACCTGATCACAATAAGAGAAAGATAAGTTCTTATCTCACTGTTGGAAGCACTAACTATTAATGATACCACTTGGGAGAATAACCAACCCGTTCAACAGGAGAACAATAAACATGTCGGAATTCTTTTGAATGCTTCTTAAGGTAAGCTTGTAAAGCAGGAACATCTTCTCTCCTAAAGATATCCCATAAAGCTCCTGCATTTTCTATTGAACCATTTAAATCATCTGTCAGCTCTGGAACTATACAGTCTATCTCTTCTCTCCCATCTTGATTCATTTCAGCCTCATCAACATTAACATCTTGAAGTTGATCCATTAAATCTTGAGCTTTGTGCTTTCTCTTTAGAACTTTTATTGCAGCTTTTTGCTCCCGAGAAAGTACTACTTCACTAGTGTGCATTAATATATTTACCTGGCAAAAAGAAATGTAACCTCCACTTACAAGAGTATCTCATTATGAAGCAACTGTTGTTGTGCATTATTAGGGGAGATAAGGAGAATCCTTATATGCAGATAAGACAGTTTAATCAATTGAAGCAGGCTAATTTTAAAAATTCCCAGAAATAAAAGGGTTCCGAATTAACAATGACACTGAAGAGATGGTAATTTATACTGATTTGCAGCTGGCACAAACAAAGAACAAGAAAAGAAGCCCAAGTTCTGAAGAATGATTTACATTCACTAATTCCCTTGAAGCATGTTACTGGGAAAAAAATAAAAAGAAAAACAGGTAGCAGGCTTTTATATACAAAGGAATTCCAAGTTCTATGATGTTTTGCAATCAGTACAAAAAAATAGAAACATTTTATGAAATGAGGATCTTAAACCAGCAATGGTAGCAGTTTTAGAAAGAAGATTCAAGAAAAACAATTTATCCAAAAAAAATAGCTCTGAAAGCTATTTTCAGTTGAAATCTTTTGCCTTTTCAGTCGATGTATCACATGCATGATTTATCCTTTTTTTTAGAAAAAAAGGTCACACGAATGATTCTAATTGCTTACATGTTTGACTATTGTCATGCAGGGTTTTTACATTAGATAGGAGACATTGAGCCAAAATGTCCATGAAACAAAAAAAAAAGAGTAAAAGTTCTGCAGCTTCTAAAATTGTGAAATATTGAAGTATATAACAGATAATAATAGGGAATAAACATATCAGCTATGATACTCGTATTCAGAATTCCCTCTCTTCAACCTGTGTAGACATACATGGCATACGCACAAGTATAAAATGAGTCCAACAAACCAGACTTGTCTATTTTCAAAGCTGTATCAAGCAGAGAATGTTCACAACATTTCTAGTAAGCCGCCCATAAAAAATTTTAAAAGATGATGAAGATCTAGCCACCTTAGTTAGAAATCAGATAGCAACCTTAAATTGAGAAGCAAAAGCTTGAAAAGTCTTTTGCTAGCCAATCACTATGAAGAAGCAAAAGGAAGTGACACTAGATCAAGCCCTTTCTCTACTTTGGAATGTTGTAAATCGAGATGCCAAGCTCTACGAAATCCAACACCTCTACGAGTCTACCATGATAGAGAAGCGAAGAAGAGAGGCATTATAGAGAAGCAAGAAGAGTACTTCGAAGTTGGAAGAGGAGAGATGGGAAGGAATACAAAGAGGTGAAAGAAAGGAGAAGACAGAACTGTGTTGTGTGTATAAGAATGGGGGGAAAATGTAATGAATAGAAGTGCAATCAATGTATTTAATAATTATATGACTCCGTAAAAGAAAGTAATTAATGATCAGATAATACACAAATTAATTCATTTTACTACATTGACTAATGTTTGTTTTATCTCCCTCTACCCTTATAGCTTGCAGTCTAATAGATAAATATCTTGTAATTGATATATTGATATTCTATTAAATTATTTTCCTGATTAAAAATTAATAATGATTGCAAATACAAAAAGTACCCAAAACTATTCATTTTAAGCTTTGTCACGCCCTGTATCAGTGTCCAAATTTGAACTTGTTTATGCTGAGTCACCATCTTCCTACTTTGAAAGATCACGTGAAACATCTAGTTCCATATCCATGTTGGACACTCATATCCAAGTCCAAGTAACATAGCCTTTTAGAATTCAATTGTAACCGCACTTATAAAGGTCCCAAAGAGAGTGTCCATGTTCAGCAACTTTAAAGATAATTATAAATGAAATATAACATATCAAAGAAAGAAAATGATGCATTAAGATCACTAATGTTTGTTTATCCAATTGTTATCCCTTTCTCCAATCTAGAGGATGGATATGGAATCCAAATTTGAGAGATTTGTTTTATCTCAATCTTAGCAATCATGTTCCTGAGATTTTTGTTAATCCATCATTTGTATGCAGAAAAACATGTTAGCACTATGAATACAAACATAGAAGCAAAAACTGTTAGCTTACTGCATCAGAGACATCACAGTGAATCTTGGTTACTGAATCTCCCCTCTCAAGCTCTTCTTCAATTCCATATGCAATGTATGATTTTGGTCCCAAATCCAACTTTAATACATCTTTGGGAAGTGCAGCAGCAACATTCAATGGACCATTATGTGGATTTGTATATTCTTGAAGAGGCAACAGATTAATATACTCAATCCCATGGCTTGGTAACAAATCCTCCAACTTGCTGGAAGTTGGCCAATCCTTCAATTTGAGCATCTCAGGCCACATATTACTGTACACCCTTCCTTCCGTGTATCCTTTGAAAAATAGCTGAGGATCTATTTCTACCTGAAAAACAAACAATAATCAAGTCAATTGAATATGAAGCCTACAGAGTACAGAAACGATTTGGCAAATGCATCATACGAAGTAGAATATATCAATGTGTTCCTTATGATTTAAGAGCTAACCTCACAGCAAGCTAAACAATCAGTAGCCCGTACACTTGATAATTCAGTTGGAATTTTGCTCTTTGTTCTCCACATATGTGATGGCTCCCAGATCAAACGTGATTCCTCAAGCACTCCCCTAATTATGACTGGCTCTCCGTTGAGCCAATGCATCCGGAAGTGCTTTTGATCATCATTCTTAATATCACTTGCCAATGGACAATATAAGTAATTATCCATATCATTCCTTCTAAAAGAAGCTCTCCTTGAATTTTTTGTTGTGGAACATGCACACGCTCTCTCGACTTTTTCCATAGAATTATGTGTCTGGGTTAGACCAAAGATTTTGATTGATTCCTCTGCTTGCACTTCCAAATCAACCAAGAAATTCTTAGGAAACATGTATTTCAATTCAAGATGAGAAGCACCACATCCACCAACCAATGCATGAGGGCACGGAATGATTCCATTTGCTTTCACTTTCCAGCCAGTAAAATGATCAGAATCATTGAGCAAGCTATCCTCTTTTTTATTAGTGAATTGTTGTGGCTGTCCACCATGCATGTAATCTTGACCTCTGTTAAGAAAATTGAATGTCATTTGCTCACCCGATGCTTGAAGGTTATTATCACGAATCTCGCGACAGCATCCGAGACACAAGTCATATGAACAACTTGAACAACTTCTGTGAAGGTCGATGATGGAAGTTCTACAATTGTCGCTTATCATATTGAAAAAAAAAAAGCGAAACAAGGGTCAATTCCACAAACAATTGAATTCATAGGGAAAATAAGCAAGACACAAGGCCAAATCAAACTAATGGCGGAAGAGTCAAGTACCAGAAAATCCGTTCATCCCTTGCACAAATTGCATAATCTGCTTGCAGGTCACACATTTGAATTCCTGTTGAAAAAAGTAATGAGCATATATTTCAAAATTATGGATGTGAAGTTCTGAGATTCACCACCTCTGATCTCGGCCTCTATCTTCATCTCCACAAACTGTTCTTGGTTCAATCGTTTTAGACCGGGCAGTAGATAGTTCAACATGTAACCAGCATATTTAATCTTGTCAGATTTGCCCACATCATTGGTTAAAACCTGTTCATCATTTCACAAAAAGACACAAGTTTCTTACAGAATACTCAAAATAATGAACCGAAGTAAACTATAGGAAATATAAAATCTACTCGAGAAAAGAAGTCCAGACCAAAGACGTGCTACTCTCCCTCAAGCAAATAAGACAATTGCATCTTTCACGACAGAAAGGGCAAGCCTTTGCTACCATATCATTGGGCATATGCGGATACCTAAACCCCCAAAAAATGAAACCTTCATTGTAATGCCATGATCTAAGAGCAAAAGAACATAGCAAAATAGTAGCAGCAGAGATATGTGTACCAGAGCCGGATGCAAGGGGCACAGTAGCTTCTGCTGCAACTGGAGCACAGAATGGTGGAAACGCGTGCCTTCCTGCATTGGTGGCACATTCTTCTTCCGAACTTTTCAATTCATATTCCAAAAAAAGGGATTTAGAAAAAAATGGCAGATAGACGAGGGACGAAATAGATGTGTTAGAAAAATAACCTTCCTAATCCTAGGGCTCCCCGTCGAGGTCGTTCTTTTCCTCTTCATCACCTCCACTGAGACCATTGTTCGCTGAAGCAGCGGTAGCAATTGAGGGGGAAGCACCTTGCGGCGGCTAATTAATCCCCGATTCGGGAACGATTCAGGGCTCCTAGCTGCTTTCCACTCTGGCGTCGCACATCACCATCGACATCAGCTGTGTCCTTGCGCTTGCTTTCCGGTCCCTGGACGATCGGGTGAATAAAGCGATTGCTAGGGTTGTGCAATAAAGAGGGTTCGATGCCTGAATTTATTGAAGCATCGCAATCTCAATCCGTGAACGGCGTCCCTGATTGACAGATCCCGTTCCCAGATTGACAAATCTTTCCTTCTTTCCTTTCTTGTAGCCCACGTGATCCTCGTTTCATTTACTTGGTAATTCGGCTTTCTGTTTATTCCGTTGCCTCGTTTCATTTACCTGGTAATTCGGCTTTCTGTTTATTCCGTTACCCGAGTTAATAAATTAATATTATAAAATTGTTTAGAGTTAAGTTTGATAAAAAACAAATTATTGATAAAAGTAATTCATAAAATTTATTCATATTATTATTTATGAATATTATCCATAAATAATTTATAAATTTTAATATATTCCTATTGAAGTTTTTATTTAATTAAATAAATTATTCGAATTTATTTATTTATTTATTTGATCTTTTATATATTAAATAAATATAAATAATTTTTATTACATCGAATTTTTATTTTATTTTATTTGCATGCTAGTAAAATTTTAACTTTATTGTTTGCCTCTAAAAATCTTAAATTAACATGGAAATCTTCCGCAATTAACTGAAAGATTCCAACACAGATAAATGGCGCATTATAATTTATCATTTACCTTTGTATCATGATCCAAATCAATTAATTTTAAGAGAATTTTTGTCACTTTTTATAAAATTATAAAATTGATTTTTAAAAAATTACCTATAAATATCCAAATTCCACTTGTCGTCATCTCATCCAAACAACTTTGAAGTCTCACTTGCTGTAATTGCTTGTTCGAGGGTTGCTGAAATTGCTGTATTGGTGAAAAACAATAAAAAAAAAAATAGACAACCGTGAAACTTAACTTTGTTTGGAAAGGAGTGAGGGAAGAAGAGGGAAGGTTAAAAAAGGGTAAGTTTTAACCTCCTTTATCAGAAAAAAGAAGATTTGCTTATATTCTAATTTGGGATATAAGTAAAAGGAAAACGACTTTAAATATTATTTATTTCAATTTTATCCATGTTTTAAAATATTAATTCCTAAATAACTTATTTAATTTATTTAATCTAAATTTTTGAAATTTCTATTGTTGAGTTAGTGACAACTGTGAAAGGGTGTGAAGGCGACAAAGAAATGTTCATACTTTTTGATCCTTTTAGTATTCATCACAGGTAAAGAACAGGCCTATCCTTGCATTTATAAAGACTTTAAGTTTATGACTCCAGTAAATTTATCGTTCAGAGTTTAAGGAACTGTCTTAATCTTGGCAGTTTGCCCCATTGTTGTGATTAGAATAGGCCTGGAACATCATCTGCTTCAAATTTCATAAACCAGCGTCACACCCCGTTCATTATGCGAAGCTACTGCCATTTTCGTACCATCTTGTATTCGTGGATGGCAAAAGAAATGCTTGCATCAGCTTTAATCAACACAACGGATCCTCTGATTTATTGTAGTCTGGGGACTTGAATTTGAGCAATTTCACCATGATGCCTTCCGAAGTTGGGATGATCTCGTTGTGTCTTTCTCCTGTGTATTGTCCTCTTACTTTACATGTGGCTGCTTCCCTGATCCACAGCGTGGTTTTTTCTAGTTTTGACTTGATATATTTGGCCAAGGACTCGAGTAGTTTTTGGAAGAAAGGTCCAGGTATTGCAGCCTGTAAAGGAACAGTGTAATGCATGGCCCCTTCAATTTCCAGAACTATTTAACCTCACTTTTCAATGTTTCTGAAACGTAGTGGGATTGGAAGCTTGTCTAAATTGGTGATGCATTTAGTCAGCGAAAGATATCATGTTCTTGAAAGCAGACACTGTTGTTTTCCAGAGAATCTTTCAACCTTGAGAGTGGTCTTGTATCAAGGGCAATTCTTTGATAGATATTACAGTTATCTCTGCTAATCTTTAAATTAGTTCAACTCTTTTCCCTTGTTCGAAATTAAGAGGATATGAACATATTTGACTGGATATTGTAGAATTCTCTACTTCTTTTTTCTGGAACAGGTATCTGATTTTTTACCTCTCAAATTTATGCAATGTATAACATACATTTTTTGCCTTTCAATATGAACTCCAATGAGGCCAATTCAATGCTCGATCTCCTTTATTTATTTGGTCGTTGAATCCATCCACAACAACCAAATAAATATGACAGACTGAGTTTATTTTATAAAAAAAGAAATAAATAATGAATATTACTATTTCCCTTAATTATATTCCTTTTAGGCTAGCATCTCTAAAAAAGAAACAAAATCTATTATAAATTACAAAAAACAAAACAAAACAAAAGCCTTTCAACTTTGGTTCAATCAACTTTTCAAAACAGTGACTGTGACTTTTATGTGATTTGACCTTGACTTAATACCTATAAACATCCAAAGTATGAACGAATTTCAAAATAAGAATGAGTAGTATGATTTTGAATTTGCAAAGGAGAAAATCAACCTTATCACATTCTGCTTTTTGACCGGCTTTGATCGAGTTTAAAACTTTTAAAGTCAAATTATGAATTATTGACCTTATTATGACTAGCAACAGAAGCACTCAAATCTGATTAATTTCGTATTTAATCGAAATCTAATTGCACCTGAAAGATTTGTCTTTGTCCTGTCGAAACTGCCCAGGAAGATTTCTGGACACGCTCACGCAGGCTGACAGGCGGCCATTTTGGCCACATCGATGAGGGCAAAAACGACATAATGGCGGCTGACCACCCAAGCGGCTCCCAATCAAATCTATTATCATACCGCCACTTATTGATGAAGAGAGAGAGAGAGAGAGAGAGAGAGATTTTCTCGTCCTTTTATTGAAGATTTGTTATTAAATGAGCCAATAAGTTGAATTAATTAGCAGCACTGCAGCAGGAGGATTGAAGTAAAGGCAGAGGCAGAAGTAATTAAGACTTAAAAAAGCAATTTTTCTCCTTTTTAAAATCCAATTGAGAAAAGCCAAGAAAATCCCTCCAAGCTCCAAAAATACGCTAAAAGCAGAAGAAGGAAGAAGGAAAAAAAAGGAGCCAAGTGGCGTGAACGCCCTTCAAAACAGTGCTTTTTACAAGAATTGCCACTCGGCGACGGTGGCCGGAGTTTTTCACTTCTTAGGAGACCGGCGAGGGGTGGCGAGGGGAGGCAGAGGAAGCCTGAGCGGCGGAGCCCAGCGGTAAGGGTCGGGGCATCGAGAAGAGAGCGGCGAAGGAGTTCGGCCGCCGCTCGGAGGTGTTGGCGTTGGTGGCGGCGGCGGTGGTGGTGGTGGTGGAAGCGACGCGCTCGCAGGAAGGGCACATGGAGAGAGTGGTAGCTGGGAGATGCATGTAGAAAGGGTGGGAAGTCTTGAGGGCCCTCAGCTCCGCCACCTCCTTTTGGAGCCGCCGGTTCTCTTCCGTCAGCGTCTGGCAGCAGCGCTTCAGGTACTCGCAGTCCACCTCCGTCTGCTTCAGCTTCGTCCTGCCATCACCAATGGGAGTTGGCTCCGGATGGAAGAAATAACTGAGGTGAATTAGGGCTTTCAGAAGAAAGAATACCTGGCTCTCCTGTTCTGAAACCAGACCTCCACTTGGCGAGGCCGCAGGTTGAGCTGCTTCGCCAGAGCAAGCTTTTGCTTCTGAAACAGTAGAAATAAAGAGTCAAGCGTTCGCTGCAAAAGGTAAAGGTCCGCTCCTTTTTGTATGTATTTGGATTCTTACGGGGTTGAGGGTGTTGTGCTCCTTGAAGCTCTCCTCCAGAAAGGCGGACTGCTCCTTGGAGAGGCGGAGCTTCTTCCTCCCGAGGCCGTTCTCTTCTTCGTCGCTCGCTCTCGAACAGGCCCTTTCCACTGGCGGCGCTCCGGCGCCGCCCTCGCCTCTCCCGGCGGAAAACTCCATCGGGAAGGAAGAGACAGTGCTGTTGGGCGACGACGACGCCGCCGCTGCCACCTCCTCGGCTTCCCCGGCAGACGGCGCCCGGTTCACATCGAAGCCTCTCATCGACAGTTCCATGTTCCCTGCAGCACGAAAAAAGGAGTCAAGAATCCATCACCATTTCTTGCAGTAGAGATGTTGATAGACAAAGATATTTCAGATCTCAAAACCCTCGTTCGGAAAACGATCGAGAAGACAACGTATCTGTCCCTTACCGTTCTCGGTCGCCCACGGGAACCGCAGCTGGGAAAACGAAGGCTGCGCAGAAAGAGGCAAGAGGGGAAGGAGGTTAAGCTGCGGCGGCGGCGGCGGCGGCGGCTCGGCGGAACCCCTCTCCTCTTCCTCCTCTTCTTCCTCCTCCTCCCCTTCCATCTCTTTCTCCTCCACTGCGTCCTCTTTTTCCCCTACCTCCCCCTCGTCCGCGCTGCGGCCGACCCCTAATCTCATCCCAAACACAATCCCCAGACTCCCTCTCTTCCCCGTCTCCGCCGCCCAGAACGGCCTACCCGGCGGCGCCTCCCCCAGCCTCAGCCCCAGTTCCATCAACGACAGATATTCAGTCCTGGAAAGAGAGAAAGAGAGAGAGAGGTAGAAGAAGGAGCAAAAGGAAGCAGGCAGCGAGCGAAGGAATGAAGGAAGCCTTTTGGTTGGGTGGATTTATAGAGCGTCAGGCACTGCAGCAGCACAGAGGAAGGTAGAAGGCAAAGCGAGCAGAGGCAGAGCAGCCATGGCTTTGACCGACAAAACCTTCGGTTGACAAACACTGACACACGTGAGACCCACCCCACCCCAAAAGCCAAAACACCATCCAGTTTAGCCATCAAAACATGTTCCCATAATTCCATTTCAACGCCATAATAATTGCACTAATCATCATTTCCTCTCATCATCCACACCCCAGCAGTCCCCACGCTTCCGCCAGCCAGCCACAACGCAAAGCAGCCATGCCCAACGCCATGATTGCCACTGTAGTTTCCGTGGGCGGACGGGATCATGGCGCATCATCATATCCTTCGTTCCTCTCTCAATTGTTTATTCTTCCTTGTTTCTTTCGGGGCAAATGAGCGAGCGAATGAATGCGCCCACATGGCGGAAGGCGAGGCAGGCAACTTTTGGCTCGCGAACCCCCTTTCTCCAACACTGCCTCGCGCGGTAAATAATGGTCGATCGCCTACGCGTCGTCCATAAAACCTCATTAAGCTAGCGGAGAGGAGACGCAGCAGCGGGGGAGCTTTTCATGGCGACCTCGCCGATCGAGCGATAGCGCGTGACATAATGGTGCACCGAGGGCGTGACGAAGAAGTTCACGTGCCATGCCGCAGAAGTTTTATGGCGCACCAGACGAAGCCGTGTGTTGCATTTACGTCGAACACCATCTCGTGGTCTCCCATCTGGCCCCTCCTCCAGTTGTTTTTTACTTCTTCTTTTTTTTCCCCTACTCTAGATTTGATAAACAAAATGTTCTTGATTGTTCAAATCGGACTCGACAGCGAATGCTATAAACAATTTAAAAGAATAGGGGGACAAATGGAAGGAACAGACGAAGCAGCAGATAATGGAAAAAACAAAAACAAACAAAACAAAAGAGAGAGAAAGAGACTTGAGTTAGGTGAGTCGCCACATCGGAGGCGATGATCATGATTGAAGCAGCATAGAAATCCACCAGCGATCGGAGTTTTGGCGTGGGTTCACACTAAAATTTCGACGAGAACTGGAACGAGACGATCACATTACTATCAAAGAAAATACACTCAAAAATTAAAAAACCATCTCGTATAAAATAATTATATTCATTTTATAGATAATTAGTGCGGCTCGGAAAATGTTGTGAGCACTTGTTTCGAGGGCTTTTACTGGCGAAATCTTTTGTTGAGATACTACTAATACGATTAGCTACTGCTAGAGCTAGATCTACGGCTATGGTGTGGGCTCTGATGGATGGGATATGGTGAGAAGGGCTCCCTCTATATCTCATTTATGTTTCTCAGTAATCGCCTCGCCAAGAGATCATTAATGGCGTTTCGAGGCAGTGTAGTAGGTTCTAGCAATCGTAGATTTGTAGTATTTAATGGAGTAGATACTAATGAACTTAGGAGGAGAACTTTTTATACAACCATATGAAGTTATGAGCCATTATGGGCATATTGATTGTGATCGATTATACAAACTTTGGTTAGTGATGATAATAATTAGAATTACACAAATAAGAGACAATCAAAGCATAGTATGAGTGAGGCCCATCGTTCAATTTAATTTCTTTTATAACAAATGTCCCAATCGAATTAAGATTGTATTTTGATCTTGAAATTCTAGTTGTCTCGTAATTATGCGTTTATTCCCTTTCCGATTGCATGTCGCTCTCTAATCTTGTTAGGATCTTAACTAGCTTAGCTTTCAATTCACCTCTAACCATTGACAAATGGATATGTGTAGAGAAAAGTAACAATCAAACAAGTTAATAATTCTCTATAATGACTACTAAATCTCGATCACTTCTCATCATCACTTAACAAATGGAAACATTAACCTCCATAGATCCTCCATTTATATTGCATTCCCCTAATTTTGTTTTTCAAACTTAGAGAACAATCAATACTAGAGGTTTCCATCATAGATGTGATATCACCTCGGTCCAAATCTACTTGATTGTTCTTAGCTTTAAGCCATTGACAAAGCTATAAGAAAAAAGAAAATTATTTAATAGTTTTGATTTGATTGCCTTACATAGTAGGTCTCATAAGTGTTAGCAAATTTGTTTGCAATTGTTCATTGATCGTTTTTGAAAAAAAAAATATTAATCCCAGTAATATTGAACTTCTTAATGCAATTGTTCACTATGATACCTAGATCATGTTCTCTTTTTACAACTTCTTTGAAATAGTTTACTCAGAAGGTCTTTACTCAAAATTTTAATTACTTTATCAAACAAAGTGAAGAAAGAAAGAAAAAAAAAAAAGGGACAGAAGGGTGTCAGTCTGAGTGACAAATCCCATCACACATCAAAATTACATCCAACTCAGCTACAAAATCTCTGCCAAGCTTCGTCAGATCGTTTTTGGTGTCTCCCCACACTTTGAATCTCTCTCCGTCTGTCCCATCATTTCATCACTAATTGCGAATTAAAGTCAATCCATCAATTATTTCCTTTTTCCAAAAAGAATAATCCACGCCGGACTCGCGGCGGCCGGGCGGCGGCGCGCTCCGCTGCGCGGTGTTTTGGCGGGGGCAGCGAATCGCCTCTGCCGAGTGCTGTCCGACTCGCGGGGACAGCCGCAATGATTGGTTTGACCCCCGCCGAATCTACCTCGTCGCCCCATCTCGGCCGTCGATCCGCACCGCCGCAATTATTGGCCGGGCGGTGACCTCTCCGCCATCAACGATGGAATGGCCGTCGAAGAAAAATATAGAAGCAATCATCAATTCATGGCTTCGATAATGGTTTGTTCTTCGGAACAACACAGATGGCTGGCAATCGATCGATCGAGCATGCTCCAAGGCAATTATGAGAGTTGGCATTCCTTTTCCACCAAACCACACTGCGTTCAAACTTCAACCTTCTTCTTCTACTTCCTCGCAAACCCCACACAATTCAGTGCATGATTGGGGGTTTTAAAAAAAGATTAAAAGTATTTTCGAAGAATCAAAGGCACTGTGTTTTGGCCTACCTAACGACGACTCGATCGTCGCCATTATCCTCCGTGCCAAATGATCCATGGGAAAAATGGATTTGATCCCATCAATCCCTGAGCTATGCGTGATGTTGACTGGAGAATTGAGGTCGTAGTTGCAATGATTACTTGCTCCCACCTTGTCCCCTCCGCTACGACGACGGATGCAGATAAAGATGGCTTGCAGGTTACTCATATCTCTCTTTCTCGTCGTCCCATGGGGCTGGGCTGGGTACATGTGGCTCGTATGGTCAATCATGGCACATGCTTCGAGCAATCATGCCTCCATCCTGAGCGCAAGCACCAGCCTCAGCCTCAGTACGGCGGCAGCATGCAGCAGAAGACCGGCAGCAGAGGGAGGGAGGGGGGGGCTGAGGGAGGAGACACGACCCACCCTTCCTTCTCTCTGCTATCTCTTTCACTGTCAGACGCTCTCCATCATAATAAACGAGAGCAGAGCAAAACAGTGGCAGCGAGCAGGGTGCATCGATGCAAGATCTCGGCATTTAAACTTCACCTGGACTGCTTGCTTCCAATTGTCCCATCACAAAATTATTGTGGCGAATTTTGATATATATTAATCTACTCTCCCACGTTATGTCAAGACATAAACTGTCTAAATTGGACGGATTGATTGTGAGTCTAGACTCGGTTCCAAAATAATTTATTATTTTTTAAAAAAAATAATCTTTCATTGAGATATATATATAGTTTGAATAGACCATTAATGGTTGACTCAGGTTGTGAGCAAACTTATATTTGATCTGTATATGGTCATATTAGATTGCATTTTAGTTCAAATGTGATTGATAATGTACATCATAGCTTAATCATATTAAAAATCTTCAATATATATCCTCATCAATTTCTCAATATTGTTATTGGAAATTTATTGATTTCGATCTATTAGGTCTCGGTCTAATCAGGCTCAAATTGATAGGATATATCAATATATATATAGGCACGACTTGTTAATTAGTTGTCATATTTCATATCAATATATAGGCACGACTTGTTAATTATGGTTTATTAACATTAATATATCGTTTTTTAAAGATTAATAAGGACAATTCAATTTCGGAGTTCTAGTGAAGTTGGATTAGAGGAAAAAGGGAGCCGGAGCCGACGTAATCAAAATGCATGAAATTAAGCAACACATTAATGAAGATGTAAATGGACGTCGTAAAACCCATCCCAGTACGATAAAGCTGAGGTGCCATGTCAGTCATCAAAACAAATCTGAGCCAACATAATCAAAATGCATGGAATTAGGCAACACATTAATCAATTTGATACAGCGAATTAAGAGGCGGAATGAATGATGTCTTCTCCCTACAGCTACACCGATCGATGCATGCAGAGATGAAAAAGGAAAAGTAAAAGGCACTGGAAAGGCATGCATGACATGGTCGAGCAGTGGGAACCGGAGAGCTAGCTTGCTCATCACCTTCTGGGGGGTCAAGCAGAGGAGGGGAGGTGAGGTGAGGTGTGGGTGGGGTCACACCTTTTGTGGGATGAAGAACAAAGATGATTACAAGGAGCATGCTCTCTTGTAAATGAATCATTTTCTGAGTGTTATATTATTTGGGTTGGGTGGGGTGGAAAAGGGGTTGGCCCCTCAAATAATTTGGTGGTGCAGGGGTTGTCGCCAGTACTCGCGGTGTCGTATGATTTGGGACATGATTGTTGTATGGGAAAGGAAAGGGCAGGATTTGGGTGCTGGCTGTGTGGAGGGCAGGGCATGGGAGGAGTCTGCCAACCTGCCGTCTTGCTTTGCCTAATGCTCGAGGCTACCAAAGTAGACGGTAGACGTGCTGTGTAGCAATAGGATAGGAATGGATGTGTGTTTTTTTTTAATTCCTCTCGCAAGGAATTATTTAAGAGAAGGCCTGCCTGCCTGCATTTCTTACAAAAATTGAAAACTACCAATGGTATGAGATGAAATCATCAGAATAGGACAAATTAGAGATTTCCTCAAATCAAAGTTGTAAAACAAATAGGTTCATAATATCAAAATTTCTCTCAAAAGACAATGAACAAAAGAAAAACTCATGATAAGGATGGCTGCATAGTTTTATTTAACATGAATGATAACTCACTCAAAATTTACCATATAAATTTCTTCTTTTTAAGAAAAAATCATCTCGACCAGCTATTTATTCGTATGAGCATTCATCACCACAGCGCAAGTCCATTGAATACTAGGGTGGTGCTGCAGAGATTTCATTAAAAAAAAAACAAAAAAACAAAAACAAAAGCTAAAAGTCTACAAATTTTGTGATTAACCTCATGATATAGTTATTTTATCGATAAACATACAAATAAATCATCTTCAATTGCAACAGTTTCACCAGGATATTGACCTTCAACCCAAAGGGAGCTAAAATCGGACCATCCTTACTTGACCCTCCAACAAACAAATCAAGATACGAATCTTAACTAGATTAAAAGAAAGGCCCTTCCCTTGGTATATAAATGCTCTTGATCCTTTTAAGTGCCTCACATTTTACAGCATAAAGGGTCAAAGATTGAAGGAATTCACTGTGATAGTCATTCCAACCTGCTGCAGCTGGTTAGAAAACATACAATTACATAGGGAACATCAGGTCGCTTACATTGTGTAAGTGCTGTAGGGTGTACAAAATACAGTCAAGTAATTCAAATTTTGTCAGCTTAGCGTTGGGCAGCTCCCATTAGTACCTGTTTAGCAAAAAAAAAAAAAAAAAGAACAAGAAATTTTAAGTGGTTTGCATAAAAAAGTAATTACAACCTTATCAACTCTTTGTCAAAGCCTTTAGTAACAAACAATGAGAGTTGTACATCAAGAGTGCCCATTAATAGAGCAACGCATCATACAGTCATATGTTTCTGTTCAAGCAAAAACTTGTGAACATTATTCTGGTAGGCATTGCCAACTGCAGGAAAGCAAACTTGAAAACCCCAAACCAAGTGACTTAGCAACTGCAGTTATCTTGAACTTGTACAAAATGATGATATCCCTTGGTGCACAGTTTAGGTTGTGCACAGTTATAGCTAACGAGAAAATTCCCATCTTATGAAATCATTTTAAGAAAGAATGTGGTGGAGAATATTGTCTTTTAGGTGAAGTTTCTAGAATTATGACAAGCATCAGCCTTTTCATATCTCCAGAAATCCATTAAGAAATATGGGGGAAAAGATCATCCCCAAGCAAATTCCGAGTATTGTTCTCTGCCAGTTTAGATATTGAACAATTTTGTCCTCATTCTATTTTGCCCATAAGAATTTGGCTGTACAGGAGTAAGAATTTGGCACGAAAGTTTGCTTCCTAGAAAATTTTCCAGTCTTCCCTTTAACAGAAGAAATAACCCCAAAAAGACAAAGGAGAATTAAAATATTTATTATTGTCTTTTTGGCTTGTCTACATAATAGAATTTGTTTCCAGTACAGAGGCGAAAAAAATACTATCAAACATTTTTCATGAACATTTTCTTGAAAAGAAAAATGAAAACTGGCAAAATTTTCCAAACAAACAATAGTGTACCACACCGAATAAGAAACATTCTCCCTCAGTTTTGGTATCTACAATGTCTCATTTCATTTTTTTTCTCTTTTATGGGCAGTACAAGTTCATTCGTAACTATCAGGGTCTTTGTTTATCTCCCCATTCATGACCTCATTCTCCTAGCTATGTACTTTTTCTTCACCAAGTTATACCAAAAAATGAGAGCATTGAACCAATACTTCAGTGGAACTAATACTTCAGAAAAAAATTTGTCATATATATATATATATGCACAATGTGTCACAATTGCATGAATAAATGTGCATTAAGAACACTTACCAAATTCCAACAATTCTGGAGGGACAAACAGCTGCGGGACTAGAATGGGATATTATTCATCCAATTGTGAGCGAGATTAGATGACGATCAACTGAATGATCCATTTGATTCATCTGGAGTTGCTTCTAAACTACCTTCACTGACTACTCTAACACTAGAATCTTCTATGCATTCAGATGGTTTCTTCTCACCGTGCACTTCAAGTCCAGATGTGATAGTGGTAGTATTTTCTTGCAAATGAGAAGTAGAAACTTTGACATTGCTTGACAAGTCTTGGTTGGAATCTTGTGCTACTGTTGCTTTACTGAAATGGTTATTTTCAACAACCAAACTCTGTGAATCCATACTGTTATTTTTATCCAATGTGCTAGGTTGTACATTGGGACTTTCTTTTGCATTAACTGACACTGAACTATCACTCTCAAGGTTGTTCTGATTCTCGCAAGGCATATCCGTATTAGCACATGCAGCTCCACTTGTTTCCTTTACATGATTACCTCCTAATGCATCAGATTTTTCAATGACTCCCTTAACTCTAGTTGTGATCAAATTCATTTCTGTGTCAATTGCTGCAGAATCTGGAATAGCCTCACGGACACTGATGCCTTCATTCACAGAACTTGAATTTTGAGACACATCAGAATTCCCATTAGCTATTGCTTTAAGTTGACTAACCTTAGGGCCTGAATCTTCTGTTTTCTTAGAAGCAACAGAATTGGGAGCAGCTTTTTGTGCTGGAACAGGAGCTCGTGTAACCTTCCCATATTTGGGTGGCAAGGGCTTTCCATTGCTCAATGCCAAGCAATTTGGGCAGTGCCATTCTGCCTTGGAGATGGCTCTGCTACCATAAGATTGAAGACATTTCAAATGGTTTCCTTTCTCACAAGCATCACACACAAGCAGACTTTCTATGTCTGCAATCACGTTGTTGCATATTTGGCAATTTAGAGGAGCATTCATGTACTCACTCGATGGAGGTGTCCAACTTGGATGATCTGGAACCTTTGGTTGCAATATCTTCTGCACGCTTGTAGCAATGTCATTATGATTTGTATAAAGAGCAGGTGTGTGAATGAATGCCACACCTTGAGGAGGCTGATGTGGAATATGCAGGCCTCCTTGTCCTGCTTGGATTACAGAGGGCTTTATATCCTGATTTTTCATCTGATGGGAAGCTTGGACTGCATTTACACCAGCAGCTCCCTCAGACTTAATTGAACTATGATCCAACCATTTGTTTGGTTGGCCAAACCTTGCAACAGCAGCAACAGATGATGATTGCAGGGAAGAGATGGTTGAACTTTTCTTTGGTAGATTTTCAACTACAGAATAAAAGAATTTAAACATGAATGAAAACAAAATTAAACATATGATGTGTTTATCCTAGAGAAAGAATCAAATATGGCAAAACCAATTTCCAAGCAATCAGAATAGGGAAAAGGATTTTAAGGGAAGCATACTCTATACTTCACAAGGTTTTAATAAGCAAGCAGTATGTGATCAAGCCAAAACAAATTGCATGTGGTATATAGATGCATCTGTGGTCTATATTTTCTAAAAAAAACATTAGCTACCTTAAGAATAAAGCATAACATCATGGATAAAGAAAATGAGTATACATCTAGTATATAATCCTAGACAATCCCTAATTATAAATATTTGAATATGAATCTAAACAACCAACTGATGTATTCATATAAAAAAAGAACAATTGTACGAATAATACATACAATATGTTTCTTGCTAGTTGCTTGTTATTTGATGTGGCCATAAAAGGATGCAACCTGGCTCTCATGTAAGCCTATGAATGAGCAGCTTAAGAGGCTTTTAAGCAATGACCGTATGTTAAATGAATGCAATATTAATTAATTATCATCCAAAAGAGAAAGGATACTACCAATCTACAAACAAACAATTGGATAGTGACACAGGCACTAATTCCAGAAATAGAAAGATTCACTTTTCTTAAACTCTGAGGCATTTAACATTTTCAAGGAAAAGAAACAGAAACAAGAGTTGAAGGTATTTCTTTTTTAGATTTCTGAATTAATCAAATCAATGGATTCAGGATAAAGAAATAAAAACCAAAACACACCCATTGGAAAAATAGAGGCCAGAACAATGACAAATATACAGAATTCACAAAATTTGACAGATAACAGAGAAAACTAGAGTCAAAAAATATCACCCTGATCTTGTGTCACATAAGATGGACCACTGGATCTAACATTTAATCCAGTATGTGCTGAAGGCCAACCCTTATCAAGTGAACCAGATGAATGCTTTATGGTATTAACACCAGACTGCACATTACTAACATGCAGCTGCTTCAAAGGAGAAGCAGCACAAGCTAGCACAGGAACACGAGATATAGGTGAATGAAACCCTCCAGCAGAAGTTGCCATAGGACTATTGTTCTGCACAGATCTAGAAGCATCATGAACCAACGTTCCGCAAGAATCAGATTTTACACCAAAGCTTAATGGAAATTGTTGAGGCGAAAGAATGGCTGAATGCACACTTGTTTCCTTGGACTCGTCCATCTATATAATTGTACCCAAAAAGAAAGTAATCAGATATAGTAACCAGGCTTTATTGGACAGTAAATCTCACATTAAAGAGAATGCCATATCATACATGCAAATGAATCCTGCTGTAAAATCCGAAAGTAGATCACATTAACTTGTTATTAGGGCTAACTATATCATCCCTATAGTATTGAAGAAAATCCTGATGTTTTACATGCCCATTTTCTACTTCCAGAACAAATAAAAAAAAACATCTGATACCACAAGATTACACTGATTTCACAAAGTGGCAAACTTTATATTTTTTGCTGAAGTTGCAATAACTGACGAAATAAAAGATGTAGCGTAACATAAATGCAAATTTCTTAATAGCCAAAGTGGTCAAATGTACCAGCTCATGATGGAATTGGTCTCGTTTAATATTTGTTCGTTCCATTTGGCGAAATGAATATCTGGGAGAGAATCACTGTGCCAAGAGAGGATTAATATGTGAATACTATACAGATATGGGCAATAAGGTATGTTATAACGAATGATGCTTTGTACAAGCTTCTTTTCCTTTTCCTTATGGTGCTTGCTTCTATAGGAGGCAGACTTCTTTAAATAAACTCTTCAGAATTTTATGATTCACATAATAAATTTAACTATTAAAGGAAAGTTCATTATTAAACCCTGCATATCCTCATATTTTTAAAAAAAAAATTCAAAGGAAAAAAAAACTTGGCTTATTATAAGGTTTTTTGAATGTTAAAGTGGTAAAGTCTTAATGGAGAAGTCATTTTTGAGGAATCACATTTGTAGCATTATTATGATTTATCAAAGGATGTTTTGAGAAAATAATCATAGTTGCTATAATTTGGTTGAAGTGTACACCGATGCAATTCAATTGAGTTGAATACATCACCTTCAATTCAGAAAAAAAAAATGAGTTAATTTGAACTTGTTTATAATTTGGAAGTGGCCAGAACTTGGACGAATTGAAAATGTTTAGTATAATTCAGATGGACTGAATATACCTCCGATTAAAATGTCAACAAAGTACATAATATGTGATGGCAATACAGATGAAATTGCATTAGAATGAAATGGAAGTTTGGTTCAGTTGTCCTAAATAACCAAGTAACTTACAGTGTGCCACATTCTTATACGAGTTCATGCAAGTCCTGGAAGGAAAAATCCACATGTAGATTACATGTTGGATAAAGTTGCTTAAAACCCCATAAACGAGACGCAGATGAGAGTGGATCAAAACGCCTAAAAATTTGGTAAAATGAGCAGATGAGATTGGCTGAAGTGCCTATGTAAAAGAAACATGCAGATGAGGGATGACTGAAAAGCCCAAAACGCTGTTGAAGTGGCATGCAAACAACAGTTGACCAAAAATGACAAAAGCCATTCAAGTGACATACCAAGGAGGGTTGACTAAAAGTACCTAAAAATCATTAAAATGGAAGCAAAAGAGGGTTGGCCAAAAATGTTACTAAAAACTATTTAAACGGAGATGTAAAATAGGGTTGGTCAAAGTGTCTAAAAGCTCATAACTCACGAATGAGGATTCACTGATATGCCAATAAAATTGTTAATGCTACATAAATGATAAGGTAAGTCTATGTTATTCAAACAAAGTGCAGGTATGGGATGACTGAAATGCAATTACAACTCGTTAAACCAATATGCAGATCAAGGATGATGAGTGGCATAAAACCAAATGGAGTTCATCAAGAAAAAGCAAATGTATGATATATAAATTCATCAATTTATTGAAAAAGGGTAGCTTACAACAATATTCAGATATGTCACAAACTTGAGATAATAAGCGAACTGAACAATAAGAGTGGAGCTCGAGGCATTCACAAAATTATGCATTTGTAAAAAAAATATGAAACATAGGTAAAACTGGTAGAACCAAGTATCTAGGTGGACTGAGCCACATGCAAATGAGTATATGCATATAGCATAGTTCCAAGTTTTACAAAATTCAGAACTTTAGAAAATAAAACTAGAGAAAATTAAGCTGGCTGAGCTAGTAAAGGAAGAGTTTGTTAGGGTTAATCTGTTACTTCAACGTGAGATCATAGGTAAAGGCCCTTAATTTCTTCTCAAACATGTGAGAGGATCGGACAGGTATTTTGAGTCATCAAAATCTATCACTCCAACAGGAACTTCTTGATATCGGCCTCTTGAACAAACCCACCATAGACATGCTATCCGCTAAACTTGGTTGATATCGAATTTCCCTGTAGTAGCAAGGTTATAGCCAAAAAGGAAAAGATTGTTGGCGATTATAGCCATTTATTCTCTATGCTTGGTTGATTGAACTTCCCTGTACAAGCAAGGTTGTAACCAAAGAGGGGAAATTCTTGGCAGATTGAACTAGCCACATTTAGAAGTTGTTTGATTCTTTGTATTTTAGCCTTCTAAAATGCATTGAATCCCCAACTTTACAACAAGAAGATATTGTCCATGAGATTCAACCATTTTTTTAATCAGCTTCTGACAATCCTCTTGGGAGGACTCTTCAGATCATTTTGACCTGGGGTTAGCTTCTCTAAGTTGCAACTCCTAGAGAACAGTATGGGTATTGTCTAGTTCATTTCACTTTAGTCACTTAGATAAACACAAACTAACCTTCTCTTCCTGGTAAGATAAAGTAGCAAGGAGGCATCAAGCATCACCTTGGCCAAATTGTGGGCACCACAAATGAAGAGGACCAGACACAAGCATAACTTCAGAGCTTTTGACATTCCCGCTACTTATTGCATCACCTTAGAGCTATCCGACAAAGACTTGATCCTTTAAATATCCATGGACCAATATACCAGAGTCCTGTGCTCGTGTTATACCAAGAATGTTCCACTATCTGATTGCCATTAAACCATATCGCTCACAATTTAGAAATGATAGAAGAAAAATGACATTGGAATGGATATGATAATCTGCAGCGGCATGTCAATCCTAAATACCACGGCAGATAGCAATCTAGTGCGAGAATACAAAATTCGAAGCTATAAAAAAAAAATCACAGTCACAGACTAGTTGGCTTTCACCAAATACTCTTCGCCCATCAATTCACTTCTTGTGAGCTATCCCATACTAATATCAAGAGCAGTTCGTCCTTATTATTTCTCAGCAAAAGGCTAGAATCCCTCAAAGGCAATTGCAATCCTTTGCCACAGGCGAAGAATCACCAAGAAGAGACAAAGAAATACCTTTTTCTTGGTCAGCAACAACTTCTCTGCGATCGACATCTTGGGCGGCCGGAATCCCAGGCCAGGATCCTTGGATCTGTTCAGCCCGAGATCATCCGCCACGACCCTGACGGCCTCCGTTGAGAATAGCTCCTTCGGCCTGATGGACTCGCAGATCATCACTAGCCTCTCCCTCGCCTCCGCCACCAGCGCCTTCTCGGCCGCCGTGGGCTCCTTGCCGCCGCGCATCTGTCCCATGGCCGACAAAACCATCACGATCTCCGCCACCCGCTTCAAATCCCCCTCCTCCCTCGCCCTCTTCCTGGTCTCAGGATCGGCACTCGTGGCGGGGCCTTCCTCTCCCATGCTCGAGAAGCCGACCTGAAAGGAGGAAACAAACCGAGAGCCATGAGAGCGCCAGGAAGAAGGATGGAGGAAACCCTAACGAGAGCGGCAGAGAGGCGAGGCGGAGAGAACAGAAGGGGGAGAATGGTTAAGTTTAAATACCAAATTGGAGGCGAGGGAGGGCGTTCGTTCGAATGGTGCGTTAGTAGAAGCGATCGCGGTGGGAGCTCGAGTCGTGGGAAGGATTTGGGAAGCGGAGAGAATAAAGAGAGGGTGCGGCAAACAGCGGGGCTTATTTTTATTTTTATTAATTTTGTATTTTGTATTTCTGTTTCTTCTCGCCATTGCGCTTCTCCCCTGTAGGCCACAGAGCGTCCGATCGGATTTAATACATTTTCCATTGTCGCCAAGATCTTAGTCTTCCAGTTGAAACTGTACACGTGGTAACCGTCAACTAATTTCTACCGTTCGTTTGGCATTTCGGTGAATTTACCGATACGAGAGAGCTGCGCTGTCTGATTAACGGTTGCGGGTTGAGGGTCTTGTCGGATTCAACCGTATAATTTCAACAGTCCTTCAATGCGAATTCTGGCTTTCCACTTGTGCCGTTAAAGGTTGGAATCCGCTAACCTAGCGGCCCAATTCATAACGAGCTCATCATATGGTGGAGGTAAATCATGGTGAATGCGGGACTGACCAGGGCATAGTGGTTGAAGGATTTGGAAACATGACACATTTTGATGTTATCGCATGTGCGCCATGAGCCTTCGAACCGCCTACCTCATTGCAAGCTCCCATGCCCTAACCAGCTGCTCCCGCCCGTGGGGGCTCTGGCTTTCCACTTGTGTAAACGAGCCAAGCTGCTCACGAGTTATTCAAGTCTTAATTCGAAAAAAAAATCATTTGAGTTCGTTCGATTAAATTAACGAACCGAATTTGAACCTAATTTCGAATTCGAAAATATTATCGAGCTAAACTCGAACTTAACAGTATTTGATTCGTGAACTCGCGAACATGTTCGTTTAAAGGCTCACGAATATGTTTGTTTAAAGACTCACGAACGTGTTTATTAAAAAACTCACGAATATATATTACATGAATTATAAATATTATATATTAATGAGCCAAATTCGAACCAAACTTGAGCTCAAACTAAACTCATTTAACTTTAAACGAGTCTTTTTCGAACCAAACTTGAGCTGTTTGCGAACTATTTAATTTCATTACGAGCCAAACTCACACTTAAGAATTAAAGTTTGAATCGAACTCAAACCGAACTCGAGCTTAGGAAAAATGAACAAGCTCGAGCTCGAGCCTCTTACTGTTTGGCTCGGCTCGATTCGATTATACCCCTACTTTCCACCACCATATTTTCACAATTTGACATTTTGCCCCTTTGAAAAGTTTACATCTAATCAGCAAGCGAATACAGTTATGTTAAAATTAATAGTGCAAATTTCCACAAGGATCATAGAGTATTTAAATCAACCAAAAATATCTTCTGAGCTGAACAACCTTTCACTTTCATCTTCGCTCAACAGTGGCGACTGGAGCTGCTCGTAGTTCAGTTGTCTGGCTGCTTCATATACTGCAATCCCGACACTGACCGAAAGATTCAAGCATCGCACATATGTATTGATCATTGGAATCCTGATAGTTCCGCCACCATGGCATTCCGTGCTGCAGTCCATCAAAGCTTGAGCGGGTAGCCCAGTGGTCTCCGAACCGAAAACTAGCCAATCACCTTTCTTGTAGGAGAAATCCTGGATGTGAAGATGGCATGAGTTGAGGAAGAATTATTATAAGCATTCATACCAAGAGAACCAAAGTTGCAGAAACAAGGTTGCTGTTGTTCAATAGATTTCTTTTCTTTTCTCAAACTGTACTCCTGGAGATAGATAGTTTCCTACTTGTTCTGTTAAATATTACAGAGACAAGGATGAGCTTATTCCGTAGGTAACTTGTATCGACAAGAAGTTATGTTTCATTGCTAGCAATTGACAATTCTCAACTAACTTCAAAAAATATAGTCAACATCGTTAAGATTGAAATATAACTTACGAGAGTTGCTGAATAAAAGTAGCCAGTATAACTACTCACAGAGTGGATATGTGTGCCTCTCTTGGTGAATGCTAAAAGCCGTTTCTCACCATCCTGATGCAAAAGGATGAATGAATCAAATGTCAAGAAAAAAGGACATCATGATACTAGTAGTTAGATAAAGAAATACCTGCTGTTTGAAGTAATCGTGAAATTCAGACCAAGAGTTGTGCACTTTGACAATTACATATCTTATTCAGGAACTCATTAACGATGGAAAACTAGCCTCATCAATAGTGAGCACATTGATCTGAATAAATCAATTAATCAAATTCTATATTGACATACACAAAATCAAAAATGGAGTAAAGTAGTCCAATACATAAGCAACAACTACATAGTCCATAGAACCTATTAAGATCAGCAGTGACACTCTGAGTCTTGAATTGCAGTGAAGGAATATTGCATTGAGTTAAAGAGTGGAGATACAAGGCAATATCATTTTGGAAGATATGAAGTAAATGCATTATCATTTTGAATGATAGGAAGTAAATGGAGCAACATTTTGATTACAGGATACGGCCAATAGTCCAATCCAGCACGCTTGAGTTTGGAATCTTCTATTTTATATCCCAAAGGCTGAAAAAATGAGAACAAGTTAGTGAAGTGATCCAAAGATGAGCATATGGGATTTGAAGAGATAATATCCTAACAGAGTTATTAGGCTCAGACATATAACTGATCTTATTTATACACTTTTTTAAACAATTAACAGTAGTGTAACCATCACTAACACTATGACTATGTCTAACATCAATTTATGTGTTCTTAAAGTAAAATAGATGGGGTTTTCTTTTTTGTATGCATCTCTTGTAACTAAGTGTCATCTATACCCACCCACTAGGAGTGGGCATAGTTTGATTAATTAATTTACTAGAAGATTTTACATCAAACCCAAATCTTTTAAGTTAAAAACTTTCAAACCGAACCAAACCAATCGAGTCATTCAATTTAATCCAAAACATAAAAATTAATACTATATTACCTTTTCGATAATAAAAGAATCATCAAATCATACATTAAAATTCCCTATATATATATATATATATATATATATATATATATATATATATATATATATATATATATATATATATATATATATATATATATATATATATATATATATATATATATATATATATATATATATATATATATATATATATATATATATATATATATATATATATATATATATATATATATATATATATATATATATATATATATATATATATATATATATATATATATATATATATATATATATATATATATATATATATATATATATATATATATATATATATATATATATATATATATATATATATATATATATATATATATATATATATATATATATATATATATTAGAAAAGGTACAATTTCCCCAAGCCCAATTTTTTATTTTACCAATTGCAACTGAACAGATAAACTGAATTTTTTGACTTGGTCTGATTTGGTTTTCCATTCTTGATTTTGAATGCCCAATCCCTGCCACCAATCTCACACAAGAAGCATGTTATAAACGATGTAGATACTTTCATGATTCAAAAATGGTTGTCAATTCTTGATAAAGACCAAAATAGAAGAAGCAAACTGTCTTGGGTGATCAGTGGCTTATAAGAACATGCAAGCTGTCCCAATAAGTTTCCAATGTCAACAAATATACAATTGCATTACAAGGGCCACAATAAAACAATGATAAAGATACCCATTACATGAAGAATATTAAGCACCACCCTTACCCCAACAAGATGGAGTCCAACAGCTGAAGCAGCACATGTTCTGGCAATGGATCCAGTATTTCCAGGAATCTTCAAGAAAAACTTTTGTCAGCAAGTCATTATTTTCTCCGACTGGTTGTCGTCAAAGAAGCTTTCTATATTATGATTTATGAAGTTCTTGAAAAGGTCAAGCAATTTTTAAATAGAGATCATCAACTCAAGATAGTCAATACTAGGACCTCATGCAAAACCAGCTTTACATTTACAAAACATGAGAGCAAAATCTTTGATAAATGAAGCATGTCATTCTTGCCAAGTACTCTAGAGTTTTTTCCTTGTGTAAATTTATTGATGAGAGGACCAATTCATATGTGAAAATATGCATCACAAATTTCTTTCACGATATCCTTACACCAGCATATCAACCCTTACACTGCACATCAACCTGGAGTGTTGAATTAACTTTTGCAGAATTTGAAATAGGTGGAGAAATTGGATCAATAATGGACAAGCTGGTCATGATTGATGGTTCATACAATTTGCGAACATTACAAATCTGGATAAGTTAGGAACATGCTTATATAGACTTAAATTGAATATAAGCAACTGGGTCACCAGTTAGATTAGCCAAGCAACTGTAGGTTCAATAGAATATATGGCTCGGTCCATTTAAAGAGGAGGGGTGAATAGATGGAACTTAAAAAATTTTTTAAAAAAAAATCTTGCGAAATAAAGCAATTCAAATTCGTTAGTAGCGTAGTGTGCTCACATAGATTGGTTGATCATGTCAAGAATGTATACACATCAGAAATAAGTAAAACAATTAATACAATGCTAACATTAATACTAATTTTACATGGTTAATAGCCTGACTCTTACTCCACAGCCTATCAATTCGTGAAGTGAATTACTCCCTTACAACCACTCCTTTATACAAGGCGGAGAAAGTCTTTCGCAATCTCAATACCTTGGGATGATTACAAGTATCTCCTCTTTAATAATAAATAACAATGTAAGCTAAGGAGAGAAGATTTACATAGAGCTTGTTGAAGAAAGTCTTTGCTTCGAATCACAAGCCCTTAGATGTTGTTCAGTTCGAGCAGTTGGTTACAACAAGATCACACTTACTCTCATACACCCTTGCTAAGCTTGACAAGCTCTAATGCTTTAGATAGAGCAGCCCCAAGGCCTCTATTTCGAACATCTGATTGTTCAAGCAATTCTACCCATTGAGCAGTCAATGACTCTCTCATCAGTCAACTATAACCCAGTTTGAACAATTGTTGCTGAAACAAATGCATTCTAATCTCTGAACCCTAGTGTTTAGGTGACTCCCAAGTCAACAACAACTTCACTCGGCTTACACCCTCATAAATCTATACAAAGTTACAAGATCGAGCTTGATTGTCAACTACAAGAGGAACTTGTTGTCCATTATTCAAAATCTTCCCACAAGCTATTAGGTAGTCTAAACCCCTACTTGATGCATGCATGAGTAACACAAGACAAGCCTAACTTAAAACTTTTGTCAAACACGTCAAAACGTGATCGAACCCGACTGCTTGGGACCATCTTTGCACTAAGAACAACTGCATGTGTGCACCTGTTGTACAACAAAACGTACCAACTAGAGTTCCACTAACAATGTTGGATAGCAAAAGATCATAAATCAACCATTTATTTGCTATGATTATTCACCCAAAGAACTCTCTTTACTCATTTTACTCGCAAACCCCACACTTCATAGGTAGAAATTACCTCTCTACCAAGGTAGTTTAGTTACTGGTTATTTTATGTATTTGTAACACTGCCTTTCTCTTTCAGGGATAGACAAAAAAGCTACAAGAGTTGTTGTTTTCGTGGAATATTTCAGCTGGCTGTTTGTTATTTATAAATAAATATACTTTAATAATTCTGAATTCAACAACAGGTTTGATTGAACATATGATTCCTAAATTTTTCGATGCAACGAAACACATTTGCATTAGATGATGGGTTTGCCTAGATTTGTGAGCTAGCTGTAGATAGGTTGCCTCAGATATTTAATCAACTAGCCCTTATTTGTATGGTGCTTATGTTCACATTCTTGGTTAGCAAACAAGACATAAAAAAAAATTCTAGGCATATAGACAAAAAAAAATAAATCCATGAGCAATATCATATAATGAATCCTAGGAAAGCAACTATATTTCAACATGAAGAATAATAATGATAAACTACTTGTAGTAAAGGAACTGGAGTTTCTTTACTGTCTGATATGACACAGCGTTTTTAGCTTGTTTAATATCTTCTGTAAGGTATTTACTTTCTGAGCTAAAGAGAGTTTGAATTCATACCAGAGGAGAAACAAGTACTACTTGAAGAAACTTGTTTGGCGAAGTTTCACTGACAGCTCCATTAGCGCTACTGGTACAACATTTGGCATGGCCAATTTCAACTGTCAAAATATAACAAGTACACAAAATACTCCTATATGTTAGCTTATAAAAATGTTTGAATTCAGACCCATATGAACTTAAATAGGTAACAATAGAAGATATATGTTAAAAAACCCAAACTATTTTCGTCATTTTGATTTTTAATAATAGAATTAAAATACAATTAATGAAAATCTTAATTCTTAAAACCGTATCCCTTTCAACTTCCGTATACCTCAAGTAATGAAAAAAACAAAAAAAACACACTTGTTTTAACCATAGACCCTAGGTATTGCCACGGTTATCTCATCGATTAGCAAAGTTTGGCTAAACAGAACCCAAAATAAGGTTGAGATTATTTTTCTTCTCATAAAGTTTCAAGATTTCAAGCTAAAAGGCTGGATTGTTTGCATAATTGTTTAGTTTAGATAACACGGAAATTAATTTACTTGGAGTCAGAATTGACTGAAAAGGGACAAAAAAAAAATGAAACATTGATCGAGTTACACTACCGAGAAATCAGTGACACTAAAAGCAGACAGTTGCAAGCAAAGACAAAATCTTCGCAATGCCAGTTATTCCCAAAGTTTGAGGTTCAATTAGATGCTAACCTCGGTAGGAAAGGGGCTCCAACGAAGATGAAGAATGGAAGGAGAGCGAGGTTACTTCATGCGGCGTTCGGCCCAGCGGCCGAATGAGTCGGCGAGTCCTGACGTCACAGCGAAGACGACCGAGGAGTAAACGGGTAGAACACGGAGGCATCGTTAGAAAAGGGTGGAGAGACTTCGGCCGCCGAAGCAGGTGGAACGCTCGTTGGCCGGCGGCCTCCATCAACCGTGGTCTCCGCCTCTACCTAGCAGACACGAAGAGATAAGAGTGGCACTTGGAAGTTTGGCCCATGAAGAGGCCTGGTAATGGCCCATTAAGCCCTTAGCGCTGAAATCCAAAACCCTAAAATTTTAAAACGGTAAATCATAAATATATAATTATATATCACTTAAAAATAGAATTGTTTCCATTTTTATGTAGCTAATTAATTATCTTTCACTTTATAAAATAAATATAATACTTTCTAATTAATCTCTCGTGAACCATTTTTCTATGCAAGTATCAATATCTTTTTAAAATAATATTCTTTTTATTTAACAATTTCTCAAATTATATTCTCAATCTACTAATCCAAAAATATAAGAATTATTTCATGAACTAGTCAACTGGAAAACGATTCACAGTGAACTAAAACAAAAATATTTTATTGACGAAATTTTAAATTCCAATGAATTAAGAACTTGTAGGAAAAGGCATATAAGGAACAAACAAAACAAAGGATCGATACTGCAAGACACAGCTAGAGGTGCAAGCTCACGTCCAAGCCAGCATGTTTAGACTTCTCACTGTCGTCCATGTCTTTATTAGCACGCGGCAACATCTCCATCCGACTGGCCATGGCGGCGAGAAAGTTCACCGTCACTTTCTCCCTGTCGTTGTCCCTTCTGACGACCTCCCGTCGGAAATACTGAGGCGGCGCCTCGTGGCCGACATCATTCTCGCAGCGGCTCGGAAGGTATTGCGAGGAGACGTAAAATTGTTGCGGTTTATCGGAGAAACCAGCCGGTTATCGCTTGCGTTCGAGGAGGGCGACGGCGGCGGCCCGAGTAGGAGAATTCGGCGGTAGGAACTCAGAGGCACAGCAGGACCAGCTGCAGGAGGAGCGAAGGCCGGTGCGTTGCTGGCGCCGACATGCCCAGTCGTCGTCGGCACGAACCTTGTCTCTTGCTGCTCGTTCGGCGGCGGCGGCTGCTGCTGCTGGTTCGTTGGCAACCTGCTGCGCCACTGCTCGTGGGCGTACGGATGGTAGGGCGCTTCCTTCCTCGTGTCCCTCAGCGACCTTCGCGCCGCCAGCTGCGAGCGATCGGCGGCTGACCCTAAGTAGTCCTGCGGGTATTCCATGAGGCGGCGCCGGCGATCGACTGTGGTATTCGCGTAGTCTGTGGTATTAATTTATAAACGGGATTAGTGCATGTATTAAACGTAGCTGGCTAACGTAGCAAAGAACTTAATACTTGTTAATCAGTGTAGGAGTTGCCTAATTCAGCTCGTAACTGAGACAAGTGTTAATTGTTCACGTCTTTTTAAGTCTTAATTCCATCCATAATTCGATTGCGAGGTTGTAAAAATGATTTTTTATTTGGAAGGTGGTGAACTGTAATATAATACCCCATAATAACTATGTCCAATGTTGCCTAATTAATCTTCTTTTATAGACGAGAAAGAATAATTTATTGTTTTTTTTACATGTGGTTTTATGGGTTGCTATTATCATTGTATTTATTGAGAGAATCATTAATGATAACAAGGCAAGTGATTTAAACTAATAATTGTAATTAATTGTAGATAACAATGCAACGTACGGCGAAGCAATTATTTATAAAAGGAGACTGATTATGTAAATTTCAATTTAAGGAAAACAATTAAAATCGCATTATTGTTTTTTTTTTAAGTTCGAGGACAGCTGTTTTTATAAAAATACTCTTACACATATTAAATAATCTAACTTAAAAAAAATCTGAGCCTAAATAGACTCTTAGTAATCATAGTCATAATTAAATTAAATGGTAAAGTATAAATTATAAAACTTCTAAAAATAATAAAAGATTAAATTGATTTAAGCTTCTGACCTAAATTTTAAAAACTGCTATATTGATTATTATTTTTAAAAATTAAATAATTTAAATTTTAAAAAAATAAATAATTATTATAAGATATATTTTTTAAATAATAATGATATTATAAATAAATAATATAATTCTCAAAGTTTATAATTAAATTGTTTTTTCAAAAATAAAAATAATTATAAATATAAATGTGATAATTTGAGTAGAAGGTTAATAACCTCCTAATTTATATATTCAAATTTTAAATTTAAGTAAAAGATAATTTAACTAAAATTAGTGCATGGCCATTTTTAATCTTTTAATTACTTTAAAAAGTTTAATTAGTTTAAAATAATGAGTAAATTCTAATAATTTACTAAAGTACATTTATATACATATAAATAATCATTTTTTAATCGTTTAATCACTTTAAAATACAAGTAATTGCTTTAACAAAAATGGTATATAGTTAATTTTGACTAAAATTATCATTTTTTTTTACATTTCACATTGTCATATGAACTTACAAATTCTGTTTCACTTTAAACTTGTATTATTTAAAAAAAATTATTTTATGATGTTTAAAAAATATATAATTTATATCAAATGTAACTTTTTCAAAAATCTATAACACAACTTATAACACTTTGCTTGTTATTATTATTATTTGATAAAATTTTATATTTTTAATAATATTTTTTAAAAATCCATAGTTTTAACAATTTTTAAAAGTATATTTAGTGTGTTTTAGACAAATTTTCTAGAATAAGTAGAGAGATTAACATTTTGCATAAAAAACATATCCTGTGATCTATTTTCCTTTTCTTTTTGCACCTCTATGCATGTTATACGTTATGTGCATGCAAATGTTGAATATTCGGTTAAAATTGAATTGAATATTAATTAATTAAATGTTTTTATAAATTCATTTATTTAAGAAATTATTAATAATTTATTTGATTTAATTGAATAAAAAATTTTAAAATCGAAATGAATCGAATTAATTGATATTATAAATAAGAAAAAAATTAAAATCAAAATAAAATTGAAGTGAACTTTTTTCAATTAATTTATTCAAAATTAACTTTTGTGTTTGAACCATGTGTTTTCTACCGTTGAATTTAAGATTAAAATTTTAAAAATCAATGGATGATTACGCTTTAATTTATTTGCTTTGAATTTTAATGAGGCTATTCTACTTGTTATTTAAAATAAATTTTTAATCTATTTATCTTGAATTTTTTTTGATGTGGGACTATTTTATATTTATATTAAAATTAATTTTATAATCTAATTTGAATTATTTAGTATAAGACTACTCTACTTAACTTATTAAATTTATTAATGGTATTTAACTCTCTTAATTACTCAATGATTTTATTTTACATTTAATATTAAATTTATAAAAATTATCAATAAACTTTTATGATAAAAATTATTTATATAACTCGATCAAATATTCGACTCAAAATCATATAGAATATAGAATAATATTGAATCATCTTGAACCGTAAACCATATTGGATAATTAAAGTTAAGAGTCTTAGACATTAAACAAAGGGTTGATCAAAACAACGATTTCAAATCATGATCAGATCTATCTTGATGTTATCACAACTACACAAATAGTTAAGTTTACCTAGTTCCCTTTCAAACCAATATCTTCTTTCATCATGCTCAATGCCTTGGGAATCCCCATTTTGCTGATAAATTCGTCTAAAACAGTTGAAACCCTAAAACATCTCATATAATCATACGTTTGAATTTGAGCCTCTAAATAGTTGGAAGTATTCCAAATTAGCTCATTTATCATCAAAACTAAAACAATCGTTGATAATTATGAATTCATATTTATCAAATAATAATTAAATAAAAAAGAAGTAAAACCATCAAACATTACTCTCAAATAAAAACAACGGATTCAAACAACTACATCTCTGCATCGAGCCCACTTGAAACCTGCTGAGCCACTTCAGTCCAATTCTTCTAACAAATGCGATCCTGTCAGAGCACCACTTAACTGCCTCATGAAATCGTCAACCACCGCTCAATATAATTTATATATTTTGCAAAACAGCCACTATCTCTGCATGCGGGCATAATTAAATTGATTAATATAAAATAAAAATATTAAAATGAATAAGAATTAAATTTCAATAAAATTAAAATAATATCAATTATAATTTTTTAATTTATTTTTTTATATGTGATTGTAAGATCATGATCTTCTGAGACGGTTGAGATAATAAATTTCATCGTACCGTTTAGTGACTTTATTCTTCGTTATGTTTTTAACGTCATCCAACATAATTTTGGTTGTTCTTCCATTGAAAGGCCGGTTCTTTTTCCCCCCAATTTCTCGGGAACGTGTCGATGAAGGAAAGAGAGAGCGCTCGGAATGTAACGTGTGACATGGTGAGAGAGAAGGAGAGTGGAGCGGCGTGACTTCGCTTGCGGTCCGCTCGTTCTGCCTCTCCCGTTAATTGCGTGCTTAATTTTTCCATCCCAGTTTCTTTTTTTTTAAATTTCTTTCCCTTTTTGTTATTTATTTACTTAACCCCATCTCACCTGCCTCTCCACTCCCAGAGCCAGAACCAGAACCAAATCTTTGTGTAGACCTCACCTTTCCCTAAAGAGGAAAGAGGCAGATCCAGGGTTTATCAGTCGAACAGGCGGAGGACGGCAATGGCGTCGAAGCCAGTTAAGGTCGAGGAGCTGGTCGCCAAGAAGCTGGCGCTGTGGCACACCCGTACGTTCCGCCCCATCATGACCCACGACGAGCTGGAGCCACTCCTGTCCGCGGCCGGATTCGTCCCGCTCCCCCTCCCGCCGCCGCCGCCAGCGCCGCCGCCCGAGGGGCAGAAGCAACCCCCGGCCGTCGTGTGGAGGGAGTACGCGTCGCGGTCGGAGGCGGCTGCGGCGGCGGCAGCGGGGGGCGGCGGGAGGGGGAAAAGGAGGAGGCACGCCGCGGTGGTGCCCCGCCCGCGTCTTCCGCACCCCCGCATCGACGGCCTGCACCTCATGACCTACAAGGCCTTCTTCCTGGCCCTCGAGTTCTACCTCGGCCCCACCCTCGTCCCCAATCTCTTCCACGTCAGGTGCGCGCGCCATCACAGACTCCTTCTCTGCTCCCCATCAATCCACGAGTTCGAACAGTAAATCAATTTGATCGCGGGAACAAATCTCTTCTTACAGTTGTAGTTAAATCTCCCTCGTTCTGTTCCAGGACCATGTCCCTCACGAGGGCGCACGACCGCGTGTTTGAGAAATCGTACCGGCCCATGAAGGACTGCGAGATGGACGACGAAGGCATCCTCGTGTACCGCGACGGCACCCTCGATCACGTTACCAGGATCATCTGCAGCCAATACGGCGGCGATGAAATCGACGATGACAGCAACCGCAGCAGCGATGCTTCTCTAATCAGTTCTAGCGCCGATAACTCCATGAAGAAAACCAAGCGCGACGATGGCCTCAAGAACGCTGTTAACGCATCATGCCTGGTTCCGCTCAAGGATCTTTTTCCAACAGGCGGCTTAAGTTCACGTAGGGATTCTTGATTTAGTTCTTTCTTCTTCTTCTTCTTCAGCATTCTTTAATATTCATGGGATTTAAAAGTGCGACTAGGCCTTTTTTAACATGCTGAGCCAGTTTTGAGAGAATGCTCCTCCCCGCGATCACCTGTAACAAACAAAAAGCCATCTTGACTCGCTTGTCGATCGAACAAGAAAATGCAGGCAACAGGAAGTGAAGAAAACCCCGCGTCTTCAATACAGTATGAACAACTTACTAGACTATGCATGGTAAGAAGGATTCATGGAGTTTGCTATTATTATCATCCAGTTAGTTTTCTGAAACTACTTATAGATCCTGATCGATCAAACTCTAGGAGAAATTTGCAGTACTGATTCTTGAAAGAATGTGAATGGAATCTCAACAGATAGAAAACATGGAAAGCCATAGCGATAATTGGAATCAGATAATCTAGCAGATTGTCAGATCCAACAACGAACGTGGCCACCTTATTGTATTCCTTCGACAAGGTATCTCTATTTCAACAACATTTAGAGAAACTTTCTGAAATCAATCAGATACCAAACAAGTAAACCCAATATTTCAGAGTTTCCATTCAAATCAAATTAATCCTGCTAACCTTAGTGAACCAAGAACTTCATCAGATGCATTTACACTAAACACAGTGTAATGGAGGTTACCTAGAGCAGCCAGCTGCTTCTTCTTGCTGGAGTTATAAGGCCGGCGCTTCACGGCTGCACCAGAGGAGAGGAAGGAGTTAAAGTAAGAGCCACGGTTGCATCGGGGGGCTTCACCATCTCCCCCGTGTTGTCATTTAGGCCTTGTGATGGCAATGATGGAGAGGGTACTTCGATGCCCCCTTTGAGGAGGGTGGATCCGCTTCCTCACTCGTAAAAGGGGCGGCACCAGGAAGATATCTAGTACATCCTTCCCTAGACTCGCGCACGAGGAAGAACAAAAATGAACAGATTGTTGAAGAAGATTTCCACGAGTTCCTGAAACTTCACTCGCTGCATGCTCAGCAATCGTCGAACAAACAACTGCGGAGTGATGATTCGAGCGTAACTAGTGAAAATGATAGGAATCACCAGGAAATGCAGGAGAGCAGCCAGCAGAATGAGAATGAGAAGAGTTGCTCCATTAAAAAACATGAAAAAGAAAAGTAAATAAAAACTTAATTTACAAAAAACTACCCACAAAAAATAGTCTTTATTCTTGATCATTTAATTAATTATCAAAAATCAAACTCCAACAAACCCCTCAATAGTCATATCTGTCCATTTGCCAAATTATTAATGATCTCTGCTCACATCAACATTGTTAAACAAGTTGATGATAAATGCTATTTATTTTTTTGTTAAAAAAACTCGAAAAGAAAAAGCCATACATACATTCACCATACAGATGTCCAACTCATAAATTATTATTTATTTCTTTTCCCTCTCTTTAATTATTTTCTTGCAATTATTTATTATCATGATGGTGGCCAAAGACTTGCTCCCATTCTACCATTTGCCATTGCTTCTCTTTAAGTCATCATCCACAATTAAGTTGGATATCATAGCAATCGTCTTAATTATTCATTTATCATTAATCTCTCATTTTTCAACCTATGATAAGACTACGCAACTAACTATGAAACGATGCTTAATTGGTCAAGTTCACTTTTGAATTTTAAATTAAGATTTTATAATAATTTTTATTTGAAAAAAATCAAAAGAAACCACTTCATGAATCAAAAGATTTTATCCGATGATTGATTTTCCATCTAAGAAATGATTGATTTTCCATCTAAGTAATATATTTTCTCTAACTTTATTCGGTAGTAAAAAATAAAATTTTACTCAAAAAACTCAACTTTACTCAAAAATCATCCTTGTATGAAGCTTTTAGATGATAATCATTACATTAATTATTGGACGGAGTGGATGTAAATATTCACTCTCCATTTTTGCCCAGAATTATAGAAGCGAAGCGGCACGTGCACAGCAGGTTGGACTCTTTTTTACTTTGGTCCGTTCACGGCAATTATTTCATTTTTCACTCCTCTGGTACCTTCTCAGTCCTCCCATGGCGCCTTCCAAGTTACCCTCTATCTTTCAATTCATTGGTCGTGAGCGTCATGTGCGCCAGCTGTGTCGGCGTATATGGATGTCAGAAGAGACGAATCAAAGCCCAATTTTGTTAAATTAATCGCAGAGCGGCAGGTGCCCGGAGAGAGATCAATTAATGGGGTTCGGAGTTTCAGATCGGGCACGAAGGTAGAGATTCAGAGGATCTGGAGTTGTGTTCGGAGTTTAGCTCGCGAGCCGATCACAGAACAGCTCAGACGTCGCCTTCGCCACTGTGTCGGTCTTCCTTCCGCTCGCCGTTTGCTTATCATTATCGTCGTTGATTCATCCATTGCACTTTTTGTTTCGCCTGCTCCAAGTTATCTCTTTGGCCTCCTTTTTTAATTTTCCTACTCGCTGCTGATCCTTTTTTATTTTTCCTTTTACTGATCCGGTTGGCGCAGTGTAAGCATCAAGCAATAATAAGTGGTGGTAGTGGTGGTGGGATTGAGAGGAGGAGAGGTTGGTAGTTGTCTGCTGGCATCGCATTACTTTAGCGGAAGGCCAAGGCATTGCGAGTTGGAAGAGATACGAGCGGCTTCGGATCGTCTTCTGCGCATCCTTTGGGTCGACTTGAGAGAGGGAGCCAAGGGATGCGCCCATGGAGCTCCAATGAGGTCGCAGCCGCTTTGATTGGAATCAAGTCGCTGCTTTTTCGTGTGTTTTAAGGAGGATTGAAGCAATACTTCATGGAGGCGAGCGCGGGGCTGGTCGCCGGCTCTCACAACCGGAATGAACTCGTGGTCATCCGCCGCGATGGGGAATCAGGGGTAATTCTCCGCCTCCTTGTTCTTTGACTTTTTAGTTATTGCCGTCAAAATATGATTTTGATTCGATGTTTTGGCTTTGCAGCCGAGGCCACTGCAACAACTGAGCGGGCAGGTGTGCCAGATCTGTGGTGACGATGTCGGTCTCACCGTCGATGGCGATCTCTTCGTCGCCTGCAACGAATGCGCTTTCCCCATTTGCAGGACTTGCTATGAGTACGAGCGACGGGAGGGCAACCAAGTATGCCCTCAGTGCAAGACCAGATTTAAGCGGCTCAAAGGTAAATACAAGAAAGAAACGCAAGGAAGCCCTAATTTCTCTTATATTTTCAGTTAGCAATTATACCAAACACAACAACTTCCCTTGCAGTAATCTCTCTACTTCGAAATCCTAGTAGTAAACCCCAGTCGTCGTCTGCATGATCGTTTTTGTTTCGAACCTACTACGGTTTCTTCCCTAATTCACTTATAGCGTTGTAGTAGATCTTTTTTCACAGAAAGTCTTACTTGCATCAGATTATTAAATTCGACGTTCTTGTATTTGCAGGGTGTCCTCGTGTGCGTGGCGATGAAGAAGAGGATGACGTTGATGATCTCGAAAATGAGTTCGAATGGGGGGATGACCATGACTCACAGTACATGGCAGAAGCAATGCTGCACGGCCACATGAGCTATGGCCGTCAGGGTTACATAAACAACCCTCATGTGGCTCATCCTTTGCCCCAAGTCCCCCTTCTTACCAATGGTGAGATGGTATGAACAAATCAAAATTCGCTCTGGTTATTTTGCATTCAGTAATGCCCTTCAGTTCTGGTGGATGAGTTCCATTTTTCATTTTCCAGGTTGATGACATTCCTCCAGAGCATCATGCTCTTGTTCCTTCTTTCATGGGCGGGGGTGGGAAAAGGATTCATCCACTCCCCTTTCCAGATTCCAATCTTCCAGGTGGGCACACTATCACTGGAATCTACTATTTTGTTTGCAATTAGCTATGATAATATATGACTCATTAGGTTTTCAGTACAATTAAATGATAATAAAACTATTAATCTCACAGTGCAACCTAGATCCATGGACCCCTCCAAGGATCTTGCTGCTTATGGATATGGAAGTGTGGCATGGAAGGAGCGAATGGAGAGTTGGAGGCAAAAACAAGAGAAATTGCAAATGACCAGGAGCAATGGTGGTGATAAAGGCTGGGATAACAAGGATGATGAATCTGACTTACCATTGTAAGCCCTAAAGCCTGTTTGTTGCCTTTATATTTGGAAATGATATTCCTGTTATTAACATGTTTGTATTCACTAGTCGATGTTAGATAATACCAAAGGTTTTTTCTTCTGTAATTTGATATGCTATTCATCTTTATAGAATGGATGAAGCCAGACAACCATTATCAAGAAAGCTTCCATTCCCTTCTAGCAAAATAAACCCATACAGAATGATCATCTTAATCCGGCTGGTAGTTGCTGGGTTCTTCTTCCATTACCGAGTTACTAACCCTGCAAAAGATGCATATCCATTGTGGCTCATATCCGTCATATGTGAAATCTGGTTTGCTGTTTCTTGGATTCTCGATCAGTTTCCCAAGTGGCTTCCAATTGAAAGGGAAACTTATCTTGACAGATTATCACTGAGGTAGTTTAAGTTTCCCATGAGAACTTATTATTCATCTTGATCAATTTCTTGGAAATTTTCCTACACTGTTCAATTTTGTGCCTAGGTATGAAAAAGAAGGGCAGCCTTCTCAATTAGCTTCTGTTGACATATTTGTGAGTACAGTTGATCCAATGAAGGAACCACCTTTAATTACTGCAAACACTGTTCTCTCAATCCTTGCTGTGGACTACCCTGTTGGAAAAGTATCTTGCTATGTTTCTGATGATGGTGCTGCTATGCTGACATTCGAAGCATTGTCTGAAACATCTGAGTTTGCAAAGAAATGGGTTCCTTTCTGTAAAAAATTCAATATAGAGCCCCGTGCACCAGAGTGGTATTTTCAGCAAAAGATAGATTATCTGAAGGATAAAGTCCACCCTTCTTTTGTAAAAGAAAGAAGAGCTATGAAGGTACCAAATAGTTATATTATCATTGTAATCTATGCATGCAAATTGTGTAACTAAACTTTATCTTTTTCAGAGAGAATATGAGGAATTTAAGGTACGAATAAATGCGCTGGTTGCAAAAGCACAAAAGGTGCCTGAAGAAGGGTGGACAATGCAAGATGGAACTCCTTGGCCTGGAAATAATGTTCGTGATCATCCAGGCATGATTCAGGTATTTTTTTTTTGTTCTATTCAATTTTTTGTACTTGTATGAGATAATCTTGTTTTCATTGGGTTTATGAATTCAATTTCTTGTTTTGCTGATATCATATATTTTCAGGTCTTCTTGGGGCAAAGTGGTGGGCATGATATAGATGGAAATGAACTGCCACGTTTGGTTTATGTCTCAAGAGAAAAGAGGCCAGGTTTCAATCATCACAAAAAGGCTGGAGCCATGAATTCTTTGGTAAGCAAGTGCCTTTTTGATGGATTTGTCAACCCGAGTGTCAAATAGCTGTAGGTTTGCTCATATTATAGTAATGGATTTGGCAGGTCCGAGTTTCTGCAGTACTTACAAATGCACCCTATCTGCTGAATGTTGATTGTGACCATTACTTCAACAATAGCAAGGCAATACGAGAAGCAATGTGCTTCATGATGGATCCACTTATAGGAAAGCAAGTGTGCTATGTGCAGTTTCCTCAGAGGTTTGATGGTATTGATCGACATGATCGATATGCTAATCGAAATGTCGTCTTTTTTGATGTAAGTGTGTGCATTTATTCTATGTTATGCATTCCTCAGTTTCTGATTTTTGTATTCATCACACATCTTTAGTTCAATGTTTATTTATTTGCACATGTTGTGAGCACTAAAACAAACACATGATGCAGATCAATATGAAAGGTTTGGATGGTATTCAAGGACCAATTTATGTCGGTACTGGATGTGTTTTCAGAAGACAAGCGCTATATGGAACTGATGCTCCCAAGAAAAAGAAACCTCCAAATAGGACTTGCAATTGCTGGCCTAAATGGTGCTGTTGTTGCTGTTGTCCTGGTGGCAGGAAGAAGAAGGCAGCAAAAGCTAAGCAGGAAAAGAAAAGGTCTAGTTCTAAGATTGCTGAGAATGGAGCACTGGCATATGTTCCTGAAGGCATCAAAGAAGGTATCAAAAGTGTGTTGATGCTTGTGTCTGATCATAGCAACATTACTTGCTGTTATTTTATTTACTATGCAGTATAGTTTCATGTTTATCATTCTTTAGGTGGTGTTATGTTACTTCTTCCAGTTTTGATAATCATATGGTCATGAACAAGATTGAGAAAGGGCATGCCATAGTAGGCAATGCAGTTCTCAGAAGTTGCTATCTAGTCATCTAATATCTCCTCAAGAGTCACCACAATGTATTATTAGCACTCAGGGATTGACTTGTATTTTCTGTCTTTCTTTATTCTCCATTCTGCTGTGTCCTTTTAATTCATTTTGCTTTTCTATTGCATTCTTTAAGCATTGTGGCAACAATGATTTATCAAAACTATTAAGCATCAGCTGGCTCTACAATAGGCTGGAATTTTATGTATTGTGTTCACAAACTTCCACTTGTTAATCATTTTGTTTATTAACAGAAAATGGAGCAGAAAAACCTAATATGACGGCTGAACAGAAGTTAGAAAAGAAATTTGGACAGTCTCCTGTTTTTGTCGCGTCTACTCTCCTAGAGAATGGGGGAACACTTAAAGGTGCTACTCCAGCTTCTTTGTTAAAGGAAGCTATCCATGTTATTAGCTGTGGCTATGAAGATAAGACAGACTGGGGAAAAGAGGTAATTATTGTTGTTTTGATTTTTTTTTTCTAGCTACAGTCAAGAAATCTTTTCTTAATTTCATATGATTTTACTTGTTCCAGATTGGGTGGATATATGGTTCGGTCACAGAAGATATACTGACTGGTTTCAAGATGCATTGCCATGGGTGGAGATCAATATATTGTGTGCCATCAAGAACTGCATTCAAAGGTTCTGCACCTCTGAATCTCTCAGATCGTCTTCACCAGGTGCTTAGATGGGCTCTTGGTTCTGTTGAAATTTTCTTGAGTAAACACTGTCCTCTCTGGTATGGATATGGAGGTGGGCTTAAATGGTTGGAGAGGATGTCATACATTAATGCTACTATCTACCCTTGGACCTCAATTCCTCTCCTGGCATACTGTACCTTGCCGGCTGTTTGCTTGCTTACTGGAAAATTTATCACCCCAGAGGTAGCTTTGCTTCTGTTTATCTTTTTTTTTTTTTACGTTCCAATCTATTATTTTATTATTGTTTCTCAAGGCTTCTAACAACTTGCGTTCCGGATTGCAGCTTTCCAATGTAGCAAGTCTTTGGTTTTTGTCTCTTTTCATTTGTATCTTCGCTACGGGTATACTTGAAATGAGATGGAGTGGTGTTGGCATTGATGACTGGTGGAGAAATGAGCAGTTTTGGGTTATTGGAGGTGTTTCTTCGCATCTCTTTGCGGTGTTTCAGGGGCTTCTTAAGGTTCTCGCTGGTATAGACACCAATTTCACTGTGACATCAAAGGCTGGTGATGATGAAGAGTTCTCCGAATTGTACACTTTCAAGTGGACCACTTTGCTCATCCCTCCTACAACGTTGCTTATTGTGAACTTCATTGGCGTCGTAGCTGGTATCTCCAATGCAATAAACAATGGATATGAATCATGGGGGCCTCTATTCGGAAAACTCTTTTTCTCCTTCTGGGTGATCGTCCACCTGTATCCATTCCTCAAAGGACTTGTTGGTCGACAAAACCGGACGCCTACAATTGTCATTGTCTGGTCCATTCTCCTCGCATCAATTTTCTCATTGCTCTGGGTACGAATCGATCCATTCCTGCCAAAATCAGATGGCCCTCTCTTGGAGGAGTGCGGATTAGATTGCAACTGAGCACACCATTGATCAACATTCTGATGTTGGTTGGCATTGACATGAAGTAAACCACATGGCATCTGCACACATTGTACATGGTGTTCTGCATCAATTTATAGGTTGGAAGACAGTGTGTGCTACAGCTTTTTTGTTTTCCTTTCGTACGCCAGCCCTGTATTCTATTCGTCGCAGAAATAGTAGACTGCTTGTTTGTGCAACAACAGCAGCTGGATGAATGGCAAGACGAAGCTTTGTTGGTGCATCATTCCAGTCACATCTGTACATTGGATTCATCAGATATCCCTGTGTATGTTGGTTGAATTTATTTGCCCCCGTTTGGGTGATTATTTATTTCTGGTGATACTGAACGATATAAAAGAGAATATTTATATTGTGCATTCTTTGTTTTTTTTTAATTTAATCACAACACTTGTGTCTTATATATATTAAACCTTAAAAGCTTTCTTTACATTCATGAATTATATGCATAATGCTGCTGTGTTCGACTGTTTTGGATGTGCTGAATCTTTGGTTGATGACATAGATTGAGGTGAAGGCCAAATTCATGAATGAGAAGAGCCTTGTCAGTTTCCTCTTGTTCTGGCATCTCATAGCCTTAATGGTTGGATGGTCCTTTCTTCTGGGGGATTCCCCTCACTTTTGGTTGAGCATTTTGCATATATATATATTAAGTATTCTTTTGCATTTTGCACAAGAAAACACCTCTGTGAAGAAATAATTTGAAATCATTGAGTTTCCTTATAATTTGGACCATCGACCTACAGGTTGTTTAATATTTTTTTATTATGTGAATAGATGAGATGCATATCAAGTGATAATGAATACTGGACAAAAATTCAAAGAGTATTTTTTTAATCATGAAAAGGACATCTATTTTGATTTTTTATCAAAAGGTATTTCAATCTTGGTAAAATAACACAAATATCTTTTGATATACTGTTTGCTTGTGACACATACATTAAATTGGGGGTTTATTATAACAACTACAAAATTGTAACTGCTACACAGTTATAGCAATTACGATTTCGTAACTACTATAATATGAATGGTAGATAAACAAGTTAAATCTATATTGTATCTTGGTAAAATGACACAAATATCTTTTGATATACTGTTTGCTTGTGACACATGCATTGAATCGAGGGCTTATTACAACTACAAAATTGTAATTGCTACACAGTTATAGCAGTTACGATTTCGTAGCTGCTATAATATGAATATTAGATAAACAAGTTAAATCAACATTGTAATAATTATGAAATCGTAACTGTTATAATATGTGTTGGGGTTTAGAGAGTGAGGAGAGATCATCATGAACAGATAAATTTGAAAATGTTATAACTTTTAACTCGGGTTGAACTACAGTATGTAGGATCGAGTGCACGTGAGAGGGGGGGGGGGGTGAATCACGTGCTTTTTAAAAATTCGTTCGTTTAAAAATCAGAGTAAGAGACTTTATGCTTTGAAAAGCGTGCAGCGAAAAATAAATACGAAGCGTACGAAATACACAAGTATTTTTTACTTCGTTCGGAGCCGTCAACGACTCCTACTCGAAGGCCCAGGTCCCTTGGATCTTTCCTGTGGGCAATCCACTAAATCTCTCTACCAGAAAACAACTCTGGTAGAGTAGGCGAATACAATAAGAAAAAGTGTGACAATCCCACACTTTTAACTTTTAAATGAGTGAAAACAATAACTATTAAAAACAACTTTTTCGTTACCCAACAATAGAAGATTCTCGATGAGCTTGGATGTTGGGGGTGATCTTCCGGCAGAAGTTCGACGTAGTCGTGTCAAAGCTCGGGCTGCTGCAGAAGAATGACGTTGGTCGAAGTTGTAAGATTCATGCACTGGACAAGGCTTTATATAGAAACTGTTGAACTTATCCAGATCTGCAAATGTTTAAAAAAAACACAAAACTTGATCTACGCATTGCAGTTTATCTTATCCAGAATTAGAAAATAATTTAAATAATATTTATTTTATTCTCTTTAAATATTTATTATAGATAGAAATAATTTTATCATTTAATAAAATTACATATTAACAAAATAAATAATAATGAAGATTAATTTTGTTTTACATGCAAAATTAATTTTATTCATATACCAAATAAATCATATAAAATAGAGTTAGTATAATGATAAAATATATTAAAAACAGAATATTTAAAATTAATTAGATCCTGTCAATCCAGACCAGGATCTAACCAGGACTCAACTTAGATCACCAAAGTGGGTCTAAGTTGGACCGCGCCTAAAGTCCAAAATTGGACTCGTCCTCACTGGTTCGCTCCTCCAGTGACTTACCTCACTTACCTCATGCAGCTCTACTTAACTTCTTAACCCACCAGGACTTCCTGCCAAGGCTCAACCACCCTGGTCTTTCTGCCAAGTCTCAACCAACTTGGTCTTCGGCCAGTTGTCAGGCTCCGCGGACCCAACTGGACTTCCTGCCAGGGCTCAACCACCCTGGACTTCAGCCTGGTGTCTGGTTCTAAGTCTTTCGACCCTGCACACTTAGTAAAGAGATTAAAAACAACAACCTAACTTTAACCACTTTGTCATACATCAAAACCTGAGTTTGATCGTTAGTGCAAACTGCACCAACACAGTACATATAATATATTAATCGAAACTCGTTTAGAGATCTACAACTGATTACGAATAAAAATCCATAATGACCTGATTTCAAATTAAAAAAATATTATTTAAGATCTTTTCGGAGGCTCTGAATATTTTTAGTTATTTTTTAAAGATCCATTACAACTGTCTAGATGCTAGGAAATTGTAATTATTATAACACGCTCAATCTGTTCAAGATTTAGACGAAGAATTCTTCTAGGCATGCAGGATAATAATAAAAATAGTACTACAAGATATATAGTAATATCATTTTACAAAAAATAATATATCTTTTTAATAAAAAATAAAAATGAAAAACTCCTTTTGATGATTTAAAAAAAAAAGAATATCCTTTTGACTTTACCATGGATATTTATAGGTGTAAATCGTGCATATGCTGCTGCCAATTGAAGACTCTAAAGTTGGTTAAGAGAATGCCAACCTTTGCCGCTGTTCTATCCCTATCAAGAATAATGCACAGATATTTTTTTAAAAAAGTATTTGGCCACTAGCTTCTAACATCAACATATATATATATATATATATATATATATATATATATATATATATCACAGCATGCATGGTCAATACTATTTTATCATCATCTCTAAACATGCTAAACATATTTTAATTATCTCATTAAGCTTTTTTTTAAAGTCATTTTAAACAAATCTATATATATGTATATCTATATATGCAAGTGCTTTGGAATACTCTACCATACCTTCTTAGGTCTTCTACAATAATGGAGATGCTCATGTAACATGCATTAGGTTAGACTCTCTTTTAATTTATTAATTGCGAGCATAAACGTACGTATAGGAAGCTCAACTGTCATTGTTTTTTATTTGTTTTGAGATAGTAATCGATTTGGAACTATATTAATCATCAATCAAACTCATTAGGTATGAAGTAAATATCTACAATTAATTATAATGTCTTTTTTTTCATTGTAGGTCAAAACTTGACTTCACAGTTCCACATGAATTACGATTATCTATCCTAATTATATTAATCATGTCATCTTTACTTGCAATGATAGCATGTTACTTACAAGCCTTTGTAACAACTATGAAATAGTTAAAAATAACGATATTTTTAAGATTAAAAATATATATGGTAGTGTGGTCCTTAACCTAGTTGATGAGTAACATACACAAAATTATCACATTAATTTCACTGCCAATGTTCATCAAGGACATCGATCGATCATGTGCTAATTAATTAATGACAAGGCCTTTGATGTCCCAATAATTCAGCTATAAAAGAAAAAGAAAAGGAAGTGCTTCCAAAATTCAATTAAAAAAGCAAGAAAGAAAAAGAAATTAAAAGAAGAATTAATTAAAGAGGAAGAGGTAGAGGAAGACGTGGCACCAACCTCTCTGTTGCCTATATAACTTAGTCATTAATGTTTAATTAATTCCTTAAAATAGTACAGAATTAGCCCTCGGTATTGTATTTCAATTGGTGTTAATTAAATAAATGAAGAGTGTTAAAGTTAATGGCGGATTAAACAGGGCTTCTTGAGTGTCGGTGGCTCTTATATACATGGATAATTACTTTATCTGTGGCGTGGAGCTCAGCGAGGTGACTGCGCCTTTGTGTTCTTGCGGGTGGGGGTGGTTGAGATGTCAATGATTGATTTGAAGTCAGTGTTTTAATAAGTAAAGGAGTCTTAATTAATAATTAATTAATTAATGTGGACCCAACTTATTATGTGATCCTAGTCGTGACCTAATAGTCCCCCCCAAGGGCTATAGTGCTAATAGTCCCCGGGGCTATGGTGCTACGGTAGGACATCCGGGTTGTCACCTAGGCACTCGCGATTCGATCCCTTACAGCATATTTGCAGGTGCGCTTTCCGATTTACCTTAGTGGTCGGTGGAAAACTTTTGTGGGAAAATTTCAAGTTTTATGAACTTATTTGTATCAATCTAAGATCCTACATGCAAGTTTCATTTACACACAGATCATACAAACATCTTAACTTAAAGCTCCTTTGTTAAACAAGTTAAAATAACATCAATCTATTTAAATATCTAATATATATCCTAATATCCTTTTTAATATCCTAATCACCTTTTTAATTTATCCAATAATTTGAGTATTCATCATCCTCTTTTGGCTTCTAATTAACATCAAAACCCTAACAAAGAACACTTTGAGATTAGTGTTTTCCCAAAGGTTACATTACAAGAACAATCGAGTGAATTTTGTTCCCATAAATAAAGTGTTCAATATGTTTAATGAAAAGGGGACAAATAATAATTAAGAAAACTACAAATTGACAAAATGATAATAAATAAGGTTGTCAATCCGGTCAAATAGATTCGAGTCGGATTAAAACAAAAGTATTATAATTTTTTTTTAAATAGAATCGGATATGAATTCGAAATCAACTTAAAAAGTATAAACTCAAATTTTGATAATTTGATTAACCTGATATGATTTAATAAAATAATTAAACAAAAATATAAAATATATAATAATATTTTAATTTAAATACATAATAATAAATCTCATTTAAATTATATGATAATTATATTTTATAAGTTTAATAATCTATATTATACTATAAAATCCTAATTCAAGTTAACTCGGATCAATCAGAATTCAATCTTAATTTGAAAATTTCTTCAAATCAATTACGAGTCCATCCCGATTTAATTAAAATCCTAAAATCTTCATCTCTAATTTAATATTTTTAGAATCGATTTTGATCGGATGGACGGATCGAGTTTATTTTTAACATCCTTAATAATAATAATAAATAATAAATAAATAAATGTGGATTAATAAAGTAAATGCACTTTTAATTAATTATAAGTGTGTTGTTTTTTTCCTTTCTTTTATTCCAATTTCTCTTTCTTAGCTGGAAGAGAGAGAAAGAGACGGTCCGTGTCTTTTCACGCAGAAACCGTGTCGGCGGACAGGTTAAAACGTAAACAGCAAATTTTTGATAAAATACCTAAAAGAGGACCTAAATATTAAAAATTCTCAGATAGACCCCTATGAAAAAATAATCCAAACCAGGCCGCTTCAAATATTCGTTGATAATTTTAATTAAAATAAAGCAATTTAGTTAAGTCAGAATAACTTTTAATTAAGTTAAAATAAAATTTGACAATATTAAAATAAAAAATATTTTAATATGATAATATTATATATCTACCAAATATTATAATAGTTTTTAGTTAAATAAAGGGTACATTTTTATTTACATATCGGAAAAAAAAAGGAAGAGCTACGTTGAGATAAATCATAATTACAAGGACTAAAGTGAACATTTCTGCGTCTTGAAACGAAAAAGAATCTGCGTAGGGTTGAATTCTCTTTTGAAAAAAAAACAAAGAAATAAGATGGTCGTACTTAGTCGAAGGCGCCTTGTGGCCCGCGTCCACCACCGACAGCGTAGTAGGCGTTGCCTCCTTCACTGGGCTGGTCGTTCATCCCTCGCCCTCATTAATCCACAACTCCTTCCGCCTTCTTGATTCACACCTCTCCTTCTCCCTCGCCATTTCTTCAATTTTTAATTTTTCCTTTGCTCTTTTTTTTTTTTTACCGAGAATAGTTGAAATCGCAATCCAGTTGGGCAGCGGATGTAAGAAAATGGAGATGGTGGAAGCATAAGAGCAGTTGAGGTGTCTGAGGCAGCGAGATTGTGTGTGTGTGTGTGAGTGAGAGAGAGAGAGTCTTCGCTCCTCTCTAAGCCTCCTCCGTCAACTCTCTCTCGGGCGCTCTCTATGCCTACGCGCAGGCGCAGCGCACTGGAGTAGAAAGAGAGAAGGGAGGAGGAATTGCTCTTCGCGGCAAGTGGACTTAGGGCTGTTCAACTCGTAAAGGAGTTAACTTGAGTGGTTTGGGGGCCCCTCGAGCGAAGAAATGGAGGCCAGCGCAGGGCTGGTTGCCGGCTCGCATAACCGGAACGAGCTCGTGGTCATCCGCCGCGACGGCGAATCGGGGGTAATCGCGCGGCTGCTTCTTGTTTTTCGTGAATTTCTTTCGCTTGCCGTCGAGATCTGATTTTTGCACTTCCTTTCTTTTTGATTTGATCTTGCCTCGCAGCCAAAGCCGCTGCAGCAGTTGAGCGGGCAAATCTGCCAGATCTGTGGCGATGACGTCGGCCTCACCGTCGGTGGCGATCTCTTCGTCGCCTGCAACGAGTGCGCCTTCCCCATTTGCAGGACCTGCTACGAGTACGAGCGCCGGGAGGGTAACCAGGTGTGCCCCCAGTGCAAAACCAGGTTCAAGCGGCTTAAGGGTAAAAAACTAAACATATGCATTCTTGGTCCCCTCTCTAGTTCCATTTGTCGCAGATCTCTTCAACTTTTGCCTTTTTTTCTTTCTTCATGTTTATGTTTCATAACCTGAGTTTTTGTGAATTCTGGTGATTTCCAGTGCGAACATCCAAATGTTTTGCTTCAGTTTATCGAATATTAGAGTCGACCATTTGATACACCTACTGTTTTTTTCACTAGATCTCTCTAGTCCCAAGCTTTAATAGTGAACCTCCGTATTAGATCCCTCTGGTCCATTTCCATTTCTTTCTTAAGCCCTGGAATAATTTAATCCCTTGGTGTAGATGTCTCCAATCTTGCAAACATCGTGTTTGAGCTTTAGAATTAATCTTTTATCTGTGCAGGGTGTCCTCGTGTGCCTGGTGATGATGAAGAGGATGATGTTGATGATCTTGAACACGAATTTGAGTGGGGAGATGATCATGAGTCACAATACATCGCCGAGGCAATGCTAAATGGCCACATGGGCCACGGCCGGCAGGGTGACATCAACGCCGTTCAGGTGGTTCATCCCGTTCTCCAAGTCCCTCTTCTCACAAATGGCGAGATGGTACTCGGACTCACCTTTTTTTATTCGTTATTTCTCTCAGAAATATCCTTCAATTCTGATTGAGGATTACTAATTTTTTAATTTACAGATTGATGACATTCCTCCGGAGCAGCATGCTCTTGTCCCTTCTTTCATGGGTGGTGGAGTGAAAAGGATTCATCCTCTTCCTTTTCCAGATCACAATCTTCCAGGTATTTGCAGTACCATGGGGATCTTCTACTGAACTAGAATGAGCTATTGTAATGTCTACCCATATAATTTAGTGCAAATTAATAACAAATATGATGCTTTGCAGTGCATCCTAGATCCATGGACCCTTCCAAAGACCTTGCTGCTTATGGATATGGAAGTATAGCCTGGAAGGAACGAATGGAAATTTGGAAGCAAAAACAAGAGAAATTGCACATGACTAGGAGCAATGGTGGTGATAAAGGTTGGGATAACAATGATGATGAGTCTGATTTACCATTGTAAGTTCCAAAGTGACACCTTATATGTTTGAAAATTGTATTCTAGTTAATTGTCTGTTGACGTTGGTTTGCTCTGCAATTCTCTTTGCTTTGCTCCCAATTTCTCTAGTCAATGTTATATGATTATGCTAAAGAAACCTTTTCTTCCATAATTTGACTTTCTATTCATTGTCTGTAGAATGGATGAAGCTAGACAACCATTGTCAAGAAAAATGCCAATCCCTTCTAGCAAAATAAACCCATACAGAATGATAATCTTAATTCGACTGGTTGTTGCTGGGTTTTTTTTCCATTACCGGATTACAAACCCTGCAAAAGATGCATATCCATTGTGGCTCATATCGGTCATTTGTGAAATTTGGTTTGCCATTTCTTGGATTCTCGATCAATTTCCCAAGTGGCTTCCAATTGAAAGGGAAACGTATCTTGACAGATTGTCATTAAGGTAACTTTATCAACATGAAATTTAATTGTTTGTTTAATGGTACCTACATCTAACTGTTCATTCATGTTCCTAGGTATGAAAAAGAAGGCCAGCCTTCTCAATTAGCTTCCATAGACATATTTGTGAGTACAGTTGATCCAATGAAGGAACCCCCTTTAATCACTGCAAACACAGTTCTCTCAATCCTGGCTATGGACTACCCAGTTGAAAAAATATCTTGCTATGTCTCTGATGATGGTGCTGCTATGCTGACATTTGAAGCATTGTCCGAAACATCTGAATTTGCAAAGAAATGGGTTCCTTTTTGTAAAAAATTTAGTATAGAGCCTCGTGCACCAGAATGGTATTTTCAGCAAAAGATAGATTATCTCAAGGATAAAGTCCATCCTTCATTTGTTAAGGAAAGAAGAGCAATGAAGGTATCAAAATGTTATATTATTATTGACAATATGCAAAGAATTTGTATCATTGAAATTGATTATATTTACAGAGAGAATATGAGGAATTTAAGGTGAGAATAAATGCCCTGGTTGCTAAAGCACAAAAGGTACCAGAAGAAGGGTGGACAATGCAGGATGGAACATTGTGGCCTGGAAATAATGTCCGTGATCATCCAGGCATGATTCAGGTTGATTTTCTTGTACCAGTATGCTATTAGCTTCTTTGTTTTCCCAATTCAATCTCTTGTTTTGGTGACATCATATAATTCTAGGTATTCTTGGGACAAAGTGGAGGGCATGATATCGATGGGAATGAACTACCACGTTTGGTTTATGTTTCTAGAGAAAAGAGGCCAGGTTTCAATCACCACAAGAAGGCTGGTGCCATGAATGCTTTGGTTAGCAGTGTGCTTTCAATCCATGTGTTTGCCGGGGCTTTAGAAGTAGATATAGGTTTGCTAATTTGCCTAAATGCATTTGACAGGTCCGAGTCTCTGCTGTACTCACAAATGCCCCGTATCTGCTGAATGTTGATTGTGACCATTACTTCAACAATAGCAAGGCAGTACGAGAAGCAATGTGCTTCATGATGGATCCACTTGTAGGAAAACAAGTGTGCTATGTGCAGTTTCCCCAGAGGTTTGATGGTATTGATCGGCATGATAGATATGCTAATCGAAACACTGTCTTTTTTGATGTAAGTACCTGTATGTTACAACTGATGGATTCTCAGTTTCACATGTGAATATCTATTGCAGAATTCTTTAATTAAAAATTGCTTTGTTCACATGGTTTTCAAGTGCTAAAACAAAGACATGATGCAGATCAATATGAAAGGTCTAGATGGGATTCAAGGACCTATTTATGTTGGTACTGGATGTGCTTTCAGAAGACAGGCACTCTACGGAACTGATCCTCCCAAGAAAAAGAAGCCTCCAAATAGGACATGCAATTGCTGGCCAAAATGGTGCTGCTGTTGTTGCTGTTGTACTGGTAGTAGGAAGAAGAAGGCCACAAAAGCTAAGCAGGAAAATAAAAAGACTAGTTTTAAAAATGCCGAGAATGGAACACCAGCATCTGCACTTGAAGGCATTGAAGGAGGCGTTAAAGGTACATATTTATGCTTGTATCTGATTGAGCAGGATTGTGTGCATCCTTTTTCTAATACTTTGTAGGGTAGTTCTTAGTTTTACAATATTTAGTTTCCTTTTCTGACTTCATCTAGTTCTGGCTGCCACTAACCATATGGTGATGATCATGATTAAGAAAGGCCTTCTTTGCTAAGGAACGATTTCTTAGAAGACCGGACATCTAGTTATCTATATCTTGTAAAAGGGCTGCCAAACTATTATGACTCAGGGATTAAATGGTTATGTTAGTTTTCTTTTTTCTGTTTGAAATGCATGCTTTCTCTCAAAAGCTTAACAATAAAATAAGTCAATTCAGATAATTAAAAGATTTTGTGTATTGTTACTCGTGATATATTGAAGGAATATCATGATCCCCCCTTCTAGGAGCATTGTTCAACTGTTAACTATCCTGTAATTTCTTAGTCTCACGTCTTTGACAGATTTTGCTACTTTGTCATGCTGTTAAAGCATTGAACACAATTGATTCAATAAAAGACATACATGTGCAGCTCCTTTAAAATACATTGGGATTATAGATGTTTATGTTATTTACAAAATTCTGCTTGTTTACCTTCAAATATATTTACAGCAAATGGGACAGATAAACAGAATCTGACATCTGAGCAGAAGTTAGAAAAGAAATTTGGGCAATCTCCTGTTTTTGTTGCATCTACTCTCCTGGAGAACGGTGGAATGCCTAAGGGTGCTACTCCAGCCTCGTTGTTGAAGGAAGCTATCCATGTTATTAGCTGTGGCTATGAGGACAAAACGGACTGGGGAAAGGAGGTGTTTCTTCGTCTGGAAATTTGCATATTTTAATGTTAAGATATCATTCATAGGCTATAATTTTGCTGCAGATTGGATGGATCTACGGTTCTGTGACAGAGGACATATTGACAGGTTTCAAGATGCATTGCCATGGGTGGCGATCTATATATTGCATCCCATCAAGGCCTGCATTCAAAGGTTCTGCACCTCTGAATCTTTCAGATCGTCTTCACCAGGTTCTCAGGTGGGCTCTTGGGTCGGTTGAAATTTTCTTGAGCAAGCACTGTCCTCTCTGGTATGGATATGGAGGTGGGCTTAAATGGTTGGAACGGATGTCATACATTAACGCTACTATCTACCCTTGGACGTCAATTCCTCTTATAGCCTACTGTACCTTGCCTGCTGTTTGCTTGCTTACTGGAAAATTTATCACCCCAGAGGTAGTTTTTTTTTTTTTTCAAATTCCAAGTGATTTTTTTGTTTTTTCTCTCTTGATGCTTATAGTCATATGATCTTAATTGCAGCTTTCCAATGTAGCAAGTCTTTGGTTCTTGTCACTTTTCATTTGTATCTTTGCTACTGGCATCCTGGAAATGAGATGGAGTGGTGTTGGCATCGATGACTGGTGGAGAAACGAACAGTTTTGGGTTATTGGAGGTGTTTCAGCACATCTCTTTGCTGTCTTCCAGGGGCTTCTAAAGGTTCTTGCCGGTATAGATACCAATTTTACTGTGACATCAAAGGCTGGTGATGATGAAGATTTTTCCGAATTGTATACATTCAAGTGGACCACATTGCTCATCCCTCCTACAACACTGCTTATTGTGAACTTCATTGGGGTCGTAGCCGGTGTCTCCAACGCAATAAATAATGGATATGAATCATGGGGACCTCTATTTGGAAAACTCTTTTTCTCCTTCTGGGTGATTGTCCACCTGTATCCATTCCTCAAAGGTCTCGTTGGTCGACAAAACCGGACTCCTACAATTGTAATTGTCTGGTCCATTCTTCTTGCATCAATTTTTTCATTGCTCTGGGTGCGAATCGATCCATTCCTGCCAAAATCAGATGGCCCTCTTTTAGAAGAGTGCGGATTGGATTGCAACTGAGAGCCAGAGGTTTGGTTACTATTGGCTATACTCCCTCAACCGTGGCTTATTTCTCGTCATCGGCACATACATGTATGTACACTACACCCTTTGGGTTTTCCACGAGCAGGCAGGCAGTCAGTCCTACTTTAAGTTGTAGATAAAAGGCGTGCTGCAATTTTTTTTTCTTCTCTTGTATGCTTCTCCATCTCCTTTCTCCTATCATGGAATTTGGAGTTTGGTCTAGCCATTGTGTAGTTCGTTTGCGCAAGTTGTTACAGTTCTAGCTATTATTAGTTGATTAAACCAGTGGGAGTCATGTATTGAATTGTTGCAGTCCATATATTTAGTGATTCATCTCAATAAGGCAGGCCTCGCTTGATAGATTCATGCCTAGTTGATTCTATTTGCCACTAGACTGGGTTCGTGTGTTCTTGTTGCTAAGGATGTTCTTGTTATTAAGAGTGAGACAGCATTAAATAATGTGTTCCTCTGCAGCTGTCCAGAAGAAACTTTTGTGTCTGGAATTAATTGCACCTGCAACTGTTCTACTGCCTGAAATCATCTTTTCAGCTTCTCTAGTGATTTACTTTTGGAGCCCAGCTGACAGAGGAACATGGAGGGGGACTGGCAATAGCAAAGTGAATCTTCACTTTACAGTTCATTCCTGGCTTTTTGTGTTGTTGGATTTTCCAAGGCGGTCTCGGTCTCGCTGCCCTTTGGCGCAGGCCGTTGTCTTGTCTGGATTAGCACTATGTGACCTGATTGATTAGGGTAAATTTGTGCCAAAACATCGATCCGGTGCGCTCTTTTTACGTCGAGTCAAGAGGAATCAGAATGAGTTCGGTTTCGTAAAGAAAGAAGAGGTGTATTGATCGATTAGTATTTCTAACACTCTTTTCAAACCTTCTTAGCCAGGGTTTATGACTTAGAAGCGTTGGCTATAGCTTGCATCTTTCTAAAAGGCAGATAATTATTGTCTTTCCCCCCTCATTCACTGATTGTTGGCTCAACTGTATAACTAATACGCAGCACGCAAAAATAATGCCAAAGTAATAGATCATGATTGAAGGAATCCAAATACTAAACATTGGCGCATCATTACATTCATATTCTTTATTCATTACCTTTGCCAGCAGTAATTGTCTCCAGAACATTGATCAATTGTACGAAGGTGAAAGTGTTGGTTAGGCACATGGGTATAACATATAGGTTGTCTGTCATTTAAGTTCTTGGATGGTAGAAAGTCCATGGCCAAGTGATGATCCTTAACAAGAGGGACACAAACTGTATGAAGCTCCCCTTCATAGTTCATCTTGTGAAGAACATTGCATCGTACAAACACTAATTCTAAAGTTTCAGTGACACAATAGATTTTTCATAAAGAAAGACCTTTTTTTGGTATAAAATTAAGACATTGGTATTCTACTGCAGATACCTATCATCTCATAATTGCTAGTCTATAATTACTTCCAACGGATGAAGGATTTATTCCAAAAGATGAAATGTCTTTTCATTATCAATTACTATTAAATGATTCAATTAATCAATAGCTGAAATATATAGTAATTAAATTAATGTTATAGTTGTGGTTAATCTAATTAATCATTCAATTAATCTATTATAAATAGCAACTAATTGATATTACAACTACCGATTAATCTTTTGATCAATTAATTAGTCTTTCTCAATTGATCAATCCATTGATAATCAATTGATTAATTTTACAACTAAATTTCAAAAATCAATTCCCCTCAATGGTTCCATGCGAATTGATATTTACATATACTCGAATTAGCATTCACATAATCTCATCCATGAACCCAGCTCGTGTGCGAGCCAAAACTTCTGTCCGATCATACTGGATCAATCCTTCATTAGATATTAATTTTTCATTCACTTGAAAAATTGATTTACGACAGTCTTCTCGTGAAATAGCCGTCCTATCCTTATTTAATTTATTGATTACCAAAATCAATAAAACAAGAAGTAAATATTAATTCATGTGAAGCAAGAAAACAAGAAGTAGAAGAGGAAAAGCTAGAGACTAATTGATAAAGTAAATATTAATTCATCTAGACTTCTGTGACTTGTTATCAAATATATTTTGGTGTTTTATGTTCACCCAATCTCTCTACATATTCTAAAGTCGAATTAATTAACCAACCATCAAACTAAAGAACAGTAAGTCAAAAATGAAGTATACAATGCAAGAAATCTCTAACTATTTTTTAGTTTAATAACTCAAGCCAGAAGACTTGCACTGCATCGAACTGACCATTTAATATAATATGTACTGCTCTTCTTCCAAGTAAATGGTTTCTTTCTCATGAACAAGTTTTACCCCTGCATCTCCACAGAAATAATAGTTGTTTCGAATTCCTAAGCCCACAAGGTCTTGTTTGACCTCAGATAACCTCTTGTCATTGTTCCCAAACATTTTTAATTCATATGGGCTGAGAAAGGATTTGGAATTGGAAATAATATATATATTTTTTGGACACTTCCTTAACCAAGTTAAAGGTTTAGACAAACTAGTCAAGTATATGCATTTAAAAAAATATTCAAGGTCAACTTGCAACCAGATAAATACTAATCAGTATCTTGTTGACTAATGAATTTGTTGGGTGCAATCAGTTTTCAAAATGACAACTCAGTGAGATCCAGAAGCATTTTCTTACATAAAAAAATTACCTGAGAAATGCAAAGATTTAAGAGTTCAACACAAGTCAAAGCAAACACTTACTTTTGAGCTACATTATGAACCATGCTTGCATGATCTAGCACATAAAAATTGCATCAACTATTTTCATCTTACAGTTCTGTTGATGTTCCAATTTCCAGCGCCATGTCATGGCATAGCAGGCATGTTGGACGCTAGAACTAGAAGCTGATACTAAACCAGCAAATAATCAAAGGTTTAACTAAATTGGTAGGAAAAACCCAGCTCAAACAAATGAATCACTCTTAGTATAGACCAAGACTGCTTAACATTCTCTCTTATTTATTGTGCTATGAGTTGGCTCACTAAACTGTATTGACATGAACACTTGCAGTGATTCAACAAAATGTTTAACTAGAACAGATGCAGTATAAGAAACAACTCTAAAAAGAATTGATACCGGCTCAAACAATTCATCTCTCAACTAGCTTGTAGATTTTAACCTTTCACCAATATATCATCCATTTGCAACAGAAAAATTTCGATCGAATGAATCTCTTCTCTCAGTTAAGGAAAGGCACAAGCAACCAGGCATATAATTGATGAACAGAATCTGCCTATCATATATAAACATCTCATTTCCCATTTCGGAACGAGCAAGCTACGGGCAATCTTCCAAGGGTGTGGGGGTGGGTGACTTAAACTTCTACATCTACAAACAAACAGAAGAAAAGAAATAAAATCACACTTGAAGCCAGGCGCAAAAGGAGCCATGGCAGAATCAGCTGCATGCCTGCTGCATTGTTTGAATCTATTTCCATTAGTCAATTGAATTATTCTAACATCAAATCCCAGATAATTAACAAGCATCATCAAAGTATGAGCACATCCAACAGGCATATTCATTCTAAAATTTGCAAGAATTTAGCAATCGTTAGAAAATTTATCTTTCTAGATGCTGCAATTAAGTATCCTCCCAAATGTTGCTACAAACGACCATTGTTCAGAGGATTGACCAGATCTATCAGTGTTTGATGGGCAATGCAGTTCGTTTCACTGATTTAATAAAAAAAGTTTCAATGAGCTCACCTGAGATCCTGCGAATTAGCCCAATATCAAGAAAAAAGAATGCTGCAGAGGTTACTTTACGGAGGTGGTTGCCGCTGCTGGATCTGCCTAAGAAGGAGCGACCTGGCACGGTTAACAGCGGCTAAGAAGAGGCAAATGTGCTCTTCCAGGTCCTCGAGTTGGTGGAGGAAGCTGTAAAGGTTTCTGCGGAGCTGGCGTACTACCTCCACGATTAGATGTTGCTGATCCCTCCCACCATTCTCCAACCCCAGCCTCACCAGCTCACGGTCACCCTCCACGTTCGCATGCAATCTCGCCACCAGGCGTTCAATTGTATCTAGGTCGTTGTTCAGCACGTAAGCCCCCCTCGAGGCAGCGTCCAGCTGGGCCATGTCGCGCGGTATCCTCCGTCTCGGTCTCGCCAGCGAATCCCTCGTCGGCAAGCAACCACCGAGGAGGAAGGAGGGCCCGGCCATGAGCACGACCAATGCGTACAGTCCGGTGACGCCGAGGCTGACTGTCGAGAAGATTAAGCAGGCGCCGGATGCTTGGGCGGAGCGGCGCAGTAGTCGGCGCCTCTGGCGGGCCTTCAGGAGGCGGAGTTCCAGCTGCTTCTTGAGATCTGAGAAGCGGCCCCGCATGACCTGGAAGCTGCATGTGTCGCCAGAAGGGGGCGGAAAAGGGTTTCCAAGCCGGTCGAATTCAAGGAGCATGTCGAAGGCCCAATCGCACTGGGCGTTCGTCAGGCGGGCGCGACGGCTATCAGCGGAGGAAATCAGCTCGATCAGCTCTTCGATAGGTGCATAGAGGGAGTAAGCGCGGGCGACAGCTCGGCGAAGGGAGATGCAGTAGTGAGACGAATGCTCGCTGCTCTGGAAGTAGTCGGCAACGAGTCGAGTGAGCTGATCGGGTGGCACGCCACGAAGTGCTTCCTCGACAGAAGCCTGGTCTGGCTTGAGGACGCGCGAGATCAGGCTAGCCGACGAGGGCGTCTCCGCTGAGTCACTATCCTCCACCTCCTCCGAATTCTCTTCTCCCCCCTCGGAACGGTGGCAATGGATCTCGTACCATATCTCCTTGTAGGAGCTCGTGTTGACGGCGAGCATGTACTCTCTGCTGAGGTTGATGGTGGGCGAAGCGACAGAGGACGCTGCTGCTGATGTCGTCGGGAGACAGCACTCTGAGAGCCGGCTGCGATCTCTACGCCGCTGTCTGTTCCCTCCATCGAACCCATCACATACTTCATCCTCCTCACCGGAGCCTGTAACAAGCTTATGAGAAGGAAGGAATCGATTATCGACAATGTAGATGATCAGTGTTTCTACCTGGCGGTGTTGGGACTGGACCGGATGGGGAAGCCGGTGGCGGTGGGTGCCCTGCTCTTCTGGATCTGCCGCCGCCGCCTAAGCGACGCATGAAGGAAGGAGACAGAAAAAAAGGGCCGTGAATTAGTAAAGGCGAAGAAAGTTATCTATTTTGACAGCGATAAAAAAATATATATATATAATATTTCTGCCCTTTAGGCCATTTTAAAAATATATTAAAAATTATTCCTGTTATAATAGTGGAGCTTGAGTGTGTCATTCGAATTAATCACAGTGTTGATTTTAAAAGTCAATGTCACAATTCAATTAATTTAATTTTCTATCAAATTAATTAATATTTTATTAATTTAATTTATTTAATTTTTATTAAAAAATCGAAGATTCAGTTAGTTTAAATTTTTATTAATTTATTCAATTTTAATTTAATCAATTCGTTTAATTTGGTTGAACGCTCACTCTAATTCTGCATGCCCTTTGACTCAAGGGAGAAAAAAAAATTCGTCACCCTGAGGAGACTTCACAATCTCATAATCATCAATCATGAAATAAATTAAAAAATTATAATTAATCATTAAAAAAAACTTATCTTGACTTCGTTGAAATTCGACTGTTATTCACTACAATAAATTTGTCCCATAATAATCAACTGAATCATGTCCATGAGCTAATTCTGCATGTCTTCTCACAACCATCTATGAGAAGGTAAATCGAAAGAGGACATTACCTCTGCTTTATCGAGATTTAACTTTTACCCATTTCAATAATTATATTTCATCATAACCAATTCAATTATGTCTCGAAAATAACATGCACTCTGATTTTATAGAAGATTGCAACTCAAGCAAACAAATCTGATCACATTGCAATTAGCAACTTGTTACTCCAATGCACACACATTGGGGATGCCATACAACTCGCAGATCGATGTGTTCCATAGATTCAAATATCGTACACATATCACAGTCAAGAAAGGAAAAGAGTAAACCATCTGGTTTGTCAAACAAAGTCAAATATCTAGTGCCCAATATACACGCCCTCAATTATTAGTCACTCCATTCTAATTACAGAAAGGCACTTCCAGGTACAAACAATATGAGAAAACAAACAACTCAACTCCGTCTGCCAGAGCAAGCAAGCAAGCAAAATTGTTAGCATCTCCTTCTACTTGAGGTGGTGGTTTGTGTTACCTTTGCGATGACAGACAAAGGAATGACGGCCTTATGGCCCTGGTTACCATAGAGACCGATTCTTCCGAAACTAGCAGAGGTGCTGCTATTCAGAGTGGCATTTAGCACCAAAGTTAATATCTGTTGCTGGCCGCTTGCGATAAAGAATTGTGTTGGAGCGACCGAAAGGGAAACTCCATAAGGAGAACTCCAACTGACAGTATAATACTCATCATTCGCTATGTTAGTAACTGTCCTCGATATAACTCTGGATTCATTGAGAAACGAAACTGTGACCGACGGCAAGTTAGGTCTGAGCCAGTTATGCTAGGAACCCCACAGGTGTGACTGGTGTAGTTTAGCACTACAGGACTAGATCCCTTGATGCCACAGAGAAAGGAAATGAAGTCATCATAACCTGCACCACCAAAATCAGAAAGTTAACTTTGCATGAGCTAATTGAATATGAATATGAAATGATGATGATGATGATGATGATGAATGAAGATCACAAGTAGTAATCTCTTACTCTGTTCCAGGAATTTATGAATTAGCACTGACCTGTATCAAAGATGAGCCCTGGGTCTAGAGCAGCTGTTGCATTAACAAAGCCACAGCCCATGTCAAAGGGTGTTGCAGGTGATTGTCTGGAATCTGGATTTCTGTAATCTCGTTGCGCCATTATGGGGCCACCTTCCCTCACATAGACTGTGGCAGTCGTGGAGAGCGCGGACGCAACAGCTGCAGGACTAAAGCTTGGAAATTTCTGCTTGATAAGAGCAGCAAGCCCTGCTACGTGTGGAGCAGCCATACTTGTACCAGATATCATTGCAAAATTTTCACCTGAGTGTTTTGAGTTAATTCGAGTCAGACGACACTTTAGTCCATAATATTGGATCAATGAACTGAATGCCATAATGGGTTATGCTAGATATCGCCTACTGAATAGCAACTCAGTTGTAGTTTGTACAAGCTCATAAAATTCAAATGGTGGTAACTAGTTGAAAGCTAAAAGAAAACAATTTCCCAGTTTGATCATATCCTAGAGTTAGCTACTAATGCAATCGGTAAACTAAAAATATATAAAAGAACTCAAAACAATGGGGTTGCCTTATGTTGTATATGTATTCAAATAGTGGATAATTTGAATAGAGGGAGGACAAGTTAATATAGTTGGAACATACATCGTATCTTGATTATACTCGTACTAAAATAGCAACAATACTAATACCTTGAAAGTCAGTAGAATCAGTTCCTAATGAGCTCCAAGCGCCCCATATTAGATTACCCGGAGCTACGAGATTAGGTTTCATGATATCAGCATCAGCTAGTGATGTGTCTTCTGGATCTGGTCCTCTGGCAGAATAGTACATCACTTTGGGGGCAGAGTTGCTATAGTTAGCCTTAAGACCACCTAATATGTTTGCAGTGCCACCAAACTTGATAATGGCCTTTGAGGTTTCGTCTCTCACTAAGGAGCTATTATAGTAATCTAACAATATCTGGACAGAAAAACACAAACAAATAATCACTAAAAGAACTAGGAACAATAACATGGTAGAAAAGATTTATTAAATTAGAGCTATGAATCTATGGTTTTCTGACAATACAATGTCTAGAGACAAAATGACATGGAGGATAGTCTTTAGTTATTCAGTCACAATTAAAATTCTCAGGTGCTATTATCTGTATCAACAACTTTTTGTTTCATTTCCACAAAAATTTAAACTCAATATTCCTGAATCTGTACTGATACCTTGGAGTCATCTATAGATGGTATTACCACGCCAGGCGTACTCATAGGAGTTGGGTTAAGACGAAACCCACTGACGAATGGATCCATGTAGAATATAACTCCAATTGCGTTAACATTTTTAGCTGTCTCCAGGGCTTGCTTTATAGAGGATAGGCCCAGAATGAATCTGATAGAATAACTGCAGATCAATATTTTGCCATCAGTCAAATCTTCGTTTAGATAATTAGAATCTTGGCATTCTCCTGAATACTCCTTCACTTTGGTCGTGCCATTTTTCAGAGCATGAATAGCAGCAATAAGAGGAAACATTGAACCATTGTCTGTTCCAGCTACAAGAGGAAAACAGCGACACTGATGGTCAGTTGATGTATCAGTTAAAGAAACCAAGTCACAATGAAATTATCTCAAGGAAGAAAAAATAATCCTTACGAGCAAGTCCAATTCCTGAGATTGTTAGATTGTTGCCAAGCACTAGACAGTTAGTGTATACCCTGTCATGAGCAGAAGCACCCACAGTGAATATCCAAGGGCTGAAAGAAGATACACTCTTAGGTGAAGGTCCCGCGTTCCCTGCTGCTTGCACAACAAATATTCCAGATTTTACAGCTGAGAGCAATGACATATCAATAGGATTGAAAAAGGTCGCTAGCCCAGAAGGACGCCTGTTTGGCGTGATCGATAAGCTTATGATGTCAACACCATCTTGAGCTGCCTGATGTTGCATGCCATGCAAGTTACTATACAACAAATTGCTGTTCTATGCGATCAAATATCGGTACAAATAAGAAGGAAATGTTTTCACTCATGAACTGACCAATCCCCTCCCTAAATGCTAGATTTTATTAAATTCTGCAGTAGATTTCTTATGCCAGAACCCTCCAAAATGAGATGACATGATAAACATATAATCAGAAAAAATATTGGATTCTGCATCTCATAACAAATAATGAAGTTCAAGCTTATAGGAATATAGGATTATTGCACAAAGATGTTCTGTGTTAAAGAAGAAGAATCTAATCCTTGTTGCCACACACTCCAAAAGATCCTTTCTTCAATTAGATGTAGTAAGAGCATAGAGATTAGAACAGCATTCAGATGGTCTACCTCCAATCATTCTACTTTCGGCACCCTCTTTCTCGCATAAGGTTTTAGAGGTCACCTTATGACAGAATGATGACAATTTATTGCTATCTCAAAGCTACTCAAGTCAAGTATCTTATTTGTGCAGTTCAAATTCAATCTTTTCATCGTTAACTTTATTTTGATTACAATCAAGTTACAGAAATAGATCAATTTAGATGACAGAAACTTGGTTGTTGTTAAATAAATACAGAGTAATTTAATCAAATAGAAAAAAACAACTTATGCCATTTGATTTGTGGAATAACTGATGCACTTTCACCTGGTCAATCGCAGCAACAACATCAGCAGCAAAACCTCCAAAGCTTTTGTAGATAGCTTTATAAACAGCTATGCTGTAAAAAAAAATCATCATCAGGTCAATACTAAATAGAAAGGAACATTGTAAAAAATTAACACTTAGTAAGTATTTCGACTTACTGTGCACGAGGGGCCATCCCACTGGCATTTCCAAAATGATATCCAGACACATTCACAGGAACTTCATGGTTGCCAGCAGCAATTGAAGCAATGTGCCTGTATCATGCATAGTGAAAACATTGCATAAGTAAAATCTAGACTTGAAAACCAAAAGCAAGCCACTGAAAGAGATTGTGCAGGAAAAATCATCCAATGTGAGAGTTGCAACTTTCTTAGAGAATAATGTCCTCGAAAAGTACTTACGTTCCATGTCCATCACCATCGAAAGGTGATGCATAGTCTTGAGTCACATTGAAAACGCCCCTAATTATAGCAGATGCTGCAAAATGACGAGCACCAACAAGCTTTCTATTACATGATCCAGATGGGAAATCCCTTGTGACTTCACAAACCCCAGAAAAATGAGCAGGTACAGGATACTGATTGATAGAATTAGAGTCGGAGAAGCTTGGATGAGATGGATCGATTCCTGTGTCAATAAACCCTATTACAATTCCTTCTCCAGCAGATTCTGGTCCACCTTCTTGAACCCACGCTCCTTGAGGCAGACCCAGGAATTGAGGAGTGTGTGTAGTTGCAGTCCTAACTGAAAAGTCCAGCACTAAGTTTGCCACCTCATGCTTCCTAGAAAGCTTGACTGCCTTCAGAGTCAACCAATTCAGAATACAAATTACGAAGTCGAATGATGGTTCTGAGATCATTACTCATAGATGGCTAAGAAATTTTATATGGTACAACAACCTTTATATAACTATTAAAATACGACAAAATGGCCTAAGCTATTGTTCTTTGGTTAGAAGAGCAATAAATGCTATTTCTGAATAAATTGAATGTAAATATGGATCGGGAATTCATTATTCCTTTATAACGTCAGAGTTCAAGTTCTTGCAAAGATAACAACGTACATGGAAAGTGTAGTTTTCTGACTTTAACTTACAAGCTTGTTATCCAAACTACCATAAATTAGCTAAACTGAGATAAAATAGCTGACGGAGAAGTAAATATTACATTGATGCAACAGTTTATAGCTGGCCAATTAAGTAATAGCAAGTTTAAGAAGCTAGTGTAGCAGATTTGACAATTTATAATGGAAAGATGAATATGATGGCTGAAAGTGAATTAAAAATATTGAATGTTACTAATTATAACCTTAGAGAGATGCTAAACAGTTGTGAAGCATTGTAGTGATTTATGGTAATGCAATGGATTACCTGTTGATGTGTAATAAGCACAGCAAAACCATTCATCAGATAATGATAGCTATACAGCTTCAAATATTTCTCCCCTCTCAATGACCTCCTCAGCAGTGAATCCTGGAGGTGAATGAGATATGAGCTGTAACTTGCACATGTTCTTGACGCATTCCTGGAGTTAGGACATAGGTAAAAATTTAAGAATGAAGTCTGCAGCTGAGATTTTCAATCTGAAGATAATGTGAATTGTGAACAATAGAAGTGACTTCGTACATGAGAGAAGGAGAAAAATAAATATGTGGAGAACATAATATCTCAATCGCCTCCATTCCTAACAAAAGAAACCTCTTTGCATACTAAGCAGCATTCATAGTTCCAAGGTCTTGCATTAGTAAAATTAGCATGGTCCATGAACTTTTGGGTTAACTATTCTGAAATCGAAGTTACAGCAGTAACAATTACGAAGAAAACCTGACGTCTACTGAAGAAAAGTACTGACCTTTGTTTGTTGAGGGTAGTGAACGCTCCTGAGTTTCCGTAACCTATTGCACTGCTCCGGAATCTCTTCAACTGATCGTAGTAATGAGCTGTGGGGGGCTGCTTCATGGTGACAATGTACACGACCGCATCTTCTTGACAAAGAACTCTCGCCCACAGACACAACGAAGCGAGCAGCAATAGCGGCACCATCGAAAGTCCCTCCATTTATCAAGCCCCACAAACCCTCAAAGCCCCAAACTCATTCCTCGAACAACGGATGTGGAACCTCCAACCAAAACTCGATCTTGAGATCCACTTCCTCCATGAAAATCCCTTACAAACTATAATCTTGCTTGAATTGGAAAAGACAGAAGAAGAGAGCGTTGAGAATGCCAATTCAGAAAGCCCAACGAGCGACTAAAAAGAGGAAAGAGAGACGGAGAGAAAAGGCCCGTTCAGTTTTGCCTCTTTTACTTTTGGATAGTGGCGAGGAGAGTGAATCTCCTTCTTTATGTTTGCTGCTGCTGCTTCTGAAGCCCCTGCGACCCGACCACCAAAGGAAAAAGGGGGAAGAACAGCCAAGAGCAAAGCGAGACACACGGAACAAATAGTTCTCTCTCAACAGAGAGCTTCATCTCGTTTGTTGATGCCGGGGGCTTATGACCTCTCACTTTCCCTGTACGTCGTCATTCTGCAATTTGAATCAAGTCTGCAAAAGAAGATCACTAATCACTGTTCTCCTCAAATATTAATCTTGTCACCCTCTCGATTTCAATTAGTTTCAGAACCATCTCCACGTGAACTTGAATGTCCATGTTGATAGCAACTACTCAATCTTACAAAATTCCAGGAATCCGATTGGTCCAAAATCATGATAGATAGCAGAATCTAGCAGGTTAAAACGACGTGTGGGCTCTAGAGACTCGGTATGGAGTGTTAAACACTCTCAAAAAATAGTTCCATTTTACCTCCCATGTTAATATAGCAGAATCTAGCAAGAATTAGAACCGCAAAATCAAAATTTTGGGCAACTCCTCATTAATACTCTCTCTCCCCGAGTGCATTGCTTCAACAGTCGAAATGCCTCCACAGTTGACCAACTACAATTTTTCTATTTATCTTTTCATATATCATTATAAGATTGACAGTATAGAATCATTAGGACGACGAATTTGAATGGTGGATAAAACTTTTGTGAATTTGTGCTACAATTCAACAGTACGAATGTGCTTTGTGACGAGGAGGGCCAAATTAAAGTGGTGTCTTGTTGGGAGGAGCAGTCGGGGTGGAGGATGGTCCACTGCTGAGTCTGGGTGGTGCTTTTGTTTGGTAATGGCAGAAGCTGCGACAGCGTTGTGGACTGGTTGTGGCTGTGGTGCTCGTTAGTTTTGTCCGTGCCATAGGATTTGTAGTGTTCTACTCCTCTCCACACTTCAATTTATTGTTCGATTGGGCAAAGGGACCAAGCAAAGTGTAAATGCTGAACTGATCTGGATTGGATGCATGACGTTTTTCCTATCAACTTTCGTTTTGGAACTCGATTAGTTTTAGATTCACGTTAATTAATGTGTGTTTGTTTATAGTGCGGATCCGAAGTGTTTAATTGGGACGTTGACCCCTGGAGTAAGTTGACTCAAAACATGTCGGCCTCACGTTGTAGAACTAATCACAGTGTTAATTAGTAACGGTTCTCGTGCTAACTTTTGCCAAAATATTTTGATGATTTAATTAACTAAATTTGAAATATATCATTATAATACGGGGAATGTTTCCCATTTCTACAACCTAAATCTGAAAATACTCTTTTTTTTTTCCGTTTTAATATTCTTATACGGTACCAAATAGTTAGAAAAATGCATGCAAATGAGGGAGATAAAGAATCCAGTTCGAACACAGAATTCCTTTGATGATTAGCTGCACAAGACCTATTTGATATCTGACAACCCACTAGTAGCATTTTTTATGTTTATAATCATAAACAGGATTATCACAGCCAAGTTTGTCTGATAATTTTATTCTAATTGTCGGATACATAAATAACAGATTTTATGATCAGGAATTGAAAATTCACAGCTTCCTTTGGCACATTATTGATAACATCAAACATAGATAGAAGAATTACCAAATCCTCACAACCCAACTAGAACAAACAGACGTACTTTTAGAGCTTCAGGAAGACTCAAACTCTCCTTCCTCTTGATCCTCTTCATACTCCTCAGCAGTTGCGTCTTGGTACTGTTGATATTCGGCAACCAAATCATTCATATTGCTTTCTGCCTCAGTGAATTCCATCTCATCCATTCCTTCACCAGTATACCAGTGAAGGAAGGCCTTCCTCCTAAACATAAGAGTGAACTGTTCGCTAACCCGCCTGAACATTTCCTGAATGGCAGTCGAATTCCCAATAAATGTTGATGCCATCTTCAGCCCTTTCGGCGGGATGTCACACACGCTAGATTTGACATTGTTTGGAATCCACTCTACAAAGTAGGAGGAATTTTTGTTTTGGACATTGAGGATCTGTTCGTCCACTTCCTTTGTGCTCATCTTTCCACGGAACACGGCTGAAGCAGTAAGATACCGGCCATGACGTGGATCAGCTGCGCACATCATGTTCTTAGCATCCCACATCTGCTGTGTCAGCTCTGGCACAGTCAGTGCACGGTACTGCTGTGATCCTCTTGAGGTCAAGGGTGCAAAGCCAACCATGAAGAAATGAAGCCGGGGAAAAGGGATCAAATTGACTGCGAGTTTTCTCAGGTCGGAGTTCAGCTGACCAGGGAATCTTAAACAGCATGTGACACCGCTCATGGTAGCAGAGATAAGGTGATTCAGGTCACCAACTGGCACATATAAACACCATAGAGAATATCAGAATGCAACCAAGAGAGGATGATAAAAAAGAACCATACAATTCACAAGTTGTTGCCAAAGAAATGGTATTGAAGAAAGTCAATCAAACTAGAGGAATACAATAACAGATACGAGTCTCAGTCAACTTACAACTAGGCGTGGTGAGCTTGAGCATGCGAAAGCAAATGTCATAAAGAGCTTCATTGTCAAGAACCATACTTTCATCAGCATTTTCAACAAGTTGATGTACTGAAAGAGTAGCATTGTATGGCTCTACCACTGTCTCTGAGACCTTTGGTGAAGGAAACACAGAAAAGGTGAGCATCATTCGATCTGGATATTCTTCCCGAACCTTTGAGATAAGAAGAGTGCCCATGCCAGATCCAGTACCGCCTCCCAAGGAATGGCATAGCTGGAATCCTGTGAAATCATTATGGTAATAAAAGTAGCAGGTGAATGAAATTCTATGTAGCAGGTTGATCATGCTTATAAAACTGGAAAAACTGAAAATCAAAATACAAATTGCAGCTCAACTTGCAATTTAAACATATTTAAAGCATGATCAACCTGCTACATAGAGTTTCCAGAAAAACCCTTGGTCATTGCCTAAACCCTAAACCCACCGGAGCACCCTCTATGGCCAGCAGCTAGCAACCCACTCACCGATGAGGGTTTCTGAAACAATTAGATTTAATTATTTTAAAAAAATTAAAATGTTGCATTATATACCTTAACCACTAAGCCAAATAGCTATTTAATCAAAATTTTGTTTATATAATTATATCGGGTTGAATAACTTAAATAATTTTTATTAGGTCCACACAACCAAAACACTATTTTGGGCAATTGGTTATTCATTGAATTCAAATTTTACTTATAGGCATAAAAGTATATTTGTAATGGCCATTATATTTTTAAATTGATTTATTTTTGTCATCAAGCTTCTAATAGCTCTAACACTATTAAGGACAATATGATACATATCCTTTATCACATCAATAGAATTAGTAGACAATCAATATCCATCTAAAAGGAAGAAAATAAGATATGTGAACCTATAGAACTCTATATCTACAAATTCAGAAACTTGCTTTCTTTAACGAAAGATGAAATAAATGGCTGCTAAATTTTGCTCACTAGAGAACCTACACAGTAAAACTTTGACAATTTTGTGCCATACCAAAATTGGTGCACAAATGTTACTTTTATCCTGTAGATCTCATAGCCAAAAGAAAGGGAATTCACAAAACAAGTCCAATGTAAACTAATTTCTCTCAATACTTCCAAATTTACTTTAGTAAGTGAGATCAAGAGAAGTATGAGCATTCTATGCTTGGGCTTAATTTTTTTGGCATGTCTAAGAACATGGAAAAGAAGTACTCCAGCACAACAACTATTTCCTTGAGAAGAAAATAAAACATATTAGCACATAGATCTGCAGAGGCTAACTCTACCTACAAAAAAAATGAGGAAAATGAGACACCAGAAAGTGCTCTTTGATACAACAACCACAGAAGAAAACTTCAAGAACCTCCGTTCAGAATACAGCCACAACTAATTGTCATGAATGCATAAATATTATTGTTTATCCTTTCAATTCCATACCGTCAGACACCTGGAACAGGAATTATCTTACAGAAAACAAACAAGAACAATCAAAGGTAGACATACATGGTTCTAAATTTGATATGTATGCATTACGATATATATTGTCCCTTCAATTGAATATACACTCTCCAAAAAATAATCATATTGGCTTCGAGATCTCAGATACTATACTTGATGACAGTATTGACACACAAAAAATAAGAACTAATTGCCAAAGTATAATAATTTTCAGCCAAGAAAACATGACAACAAGAAACAATGAATGGTATGACAGGGAACATAATTGTAGATGCAATTCGGAAAATTTTAATTTCAAAACTAAACTTCCATTTCAAGTTCTCTTTTTCAAGGGGAATTGGGCAGGTAAGAACTAATTGCGAAAGTATAATAATTTTCAGCAAGAAAACATGGCAACAAGAAACAATGAATAGCATGACAGGGAACACAATTGTCGATGCAATTCGGAAAATTTTAATTTCAAAAAACAAAACTCCATTTCAAGTTCTTTTTTTTCAAGGGGAATTGGGCAGGTAAGAACTACGGACCTTGCAAGCAATCGCACTTCTCGACCTCCGCCCGCACGACGTCGAGCACGGCGTCGACGAGCTCGGCGCCCTCGGTGTAGTGGCCCTTGGCCCAGTTGTTTCCGGCGCCTGATTGACCATAGATAAAGTTATCGGGGCGAAAGATCCGACCGAAGGGCCCGGCGCGAACGGAGTCCATGGTGCCAGGCTCGAGGTCAACCAAGACGGCCCGCGGCACATACCTCTGTCCAGTAGCCTCGTTGAAGTAGACGCTGACGCGCTCGATCTGTAGGTCAGAGTCGCCAGCGTACACCCCGGTGCTGTTGATGCCGTGTTCGTCGCAGATAACTTCCCAGAACTTGGACCCGATCTGGTTTCCGCACTGTCCCGCTTGGATATGGAGGATCTCCCTCATCTTCCTCCGGTGAAGGAAGCAGCACCGAGGAGGAGGAGGAGGAGGCTGACGAGTAGTCAGTTGGTGGAGCCGAGAAGCAAGCTTTTCTCCCACGCTAAATCCTGGACTTTCCGTTGAAATAAAAAAAATCGTGGAAACTCCAAATTGAGAAAAATGTTTATATTGGACCAGAATTTTTTTAGAAATGCATATAATATTATGAACAAATTTAATATTAATTAAAATCATATTAAATAAAAAACCACTAATATTATTAGACTTGGTTTATTTATATTCGCAAATAACGTCACATTAAATGAAGTTCGAATTGGAAATTAAAATTTATTAGTAAACCGTAAATTATTTATTTATTTTGCATAAAAGTGTCGAATAAATGGAATCTAGTGTGCCCACGTGCTCTTTCAAAAGCACACAACTCTAAAAAACCAAATCAATTAAAAAAGGAATAAAATCCTTAAAAGATCGGACGGTGGGCTGAGCCCCATCCTTACGTCACTGGACGGTGCCGAAAGCTGGTCAGCTTTGTCGCGTCCCGATCAAATCCAGTCGAAAAGGGTGGAGCCGCCGCGTCCTCCCTCGCATCACCGTCTATATTCCATCGAACGGCTCAAAACAGTAAGAACATGTGCGCACTGCTGTTCGATCTCCAGCGGATACAGAGAATTCCGCGAATCTTTTCTCTTTATTTTTCCTCCTCCCCTTTAATTTCATCCCTTCCGTACGTGCTTCCGTTCTGCCACTCCGTTTGCCTTCCTCTTTCTTCCTCGTCCACCTCAATCTTGTTTCTGCAAATGGCTTCCCTTCGATCGTACGTAAGTTGTATTCTCCTCTCATCGTTGTTCCTTTTCCTTTTGGAATTTTAGGTTTATTGACGAAATGATATCATTTCTTGCTTCATGTTGTCTTGCTATATTCCTGATGGGTCGTATTATTTTTTGTTTTACGATCATGGATTTTATCTAAGACGGCGGTCCTGCATGGCCAGGAATGCTCTGGCTCAGCCATCCAAATTGAGGAAGAAGAAAAGGCCTGCAAAAGCGGCTTCAATCATATAGGATAATTGGAGGGAACGTCACATCATCGTGATAGGGAAGGGCTTCATCATCCATACTTAGTATGGTAGGAGATCGTGTTGTGTTAATAATGTGTTAGGTTACCTGCAGAATTGTTCTGCATGTCATTCAAGTGACTGTCAGACAGGATGAATGAGGAGGGTCATGTTGACGGAGAGGAGCTACTTGGACCAGAGTGCCGGTCGGATATGGAGCCAGTCGGACGTGTTATTTCCATCTGGACTGGACCTTGACTTTCTTGACCATGGTACATCAACCCACCCATAACAGTTGTAGGTCGAGTATGTTGTTGGGGTGATCATGTTTACATCTTATCAGATGTGATATTACGGAGTTCTATCTTCTATATGAATTATTGTTCTCCCAGCGATTGGTTTGTTTGTGCTGTTTTGTGTGAATTTTGTTTAACCATGCGAATCATGACATTACTAGTCTCTGATGCCTGATACATAAGCAATGATATTTAGTGTATTTCCTTGAATGTTTTGCTGATAGTTTAGATTGATTTTAGTATAAAAGTTTCACCTTATTTCTTTGCAAGCGATAGGTTCTTAAAGTTTCACTAGAGCAAGGTCTTTTCCAATTAAGTCTTCAATATACTCAGATCGTGTTTCACATACTATGTCTACCTGCAACCATTTCTTCAAATTCTTTTAAATGGAAGACTTATGAAGTGTCCAGATAATCTTGATATTTATTTGGCTGATTCCCCTCTGCAAGGCTATGGTCATTCTTCATGTAGAATCTTCTTGGTCAAAAACCTTGCTACTGTGGAATGTGATCACTTGAACATAACTAGTCTGTTTTTACAAAATTTAGTTTGGACTTGATTGCTATATATAAGTTATAGTAGCTGGTAAGTGCTAAAAGTTCTTGGTGCTTTGGCTTGAACCAAATGCAATAAATAACACTTTGTGTTATTAGTAAAATAAAGTGATCTTGAAGATTATTGTCTTTTCATATCTATGGGATAATAGGAAACTCCTCAAATCATTCAAGAGCTACCATTTAGCTCTTATTAGTCATACCTTTCTCTCTTTGCCAAGAATCCTAGGATCTTGGAATTTACTTATTTCTCTTATAATTACAATTGTGGATATTGTGGTCACCCATAGGCATTGTGAGTTATTTTTCATTATCATTAGTACTAATCGAGTAATTGTAACTGTTGCAAACTTTTGCCCCTTTCCCTATTTGTGTTGGGCTCCATGTTTTAGCTTTTGGCTGTTTCATATTTATTTGTTATACTGATTGGACATAGTTATGATACACTAGTAGATGATTTGGAGGGAACTTTAATTGACATGTTCATCAATGAGGATCAAGGTCCATAAAGATTTTGGCGTGGGTGTCTTTCTATGATCTCCTAGAATAGCTGGTACCTGGTTTTGGTTGTTGATTACCAGTAAGTAGTTAATTACATAAGGCTTTGTGATTCTCATGCAACAATGAGAGTCTAAGCAAATCTTCATAAAAGTTTTTAGTTACTCGTGCTGCTAATCTTGAAGTTTTTAATGCACCTTTTGGATGTTCAAGGTCTTTTTGTGCTCTTTTTGCACACCTGATTCTGAAAGAATTTTTATGAAGTTGTTGGTAAATCTAGATGATTCTACACCCTTTGCCAGCCATCTATGTAGTCCTGGTATGGTGTTTGGCATATGCCTGAATCAAACAACGCCTCTCTTTTATCTCGTCTCTGTAGTTGAGAATGGTTGTACTTTCTATCATGCATCTTCTAATCTCTTTGGCGTACATAATCAAATAATTTATGTATCAAACTATTCTCTGGTTGTTCTCTCATTATTTTTAAAACTTCTGTACCCTTTGTTCCATGTCTAACTATCATTCGACTTTTAGTCAAATGCATCTTCTGGAATGGGTGTTGCTGAGGATTGCAAAGAAATGTTCCGAGAACTTCAGTGGAAGAAGAGTCATCGTTATGTGATTTTCAAAATAGATGAGAAGCAAAAGCAGGTTGTTGTGGAGAAGACTGGAAAAGTTACTGAAAGTTATGATGATTTCACGGCATCTCTTCCAGAGAATGATTGTCGTTATGCTATCTATGACTTCGACTTTGTCACTGAAGAGAATTGTCAGAAAAGCAAAATATTCTTCATTGCTTGGTAAGTCTTTTTTTATATATAAAATATTTCTTATATGGTTGATCTTTTCTCATGTTTGAAATACATGTACATATATTTTAAGCTATGAAATGAATCCAGAATGCTCGAAATGGATGCATGTGATTAGGATCTTCCTCTTGTTGTCATTTCTGAGTGGAACTAAAATTCAAGCTAAATACTAAATGGTTAATCTGATCTATCTCAAATGTGTCATTTTGCAGCGTTTTTGTCCATCAATAACTGGAGCCCTGCTCTAGAAGTCGCTTCATCTCCGCATATTTTCTCTGCATACTTCTTTTCAACGTCTTTGAATTCAATTAAAGGGTATAACTATGCTCTTGTTGCTTCTCCGAACATCAGGTCCCCTTCCGAGTCTCGAATCCGAGCTAAGATGTTGTATGCTACCTCAAAGGATTGGTTCAGGCGAGAACTTGATGGTGTTCACTACGAGCTTCAGGCTAAAGCTACTGAGCAAATAGAGTCCCCTGCCGTTGGGTTCGCAAAACCTAGCGAATACCAAGGCCCATCTTCTGGAAATTCTGCCATCATTAAGCAGAATAATACGCAGCTGCAACTACTGGCCCAAATAGCAGAGTCACTCAAAGATATCCAAGCGGATCTTAAAACCATCATTGAGCAAACTAAAGAAGGTAAGATAGTAACTCCTTTACCTGACTCATTGATTGAAAAGTTGCAGAATCTGCCTCTAGGGCAATCAGAAAAGCCTAGAGAAGGAAGAGGAAAGATCAAAGTCTTTAAAGACCCATATAAAATGCTGAAGGAGCTGGAACAGGAGAAGCTTAAAAACTAATGGCAGCCAGAACTGCTTCTCAAACTATACAACACTCAGCTCCTACCCCCTTGTTTGAAGATCAGATTAGAGAATACCGGAGGAATCGAAGACGCATATACAACGCCCGACGAGCAACCAGAAGGTTGGGCACGAGGCTCCTTGGCGGATCCATCCCACAGCACACACTTAATTGATCCCCAAGAACAACTCAAACTGTCCATGCAGGACAGGGCTGTAGTAGTTCCGGCGGAAGTTCTCTACCATTCTAGGAGAGACGATGAACACCACCGGGTCTACATGCATAGGGAAGTCATTCTGGTTACAGATGGTAACCAGCAAGACCGAATGTTTATACAATAAGAGAGCTACAATCAACTCCAAAGGAGTCGAATGCAGTACATACATTTTGGAGTATTACAGGTACGCATCCAAATTCTTCATCGACAAGAAGAAGGCACTATGGCCTTAATAGTGTTTCGAGACAACCGCTGGGTGAGATCAGCCAATCCTGACCAATATGGAAGTTGACTTAGCCCGAGGAGGGCAGCTTGTGTATGTTAAATCCAACAGAACTCGACCTCAAGATTCTGAGAGAACGAGCCCATTAATTTCAGGATGTTATCCATTTATGAACTGCATTGAAGGCGTTGTTTTAAGTATTCATTTCATCGGGAGGATGTCCTTCGAGGTCTCAAGTTTCCAGTGATCACTGGGTTATGCCACTGGGATTTATATATTAATCAAGCTTCAACGGAAACGTGTATCGATAAATGGTTGAAGTTGGGCCGTTAAGGGCGATAAATGGTTGAAGCAAGAGCATGGAAACCAGTTTGAACCAAATACGAAGAGTAAATAAAAAAATGTACTAATTAAATGGATCTAATAACAAATTCAATAAAATGGATTGAAGGCACTAATATTTTTCCATTGTAAAACATTATTTTTTATTTATTATAATATCTTTTAATAAAATAAAAATATGAAACTGAAATATATATATATATATATCTATTTTGCTTTCCAATGAACCAAATTCACATTTTTCCCTTTTCTTTCTTTATTAATTTTGTTTTTCTTTAATACTATTATTTTATTTACTAAAAGTAGCAGAAAATTAGATCCTCTACCATTCATTCACTTCTGCTAAACATCTGTAGAAATGGGCATTCCATTTTCGTATTTATTCTCATAATTTTAGTATTTCGTCTGGTTCCAAATGTGGGTCCCACAGTCACGTGGCTGGGATCCTATCGCTTGTTTTGATGGAAACGGTTCGGCGGCCTCCCACTCGTTCCTCAAGAAAACTCAATCTGATACTTTCGTCGCCACTCACTGATCGCACAAACCGCGTTTGGCGCTGCCGCAGTAACTGCTGCCTGCCGACGCCGACAGCCCACTTCCCCAATTCTGGCGCCGCCGGTGCCCTACTCTTCTCCCCCTCCGTTTTCTTTCTTCTTCTTTTGGCTTTTCTCCTCTGGTTCTGTCTCCACATAGAGTTCGCAAATGGCCGGGGGCGTTCTCCTCGGCGGCGGCATCGGCGGCGACGGAATCAACCCGAACCTGGTGAGAATCGTCCTGGTTGTGATGGCCCTCGGCCTCGCCGGGTACATCGTCGGCCCTCCGCTCTACTGGCACGTCGCCGAAGCCCTCGGCAACTCCTCTGCCTGCCCTCTTTGCGCCGCTTGCGATTGTTCCGCTCAGCCCCTCCTCTCCCTTCCTGAAGGTTCTCCCTCACCCTTCCACATTTTCGTTATCTTTCATCCAGTCGTCGATCAGATCTGACGACGATCTGGCGCATCTTCTCTCTTGGATCTTAGGATCTCTTTCTCTCTCTCTCTCTTTTTTGGTTTCGAGATCTATTAGTGAGTTGATCATAATTATAGATTTCTTGTGCTCGAAAGTTCTGAATTATATTTTCTGTTTTGCAGAGTTGATCAATGTGTCCTCCACAGGTTAGTCACATGTTTTTTATCCCTAATCTTTAATTGTGTTTTAAATTTACATTTATATCGAGTCGATGAAATAAATGAGATTTTTTTAGTCCGAGCATTATCTGATTAATTACTTTGGGAGCCTGATTTTAATAATTGCTAAATCGGTGAGCTTCATAAATTTGGTTAGCTTATGATTAAAATGACGACTGTTAAAGTGTCGAGTGCTTTATTTACTATTTCTTTTTTGGAGCCAAATAAACGGCAAGATAGATGCATCATGGTGAATATCTGATCCTGAATTATTGAATATGTTTCTAACTATAATCTAGTATCTTCAGCTGCAACCATTCTTGTTCCTTGGAAGTGATTGCATTGAAAGAGTTACAAATTTTCAATCACTTTGGATTTTGCTTGTTATACATCCATACTAGCGTATATACATGTTATGTGAATTACCTAAAACGTTGATCCTTATTAACATTTTCCACTCCTTTTCGTTAAAATTTGTCAAATGTTTCTGAAAATAGTCTCAAAAATGAAGATAATAACTGATTGGCTTAAAGTTATGGAGTTGATTGTGTACATGCATAGTATATCCTATATTCATGGCGATGATGATATCAAGTCTAATATTCATAAATTCCTGAAAGCGCTGTATTCAAGTCCATCTTAAGGGTATTTCTAGTATCTTCTGTCCTGTCTGAACCTGTCCAAACCAACAGCTGTAATATCTGGTTAAGAGGGTCAAATACCCAACAAAAACCAACTCTGAGTAATATCTAACAGGAAAATGCTTGTTTATGTTATAGCTGCAAACTACATGTAAGTAAGAGAGAGATAACAAGCAGGAGATCTGCAAACCATCAACATTTCAGTATAGTTCTACCTAACCTCTAAGCAGAGAAGTTTTCCAGTATCCTATGTCATGAACTGACTCAATGGTAGCATTGGAATTACTCTTTCAACTGACGTTCAATGGTAGCATGGGAATTTATCTTTCAACTGATGTCCAATGTTAGTTATATGGAAAAGGAAAATATAGTTGATCACATCGCATGTTCCTCAGTATATTACAAGACTGAGAAGGAAAAAAATGCTGCAGCTGATCTTACATTTTTAAATGAAGAGATGGAAGAACTGTGAGATTGGGGAGTAGAAATGATGCAATATCACCAATGTGGAACTAGAAGGCTCCAAAGCTAGTTGAAGGTTAGTCACTTCCGGTAGTCATTTCAAAGTGTAGAAGGCTAGTCAGTTTGTGTGTCATCAATGACGCTGTTGTTGGTGATGCCACAATTTCAATCCCGTGCTTGTCTGAGTCAGAAATAATCAGCTATAGCACAAGCAACTTGAACATATAAGTGAGGGCGGGTTCACCAAGTTGTGTAGACTGAGTAGACTGGTCTCCCATGTAGAAATCTTATAGCCAAATTGGAACTCTATGAAGTTTGCCACCTAATGAATCAGTCTCATTCAGCTATTATTTAAAGACACTTGAATAGGTAGCACTTGGTAAGTAATAGTTTTTTGTTTCTTTGCATAGGCTCATGTGAACTGATGAAAATTAGAGTCAAGATCTAACAAAAATTTGGTGTCAAGGGCAACATCCATTTTAGCATCCATCATTAAATATGCTAATTCTCTTATGTCATGTATAACATAGTATTGCATACATGTTACCCTGTAGATATCTCAGTGTCACGCTTAGAAAAAGATATGATTCAAAATTGTATATAACATTAGCTTTAATGAGGCTTAACAGTTTTGATTCTTGTGCTTATTTTGTCATTATATGTTTAATTGTATTTGTAGCCTACTTCTAGTGATTTTCTCCTCGTCTTGGACTTTCCGTGTATATATGTATTTGCATTTGGTTTATGTTGTTGTGGGTTGTTGTTTTGCCATAGGTTAGATCATATAGTTACAATGGCAACACACAAAACATGAGCTGGTGTCCAAGTCAAGAGACCGTGCCATTTCATGTATCTAAGTTCATGTGATAGTATATACAACAATTTTATGACTAATAATCACAAAAAGTTGCGCAAGGCTTTAAAATTACTCTAACAAGAACTAAATATATGACTGTATTTTCTGATAAATCAGAACTACCTCCTTGAGTAGTTGAATAGACAATTTAAAATTTTCTTTCAATCGCAACCCTTAAATCAAATGGTAGATCCAAGTGCGCATGTGTATAAAAATATGCAGTGAAAAGATGATCAATTTACTGACAATTAGAAGAATAAGTAATTGACAATGATAAAATAACTTTCAAAGATAAAATAAATTAACTTACAAAGATAAAATAAATTAACTTGCAACAATAAAATAAATTAACTTGTGAAAATAAAATGAATTAACTTGCAATAATATAATAGAGTGAGATGTGATGACAAAATAAATTAATTTGCAATGAGAAAATAGAGTGAGATGCTATGAGAAAATGTAATAAATGCAATGAGAAAATTAATTAAAGTGCAACTAGAAAATTAAAGAACAATAATTAAGTACAATTAGAAAATAATTAAATTGCAATGAGAAAGATAGATAAATTGCAATAAGAAAAGTAATTAAGTTGCGATGAAAAGAGTAATTAAATTGTAATGAGAAAAATAATTAAATTGCAGAAAAGAATAATTATATTGCAATAAGAAAATAATTAATCTTGTTATAGATTTGAATATCACCTGTTATATTGTCTTGCATAGATTCATATACTCAATCCCAAATTATTGGGACAAATATGGCTTGATGAGGAGGGGGATGATAACAAACATTGCCCAAGGTTATTCGTTATTACTACATATGTGGCTTTTTCAATGGTAGGCACAATGACTATGTTTCTGCAATTTAGCATTCTTGTTTCATCCATATCATATATTACCACGTCGTCTCAGTTTATTTACAGTTGATTATTTGATAGAGATGACAATGAAATGGCAGACAAACCTTCAGCTTATTTTATGTAAAACAGTCTTTTCTGGTTCCATTATAATCATTGCTCTGCAACTTGGGCTCTATATGGTTCTTGCCATTACACTGGTGATCAATGTGTGTCAAACTCTTAGCTTCGATTAGGTTTGACTATTGATCACTGAAAACGTGGTGCTGAATAGCTAGGATTTCCTCAATCTACATCATATGTTATCTCTTCTTGCTTTGATGCTTTAGTAAAATAAATTCTGCACTAGCTGAATAAGATGATTTCGCATTTTAACTACAGAGTATGCAGTTCATTCAATGATTCTACTCTTTTAAGAGGATCCGAGAATTAAGCATATGCATCTGATAAAATATAAATAAAAAATTATTGCTGGTTATTTCATGCGCTGTATGAACATATTTAGCAAGGTTTTTAGGCGGTAGTTTGACTACCCTCTCTGGTTGTGCCTGTAACAATAAAGTCAGAGTCAAATGCTATCAGGTGCACGTGTTGGTACTTGTTATATGTTCGCTTTCATCCTGTTTGCCGCTGCATCTTTGTTCAGTTATAGTTTTGATTGCCCGTTTCTTCACTCAATCCTTTATAGCTTTTGACGTTCCTTTGGTGCAGATTGTGCAAAACCTGACCCAGAGGTCAGTGAAGAAATGGATAAGAATTTCATAGATCTTCTGGCTGAAGAATTGAAGTTGAAAAATGAACATGCAACTGAAGCTCAACATCGTGCCGATGTTACATTGCTCGAGGCAAAGAAGTTGGCATCACAATATCAAAAGGAAGCCGACAAATGCAGTTCAGGGATGGATACTTGTGAAGAGGCCCGAGAGAGAGCTGAGGCAGCACTATTACAACAAAAGAAACTAACAGCGCTGTGGGAGCAGAGAGCTCGGCAGCGGGGATGGAGGAATGCTCGTTCTTACTGATGAATACTATGATCCATCTCCTGGTGCAATGACTTAACCCAGTCCTAGAATCTGATGTGCTTGCTTGCTGCCTCCTAAGCGATCTCCCAATTTGTCCAAACTATATTTTCTCCTAAAAAGGAAGTGCACTAATGAAAAATTGATTACATATTTATTATAATGAGTTAACCCACATATATGCAAGATAATACCCCACCTCGATCCACATTGTTTACCCTTGTATGACGCTTTTTTGTGTCCTTATGTTGTCTACAAAAATTGAAACCCCCTAATTAGAGGCATGAAAGATTTATTGTTTTTCTTATTATATTGTGTGTGTTTGCAGTCAGAGCAACTGAAGTCTGCACGTGCCCAAGCACCGAACCATGCCAAACGAGAGTCATGGAGTAAGTCTGAACCTCCCCATTCAAATTGAATGTTCGTCTGACAGCTCTAAACAAGAGTCACAATTTGTCTGCTATTCCGCCCTGTTTTCTCTCATGGAGCTCTGGCCACTAGAAAGTGAAAGCCAACCATAGCCTTCTCCCAGTCCCAACCCTGCTGACAAGGGAGCCCTCTTGTCTTCCTCGTAGCTTCCCATCGTCTTAACTCTTAACGCTAAAAAGCAACAGTCCAACTGGAGATAGGACCCAGCCAAAAACAAGTACTCTAAGCAACCATAGCTCCCTCTGGGGCTTGGAAGGTCTGATACCTCCAATAATGGGTGGTCCAAATGAAGCATATCCGAGCACAGTAGTCACCCACCCACCAATCCTCCTCTGAAACCGAGGATGGAATTGTAGTTTGATCTGCAATTCTCCTTTAGTTGGATCGTGTGTGGTTCTCTTTCCTTATCTTCTCCGCTCCAAGCCTCCACTCAACTTTATTCCTCTACACCTGTGCATCAGTCCCATCTTTTGCTCCTTGCACGCCATGTCCCATGAAGAGATCAGCTCCCTTGGATGGCTGGAGGAGCTGCAGCTCTTCGACGTTCTCACGTCCGACGCCGTTCGCTCGCTGCACGAGACGATCGAACGCGAGTGGGACTTCCTCCGGCGCAGCGCCTGCCAGACAGCGGCCGGCCGCGCGCTGTGGAGCCACGTCGTTCATGACCCCATGGCCGCGGTGTTGGCAGGGGAGAGCTACCTCAGGAACCTCTACGAGAAGATGAAGCAGGACAAGCTCAACAATGCCCGGGAAATCTCCGGCGTGATTCTTGCGATCCGAACTTTGTGGTTCGATTCCCGGCTGGAAGCCGCCATCGACTCCTTCGCCGACAGGGCCTCTCAGGTTGTTCTTCTCGGTGCAGGTCAGTGCGCAGTTAACCATCACTGCAAACATCTACATTAAGTTATCCTGAAGGGTTCCAATTCACAGGCATGGATGCGAGACCCTACAGGCTGAGCTGCCTCAAGGAAAGCATGGTGTTCGAGGTCGACTTCCCGGAGCTGTTGCAGATCAAGGCGTCTCTGCTCAAGGAAGTAATGGTGTCGGCCAAAGAGCACCAGATTACGATGCGAGCCAAGTCGTTGACCAGAGTCGCAGCTGACATCAGAGAAGGAGACTGGATCGACAAGCTGCAGAAGAGCGGGTACGTACCAGAGAGGCAAACAGTGTGGGTGCTCGAGGGCATTCTTTACTACCGCCCTCACCTCCATGCCATGCAAGTCCTCGAGACCATAGCCGCCAGTTGCTCCTCCACACACAGTGTACTCCTAGCGGACTTCATGAACAAGTCTTCCACCTCGCTCTCCAATTCCACCTTCCAGTTCTACAGCGATTGGCCTGATCATTTGTTACCTAGTCTTGGGTATGGCCACGTCAAGCTGTCGCAGATAGGGGACCCTGACGCCCACTTTGGGTTGTTGAGTGACTCCCACAACCTGTTCGATAAGCTAAGGAGCTTGCCGAGGTCCATGGAGATCCACCCAGAAGATGGAACACCTTGCAGGAGGTTGTATCTGGTGGAGGCCTCTGGGTAGTGCTTGCAACAGGATACCTAACTAGCGAATCAAGTTCATCCTCTCTCCCTCTCTATACATATGAACCGGAGATTTGTGGTTTTGTAATTCTCTTCTAATAGGAAATTTATTTTGGATTCTAATTTGTGGTTTTAAGATCTATTTACCTGTATTAGCTTATCATAGGCATTGCTATGTTAATGGTGGTGGAAACTTGTTCATAGCAACTTTCATAGAGGTCCTACGGCTGGAAAGATCTGATGGTCAACGCTTAAATTTCAACGGTGGATAATTGTTTTTGTAAATCTTTTTTTTTCCAGCAAATTCTCATTAATATAAATGTAAACAATGATTTTGTGTGATAATAATTATTTAAGTTTTGAATTCAAATTAGAGAAGAAAGTCCACGTGGCACTTTCACCGGGACTGGTGGTTCGGCTCGTTGGCCCTGCGGTCTCGCACTCTTGCCTTCCAATGCACTAACCGCGGTTAGCTAACCCCGGTTAACCGAAACCCTAACATCGCTCCCCACCACCCGCCTCCATTTAAAATCCATGGCCGAGGCACGAAATGGAGGTCAAGGCATTTGACGGCGTCTTAGCACACGCCTCAATTTCTTCTGCATTTTCCGTCTTTTTTTCTTTGCCCCCTCGATTCCATTCCTGATCTGCGAAGATGAGAGAGTGCATCTCGATCCACATCGGGCAAGCCGGCATCCAGGTCGGAAATGCATGTTGGGAACTTTACTGCCTCGAGCATGGCATCCAGGTTTGTTTCGCCTTCTTTTTATTCCCGTTTGAGCTTCTAGCGTTCTTCCCCTTTTTTAGATCTATGAATGTTTATGGAGGCTGCTGTTGGATCTAGATATTCGTTGTTGATCTGCCGATTTGTGCTGCTTTTGCGTTGATCTGTTTTTTTATTAATGAAGTCTGGTTAAGGTGCTTGCGTGTTCTTGTTTGTAGGAACTAGGTCCGTGGTTTGCCTGCGATTCGTGATCGTATCTCAATTTTTTAACCATTCCTTTTGCACCTCCAATTGTTTGCATTCTAATAATGAATGATAATAGAGATCTGTTTTGTTGCTCGATGGATTTAGTTATCCCCGTATGATGATGTCCAATGCCAAAGATATGCATTGCTAAAATAGTTGGAGATCATCTCTGATATATGTGGATTTGGTTCCTCTATTTTTTAGTTGTTAAATCCATTTCTACAGTTTAGAGCCTTCTATTTTGAATAATTTTCCTTCCCTCTATATTTTATGAGTGAAAGTTGGAAGTGTATATTTTTCTGGCTATTTTAACTTGTGTTCTGTTTGATTAATCTTCTATTTTAATGTCAAATCAATTATCATTTTTTTGTACATTGCGATATTTCATATTGGTACTTCCGATCTGCACATTTTGTAAAATCCGTTAAAGATCATTCCGTTATTGTACATTGCGATAATTTAATGCTTCTTGTTTTGGCGAGTTGTCAATTAGCTGATCAATTTCTTTCACGTTGTAAGGGTAAAAGAGCATTGTTTTTTTTTAACGGCTTTTTGAAGCACTTGACAGTCGGACAATTTCTATACGTATACGTAAGTGGTATTGAATGATGTCCACCAGCATTAACAATATGCTTTTGTCCAGCCTGATGGCCAAATGCTTAGTGATAAAACCATTGGTGGCGGCGACGATGCATTCAACACTTTTTTCAGCGAGACTGGAGCTGGGAAGCATGTCCCTCGTGCGGTCTTTGTTGATCTAGAACCTAATGTCATCGATGAAGTAAGAACTGGGGCATACCGCCAGCTCTTCCACCCTGAACAGCTCATTAACGGCAAGGAAGATGCTGCAAATAACTTTGCCCGGGGCCACTATACCAGTAATTACATTAACACCTAAGTTCGTTTTGGTTTTATGCAATTTTAATCAATTGCAACATGTTTAACAATTTTTCTGTTCCTTCCATTGCAGTTGGCAAAGAAATTGTTGATCTCTGCCTTGATCGCATCAGAAAGCTAGCCGACAATTGCACTGGTCTCCAAGGGTTCCTGGTTTTCAATGCTGTTGGTGGAGGCACTGGCTCTGGCCTTGGTTCTCTTCTCCTTGAGCGTTTGTCCGTGGACTATGGCAAGAAATCCAAGTTGGGCTTCACTGTCTACCCATCTCCTCAGGTCTCTACCTCTGTGGTTGAGCCCTACAACAGTGTTTTGTCGACCCATTCTCTTCTGGAGCACACTGATGTGTCTGTTCTCCTTGACAATGAGGCAATATATGACATTTGTAGGCGTTCCCTCGACATAGAACGCCCCACCTACACCAATCTCAATCGCCTCGTTTCTCAGGTCTGTCACTGCTGCTTCATGCGGCTGTGAAGCCTCAAAATGTTCATTGGTAGTTAATTTATAACTAACCTGTTCATGGACAGGTCATTTCTTCTTTGACCGCATCACTGAGGTTCGATGGTGCTCTGAACGTCGATGTCACCGAGTTCCAGACCAATCTGGTTCCATATCCAAGGATCCACTTCATGCTCTCATCCTACGCCCCTGTCATCTCTGCGGAAAAGGCTTACCATGAACAACTCTCCGTTGCTGAAATCACCAATACTGCCTTCGAACCTTCTTCCATGATGGCAAAATGCGACCCGCGTCATGGGAAGTACATGGCTTGTTGTCTCATGTACCGTGGAGACGTCGTGCCTAAGGATGTTAATGCCGCTGTTGCTACCATCAAGACCAAACGCACCATTCAGTTCGTCGACTGGTGCCCGACTGGGTTCAAGTGCGGGATCAACTACCAACCGCCTACTGTGGTGCCTGGCGGTGATCTGGCCAAAGTGCAGAGAGCTGTGTGCATGATATCCAACTCCACCAGCGTCGCTGAAGTCTTCTCGCGCATCGATCACAAGTTCGACCTCATGTATGCTAAGAGGGCCTTTGTGCACTGGTATGTTGGTGAGGGAATGGAGGAAGGAGAATTCTCTGAGGCCCGTGAGGATCTTGCTGCACTTGAGAAGGACTATGAGGAGGTTGGCGCAGAGTGCCCTGTGGATGAAGAAGGCGAAGAGGATGAGTACTAAGTGCTCTTTGCCAGTTGCCCTTGTTAAGCACATCGATGGTCATGTTTCCGGCTTCGTGTCTTCGTTTCCTGCCTGCTGGGTGTTGCGGATATGCCATATCGTCGAGTTCACTATTACTGTTTCTGTAATGTGTGAGCCTGCCGGTCATTGTTGTTTCTACTGTTAAGTGGGTACCTTTCTGCTATTAATAAGATACATCGACTCTCCTATATACCTTTCTGCTATTAAAGATTTGCCCAATTTGGCTATTAAGAAGTAGCCAAATTAAATCACAAACAAAATTAGCGTGTATTTCGTGGGAGGAGTGGCCTTTACTGGACCAATCAATTCGAATCAATTTTGGACCTCACTTGAGCAGATATAGTATCATTGGCAGCGAGTCATCTGCCTACTCACCTTATCTCCAAATCCCTCTCCTTTCCTTTATCATACGAACCTCTGTTCAATTCTCCTAAATCTTCTCATCTGATTTTCCAAAACTTTCAATGGCAGCCATCTCCGCAGCAGCACTCTCAGCCGCGGCGGCGGCAACCGTTTCATGCTCCGGAACGAGGAGGAGGAAGCCCAGGGTGCGGTACGTCGGAGGCCTGAACTCCTTCTCAGGGCTCAAGGCCGACAACGAGGTATCATCCCTCGGCCAGCCGGCGACCGCCGCACGGTCCTTCGCGAAGGTTGCGAGCTCCCTGCGAGCGCAGTCGAAGGGGAAGCGGAGCAGGGGCGGAGCATTGTCGACGACCTGCAACGCCGCGGGGGAAATTTTCCAGATCGCGGCGATCATGAACGGCCTCGTTTTGGTCGGCGTCGCCGTTGGGTTCCTGCTCCTGCGAGTGGAGGCGTGGGTGGAGGAATCGGAGTAGGGCACATGCTTGCATTGCATGCGTGCAGCATTATTCATATATATGTTAATTCTGTCTCCGCAAACTTTTGTTCCAGATTTCCAGACGTTAATTTGGTATTTGGTTTATTTGCAAGCAACGTAACCATTTCTTTTCTGAATATACACCAAAGTGGATGTATAAATATTCATATATTTGCGGATAAACATGCCTTTAATATTAATTGGATCGGCAAAAATGTACTCCTATAATAATTAATTATTATTTATCACAAACATCTCTCCTTACATTGAAAGCCAAACTTAATTGAGGAAAAAAGGATCAATTTAAATGGACCATCACAGTCACACTTCTTTACATTTTTTAGCTTCAATAGTGTTCCTAATTATTTATTTCTATACTGCTTTGGTCAATGAATCAATAGCCTCTGATGTAACCCTAAGTAGCACAGTGCGTTGGTTAAATCTGTCGATGATCATCTAGAATTTGTTTCTATTTGAGATCTTCTTGGACACTTAGCTGTTGTGTTAATAGAGGGTACAAATCTCATTACTTGGTGAAGAGAATGGTATCTCTATAGAGCTCCAAAGAAAAATAAATAATTAAAATGAAAATTAGAGGTGCTCTGACTCGGTCACTCCAAAATTCAAGTCAATCGAAGATAAAGAAGAAGGAGAGAAAATGTTGAGTGTGCGTATAGAAGTGTACCTACACCCACAAAGAGAGAGGTTTATATAAGAAGACAGAGGTGGTATTACATCGACGGTTAGAAAAATATTTCATCCGTGTGGTAGTTGAAGATTCTATCATTTATGCGTAGTAGAATACTAAACTATGTCATATTAATAAGATATTTGATCTATCATTAAGTACTTTACTATTTCATATATTGTTCAGATGACGATCAAGTGTGCGAACTCAATGAGATTGTTGATTGAGGAGTCGGCCGTCGAGCAAAGTCCAACATTGAGTGGAGTCACGCCTTGAGCAGAGTCGAACTCTGAGAGGAGTTAGGCCTTAAGCGGAGTCAAGCCCTGAAAAGAATAGGTCGGCTTTGCGCAGAATTGGATTTTGAGGAATCATGTGTTACTTACCCTATGATCATATATGAAGAGGTAAATTAAGAAATTATAATTTATCACGAGTATTATCTCATTTGTTGAGATTTAAATCTTTACCTCTTCTGTAATTCTATTTCATCATAACCACTCAATTATGTTCCAGAAGTGACGTGTCACTTTCAACTATCAAAGATGTTGACTTTCCCGAACAGGATACATTTATAAAGATTTTACTTTAAAATGGATAACGGATTCATGAATGCTGATTGTTAGACCGGATTGCGATGGACATAACCGGATTGCAATAAAAAACTTTTATGAAATGGATCGTCTCAGAATTAAATTAGATATTTTACGCCAACTAAAAAAAATAGGCTGCCATGTAGCCTTGGACGGGGCTCCTCACCTGCAGCACCACCACCTCAGCGCCGTTTGGCACGAAGTGCATGCCACTTTAATGAGTGCGGCAAGTATCCAAGCAAGCATGATGCCAATTCCTTCTTTTAAGCCCACTTAGCTTGCTGCTTCTCTTTAGCAGCAGCACCCACCACGCCAGGATTCCTGCAACTTCTGCTACCAATTCCATAGTTAATCCTGATCTCATGCCGCCCTCTTGTGAGGCTTTTTTCTGCCCGATCAGCTGCGCCGCCGCCGGAGGTCAGCGCGCCAACCGCTCGCTGCCCGGCCGTGCGCGGCCTGCAGGCTGTAGTAGGCTTGACCGAGCGGCCGCGTGGGTCGGTAACGGCATCTCCGCTGCGTTCTTCGCGTCTCTGGAACGCTGCTCCTGTATCAACCTCGCCACCGAGGAGGAGGACGAAGCTAAGGACGTGCCTTTGATCCGCGACTGCGACGACTTCGAAGGTGGAAAGAAGCTAAAGAGGAAACGCAAGGAATAAGAACTATTAGAAGCTCTGTGTGCTTCAGTTTGGTCCGTCTGTCAAGCTAATTCCGGTGGTTTTGCGAGTTTATTTATGCATTTCTCCGATCTGCCAGATATCAACTAATTATCGTAGAACAGAGGATGGTTTATTTATTTGCTTGTCGGAAAATATAGAAGCTTAAATAGTGAGGACGATAAAGGTTGGATAGCGAAATCCATCTAATCTTTATTCAATTCTTGCAATATTCGATCATCGATCGATGATCGATGCATGTGCACGCACAATCCCAAACATCATTACATCCCAAACTGTATCGATTGAAGCGGGGACAGAAAGGTATCGCTACTGGATGGTGCAGGTGCAAGCAGAGACGGGATTATACTTCGAAGGCAGAGGAGGAGGAGGAGGTGGAATTGTGTTGGGGACGACGACGCCCACGACCACGCCCGGCCAGTCGCGGCAGTGGCAGCGCTGCGCCTCGGGGATCCTGCGGTACACCATAGCGACGTGGTCGCCGCAGCCTCCCCAGGTGGTCTTCCCACACTTGCCGCACTCCTGCTCGTAGCACATTCTTCTAATCGAATTCTACGCCAACTGAATTGTTGGCAGCTGGAAAAGCGAGAGAGCGTGTGAATTCTGCAGTATGGTGTAATTATAGGCCCAGATTAAAAAGGATCCCATAGAGATCTCCTCCCATCCATCACCATTGTTCTTCGAAGTTTTCTCCAGGAACAGAGAGATCTCGTCGGTCCCACCAATCACTATGTTCTTCGAAGTTTTCTCCAGGGACAGAGAGATATCGTCGATCCCACCAATCACTATTGTTCTTCAAAATATTGCAATAGTCTGACATCAATTTCCCTTTTAAAATCAACCTCTTGCACTCGCCAACAATGCATACTGAAGAAGAAAGGTTAAACGACTGATTCCTTTCCTTGCGACTACTTAACAACTTCTCTGTCTGTATCCATTGATTCCACCCTCTGACGTTATTCTATTTGACCTGTTGCATCCCTATTTGATCCGCTGTATCTTTTGCCAAATCCACGGAACCGTTTCTGTATCTTAGGACTTGAGTAGTGGAACGAACGAAGCCTGCTTTTGAATGTTAGCAGTGTCACATGGAGATGGAGGTGTGTCGGTGCCGACCTGACTCCTGACCTGAAATTGTAGGTCTTCCTGAATATCATTTCTCCGCCATGCTGCACGATCTCTGCTGCAATTTCTGAGATGGACATGTGAATTACTCTTTTTTTTCTCCGTGCATGGCTAGCTCCATTAACACGACGATGCATCCTTGTGCAAACAAAGCCGACTGCTTGAGTTTTTTGAGTCAAGTACAAGGGAAGTAATTGCGTGCGCATGTTCCAGGAAGCAACGTTCTTGAAGAGGTTACATGAATCACTTTCCATTTTAATATTCAGACTACTCGATGCAAACTGCAGAGGTTAATAAAATCGCAACTTGATTAAATTATTCGATGATTCTAGCAGTACCCAACGTCAGAAGCATCACTCTGTTTCAGTGTTGATCTTGATCCAGATCCTTGGAAAGACGCTGTCTGACATCATTTGCCAACTTCCGTTTTCCCTTCAGAGAGTCAGGCAAACGTTGGTGGTAGAAGAGTGGCAGCGGAGGCAGTGAGTCGATCAGACGATGGAAAGTGAGAAGGGTGCGACAATGACCCACGGACCACCGCCGGCGCAACCACCAGTGGTGGCTCCGCCAGTAGCAACGCCAGTGCCGATTCCTGTTGGGTTTGGGGAAATCCACCAGAGTAACCCTCCTCTGGAGCAGCTTCCCAATCTCCAGTTCTGCCTCCAGTCGAACCCTTCATGGCGTGAGCTACTCTCCTCCTTCCTTCCACCTCCTGTTCTAACTGTTCGAAGTCAACCGAGCCTTTATAGCTGTGTTTGTTGGCATTTTTTTTGTTTTTGTTACCTGTTTTCGAGCTGGTTTATGATTCTGTTAATGGTTTGATGATTACAGCTGAAGTTTTGATGCTTGCTTTCCAACATTACATCCTTATGCTGGGAACAATTGTCATGCTAGCTTCTTTTCTTGTGCCTCAAATGGGTGGAGACCATGTACAGCCCTTCACATCATCATTCTTCTTCTGTTACTGAAATTTCCACAGACCTTAGTCAACAAATTGAACACCTTTTGTGATGATTAATTGGAGCAGGGCGACAAGGCACGCGTTATCCAAACACTTGTGTTCATGGGTGGAGTAAACACTCTGCTTCAGACATTGATCGGAACACGACTACCCACAGTGATGAATTCTTCCTTTGTGTTCATCATTCCAGTAATGTCAATCATCAGAGACTTTGCTTCGCGGACTTACAATAATGAACACCAGGTAGATTGATATATATCTAAAGGATAAGTAGAAAAGGATAGCTTGAGGTCTTGAATTGGTCGGATTTTATTTTAGATTCCACTAGTTTCAGTAAATCTCGGTGCTATTGCAGAGGTTTCTCCATACTATGAGAGCTATTCAAGGTTCGTTGATGATATCTTCCTTCACCATCATATTTCTTGGTTTCACTAAAACATGGGAAAGACTCTTCAGGTAGACATATGGCTAACTGTTCTTTAAAAACATGTATCTGAATGCTCGATTTTGAATTATAAAAACACTTGCAGGTTCTGCAGTCCTGTAACTATAGTTCCTTTAGTATGTGTTGTGGGACTTGGGCTGTTTGACAGAGGCTTCCCTCAGGTGTGATATTTTGTTAATCAAATCCTTAAAGATTTTACTTAATAAAGCATCCATCTGTTCAGGTAGGAAAATGTGTGGAAATTGGATTACCGGCATTATTACTGCTAATGTTGCTAATTACAGCACAACAGGTAAAGAATTCAAAGATATGTGACAGTTGATAGAAAGTTTGCCCTTGAACAAATGCCAAACTCATGTTCTTGGTACACTACGCAGTACATAAAACACAATCATTTAAGCACATACTTTGTGCTGGAGAGGTTCTCCATAATCTTCTGTGTCAAGGTTGCATGGGCTTTTGCTGCTATTCTTACGGCCGCCGGCGCATACAACCATGTCCCCGAGAAGACTGAAGTTCATTGTCGAACAGATAGATCATACCTCATATCCTCTGCTCCATGGTAAATCTCAATACAAAATAAATTGTTTTGTATCATTTCCATCAAACTTCCACATTGACATTGCTTGTCCCAGGATAAAAATCCCATACCCATTTCAGTGGGGCACGCCCATATTCGTTGCGAGTCATATATTTGGGATGATTGGTGCAGTGCTTGTTGCAGCTTGTGAGGTCAGATTCGATCGCCAAATCTAGTTTGAATCTCTCGTTCAGCAATTCTAATGAACGTCTCCTCCTTGCTTCATACCAGTCAACTGGTGCCCATTATGCAGCTGCTCGTTTAGCCGGCGCAACGCCGCCTCCTGCTTATGTGCTTAGTCGAAGTGTTGGCTTTCAGGTTTAAAACAACATGTCATTTGTACAATTTAGTGCGAGATTGCTCAGTGAAACAAAGATTTTGATATGGCCATTGTGATTTTTTGTGGATAGGGTGTAGGCATGTTTCTTGAATCGATATTCGGTGCCGCAGCTGGTTCAACTGCATCTATGTCAATTCTTCATCCTCACAGTTATACTGAATGGTAATCAAAGGTTTCACAAGCTTTCCATCTGATAGTTGATTCTTACGGTTTGCAGTGAAAATGTGGGGCTCCAGGGATTGACAAGAGTTGGAAGTCGGAGAGTCGTCCAAATATCAACGGGTTTTATGATATTTTTCTCCATATTTGGTAAACATTACTGACTTCAACAAAGCAAATACCATTTACACTCTGCCTGAAACACAATTTTCATCAGGAAAACTTGGGGCTTTCTTCGCCTCAATTCCATTACCAATATTTGCCGCCATATACTGTATCCTCTTTGGATTTGTCGGTGAGTAATGAACAAAAAACTCAAGTCATGCCTTTCTTCCTACTTTTCTTCAGTATCCTACTAATAACCACCTTTTTTGATATTATAGCTGCTGTTGGTATCTCATTCATTCAGTTTGCCAACAGTAACTCCTTGAGGAATCTGTACATCTTAGGCGCTTCACTTTTTCTCGGCATCTCGGTTCCTCAGTACTTCAATGAATTCACAGCTTCAGCAGGCCATGGACCAGCTAAAACAGATGCTGGATGGGTAAGTTGTTGCAATGTTCAGTACACCACCTTCCTAATTCTGGTATGAATCATGCTTGTTTCTCCTTATCATTTTGTGAATGACAACTGATTTGTTGTTGATTTGCAGTTCAATGACATACTGAATTCAATCTTCTCATCAGCTCCAACAGTGGCTTTGATGGTAGCAATAGTTCTAGACAACACACTGGAGGCAAAGATTTCTTACTCGGACAGGGGTTTCTCATGGTTGAAACCCTTCAACAGGCATGATGCCAGAAATGAGGAATTCTACAGCTTCCCTATTAAGGTGCACGAATGGATACCAACAAGATTCCTTGATTAACTTTTGCAGAGTAAATTTAGCCTCGAGTAGGGAGTACTACTGTCTTCAATCTGGTGTGGATATGCCAATAAGGGTTGGTCCTTCATAGTTGAGTTTTCTGAAGCACTAATTTGAGTATCCATAAAGTTTGTAACTGTGTACATGTCTTTAGAGGCAGTGTTGTTCATTCTAGCAGCTTACAAACTTTAATTAGTTCAAGTGAAGCCTCCATTGGTAATATATTTTTCTATATGACAATTTAATCCTTCTACTTGCAACTATTCCACAAGTCACGTAACAGTTTCCTAATATCATTACTTTCAGATGCATGATGAGAAAGTGTGATCTCAGGTCAGAAGAGTACTGCAGCTGAGATTTTTAGTCAGATTTCGGATCACATATTCCCAGTCCTGTGCTCATCTTTGTTTGTTTCTAGGGTTGGGTGAGGACAGTGTGCAGTTTGACCTTCTCACCTTCAATTTATTTCAGTGCAGAAATCCATGAAGGCTCCAATAAAGAATAATGAAATTTGAACTAGTGAACACAGAACATTCTGTAGGCAATAAATTATATCTATAATCTATTCATAATATTCACCTCAAGCTAGGTAATAAATAATGGACCAGAAGAATCAGAGAGAGTGTGCCAAAACAAGGGGCAGAGACAGGACGAGTGCAAAATGGTTCTTATATGAGGCAGCAAAAAAGAAGTAGGTGAGCTCACAGCAGAGAGAAGATTAATGAGCGGGGACTGCCCCAACCGCATCGCAATCCCTGCCGCGTCATTCCTTTTGCCTGTTCTCTCTCCTTTACTGATACGACTTTTTCTCACTCTCTGCTACTTGTCGCTTGTCAGTTGTCTGCATCGGCTACTCTTAATGCTGTGCCACCAAATCAACAATGCCGAAGAATTTTTGTGGTCCTATCATGGATCCATGCGTCGTAGTTAGTGCACCATTGGGAGGCCCTGAGTTTTTCCTTGGGTTAACAAGATCAAAACGAACGACAAAGATATGTCAACACCAATCCAAAAGTAAAACAATAGAAAGAACCTTTTTCTGTCACCAAGACTCACCGATACGGAGAAAGAGGGGACAGCGATGCAATAAAGCTCAGTTGATGCAGTTGTGTAATGACTCAAAAGTTTGATAAGTAAACGCTTGTTCATCCGAGAAAGAACTCGATTCGAGAGGCAAGCTGGTAAAATTGGTTGATGTTTATACCTTTCAAGATGATCCATCTCTGGTTAATTCAAGAGAAAGATTTTTCGGGGTAGCTAGCTAGCTAGCTAACTAACCATCTGTCTTTCTTATTTCTTGAACGGACGTTCCAGACGGACGGCCGCTGCCACTCCTATCCTCGCCCGCAGGCTGCTGCCGCTCGGTGTAATACTGTTGTTGCACAAAATCACTCTGGAATTCTTGCGCCGGAAGAAACTCCATTAACGGGCCACCACCCATCTGCTCAAATCCCCTCTGACCGTCAAATCTCGCGAGTTCCTGTTGCTGGTCGTACCTCGTCATCATATCTGTTGCCACGGCCATGCCAATTTGCTGCGCCTCCATCGACTCGGGAGGCGGCGGCGGCGGCGGGGGAGGTTCATGTATAAAATTTTGGGCGTGGTGGTGTGCGGCCGCCGCATTCTGCGCGCCGATACCGAGACCCATCCCAACGCCCATCACAGGGACGCCGTACGGCAAGTCGGAGCCAGGGGGGCCATGGGCGAAGAACGGGCCAAGGGTGGCGGGGCCAATGTAGGTGGAGAGCTCCTTCTTGGCTTCGTAGAGCTGGCGTTGCACATAGTTTAGCTTTTGCTGGAGGAACGAGATGTAGCCGACGCAACCATAGATGGGGTCCTGCAGCCTCGCCTGCGCCTCGTAGGCCAGCGAGTTGGCGGCGAGCTCCCTCTGCGACGGGGGCAGGTCTCGGAGGATCTTTCCGACGTTGCTCGCCCCGAAAACCTTGTGCACGTACGCGAACTTCCCGGGATCGTCCGGGGGAAAGTGCGGCGCGAAGACGCACGCCGGCGTGCACTTCCGCCGCAGGCATTTGCACGCGGCGCAAGGGGAGTGGGTTGACATCGCCGGCGGTGATTAATTCTTGAAAAACGCAGAAAGTATTAGAATCAGAGGCAAATACGCTCGCTAGAGTTAATGGAAAGCATCAATGGAGATTCGAGATATTATAGCGTACCTTTTTCAAATCTCTTAGTTCGTAACACGCTCAAGCGCATCGGATCGAGACACGAAGATAAGAAATCATTTCTCACATTAATTTGAGATCGATCGGAGGCCCTCCCTTACCAGAAACAAAGAGATTAAATGAGCTTGCAGCGGGGCGTCTTGCGAGATCTGATGTGCGCCGTGTAGCAGGGGAGATCGAGAGACCAGGCGATCGAAGGCGGCGCAGTGAGCGCAAAAAGAGGAAGAAGTTGGAGTGAGAGGAAGGGAACAAAGCTGTAGAGAGAGAGAGAGAGAGAGAGAGAGAGGGGCTTTAACCGCTTCAGGCGGATGGATTTGCGCCTCGTTTCTGATCCAATGCAAGTCTTGGCGAAGACGAAGAGCCTTAAAATAAACAGAAAATCACGGTGATGAAAACGTTAACGAGAATAGCCGTAGGGTTTTGGTCACAATTATTATTATTATTATTATTATTATTATTATTATTATCTGACTTTGTCTTATTTCCAAACGAACCGTGCTCTATTCTTCTGTACACGTCGGAATAGCGAGCCAGTCAAATAAAAATCTTTATTGTAATTAATTTCTACGTTAAACATCATCATCTTAGCTCCCGTGAACACCCTCCATCAATTTAATAAAAATTTATTTATATTTTTTAAATATATAAAAAATCAATTAAATAAATAAATTTAAGTAATTTATTTTCCTTTGCCTTCAATTGATTCTTTTCCTCGATCAAGTCAACCAGTGGATATGGATACCAACATCTTAGACATGATTCTATATATAATTCATGCGCAGACATACAGATGAAAGCTCGATCACGATGCTCCTTTTTAATTATTTTACTCTTAGAGTCGAGTCGTCGATCTTATAATTATCTAGTAAGCTAGCTAGCTTTATAATAATTAACGTTAATTTCCATTGTTCGATCGATAGATCTTCTCATCTCACATGGCCGTCGTCGTCTCTTGCATTCCTTTTGGTGCCTTGCATCGATAGCACAGCTTCCTGCTTGCGAAGTTGTGCTGGTTGCAGCCCGACCTGCGCACATGATGTTAATTTAATTATATATATCGATCGTTTAATTAATTTCTTCGTTGATTAAATTCTTCTATCATATCGTCTTGTGCAAATTAAACTAATGATGAGCTAATTAATTAATTAATTAAACTCCAAAACATGCATGCATGCACCTGGTGCACAGCCAATCCCCAGGCTTCCACCCGCTGCCAGGTCCGTGTTCCGCAGTACTTCCCGAGCCAAGCACGTCATTGCAGCCGCCGTTGTAGATCATGTTAATGGCAGAGCAGTTGCAGGGTGCACCGCAGAAGTGGCAGCTCGATCGACTCGCGAAGTTATGGCCACCGCAGAGGCAATACCAGTCGCCGGGCCGGAAGTTGGCGGCGGCGTAGTCGGAGGAGTCGCCGTCGGTCGATTTCACGGCACCGCATTGCTGGCAGGAGTCGCGCCAGCTGAAGTTGTGGTGGCGGCATGACCCGCAGTCCCAGTCCCCTGGCTGCCGCCTCATGCTGCTCATCGATGGAGAAGAAGATCGTCGGATGCTGCTCTTGCTCGAGTTCCCCTGGCTTTTATACTTCCATCCATGGGCATCAATTAACATAATTGAGAATAAAATTTATTCGTGCAAACAATTGTTGATTTCATTCCAGGGAAGTATGTAGTACGGCCCCCCTTCGTTCTCTCATATATGTTTAATATATATCGGATTAATTAGTAGGGGTTTGATCATAATTGAAGCTTTGATTTGGAGGAATCAGGCATCCACATTGTCTCGACTTTACAGGATTCCTATATATCGACCTAAATCTTGTTAAAAAGGAAGGAAAAAAGCTCAATTATTAAGCACATCCTTCTTTAGTGGTCTCCCCTGTTAATGAACCATGCGTGAATCTTTGGTCATGTAAGTTTACAAATAGCCGTCGGCTGCATAGAGCATGCATGTATAAAGAATCAGTTCGCATGGCCATGAAGTCAATATCCCATGTTATCGCCTTTAGCACCCCCTTTAACAATAATTGAAAAGGGGCATCCAACTGTTTGCGTAGGTTCACCTCCCTTAAGTTATTGTTCACCAATATGTGCAAATAGATAGAAAGAGCTGACTCGACTTATGTCCATAGAATTATAAATATGTACGTAGGTCAAACCATTGTAAATTGAATGCAAATTTTATGCAAATTTTATGAAAGGATTTTGTCGTTTCAATCCAAATTAAATCTGTCACAATCCAGTGGCTACAAGGAGTCCTTTATAGGATTTCCTATGAACGTTTGAATTTGGCTGCAGTGCAGTTTTGATGCTCTTGTCTCTGAACCGCCATGTGAATCCAAAGGCAGATGTTTTGTTACAAAGCTTTCATGCACAAGTGTAGACACAATCCAGAGATGAAAACTAGACAGGATCGATATAAAACGGTAGAAGGGTATGCAAATCAAAACAAAAATCAATTAATAATACACGCGGGGTAACAACGTTGCCTTCTCGTTTACACTACAACATTAGGATATTTGCATTTCAAGAGCAAGATGCCAAAGAAACTTGTGTCAAAAACTGGCTGTAAAGTAGAACAGTATGCAAACAATCCCATGTTGCATATCACGGAACATGGGCACGCTTGGACCTCCACTCCGTCCGTGCCCTCAAAATCTCTGCCCCACTCTCTAACCGTAGAAGATGCTGACAATCAAACCCATGGTCACCGCTGTCGCCGGAGATGGATGTCAGCGATTGCAGCACGCTGTCCTTCCCGCACTCCCTCCTATACTCCATCGTTATGCCTGCGAGCTCATGGCTCTCCAGGATTGAAATTGGCGCGCTCTGCAAACACACAAAAAAAACATCATTTTTGATTAATCCATGCCGTTGCAAAATGATTAGCAGGCCCACAACAAAGTGACATTATTAGATACAAGTGGATAGTACTATTAAGAAAATTTAACATCATTCAATAATTGATTTTTTTTTTAAAGTCTGATACAGCAATGCAGGCACAGGATGTTGTGAGAATAGGAGAAAAGAGAGGAAACATGTGATGCTGCAGTGGTACTAAATGGACCAACACCATGTGCTGTCAAACAGATAGGATTGAGATGTTTCATCAACTTTTAAGAGATGAGAAGATTATCCTAGCAATTCAGTAAAAGTTAACCAACAAAAATTTGACACTCGGTTGTTTGAGAATTTGTGTGCCAGTGAGATTAAGACAGTATCAGATGGTAAAATAGCACACTAGTGATAAATACTCAATAGGATAATTTCAACCACAATGTCATATACTCCATCAGTAAGCATGAACATCAAAAACAGATTCATAATAATATACTGGAAACATTTCAAAAAAACAATATAATCGTGGTGTCTTCAAAATATGAATTAATATTTCAAATAAATAACTGTAGCATAAAATAAATTACCTCAAGGATCCAACCAATGTATTTAACATTGTTAACATGTTGATTGACATCCAAATCACCCCATCGAGGCTGCATTCGACAACAACACAATATTTACAGCACATTCAGGGACTTTTTAAACATATGAGAGTAAGATGCATATCACAGACTTACATTTAGCCCTGTTCGAACATAATCTGCAGTATCATCTTCAAGCTTTGAAAGTTTTCTGCCATCATCATCTATTATGGGATCATGGTCCATAAAATAGGATCCTATTTCTGCACGGACTTCATCTGGAATTTTTGACAATCTCCTAGTCTGTTTGTTGATCATTACCCACACACTGCATGTGAAGGTCAAAAGGAAACCACATTAGCCACATCAAATTTCCAAAAAAGAAATTTCAAGTCACTGAAATAGCAAAAATTTGCTGTGAATCTAAAAAAAAATGTCATAATGTAAGGTATACACAGAAACAAACCTAGTAGCTCTCAGAACCGTTTGGCCAGTTTGATAGTCCCGAACATGCCAATCACGGCGCATACCATTTTTGCCAGATGGAGCCACCCATGTATCTACTTGAACAACATCTTCCCTGAAAAAGGCTCCAATCCAAAATAAACAATAAATGAAAAAAAATGTTGAGTATAGGCACAAAGACACTATTGAAGCAAAGTAACAACAAGTATGACCACAACCAATTTTCGTTTGAACTTCTGTAATGAATTCAATGTATGAAGAATGGAAGTGTGTGACAAGAACTGAAACGACAATTTGGTACTATGCAGGAAAAAACAACCATTGCAAAACAAACAATGGAGGACAAAAGGAATTTTCTCTCATTAACTTAGGAAATACCACGACTTTTTTGTAGAAAAAAAGGAAAACAACAACAAGAAGATTTGACATGGAAAGATAATATACCAGGAAGGATATTGTTCTACAAGGACCTGCATCTTGGTAACAACCCAAATCAAATTTCTCTTAGTCATTTCAGGAGTTGAACCAAAGCCAGCACCCATTAACCCAGCACTTCTTACATGGTTCAGAGCAGTTTCCTGCAGAGTATGTATGACAAATACTAAAATTCGAATAATGAAAGCTAAAACGAAAGAGAATCAAGCAATCATCCACCACCAAACCGAACCTGTAGATGGTTCATCAAGGTCTCTATAGAAGCTGTTCGATCTGCCCCTATTTCATATGACCGAATGGAGAAATTCTGTCTGAACACCATGCCATCCTGCATCATCTTCCCGAGGCCAAATGCATCGGCAAGCATGTCAGGCCGCTTGGGCTTCCAGTCAACAAGTGTAAATTGTTTCTCTGCAGCCAAAAAGATAGTAGTTACGGCAGCAAAAAGAAAACTCCAGTCTGGCAACTGGTTGTAGAATGTCCTTGGAGCTGAGGGAGCTTCTTCGTTGATCTGGGATTCAACTTTCAGGCTGACTTTTGTTCCATTGACCTTAGGAGGTGCTTGGGCATGGGCCTTAACCTGCAGAGCTCCAGATGACGAGGCAGGCTTGGCTACAATGCCTCGGACGCTCAAACTTTCAGGAGTTTCATTAATGGACCTTGATGCTTTACATGACGCCACAGACGAGGACGAGGGAGCCGGAAAGAAAGCAGAAGCAGCCACAGACGCAACCATGATGAAAGCTAAAAGTTGAAGTACTTCTCCTGCTTAAACCAAACTGAAGAACAGACCTGGGAAACCGATTATAAGATATTAATAAGGAATTTCATCGGCATCTCATAAAGCTTAAATTTTTAGAACAAAAACGATAAGAAAAACGGTTGTTAATCAACTAAATCTAAATGACAGAACTTTTTTCTCTAGAAAAAGAGGGAAAAGCTTGGGGTCAGTATAATCAGCATTCGCTAAATAATTCAATCGACAACTTGGTGGGAAAAAAGCAAAAAACAAAAACTACTTTAATCTTTGAGCAAAAGAAACCGCAACAAATTCGACAAAAATAAATACTTTCAGAAAGAGATGCACCTCTACGTCAGTAGATTTCAATAGCTCAATACAGGCAAAGGAAAAGAGGCTAAAGAACCATCCCCCCAAAAAGAGACGCCTTCTATTGAATCCCTCTTTTAATAAACAAGAAACTCGTGAAAAAAAAAAAGAGAGGCAAGAGTCATCCCAAACCCAAACCTAGATTCCTTGATTCCACAAAATCGAAAATCCCTGGCCCGGAGCCACACTTTGCAGATTGATTCCGTGAGGAGGAAGAATCTAACAGAAAACGGAATGCCGGGAAAAGAAAAACAACAAAACGGAAGAAAAACATATTCGCCAAACCTCCGGATGAACGCGACGCTTGGAGAAGCAAGGAGACAGTCGGCCGGCTTTCTCTTCCCAAACGAACCACCGCCTGCTCTCCTCGCCGATCCCTTCGGCCTTCTCCTGGCGACCTTTCCTTCTCGACCCCTCCAACGGACCTTCCTTTACCCTTTTCCAAATTCCGAAGACAAGCGGTTTTCTCGCCGATGCGAAGTGCCCTTTCTAATTTATATACCCTCACGCTGTCAACTCGACGACCACATAGCCCTCCGTCAAATTACTCTCGAAGCTACGGTGCTCATAAATCACTACATGCGGATTTAAATCCGCCGTCCACGATTCCACTTAATCCGATCTGTGCTCTTCATCGGCATGGCTGCGACAAAATTGGGGTCGCCTGCACCTGCAACGCACCTCTAATTACAAAAATGCCATTAAATTCAATTAAGTTTATTTTGATTGTTTATCAATTAAGTTGATATAGATGTGTACTATTATCAAGCAATTTATCATTCCCTCTCTTGCACGCCAATTTTTGCAATAATTAAAGCCAATAATTACATAAATTGGGGTCCTCTCCAAAGAACAACGCTAAGAAAGATTTAACAAGAGGAGACTAATTAAAACTATAGATACTTTGATTCTTAGGTGTCAATGTTACAATTTTTAACGTGTGATTTGCTTCTCAAACATTCAAATCGTACATTTTATCGATTTTTTTGAATATAACTTTAAATTTACTCAATAGATAATATATAATTGATCAAGTAGTTGGCTCGCGGCCACTTAATATATAGGCGTGTTAGCTATGAAATCGTAGTTAATTTGAATGCAAATTTGTGCCTAAATCACAATTGCTTGGTTGAACGGTAAAGTGATATTGCTACTAAACTGGTTGCCAGTTGTGGCCGTCTAATGGTTGCTTAACCAAGCGAGTTTGATTTTAAGCCAATTAATTTGGCATTCAAAAGGGAAGATATTTTTTTTTAAAAAAAAGTTAATAATAAATTAAAAAGTAAAGCGATTATTAAATCGAATACTTGAGAAACTCGAGGTTAGTACATTAATATAATTGCAGAAGCCGTGGAACATATGACACGTTCAACTGTGCAGGTGACCGAAAGTTGGCTGAAAAAAATCCATATTTCATCCTTCCTACCATATCCATATCCATACCCATTAAAATAAATAAAAATTCAATTCAATTAATTAATTAATTAATGATCAAATTTAAAATTTTAATTCGATTATTTTGTAATTTTAATTTTTTAATAATTATTTCAGATAATTTAATTAAGATTTTAAATTTTCTAATTTTATTAATCAAAAGTTTTAATCGAATCTGAGAAAACCAATTGTATCGTGTCCGAGACGGACGGACTTAATTCTTCATTTATTTGTGGACTGAACAATTTTGGATGCATTGCTATTTTAGGGATGTGGACATTTATATTAGATTTTGGGTCGACTCGTATGTCTTCTGTTGGTTGGTCAAAACGAAGGGTAGCGTGGCTAAATGACACATTTAGCCACATTTTCGAACGGATGGGCTTCCACGAATCTTCCCGACAGAAGATAGCATGTGATTGTGATCTACAACGAAAGCTAAGGATAGAGGTTTATTAATTTATTTATAAAAATATTTTAATTTGTTTTTAAAAAATTAGAAAAACTGGACGAATGGCTCATGTGAGCTAGCCAATGAACTTTACTCTGTTAGATTGGAGTATCTGATACAAATATTCTATTGATCCCACCTGAATCATCCTACGTAACTACACTACGTTAATTGACTTGTCCATCTTATTTAGACCAACTACATCAGCTAATTGGTTGAACAAACCGACGCACTCTATCCACTTAGGCCTATTGCCCTAACCCAATCAATATTTATAAACAACTCAAATATTTATAAACAAATTTGATATTCGAGTAAAAACTTATTTATATTTATTCAATATACACAAATAATTAAATAAATTTAAATAATTCATTAAATTAAAAAAAATAAACATATATATATTCAATGTTCATGAATAATATTTATCAATATATTAAATAAATAATTAATTAAAATAAATAAATAAATTTATATTATTAAACTCAATAACCAATCACATTAATTTAACATATAAAAATTTTAAATAAATTTAAATTTAAAATTCGATAACATTTAAACAAACCAAATTTAAATCAGATTGAAACTCATAAAACATAAACTCAAATATCTTATCAAATAAATTTAAAACACCATAAACTTTGATTCTATATAGCTCATTTACAGCCCTACTCTCGATCCCACCGATGCATGCAAGGTCCAATTGGCAACCCATGCCATTTCTTCCTATAGTGCAGGACTGTGAATTGCCTCATAGTTGACACTTCTTTCAGATGAGACCGTCAAAACAAAGAGCACGGCAATTAAAATGACAATTTTTCCCAGTTGGCAAATGCTACAGATTTTATAGCAGAAGAGAAAGTATATCTGCAGTTTTAGAGCAACAACATTGAGATCTAGGGTACATATTAGATACAAATATGATCCACATTATTATCTTGAGAGGAGAGGCAATATACAAATCATGAAATGTAAGACAAACTGGAGGGATAATTTAGAAAGAAAAGAAAATACCCTTTTGATAAAAGCATCTTCCTTCTTTGCAACTTTTTCTCCTTCACGATGGTTCATTTATTTTTTTTTACAGTCGAGTATTGGCTCTGGCGACTTGCCATTGCATAGCCACAGCTAAACACCCGTAAGACAGATAAAGACAGAGTTACTGGAAAGATAAACTTGCAAAGAGTAGAATATCACCTTTTCAGCTTTTAGTACGAGTATCTCTTCTTCACAATGTAGCCTGTGAAGCACTCGCAACGGCTTGCCATCCATTTGTTTGTGTGCGGTGATCAGTGCTCCGACGACATGCAGCTCATGATGCTAGGATTGTAGCTTAGGGCAAGATTTCTTTTTTTCATAAAGAGGCAAAGGCTTGCTAAAGTTACCAACCACTTGCAACACACAACAGACTAATGATTATCAAACAAGATATTTTCATTACATTATATCAAAAGGAGATCACACGCTACTGTTCCAATATATGACAACAAAAGATTGCAGTTGCACTACCACTAACTCTTTTGGCTTTAAAAAGTTAGTTAAGCCCAAAATAACAACTATGCAACATTTGCTACTTACAAGTTGACAGTCATGGAGTCCCAGTACTCAAAGCCTCCTTTTTCATAAGATTCTTCCATTTTTCTCTAAGATCCTTTGGTTCACGAGACTCATGGAATATATGACGGCCATATTCTAAAATTTTAATCCACGAGATGTTACCTTTAGATTTTTTACCAAACTTATGAATTGCTTCCTGCACAAGTATACACACTTCTGAATAACACAATTGTCGTTTGGCTCCAAAATTAGAAAAAAAGAATACTAGGCAACATAAATAAAACTAACTAAAGATTACTGCAGAAACTACGATGATCTTTAACTAATAACATAGCAAACAGTAGAGATAGTAACACATGAGATGAGGCAAATGACACCAAACTGATTGACAATGTCAACTAGATTTTCTAGTAGCAACCTTAGAGAATGTATACCTTGAGAACTTCTACTTCCTCTCTGGTCCAAAGAAATCTCCGCCGTTGACTAAGGACCATTGGCTGTGATCTGCAAAACAAGGAAATCACTACTGAGATCTGGAAACCAACATGCTAATTCAAAATAAGGGCAATTACAAAAAGTCACAGCTACTTAAATAAAAATATTCATTTAAATAATTGCAGCATGAAAAGAATGACAAGCGTGGAATTAACAAAACATAACACTTATTGCAAGACTCAATAATACCACCTTTTACACTTGCGCGCAGAAAATCTGTTTCTATGTGATGGATTTGATATTTTCTCTGCATTTTCATCTTCTTCTTCATTGTGTGCTTCTACCTTATTGTGGTAATTAATCATCCTAACATCACCTTGCTCAGCATCATCAACATATCTAGCATCAGATGAATCCCGTGGAAAAGTAAAATGATCGTTACAAGCAACAGCAAGCTCTTCTAATTGCTTGTCCTTTTCCACATCTATCTGTTCTTCAGTATTGCATGGCAATGGATCCTCTTCATCGAGGTCAGTATTAACATTCTGAAGGAGAGGTACAACTTTGCACACAATCTTGCTATCATCTACATTTGTTGTAGTATGAGAAGCTTTCCAAGAGTCTACCATATTTGAATCAGCTTGTGGAGCTTGTTTATTAGCTTCTGCTGAAATTTCATTTAGTCGCTCCAACTGACTTGACTCGACATTGGGTGGGTCACATAAATTGCCAACAATCTCAAAGTTACCTTTCTGGACATCATGAGGATATTTAACACATGGATCAGGTAGGTCAATATCAGCAGTAAAAATAGGTTCTCCACGTTGCTGATTCTCCCCAATAATGATCTGTTCACCATTATTACCTGGATTAATATCCCCTCTGCTTAAATTATCCTTAACATTCTGAATGAGAGACTTAACTCCACATAAAATGGTGTTATCACTTATGCTTGGATGATATGAGAAGCATCCATGCTCCTTACACTCTTCCTGATTCACTTTGTGACAGAGCAACACTTGGCTCTTATCACAAGCATATCCATTATCTGCTTGTCGGCCCTGTTCATTCTCAAGTGAACTTGTGTCTCTCGGATCAACCCTTCTAAACAGACATGATTTGACATTTAACTGACCACATGAATTGCCAACAATGTCAGCTGCACCTTGCCTGACATGATGAGCCTGTCTAGCATCGCATGGATCTTCTGGGCAAGGTACATGAATAGTATTGGTGGGAGCATGAGGGTCATCTGGCTGCTGGTTCTTTGTGACCTCAACAAGGTCAGTGTTACTGCATGTATGTACAACATCCACTTTGTTGAGGGCAACATTATCATTTTGAATGGTAGGTGCATCTTCACATACAATCATGCCATCATTTATGTCTGCAGGGCTCCCTCTTTGACATATTAACTTGCAGTTAACACGAGACTGTGGAACTACTACTTGTCGAGTTTGTTCATCAGGTTCTATTGAAGTTACAACTGGCTGATCCCTAGTAGACTCACTTGAGTTGCCATTTACTAGGACAGGTGAATTTTCAATAGATTGTTTTTTTCCTTCAAGAGCAGTTGATGAAAACATCTTTTGATGCTTAGAAGCAAAATCTCCACCAACAAATACTGAAAGAAATTTCCTTTTTTGAAGATAACTTTCTTTAGCTTTCCTATAAGCAATAGCAGCTCTGTCACATAGACAAAAGGGGCAATAGAAAAGTCCTGACGTCTCAAACTGTGGTGATGATCCCAAACAGGCTTCATGAACAGAAATCAAGCAATCAGTGTTGCTACAATTCAACAATTCACCACCTTTATTGCACTTTATACACAAACTTTCTTCAGTGCAATCGCCAATAGTAGAATCATCAGTAATGTTGGCTTGAAAGCGTGGAAGATAGCAATTCTCAGTAGCAAAGGCTTCATGATGATTTGGTCCAAAGTCAGAGAGTCCTTCAAGTGCGCGATGATTGTCTCTTACAATATCCGGTGTAACACTAGATTGAATGTTCAAACAGATTTTCTCATGAAACACCGTAATCGTCTTTTCTTTACTTCCATTTTTAGCTGTCTCTTGGAAACTCACATTTTTGTCACAAGGTTGCTGTTCAAAGGAAGAATCTTTCTTCGCATGACCACCAACATCACAGGCAACAGAACTTTCCAAGGGAAAATGGGATCCAAGACCATTAGAATCTTCTTGCACAACAATCTTGTCACTGAGGGGAACTTGAGCACTAATAACACCACTGTTTTCTAGAGTAAGAAAGTCACAGAAGGAACTCTGTACGCTAGTTTTATCATTACCGTCAGTGTTTACAATCCCAGCTTCTGCACCATTTTTCTTAAGCAAACACTGCAATGATTCTGAAGTAACTTCTCTGGATGCTGCAGCATTGCTTCCATGGGCAAAAACAACGGAATTATGTATTCCTGGGTAAAATTGATGATCAGAGTTTAGCTTAATCCTCTTTGGCGTTATGCCCTCAGTGAAATCATTGCTTCTTTGATAATTGTGTTCATTTTCAACACTATTCTTTTCTAGGAATCTATCAGAGTCTCCAATATTCTGTGCAGCTGAACTCTGCTCCAGTTGTTGAATTTGGTCATCTTGTAGGCTTATTCCAAGCTGCTTAGCCTTTTGAGAACCATCACAAGCATTGCACTTAGCATCATCAGGTATATTTTGAATCGGCAAACCACTCATTTCCTTCAATGGTAAGAGAGCAGGGCATCTGTCCTGTAGAATTTTTTCCTTTAACTGAGACAATAACCAAAAACTCTATAAGATGGTTAGCATGAACAAGTTCCTTCTGTAGTTTAAAGGGAAGAAAATGAATTGGTAACCTTTTCAAGAAATGTTTTTGGGAAGGAAGCCTTCTTTTGGATGATAAAATTGTGAAGTTCACCATTAAAAACCTTTACTCTATCCTTCCCAAGATTAAACAATCTGACCGCATGACAAAACTAAACAAGGCATATAACTGTCAGGTTGAGAAAATTAACAATAAAAACAAACTGAAACATTAAAATACCAAGCATAAATCAAATGACAAGTAATAAATTACTGTCGGGGAATTAAAAATAAAAAAGTACATTCTTTTAGAAGGGAGGGCGAAAGAGCATGGTTTTCAATTTCATTATGTGCCACTAGGCGCAAATGTAACTTACTGTTCTGCCCACTGACAAACACGCAAAACACTTAAAGACACAATCTGGCTGATGTGGACTGTCTTCCTGGATTCTGCAAGAAGCGTTGGTCCACAAGGTATATTCCTTGACCTCGAACCTCTGTAATTTCATGATCCACATGAATCCATTCACAAGCCACGACCGCAAGCTAGGTATTTTAATGACTGTGAACTGCAGTTTCTCGACTGTGCAGTCTCCCGCTGTTGCTGAGAGCTCAACAATGGATTTCAACAAGGTAAGCACAACAATAGATGCACACACCCTACTCCTTATACTCCTTTTATTGGCCTCCTTTCCGATTTCACATCATGACACCATCATCCTCATCAATGTTATTAACACCATATCTCAGTAGGAACGAAACAACATGATATTATTTCATCCTTGCTGGGACCAAAATCCAAATTCAAGATGAACTTTTAAACCTAGAGTAAGAGTGTACCAACCATCCCAAACATGTACTAAAAAGGCAAACAATGGTATTACTGGAAAAAACAAGTGTTCTATGAAATTTCAGCACACTCTAATTCCTAAATCATTATAATCATTAAAAAAACATTCAGATTGGTTTTTCAGATATTCATAATCTATTTTACACTTAAAATTGCAAAAAAAAAGAAAGTCGAAAAGGAAAGGGCCATCCATTTGAGACAAGGCCAACATGTCGTGTTAGTCTCAACTACTTTGTGTTTATGACAAGAATTCTATATCTACTGAACTTTACACAAGGAAATATCCCTATCACTAGTAATATTTAAAGCTAATCAGTTTTTAATAAATTATATAATTAATGAAATTGTAATATTTCATATTTATTATGTGTGATCTTTCCTATTATTTCATTATAACTAATTTACTATAATGTCTGGCCAATTATTGTTGTGAACTTACGTATTTATGTCATATTTACATATTATTATCTCACATGTCCATTCACTATGCCTTTCAGTCCAAGTCCGGCCTGACTTACACTTTGCAGACCAACCTTACAAAGAAAAACTTGGGTTTATGAGACATTGGATTCTCATCAATGTCCCCATCGCCTATGAACTACTAATATGTTTTTATTTGAAGCGAGACCCCCAACTATTCTATCTGCACCATCTGCTAATTCTTTTTCATTTTAATGTATTTACCTTGCAAAACATGATGTTTTGATCTAAACAAGTTAAATGGGGTAATATGGGATCCATAGTATGTGAGAAACAAAATAATTTAACAAGTATCACAATGTTTCCCAAATCCCATTATCTTATGCACTCGGGCTTCTAGTGTGATCATGTTCTTCTCCTATAATGAGCACATAAGCCCCAGGCCAGTTCAAGCTTTTGTTCAGTGGTGGTGGAAGGCCTTCAACATGTCAGCCATGAAGATATGTTATTGATAGAATCCATGCATAATATTTTCGCCCTCAAATCTTTCACTCTTCTCATCTATGATTTTTTCACCTTTTCTGTTATGTCCTTTAGTGTTTTAACAGAATATGAACCAACTAAATGTTTGGTTTTTCTAATTTGGAATGTAACATACCAATTTCAAGTCACCTAACTCATAGTTTTGCTCATGCAACATTTTTTCAATGTTTCTGATTGAAATATACAGTTGAATGGCAGGATATCATCTTGCCATTCGTTTGCAAGGGCAAACTTGGACAAGCCAATTTTGAAAATCACACAATGGACCAAACCTCTGGTAAGTAAATAAACACTCGCATACTTCATATTGGCTCAAACTTAATTCTTATATAATATATATGCCTTAACAAGGGTGTTGCATTCAGTGTAAGTGAAGTAACCTGCAAAGGTTCGATCAAACAGCATAACAAAGGATACTGCCAAAGAAGGAGCTTGCAACTAGTTTATTTCAAGTGGACATAAGAAGCAACCTGCACAGTAATCCCTCAGCTGTTATTGAAAGAATGTTCCTAAAATCAATTGCCCAATTTTAGTGCACTTCAACTAGGAAGAGCTAGAGATGACTAAGATAAATCTATCTGGTCAATTTCCTTCGATATCCTCCTTTTACCCTTTCAGACCACTGATGGTTCACCATCAACATTCACTTAACATCAGGTCCAAAACCAAAAATATTAATAACGTCGCCTGTCTAGGAGTAGGCTTGCCTCAACAATTGGAGATAAAATTTCTCAGACATGCATACTTGAACCACCTAAACAGCATCTTATATTATTCTTTTCGGTAGTTGGAAATTTTCAGATAAACTTCACACAAAATAAATTCTCACCAAAACCAATTCAACTAGAAGCACAGTAGCTATATACATTAAAACCCCGTGTATTGTAGCCCAAGCCATCAAATATTAAAGGATTATGCAGACTATTATCTAACATGAGTAGTCCATAAAAAATGCTAAATAGTGCTTAAAATCTGCTTAAACAACATGAAACTTCAATTGAAAAACAATTATTGTTTTCAATTTAGGTTGATTTATCCAAGTCAGAAATTTGGAATTAGATCATGAAATAGCATGTTATGCCAGCCGGGGAAAACAAGGTCTTTTCTTCTATATGTAATAGATCGGGCAAGAGGAGAAACGTTAAAAAAAAGTAGATAAAACAACTATGCAAACTATAGCATCCCTACCACAAAATGTCCAACCATGGCAAAATACGAGCAAACAGAATGAATTATAATCTGAAGGAAAAAGAAAGTACCTTCCTCGTCTGCTGACAAAGCACTTCCTCGCAAGAAAGGTTGGGATCGATCTCCCTACCGGAATACCATACCGAAGAATTCTCCTTATGCAAGCTCACAAGTACCTCCAAAAACCTCAAAGAAATCGCTTCCCGGACAAAGCTCGGAGCGCTATTTAATAACACCGGATTCTTCAATATAAAATCTGAAAAAGGATGGGAAAGACGAAGGAACTCAATCCCAAAAGTCGATTCATGATGCTGGAGGAGAAAAAAAGCTACAGAGATAGCGTTACCTCCGAGGACGGAAATGTCGAATTCCTCGAACCTTGCTAGGGCTTCTATGACCCATTGCCATGCGAGAGACGTCGACGTCATGGAAGAAAGGAAAACGTAGGACGAGGAGCAGAGATGAGAGAGAACAGGCGACACGCCGGCAGGCAGACGACGCGAGATGCGGCGAGGAGATGAGTCGGTGGCGTATTCCCTTTTGAATTAGGGCTGAAGGCTACCATTCTTCGAGCCCTTGTGGTAAATTCCCAGACACGGCCACATTTGTACTCTGGCTTTTATTTTTATTTTTTAAAAATGATTTTAATGAGTATGTGCCACCTAGGATCCCAATTTATAATATATAAAAGTTATATATTTTTAAATTTTCTTTTTTTAATTAATTTTTCATTATGAGCATTAAATCACCCTCCTCTATCCGCCAAATCGGACGCTTCCTCTCACCCTCCTCTAACGGCCACACACTCCACGTGTTTCATAAATCGCCAAAAAAATCTTTCAATTATATAATCTCCTCTCCCCATCCCAGTTGGTGGGACCCGGTCTATCTACTCGTCTGGGAATCAACGACCGCCGTCCCCCTCAACTCGGTTATCCAATCGTCAGGTGGGCCCGCAGCCGGCGTAACCGTCCCCCTGCCTCCAAACGGACGGCCACGATGCGGGCCTCTTGGTCCGGTCCACACATCCGCGTGCCGCGGTTACGCCACGCTGTCCCTTCTTCTGATCTCGTCTCTTCCGTCCTTCCTCGAAGGAGACTGAGACCGATCCAAGCGCGTGCACGCGCCTCCTCTCGCACTCCCGCCGCAACATATAAATCACCTCCCCCTGCGCATTCGATGCTAAACCCCCAAATCGCCAAATCTTCTGCGCTCGCGCATTTCATGACCGCCCACCAGAGTACTCCGCTCTTCCCCTCCGTGGCCTGGGACGACGACGATTTCTCTTGTTACTACTCCTTCTTCGAAGACAACATCACCGCCGCCGCCTCCGCTCCTCAGACTTCCTTGGCGCCCTTGCCGGCCATGGAGCACAATTCCAAGAAACGACCCAGGGTGGATGATCCTCTCCCGACACGGCTCGTCGCGTTCAAGTCCTCCTCCTCCTCCTCCCCGCCGCCTCAGGCGGACGACTTCACAGAGGAGGAGCGTTCCCCTGCGCAGGCAATTCGTGCTCCGTCGGCGCAGGCCCATCCACGCCGCCTTTGGGTGAAGGACCGGAGCCGGGATTGGTGGGACCGGTACAACCACCCGGATCTCCCAGAGGAGGAGTTCCGGCGCGCTTTCCGGATGTCCCGCTCCACCTTCGATTTCCTCTGCGAGGAGCTCGGTTATGCCATTGCGAAAGAGGACACGGCGCTCCGCGCCGCCATCCCCGTCAGGCAGCGCGTTGCTGTGTGCGTGTGGCGGCTCGCCACCGGCGAGCCCCTCCGGCTTGTCTCCCGTCGCTTCGGACTTGGAATCTCCACCTGCCACAAGCTCATCCTCGAGGTCTGCACCGCCATCCGCAACGTACTAATGCCGCGGTCGCTCTTCTGGCCCTCCCCAGCCGCCGCCGCCGTCGCCTCCGCGCGGTTCGAGGCTCTTTCAGGAATTCCCAATGTGGTGGGGGCATTGCACACGACCCACATCCCCGTCATCGCCCCCAAGGTCAGCGTTGCGGCCTACTTCAATCGCCGCCATACGGAGCGCAACCAGAAGACGTCATACACCGTCACTATCCAAGGCGTGGTCGACCCTGACGGCGTCTTCACTGACGTCTGTATCGGCTGGCCAGGCTCCATGCCTGACGACCAGGTGCTCGAGAAGTCGGCGCTTTACCAGCGTGCGAACGGTGGTCAATTGAGCCACCAATGGGTCGTCGGCGGAGTCAGCTACCCTCTCCTGGACTGGGTGCTAGTCCCATACGCCCAACGGAACCTTACTTGGGCGCAGCACGCCTTCAATGAGAAGATTGGGGACCTGCACAGGGTGGCGAAGCAGGCCTTCGCCAGGCTAAAGGGCAGGTGGGGATGCCTGCAGAAGAGAACGGAAGTGAAGCTGTTGGACTTGCCGGTGCTCCTCGGCGCTTGCTGCGTGCTCCACAACATATGCGAGATGAGGAAGGAGAAGATGGACGCTGATCTGGAGTTCGAGCAGGTGGACGTCGAAATGGCGCCGGAGAACGGCCTCCGATCACTGAGTGCCATGCAGGCTAGAGATACCATCGCCCATAATCTGTTGCACCACGGCCTCGCCGGAACGGCCTTCTTGTAAGCTCTCCCGCGCAGAGACATCAGCAATCTGTTATTCTTTTGTTCTGAAACAGAGATAGGGATATACGAGTTCATGGGGAGAGGATTGCTTGCTAAGGTCGTGGACTCGTGGTGGATAGGAACAATTATAGCATAGACAGATCAGAAAATCAACCATTGTCTCATAAACTAGATTGTTGTTGGATCTTGTCACCCAATTGGATTGGTGTTATTTTTTCTCGGAACCAGGAAAAGGAATGAGACTGAATTTGTTCCCCAATATGAGAAAAAGAAAAACAGGGTAATCTTTTAAATATTTGATCAGTGAAAAGTTTCTGTATTTCCTCTTTTCTATTTGAAGTTTTATAAAATGGAATAAAGGTCATTAAATAATTTCGACAAATATTTATTAATAAAAAATAATTTTAAATATTTATATTATTTTCAGCTTTAAATTTATTTATTTTTAATTAAAATAGACCGGTCCTACTTTGTACCAGGCTCGGATGGTATGACACCAGTATCCAGTATGCTGGGACCCGTAAATTTAATGAATGAAAAACAGGTATGACATCGGGTAGAAATGGGGCAAAGACCATCGCTCATTGATTAGTAAAATGACGAATATAATTGTAAAAAAAAATGACGAATATTGGATTAACTGACTGCTAAATTAACGATATAAGTATCCTCTGACTTCCGCCCTAGGGCTTTACTGAACCCTCTCGCCTCGAGGATAGCGGCCGCTGCGGAGTGCGACGATGAGCAACGACAAGCAACAGAACAGCCTCGACGTGTCCGATCTCCGCGCAGGTATTCTTCTTCCACAAACCTTTCTTACTTCTTGGCTGGCATTCGATCGATTTGCAAATTTCTTATTCTGTTGTTTGATTTGCGCCTTTGTTTTCTTCTGTTAGCTTTGAGTGCGGAGGATAGAGCTGGTCTTGTTGATGCGCTGAAGGTGTGATGTCTTTTATTGATATTTTAGGGAAGGGGGGTGATGTCTTTTTTTGTTTTCTTGACGTCTTTTCTGTTTTTTTTTTTGTAACCCAGAACAAGCTCCAGAGCCTTGCAGGGAAGCATGCTGGTGTAATGGAAACGCTAAGCCCAGTAATTAGGAAGCGCGTCGAGGTGCTGAGGGAGATCCAGGTTGATTTACTCTTTCTGAGAGTGTGCTTATTTCTCCCCCCTCTTTTTGATGTACTAAGGATCTATTAAGATGACTTCAGTGAGATGTTTTATTTTGATTACCTTCTTATTGATTCTTTCTGTCTGAGGCTTATATCCTTTATTCTGCTCCACTATGAACTTGGATTCAATACGTGGTTTGCCTGTTTGATTATGAAGAATTGCAAAAGAAATTCCTTGCTTGTTGCCTGCCAATCAATTAATAGACAAGTCGCCTTTGTGATACACACAATTAGAAGGACGCATAACTTGGACGAAAATATTAAATATAATTTCTGTGCTTGATAGCTTGGGTTGTTAGTTTTACAAATGATGTTGATTGACACCTTCGAGCCTACTTTTCCATATATTTTGTGTTATTAACTCCATGGATATTGTTGATTATGTTTTTAGAACCATATTCTGTAATGGATATTGTTGATTATGTTTTTAGAACCATATTCTGTAAAATGAATCTATGTCGTTTATACTACTTTGGTTGCTACCACTGTTGGTATTGAATTTTTGTTTTAGATTTCCCATTCTTTATATGAACTCAGAGAAAAGAAGTTGTAGTTTCCTGTTATTTCAGTTTGATGGAATTCAATATTGAAATAAACTGACAAATGTTAGTTGGAAGTTACAATGGATAAGACCAAAGATAGTATTCTGTATCTCATGCAAATGTTAACTGAAAACATTAATGATAAGCTACTTGACTGGACTTGTTGCTGTTATCTTGATCTGTGCCATTGAGTGTGGTTGCAGAATTCTTTATATTTTTTTCTCACATTTATGTTTTTGAAGGTTTTGGTCATCAATCTTTTATCATCATTTGTTAGTTCATTACTTGGGTTATTGTTTTAAACAAAATTAGTTGATTTATATCATCAACTTTGTTTTACAATTTCTTTGTTTTACAAGTTGAGAAGGGGAGCCTTGGCGTAATGGTAAAGTTGTTGTCGTGTGACCTAGAGGTCACGGATTTGAGTCTCAGAAATAGCCTCTTGCAAAGCAAGATAAAATTATGTACACCTTCCGTAGGACCTGCATTGGCAGAAGCTTCATGTGTCGGACTGTTTTTTTTTATATCTTCTGTCAAGCGAGCAAAGTTGGCTAAATTTTGCTGAATGTCACTTATAACATACAGAAAGAATGAGCATATACTTTATTCCTTCAAGAGGTGAAGTTGGATGCACTCTGTTTCCTAAAGAGAGAACTGTATTATAACATACACCCCACATTTGGAAGGGAGATTTCATTTCTACTGTCCCATTCTCTGTTGTTTATTGCTGTACAAATGTTGATGTAGGCGTAAATTGTAATATTATGAATGCCTCATCTCCATTTTTTATTAAAATATATAGGATTGCAATCATAACCTATTTACTAATTCCACTCAAACTGCAGTTTTCTATGCCAAAGCATCTACCATGTACACCTAACAAAACAAGGTTTTTATGCTCTTATATTCTGATGGAGCATCTTTTCATGTTTTCACTTTGTAGAGCCAACATGATGAATTTGAGGCTAAGTTTTTCGAGGAAAGGGCTGCTCTTGAAGCTAAATACCAGAAGCTTTATGAACCACTGTACACTAAGGTATAATTGTAGTGGCCTTCAATGCTCTCTAATTTTGTATTACTGGATGTACAAGCGACTTTTGTGTGTAAGATACTCTGCGATGACCTTACACTGAGTGCTAAAATTTTGTTATTTAGATATAGTTTGATAAATCATTATGTTTAACTTGGGTATTTTGGCTCATCCCAGAGGTATGAGATTGTAAATGGAATTGCTGAAGTTGAAGGTATTGGAGATGAATCTGCGACTAAGGCTAGTGAAGGTAATTTTTCGTACATATTATGTTTCAAATGTTATGCTGTATTTTGTGCACTTTTTTGTAAAATTTCTCCTTGCCACAGAAAAAGGTGTGCCTGGATTTTGGCTGACTGCTATGAAAACAAATGAAGTGCTAGAAGAGGAGGTAATGTAGTGTGTATAATTACACTTCCCCAGTCTTCTTGATTATTTACTCTATATAATGTCAACTGAAATAATTTATTCAGATTCAAGAGCGGGATGAGGAAGCTCTCAAATATCTAAAGGATATAAAGTGGTGCAGAATTAATGAACCCAAGGGTTTTAAACTTGAATTTTTCTTTGAAACCAACCCCTTTTTCAAGAACACTGTTCTGACAAAAACGTACCACATGATTGATGAAGATGAACCAATCTTGGAGAAAGCAATTGGGTAATGTATTTTTCATTTAGTTTGCTAAAAGTTGCCTTCTGATGGTTAGTTCTAAATATTCACAAACTTTTGGGTTTTGCTCCAGGACTGAGATTGAATGGTTTCCAGGGAAGTGCTTGACTCAGAAGATTCTGAAAAAGAAGCCAAAGAAGGGTTCAAAGAATGCCAAGCCCATAACTAAAACTGAGAATTGTGAGAGCTTCTTTAACTTTTTTAATCCACCAGAAGTACCTGAAGATGATGCAGATATTGATGAAGAAACTGTAAGTCTTTCTTCCATTTGAAAAAGAAAGTGATAAAGAAGTTAATGAGCAATACCATAACTTATTTCATCGTTATTCTTTGGGCAGGCTGAGCAGTTGCAGAGTCAGATGGAAGCTGATTATGATATTGGGTAAGTTGTGTTGTCAAGTTGCAGCTCAGTACTCGTCCACATCTGTGGAAATATATGTTATCCACTTTCTACTTGTTCTAAATTGCATGATCTAGGATTCAATCATCTTTGCGCAATCACTTGTTCATTTGCCTGGCTGATAGTGAGTGTGTTGATCTGCAGGTCCGCGATTAAAGACAAGATAATTCCCCATGCTGTTTCATGGTTCACAGGGGAGGCTGTGCAAGGCGATGATGAGCTAGAACTAGAGAATGATGAGGAAGAAGATGAGGAAGAGGAAGATGAAGAGGATGACGAAGATGAGGATGATGAGGATGAAGATGAAGAGGATAAAGGGGAAGCCAAGTCCACAAAAAAGGTATTATATTTCATTTCTAAATCTTTCCTGTTTTTTTAAATTATTTTTGTGGGTTAAAGATAATGTGCTGTATTTGCTCAATTGTATTATAGTCAACCACGGGGCAAAAGGAGCAGGGTTGAAAATTCATCTTTATTTTATGGTGCCTTTGATGAATTGATGCGCTATTCTTCTCTTGGTTAATTATGATGGTTCTTTGATATACAGAGAGTTGGTGGCGAGCAAGGTGATCGGCCTGCTGATTGCAAACAGCAGTAAATTCTTTTACAATCATCACAGAGAACTTACTCTACTTGTGGAGGATCCTGCAGGGACTTGGCATTTTCCAAACTTGTGTTCTGCTGGTGTTTCTATGTGAAAGTTCAATCCAGAATCATGTGAGGGTCCCAGCGTGTGGTTGAAATCTGCAGAGTTTTTGGAATGGTGGTTCCTATACCTTCGCGTCAGCAATCTGCAAAGCCATTTGGGTTCAGGGTTGTTTGAGGTTATGTTTGTCTCATGTAATGTCGTGTCGTTGCTTTAATGTCGTGCCGTGGCTTTATTCTCACAGTGAGTGGACTGCGGATGAGTAGTATTCGTATATTTTCATTGGACTATTCCGTTTTCTTTATGGTAACACCTGCATTTTATAAAAGCTCAACTATGACGGTCTTTTAGATGGAAGCTGGTGAGAATCTGTCAAAATATTAAATTTACATCTGTAATATACGTAATATTCTATCACCCCCAATGTTTTTAATACGTCTGTAATGTGAGGTGGTTTGTGCGGTTGTTGACGTTATCGTTGCGTTCTAGCTAGGATTTCCAGTAAGTAGTCCCTAATTAGAAGTGTACTGGTAATTCCAGCCATGAGCTAACAGATGAACAAGCCAAATGTTTATATTTATAGAACTATCTAAACTTCTCTAACATCCCTCAAAAATGCTCGTTGATTCAAGTCTACTCGAGACACGGTAGAACTATTATACCTCAATTTTCTTCTTTAGCTTTCTTTTTGTTCCTGCCGCAATGACGTCGCGATTCTGTTCATAGTGAGGATGGCAAGAAGTACGCTGTTTCCTGACCAAGCCCAGCTCCCAACGACCCACCGCCAGGTCTTCGCCATCTTCCTCGCCGTCGCATGGATGGCTACGGCTGTGGCCGTCTTCCTCTCCCTCTGCGCCACTTGCATCCGCAAATCCTCCAGCAAGAAGACCTCGTCCTCGTCGCTGACCTCGCTGCCCGCAAACAAGTCCATCGCCAAGTCTAAACCTGCTGAAAGGGAGAACAGGCCGCCGCAAGCGGCGCCGGAGGTGGAAGCACCCGCAATGGCGATGGAGCAGGCCGAGAAGGACCAGGACGTGACCGTCATCCCTGTCGAGGCGGCGGCGGCGACGCACGGGCCGATCCCGCCGGCGGTGCTTCCGACGTCTACGTCGTCGAAGCGGAAACTGTCCCTTAGCTTCGGCAAGGTGCTCTCGGAGAAGCTGAGAACGAGCCGGAAGGAACGGAAGGGCGAGGGGGAGGATACGATATGGAAGAAGACGATCATCCTGGGTGAGAAATGCAAGGTGTCGAGCGACGACGACGACGACGAAGAGGTGGTGGACGAGAAAGGGAACCCACAGCCGTACTACCGCCCTAGGACGCCGACGTCTCGGAGCACGTCGCGGAACAACTCGTTCGCGAACCCTGACGAAGCGCCACAGGGGTCATGAATACGTCGGAGGAGGAGGAGGAGTGGAGGACGCCGGACGGTCAGCCGGAAGTCGTTCTGGCAATGGTCGCCAAGTCCAGCTTTCGCACGTTCGAAGAAACACGATGCCACTCCCGTTTCACTAATCATCTATAAGCCAGTACCAGTAGCAAGTTTATAGGATCACAAACCAGTACAGTATCATCGTGAACGGTGCATTGAATCAAATTTCTCTACTACTTCTGCCGTGGAATCTACACCAGTAACGATACCTTGGTATTCACAGAACTGTATATATATACATACACATTGTGGAATTTGTAAGTTATGTTTGCTCAACTATTTATTTATTTGTTTCAAATGGTCAAGGGCTTTTTTTAAAAAATCATGTTTGTTTAAGCAAAGATTTTATTATATTTTAAATTTAATAAAAATAATAATTCAGTAAAAAACTATACATTTTAATTTAATAAGCTCCAACATCAACAATGAAAAAAAGTCTGACAATTAATAGAAATAATTGCCTTGTTGATCTGTTAATATGCCCAGCGGAGCTAGCACAAATTATAGGAGATCTCTTCTTCATATAAATTATTATGAATTCTATGTGTCCTTAATTTGTGATTAATGGTTCAGATTAAAATATATTAAGCTTGATCATTCGACCCAATGAAAGAATTATATTATTCAGCAAATTAAATCTGTAGAGGCCCTCTATAGAATTTGTGTTCTGTGAGCAGTTGCACAATTAAAATAAGGGAAAACTACATGTTTCTGATATATAAACATCATCACCAACCCCAGAGAAATCATAATTATTATAGCAAACTCGCACAGAATTAATTAGGACGCAATGCATCATTATGATTTATGAATTGAATATTGTCGACTGTTCATGAGTGACATATATCATCCAACAGGAAAATTAATGAAGTACAAACCTACCATCCTTGCCACTTTACACGAGTTGGGTCAAACATCTCTCTCTTGCTTGGAACCGCAGAGAAGAAAGCAAAAGAGAAGAAGCCTTACAGAGCTCCACCACCCAACTCATGTCCCACCTACGTACGTACATTCCTTGTAGTAATTAAAATGACTTGGTGATAGATAGATATTGCATAGCGTAGAAGGAGTTGTGTGCGCCTGCAGTTAGTTAAATTTGGATCGAGGCTAGAGAAGGTCAAAAGTAAAATCAATATATATTGCAAAATATTTATTTCTTAATTAATTTGTCTGCTTTGTCTACACTCTAAAGCTTCTGAACAGGATATCCACCAAACAGAGATTACAAAATCTTATATAGCTCTACTATATAAACTATGTTCTGATCATGAACTCTCTCACAACGTAGCACACATCTCTCATTCTTTCTTTTCTTTTCTTGTCTAGACTAGAGACGCAGGGATGGGCTCCCGCTCCCTTCCTCTCTTGCTTTTCTCCTTGCTGCTAATGCTTCAGGATGCAGCGACTACACGAGCCGAGCAAACCAGGCACTACAACTTCAATGTATGTATGCATGTTACGCTATAGATTCGAGTTAATTGCAATGTTTAGATTTATATATATTAAAAGGAGAGTTCATGTTGAACTCATTTGCAGATACAAATGGCGAATGTAACTCGGCTTTGCAGCACCAAGAGCATCCTGACCGTGAACGGGCAGTTCCCGGGGCCGAAGATCTTCGCCAGAGAAGGGGACCGAGTCGTCGTCAGGGTGGCCAACCATGTCGATCACAATGTTACCCTTCACTGGTATAACAACGATCATAAAACCTACTGTTGATACAACTTTATGGAAATGTGAATGAATTGCCAGGCATGGAGTTCGGCAACTGCGAAGTGGGTGGGCGGACGGTCCTGCCTACGTGACGCAATGCCCCATCCAGACGGGGCAGAGCTACGTGTATAACTTCACGGTTGTGGGGCAGAGAGGCACTCTGTTTTGGCACGCCCACATCTCATGGCTCAGGGCCACTCTCTATGGCCCCATCATCATCCTCCCCAAGCTTGGTGTCCCCTATCCCTTCGCCAAACCCTACGAAGAAGTCCCTATCATTTTAGGGGAGTGGTGGAAGACTGATACAGAGGCCATCATTAGCCAAGCTCTTCAGACCGGAGGAGGCCCTAACGTTTCAGATGCCTACACCATCAATGGCCTTCCTGGTCCCCTGTACAACTGCTCAGCTCAAGGTGCGTACGATATCAGCGAGGAATAATTGATCAATTTTGATGAAATTTAACACTACTGTTTATAATGTGCAGATACGTTCGAGCTGAAGGTGAAGCCAGGGAAGACGTATTTGCTCCGCCTCATCAACGCTGCAATCAATGACGATCTGTTCTTCAGCATCGCCAACCATACCGTCACCGTCGTCGACGTCGATGCCGTTTACGTGAAGCCGTTTGACACCGAGACCGTCCTCATAGCGCCCGGCCAAACCACCAACCTTCTCCTCCGCACCAAGCCCTACTACCCCAATGCCATGTTCCTCATCGAGGCCAGACCCTACTCCACCGGCCAAGGCACCTTTGATAACACCACCGTCGCCGGCTTCGTAGAATACGCAGCCGCCTTCGGCCAGAACCTTCCGCTCCACAAACCAACCTTACCGGCGTTCAACGACACGTCGTTCGCTGCAAACTTCTCCGGGAGATTGCGCAGCCTGGCGACCGCCCAATTCCCCGCCAACGTGCCGCAGTCCGTGGACCGGCGGTTCTTCTTCACGGTGGGACTGGGGACGACTCCGTGCCCGGTCAACGGGACGTGCCAGGGGCCGAACGGCACCAAGTTCTCGGCCGCCGTCAACAACGTGTCGTTCGCGACGCCGGAGACGGCTCTGCTGCAGGCGCACTACGCCGGCCGGTCGAGGGGAGTCTACACGCCGGACTTCCCGGCGTACCCACTCCGTCAGTTTAACTACACGGGGACGCCGCCGAACAACACGATGGTGGGCAACGGTACGAAGCTGGTGGTGCTTCCGTTCAACGCCAGCGTGGAGTTGGTGATGCAGGACACGAGCATTCTGGGCACGGAGAGCCACCCACTGCACCTCCACGGCTACAACTTCTTCGTCATCGGACAGGGGTCCGGCAACTTCGACCCGGCCAAGGACCCGGCCAATTTCAACCTACTAGATCCGGTGGAGCGAAACACCGTCAGCGTTCCGGCCGGCGGATGGGTGGCGATAAGATTCTTGGCCGACAATCCAGGTAATCGATCGATCGAAATTGTTGGACATGAATTAACCAGTGCGAGATTTAAGCAACAAATCTGTCGTTGTTGTAGGTGTATGGTTCATGCACTGTCACATTGAGGCGCACATGAGTTGGGGATTAAAGATGGGGTGGCTGGTCCTCGATGGAACCCTTCCCAGCCAGAAGTTGCCGCCGCCGCCGCCGGATCTACCCAAGTGTTGATTTATTAATATTTTTTTCCTTTTCTTTTTGAAAGATTGTGGTTCGTCCGTGAGTTGCGCCATTTGTTTCTCTCTGGTGTGATATTTTGGTCGCTGTCTTTTGTTCAGCAACATTAATGGCAATTATTTCCTTGAACGAATAAAGACATGAAAATGAGGTTGATTGGCACACCCCTATTTTTCCTCTCCCACGCTCACTTCTCTTGCTAATTCTGGCAAATCGCGTGCATTTATCGCCTCTTCCGGTGCTTAAATACGCACACATTTCGCCGGTCACACGTGCGTGCAACCACCACGATGACGCCACGTCTTCTCACCCTGCTCCTCGTACTTCTCTCGTCCTCCTCCGCCTCCGCCCGCTCCATCGGCGTCAACTATGGCACCCTCGGAGACAACCTCCCCTCGCCGGCCCAGGTTGCATCATTCATCAAGAGCCGCACCATAATCAACAGCGTCAAGATCTTCGACGCCAACCCGGACATCCTCCGCGCCTTCGCCGGCACCGGAATCTCCGTCGTCGTCGCCATCCCAAACAACGAGATCCCTAACCTCGCCGCTTCCCGCGGCGCGGCTGACGCTTGGGTAGCTTCTAACATCGCCCCCTTCGTCCCCGCCACCCACATCACTCTCGTCCTCATCGGCAATGAGGTCCTCCACTCCCTGGACTACAGCCTCATCCCTCACCTCGTCCCCGCGATGGTCTCCGTCGCTGGAGCACTGGTCTCGGCGGGCTTCCGGGGGATCAAGGTCTCGACGGCGCACTCTCTGGGGATCCTCGAGGCCTCGGATCCGCCGTCGACAGGCCAGTTCAGGCCCGGGTGGGACCGCGCGATCCTGGCGCCGATGCTGGCGTTCCACCGCCACACCAGGTCTCCCTTCGTGGTCAACGCATACCCCTACTTCGGCTACGACGCCACCAAACTCGACTACGCGCTGTTCAAACGCCGGCCGGGGTTGCACGATCCCGGCACGGGACTGACCTACACCAACATGTTCGACGCGATGCTGGACGCGGTGCACACGGCGATGAACAAGCTCGGCTACGGCGACGTGGACATCGTGGTGGGGGAGACCGGGTGGCCCTCGGCGGCGGACAACAACCAGTACGGGGTGAGTCCGGAGTACGCCGCGGCGTACAACCACCGCCTGGTGCGGCACATCAATTCAGGGATGGGCACGCCGCAGATGCCCAACCGGACCATCGAGGCCTACATCTTCGCGCTGTTCAACGAGGACCAGAAGCCCGGGCCGCTGGCGGAGCGTAACTGGGGGCTTTTCCAGCCGGACTTCACGCCGGTGTACAACTCCGGCGTGATGAGGAAGGGAAGGCGCGGGGGAAAGGCCGCGGGCGGGAAGGAAGTTCTGGTGCGTGGCGAAGAATGAGGCGACGGACGAGGCGCTGCAGGCGAACATAAACTGGGCGTGCGGGATCGGGAAGGTGGACTGCGCCGCCATACAGCAGGGCGGCGCGTGCTTCGATCCCAACACGGTGAGGTCCCACGCGGCGTACGTCATGAACGCGTACTACCATGCGGCCGGGACGCAGGACTACAACTGCGACTTCGCCGGCACCGCCGTCTTTACCACCACCGATCACAGTAAGAGCCGCCAATATATTGCTCCCTTTGCTTCGCTTATAAATGCTAACCAGTATTTTTATTTTTCCTTTTTTGGCAGGCCATGGATCATGCAAATATGCATAATTATTTATCATTTAATAATTCATTCAAGTTCAGGCTGCTTTCCTTGCATTTAATTTTCATTTGAATTCTTTATATTGTTTTATTTATATGCCGGTATATACGAGTTTGAGATGTTAATTCACTTTTACTAGTTCGTCATGCATTTCTTGTCTAAATTCAAATTAATTTAATAAAATTAATAATATATGTTTTGATGGCACAAATTGCCATTTATTAAATTAAATAAAATAAATATTTTTACGTTATAAATTAATATCAACAAAACCGACTAAAGTTGCACGCCACTTCTTTGAATTCAAATTTTAAACTAGTTCTCGCTCAATCAAATTCAAACTGCAACTGACCTAACGGTCGACGGATTCCGCGGCAAGTACTTGGTGTACCATCCACCAGACTCGACCACTTAATGTACAACAAATTGTTGAACGTCCAATAGAATTCCATGTAAAACCTGTTTCGTGCGCAGGCTGAATACCATAACAGCCTCCAATAGGAATCCAAATAAAAAAGCTGCATCGCCCTCCCGCAACTCAGATCTCAATTTGAAATGGACGATCAACCCTCGAACTCCACGAAGCACTCTTCTTCCATGTCGTCGCCGGTGAGGGTGGTGCTGCGGGTGCGCCCGTTCCTCCCATGGGAGATCGATTCCAACGGCGATGATCGATCGATCCCCTGCGTTGCCCTTCTCGACCGGGATTGCGGCGCCGGCGAGGAAGTCGCTGTCCAGCTTAAAGATCAGTGGAGCAGGTGCGCGGATCCTTGTTTTCTTTTTTCCCACTCCTTTATTTCTTCATCTGTTGAGGGGATATGGGGAATCCTGAAGCCGGAGCGAGTGCTACAAGTTGGACTCTTTCTTCGGGCAAAGCGACCGCATCGGCCAGATCTTCGACAGTGAGGTCGGCGCTGTGATTCCTGGCGTCTTCCGAGGGCTCAACGCAACCGTCTTTGCTTACGGAGCCACCGGGAGCGGGAAGACCTACACGATGCAGGAAAGGCAGAAGAGCACTTTATACTTTTCTTTGCCTCTTCGTTAGTAGTACCTAGGGTTTATGTCGAGTTAATTGTTGAACCAGGGCGTGAAGGGCGAGCCCGGAATGATCCCGCTGTCAATGTCGACCATCTTTTCCATGTGCAGCAAACTGGGCAACTTCTCTGTTGAGATTGCATACTACGAGATCTACATGGACCGGTGCTACGATTTACTGGAGCCTAAGGCGAAGGAGGTCGTCGCTATGGTTGATAAGGACGGGAAGGTCCAGCTGAAAGGATTATCCTGGGTATTTTATGATCGTCAAAATAGTTTTCCTCCCAACTTCCTTTCTATCAGTAGATTGTTCAATTTCCGTTCCACTGGGTGATCTAATTAAAAGGTACCGATACACTCGATGAACGAGTTCCGTGAGGTGTTCGAAACTGGTGTTGAGAGAAGAAAAGTTGGACCGACAGGCCTCAACGATGTCTCGAGCAGGAGCCATGCAGTTCTTGCGATTGCTGTCATAAATGGTGTTTCTAAAGGGAAGCTAAACCTCATCGACTTAGCAGGTTCGCTCCTTCTTCAAACACCATTTTTTTTGACATTTCATTGTTATTGCAAGATGCCTATTGCTTCACAAGTGCATGTGCCTCACAGGTAATGAAGACAACAGGCGAAGTTGCAACGATGGTATTCGCCTTCAAGAGAGCGTGAAGATTAATCAGTCGTTGTTTGCCTTATCAAATGTCATTTATGCCCTAAACAACAACGAAACACGAATTCCATATCGAGAGAGCAAATTGACTCGAATATTACAGGACTCACTGGGAGGGACAAGTCTCGCATTGATGATAGCATGCCTTGTATGTGTCCAATATTGTCTTGTGAAGAATTGCATTTTGTTTGTATTATGACAATTGAAAAATGATGCAGAATCCCGTATCGTACCAAGAGGCTGTACACACAGTCAGTTTGGCTGCTCGCAGTCGAAAAGTTATGAACTATGCAAGTCTAGATTGCAAGGAGACTCCAAAGGTGAAAATTGATATGGAAGCTAAGCTTCAAGCTTGGCTGAATTCAAAAGGGAAGAACAAAAGAATACCAGGACCTTTTTCACCATTATCATCAGCTAATCGTTCAAAAAAACAAGAATCAAACCGCTCTTCTTCAAAAAGTAAAGCTCCAGAATTCAAGGGAAGGTCAGTTTCTTATCTCACCATGCACCTTCAATTGCACTACGGTTATAGATGCTCTTTCTTGAACTAATTTTTTGAATGCATCGTACGCTTATGCCGTGTCTCAGCGGAGTATTATTTAATTCTGAGGCCCCAATTTCAGAAAACGTTCAGGTAAGTTCACATCTTTTCTCGACGCACAATTTATGCCAATTATGCTACATTTTAGTGATTTGTGCACAAATCCTAGCTACAATTATCAGTAAGTTTGCTCACTTCGTAGTCACACACTTTTTCTTAATTGTTCTTGGACACTATAATTTCAAGTTTCTAAATCAGTCTACAACTATGCATGGAGGATATGAGATCAATGTGATACTCGACTATACAGCTCTGTTACAAAAGGAATAAGAACCTTATATGTCTCCTAATTTTGGACTGTTGAAGATGTTATTGCAATCACTGTAATAATTCTTTTTTCTGTTTCACCTAAATTTTCTTTTTTACTTAACTTTTGCCTCTTCAGCAAGAAACCTCTGGTGCACACTTGATCACAAGAAATGGCAGCATTACCATTGAGCAAACTGAGGTGAATTGTAATTTTGTGCTAGATGAAGATAATCAAGATGTGTTGTTATAACCTTCGTTTTTTATAGGTTCTGCCTGGCTGTGATAATATTGCATCTATCCGTGATAATGATGAGACAAGTGCTACCCAAATTGGCTTACCCAAGACCTCTAACTTGATTGGTATGTATACTGCATATTGGATTATGCAGTGAGGATTTCTTCTGTTAGAGAAAGCAACCTCCATTTTCTCTGGTTTATGTAGGGTCATCGTTTAACAAGGAGAACTTACCTTTTACTCCTCTGGATACCCTGGGATCACCAGTTGCTGACAAGGAATTCCATGATCCCTCTAGAAAAGCCCTCTCGCCTTTGCCTTCCAATACAACTTCAATTACCAAGTTGTCATCTGATGATTGCATCTCTTCTATTTTGTTGGAGCCAAAAACACCAAAATTTAATTATTTAAAGGATGAGTCTCAAAATGAAACTCCATTCAATAAATTCAAAGCATCAAGTTCATGTTTAAAGGTTTGTTTTTCCATAAAGCTTAAATGTTTCAATGGATGAATAACGTGACACTAATTAGGTTTCATGGGTACGCAGGAAAGTATGATTGAGGAGTATTTACAATTCTTGAACAACGCTAGCAAGTAAGCTCTTCATCTCAAGAATGCCTTATTAATTGTTGTTTTGTAGTTTAATGTTTTTTTTGGTAGATTAATATCTTTTGGTTTCTTGTAATATCACTACAACTTTTCTAGATAATAAAGATATCGTGGCCTTTTTCCAAACGAAGATTTTTCGATAGTGAGAAGCACAATTTGTCTTCCACATTTCAACATAAGTGATTTTTTAAAAATAAAAATGTGTTCAATTTATGGTTAAAACGAAATAAGTTGTGAAGCAAACTTTATTGACACTATTTTTTTTTTCTATATTACAGAGAGGAGCTAAAGCAATTAAAGGTACCTTGCAACTCTTTGTTCATCTTGATCAACAGTCTTGTTTCATCTTCGAATAACACTGATTTTCCACAACCAGGGTATTGGCGAAAAACGAGCAGAGTACATACTTGAACTTAGAGAAGAAATGCCCAACCCATTGAAATCAGTAAGTCATAAATAGACAATCAAACTTGGCATTCAGAAATTTTGCATTTGGACTTGTGAATTCTTGCTTGGTGCTCACATCATATTGTTTGAATACTTGCAGTTGTCTGATTTAGAGAACATAGGCCTGTCCTCGAAGCAGGTATTGTCATCTACTTTTTCAATTCCAGAAATATTCTTGTTCTTCTGTAATAATACCACGGATCGAAATAATGTGATGCCACAGTGACTTGAAGATTAAACTTTATTTTCAGGTGCTCGACATGTTCAGAAGGGCAGCGACAGGAATTTTATATTGAAAGGCTCGTCACAGATGTTGGATTATGGCATAAAGTAGAATAAACCTTAGAACTACCTAGTTTCGCTAGGGTTTAGGGCCTTGTGCCACCAGTTATATTAAAAGCATTAATTTGGCCAGCTGAATGGCAACATCAGAGTTGCTGCTTGGGTGAGACGCGGATCATTCATCCTTCGTGCAATGCATAGTCTAGCTTGTAAGGCTTTTGATAAGACTAGCTGTTCTTGTTGTGTAACAGCTGATGCTAAATATTTATGTCCTATTTAACCCTTGTTTTCCGTTTTTAATCGATGGCGGGGTAGTCGGTCTGAGGTTACTGTGTTGCTATATTATGAATGTCTTTTAACACCCCACTTTCCATTGCAGTTATACCATTAGTATTTAAATAGATGATCAAATCCAGCAAACTTTCAAGGCCCTCCTCAACAACCTAACTTATGTTATATTCAAGCCTCACGGCTAAACACCAAAGCTTGCAAGTCAAAAATCATAATTTGGGCCATTGTTCACTTCTGGGTTGTAAAACTGCACAGCATCAGACCATCACAGGTAAAACCTACAAGGAGTAAACAGAAGTTCCATCTGAATAGAAAATTCAGAGATAAAAACCTGAAGTTGAATGTGCGATGAAAGGATAAATTTCAGGTGTACATAGTAAGCACATGATGTTCCAGTTGACTGCAGCTGTTTACATTCTAAAAGAACTCTGATACTTCCACAGAATGATATGCTTGAAATATGAGAAGCAAGAGCCTCCAAATTTCTGAAGCTCAGATGAACGGTGGAAGTATTACCCAACGTCGTGGATACCTAGGCCGCCCTTCTTTTCCATCAAATAACTGCGACGAAAGTAAATCAGACAGGCATAAAACTATGAAACCATAAGAAAGATACGCATCTAAACTTCAAAAACCAAGCACAAAGTGATAACTACTTTGAATCTGATAAATACAGACAGTGCTATAGTTTACCTTTTTGAGTCGCCGGTGCTTTGCGAGGGCCCAGTTAGTCATAATGAGTGTAGCCACTACGAAGAACACGTAACCTGCTATTGTTTGAGTAGCAATATTGAAACCAAGCCACTGGTAGATCTCTGTGGTGTAGTTTGCACATGTCACTATGTTGAACAAAAACCCACGTGGGATCTGGTAACCACCATTACCATAAGGGCTTCTGAGGTTCCTCAAAATGAGATGGCAGTACAAGTTTGAAATTTGGCAAACCAACCCAAATGTGAATCCAATCTTCATTTGCAGATCACTGACAGGTGTATACAGTGGATGATTCACATGGTAGGCAATGTATGCTCCAAAAGTCCAGTAATAGGCACAGTTTCTGAATACATTGGAGAGAGGTGAAGTTGCATGGCTGAATCTATGAATGAAGAAAGTTTCCATGATACGCTTGAAATAATGGAAGCACCAATAGTATAAAGCGTATGTCTGGACTGGGTAAACAACTCGCTCACCCACATAACCAAAGTACTTGTACACTGGAAAGTAGTAGAAGATTGGGTAGATAATTAGTGGGCCCAAATACTCCCAGAAGAAAAGAGTTCTGTAAGAAACTTGTACGCCTAAATCCTTGAAAACAACAGTTAGGTTGTTAACATTCCCATCGCAATAGTCTGCCAATTTACTCTTTGGAATAAGCACAATTGGTTTTCCTTTACTTCCAGCTTGCAGTGGAAGGGTAAGGCGCTGTCTCGAAGGATAATATTTTTTAACTGCAAACGGAGAGGAATCATATGGATGATTATTGTCACAGACATAGTTCAAAATTTTAACAAAACTTACATATCTCAAGGCAAGAAATTAAATAGAACCAGCAAATGAATAGATCATATTTTGTAACATTGTATGTTAATAAAAAAGAACTTAATGTAACAAACAATGCATGTGTGTTGATAATGATGGTAAAAGTGCTTAAGGAAGTTCAGTCTCTTAGTATGTTTTTTAATTGTGCTAAGTTGGTTGTGCTTACAGAGGCAAGAAAATAGGATCTTCAAACTCTACTCAGTCCTGAGAGTCATTTTGAAAAAATGACAGCAGTGCTCCTACAATATGACATCTTAAGGTAACTTCAGTGTGCATTATTATATACATGAGAATAAAGTAAATCATAATTTCATAATGAACACAAATGAATCATGTTTATTTAAGATTGAATTTTCTGATCACCAAGCTTGATACAAAGTCATGTTATAAATTATTATGTCAATGACATTAATGTATTCTAGTATGCTAATAAAATTCAGAATCTAGTCAATCTACCGATCATCAAACCTGACCTTTCCATATTAACCGATTTCCTCTTTTCAATTTTATCATCTATTAGAGATGCACCTCCCATTATTCTGAATAACATACTTTAGAATCTCTCTCCTAGCAATCTCACTTGTCCATCTCATTATTCTCATTTCTACCACCAAAATTATTTGTATGTGTTGCTTGCTGAGCTTATAGCTTAACTTTTTTGAACAAGTAAACCTGTAACATTTTGGCAAAGTGATAGCTAGGACAAGCTTTGCGTAGACAACCAATTTTATTTAATCTTAATTATAATTTGTAGTTCATTGCAATTGCATTTAGTTCTAGTAGCAACAATGGACAAAGGAATTAGAAATCATTTACTTTTATAATGGGTTCATTCTTACTACATTACTCTAGAGGAGTTAGTCATATATGTAATGTTCACATCAACAATGAAAATCAACCGAGTTTAATCACAAATAAATATTCCCTCTTTAGCCCTCTTCCAAGAAGATCAGTGTGCTCTTCTAACACTATCTTTCCTTGATTGTGGCACTCGATTCTTGATGTTCTTAACAAGATTGCATAATGTGTTCTTTTGTTAACATCTGATTTCAAGAGAAATATTTGCAATAATTTCTTTACACTCTTCGTGAAGCTATAATCTATTACCTTCTTTTATGCAGTTTGGGAGAGGCAGGATACAAAATTAAACATTGGACTCTTACCTATGACTTCATGTTTGGGGATAAGTGAGCACTTAATTAAATTTAGCATTTTATCGACTTGGTATGTGATATTTAAATCTTGCCAATACATATAACTAAGGAGAACATGCCCCAACTAAGTAATTCCATGTGATGGGACTATGCTAAAGGATAGGAGCTCGATCACGTGAGGTAAGGTAATGAAAAATACAAAAGAATAAGTTGGGATATTTCCCAATGCCTTTTGCAATAAATGGCCACTTGAACAACTTAGCAAATATTAGATTTACCTCTTCGAACTTGGTCAAAGTTGCTATACTAATGAATTTCAATACAAACATTAAACGAATATATACATTTTTCTATATCCATCTTTCATTTCCTAAAGGTTAAATGAATAAAGAGAAGGAAACTAGAGAAAAAAAAATTAAAATGCGGCCACTTAAGTAGTAAAGGCATAAATATTAAAACCTAATTTTACATATATAACAGGAAAATTTGGAATATAAGTTATAGTTACAATCTTAGAACTATTAGATTTGAGGTATTCTGAATTACCTTATTAACATAATTTTAGGGCACATACTTATAATTGATTAAGACACTTGAAGATAAACGAAGCTCATTTATTATTGCTTATTACATAGGCACAATGTCAAATTATCACCTAAATAAAAATTATACTGGATGTGCATGTTAAAGTGCCAAATTTCGAAGCATAATTTTTAAGGTTTTATTTTCTAGCCATTCTACTCATCATCATTGCAAAATAGTTAGCAAGTTCAAATATAACCATCTCACGTTTTCCCATTTGGACACAATGGGTGCTAATACTTTTCTTTTCTTTTCTTTTCTTTTTGGCTGTATGGGTATTAAGACTAGAAGCAATCTATGTGGTGATTTATACTAATTACACTACTCTTTTTGTTATTTCAACGGGATTGATCTGGTAACATGAATATAAGAATGAAGAAATTAAGCCATGAAGAAACTTACTTCGAGCATGTATAGCTTCCTGTAGATCGCTCACAGTAGCCTGAAAACGCACGCCAAGAAACAAATTTTTAAACTCGAGTCTACAAACAAAGATCTGTAAACTTCTAGCGATCACGGCGAACAATTAAACAAGATAACGAGCAACAAACTAGAAATACAAAACACTGAGACTATCACAAAGAAAGACCTTAAGAATGACCCTTTGACCGGTTGCAGAGGATGATAAATCTAAATCCCTCCGACAAATCACAAGACAAATGAATTTTGCTTGTCAGACAGAGAGAAGAGAGTGGGGGAAATACCTCATCGGCGAGTTCGATCCCACCCTTGATGACCTCCCTACCACTGCGAGACACAAGGGTTACCTTCATCCTTCTCTACCTCCGAGCGCGCCCACAGGCGGGGAAGATAAAGAGGTTGGCAAGGCAGGAGCACATCACAAGCGGGGGATGACGAACCATCTGTGGCATTTATTCCGAAGTATTCCCACTTGGATCCGACGGCGTTGATCGGATCGGGGAAGATAAAAGGGGGAGAAGAAGAAAAAACACTTTTCCTGATACTTCGAATTGCACGCCCTGAGATGTACTGGAGCCGTTGGATGGGAGATCTCCTTCTGCATCCACAGCTCGTCGCTCGTCTCGCAGGTCCGTCGCATTGATGGGGCGGCAAGTTTATGGTTGGGAGTTGGAGATTGAACTGACCAAATTTATGGAGAAAAATAAAACCAAAATAGCAGATGCATATTTTTTGGCACGCCATTCGCACCTGCCGGCGGCTTATTGGTCTCCAACAAGCTCCCACTGAAGTACACCTCCTCCGCTCTCATGGCCCGAAAGCTCGGGAAGTGTCCCATGGACTCCGCTCGGTCCAGCAATCCGCTGTACTGCGGCATCAACGACAACCCGCTGGTCCTCACCGAGGTCGAACCGCACGAGATCAGATGCATCAGCACCTCCGTGGCCTTCACTCTTCGGTTTAAGCATCTGCCTTCCACCCTCTCCTTCTCCTCCGGCTCCGCCGCCACGATCCGGTAGCTGTCCTCCTTGATAAGCGTTTCCAGAGTCTCCGTGCTCGACGACGACCGTGGCGGCGGCGAGATCTCGTCTTGACCGAGCTCGGTGGCGGCGGGGCTCTCTACCATTGTCAATGCCTTTGGCTTCTCGTCGTTCGGAGTGGCTCGCTGGCGATGCCTCCTGTGCTCGTCCGTCTGGGTGGACGCGTCGCTCGACTTGACGGTGGGAGAGAGCAAGGTGTCGTCTGGCATGCGTTTCGAGGTATCCGCGGACTTCCCAGAGCTAATGGATGAAGAGGCGGAGCTTTCCATGGAAGCGGAGGGAATAGAGGAGAAGTACAAGCCCAGAATTTGTGTTCCCTTGAGCACATATTCATCCCGATGAACAGGGCGGATGAAATCATCTTCCAACAGGTCATGCCACACGTAGCCGTTTCTGTAGCTCCTGATGTGCAACAGAAAAGGATTGAGAAGATACATATCATCGAGATCAACTTACACTCCTTCAGCGTTCTTACCTCTTGGAAGACCAGGAGTACATGCCCGCCATGGACCGGCCTCTGAGAACATGGAGACGGCTGATGACGTCTGCAAACAAGTCGCTCGATGAAATGCTCGCAAGGAATTTACATGAACCAGTCAGACTTTTTTTGCTTGATGTTTACATAAAGCGTTACCTCTGAGGTAGAGCCCTTCTACAGAGGAGAAAGGAACCTCCACGAAATGAGGTTGCTCGAGGTTGCCATTCCTCGAGAGGTAGTAAACCACTTGAGCTTTTGCTCTCATCTTCGGCTCAGTCCACACCTTTGTCCTCTCTGAGCTCGTCTTCGACGTAAGCTCAGATCTCCCTCTGCAAGCAACTGCCATTGCTCAATCGTCCCAAAGTTCCACCAAGAAAGCTAGGAGTTGAAAAGTGGCATTTGCGGAACACACAGTATTTCATTTTGCTGTGAGTTGAATAAATTTTTTAATCAAAATTTATTCATTTAGACTCATCTAATACACTCATTTAAACAGACTAATAAAAAGTATAAATCCAATGAATATTATTTTTAAAAATAACAAAAAAAATAAAGTGATATAAATTATATATTAGTTAAACATTATTTAAAAAAAAAGAAATAAACTTTTAAAAATTGCTTTAAATTTTAGAATATATTAAGAAAATATAGTTTTTTGGAAAATAAAAAATTCAAAAGAATCATCATAAAATATAAACTTTTTAAGAAATTAATAAAGATTAAAGTGTATTTACGATGTATTATATGCTAGTGAGCAAATTATTTTTTATCAAACAAATAAAATAAATTACTTAGGTAATTTTTCATTCAAGAACAAATAACGAAGTTTTATTAGTTTAAAGGTAATTATGAGAGAATACTTTGCATGGAACACATGGAATGTTCTTAAACTGGAAAAGCAGGGAGAAAGGGCAAATCGAACTTTGTACTTGCCATTCTATTTAGTAATGAAAAAGTGTTGATAGGATATGACTTAGTGAACCAGAGTTCGACTTTGTTTTAGAGGATTGCCTTCCAAAAAGTTCATTAAGTTTGAACTTGTGCTGGAGGTGTCCGCCATGGGACCTTGATCTGGAAATGCGAGCTTACGAGTGGGACGAGTCATCAACTCAGCGAGCTGCCCGTGTCCTTTCGCCAAGAGCAAGCTGCGCGGCTCGTCGCAACGTGGAAGAAGATGACAACTAGTGACTGAAAACGTGGATTATATACTTTTTATCTAGCTACAGATAATCCAAGTAAGAAATTGGAATTCAAGATGGCTGACGGCGGAAACGTTGGCTTGCTCTGTTTCTAACATGAAAAACAGATCCAAGTTTTTGTTGCTTCTTCTTAGTTTGTTTACCGAGTTTTTCTTTTTCGACTATAAAGCACTTGCACTAATAATTAGTCATTACTGCCACACGATAATGTTCACTTTCAAATGGTTACCATTCCTTCCTGTTCGCTAGCGATCAGCATCTTATTTTCTACTGCCTGCGTAGCATTTAAGCAGACAGGTATACAATAATCCATAGGTTGGAATCACTTGATGCTTGGCATCGATTTCTTTTACTGATGTGGTGCAGGGCGAGAGTAGCTCATCCAGTTGAAGGCTTCCTCCATGGCCCTGATGAGCGTGATGAGATCCAGAGACACGCCGTCGTCCATCATTTCTCTCCCATTGCTGAATCCATGGGTGAGAACGCCGCCATTGAAGCTGTTGTTGCTGTTGTTCCTGCTAATTACCGCAGGTTTCTTTTCGTAGAACACGAATCTGCACACTGGGCACTTGCCGTGGAGCTTCACCCACGGCACTAAGCAGTCGTTGTGGAACATGTGGTTGCAGGGCGTGACGAGGACTTGCTCGTTGGCCACGAATGCCTCCAAGCAGACCGTGCACTCCTTCCCTTCATCCTTCTCCTCCTCCTCGGCCTCCGATGCGCCGTTGCTGCTCCGGATGCTGAAGAGGCCGCGCCTCCACGCCCTCCGCCGCGGGTACGGCGGGTTGTACACCTGCTTCCGCAGCTTCTTCATCGCCTTCTTGAACTCCTCCTCGCTCAGCCCGGGGTCCTCCGCTGGCTCCGCCGCTGAGCTGGTGGGGACGAGGTTCCACTCGCCGCGGATCCGCGGCGGCGAGTTCCTAATGAACTGAGTCAGCCTCGGGTTCACCGGCGCGTAGGCGTCGCCGTCAAGGACCAGGATTCGGACCGGAGAGTGAGGTTGTGAAGGGAAGCTGATGAATCGATTGATCTATAACAATCATCGACGTAATCTACAAATTAAAATTCTATAGCAACTACATAATCATGATCAGAGTACCGTGAGAGGCCAAACGGTCCAGTTCTAACTCGTTCTTCGAACAATCTCCATGAATTACTCGAGTCCTCTTCCTGCGGAAGGTGCAAAAAAGATATGGAATACATACGGAATCAAGAGAGCTTAATTAGTTAAATCATAGCAGGACTCACCGGCCAGCGATACATGGGGCCGGGCCACTGGCTCAGGCGTTCAGGCGATGAAGAACGCTGCCGCTCTCCGACGGCCCTCCTCCACGGACGTTGGTTGGTCAAGGCGAGGCTGTTGGAATTGTAACTCATAGCTCTCGTTGCAGGGCTTCCTGCTGAAAAATTGAATGCAAATAATACGTCCCATACGGTTTTATTATCTCCTCTCCTTAATTATTCTGTCTGCTGCTGCGAATCTGCTTTTTCGTTTTTTATTTCCTGTAAATTTGTTCTTGGAGGATTTTCAGGCGGTGGATGCTCTGCTTCAATCTCCTTCGAGCATAAAGTGATAAAGCAGTATTCAAGTTCCAGCATTAGCATGCTGCGGATGGGTCTCATATGCCATTTGTTTCATTTGCAACGATTCTTTTTCAAAAGCTAAATATTCACCCGTGAGTAAATGCCTAGTTAAGATTAATAATCAAATAGATATAAAAGCGGTTAGATAATTCCAGGTATTATTAAATAATATTTTAGGAGTTTATGGAGTTTTTAAAAGGATATTTGGGGAGATATTTATTGTCTAATTAATTTGCAATAAAACAGAATAAGAAAATAATAAAAGGTTTCGACTGCGAGCGAACAAAATGGCTCGTCGCAGCCAAATTGGATCCGCCGTTTAGATTGATCCATCTTTTGGCGAATATCTCGATGAGAAGAATTTGTGGCATCACCTTCAGTGCAGTAAATAGCCAATAAGAGTCTCTGTTATCCTGTCTTCTGTCTATGTTCAACATGCGATCAAGTCTGCTTTTTTTGATCGGCTGCGGTGGACGTTTCACCAAAGTCGACTGCTACCTGCGAACCTGCGAAAGAGGTCACTTCAAATCTGCGGCCTAATTTTGATCTCTCGACACGACGCCGTCGCGAGGTGACACTTTTACACGCCGCCGTCGTCGCCGCCGACACTACTCCTCCTCGATCTCTGCCTTCGCGGTCTCTCTCACCTTGCTCGATTTGTCTTCCACTCATCGGAAGATCCATCCACCGTCGTGAAAGGAACGAAGAAATTAAGCATTCTGTCATTCCTGGATCTGCTTTTTGAACCGTTTTGGGGGGGTTCATCTTCAATTGGATTGATTTGGCGCCTCGTCAGATCTGAGTGGGTGTTGATTTCTGAGTGTATATCGCAAGTCTTTGTTGATGATGGAGCTGAGCAATGGACTAGGAGATGAAGAGCCGGTTGAAGCAGCAGCAGCAGCTGCTGCTCCTACGGAAGATAAATTCGGGGAAGTTGGTAAAGAAAAGGAGAAGGATCGCAAGCTATCGCTGCGTAGGGAGCCCTCTTTCTCGCGGTGGTGCAACGAGAATGGGATCTTGCGGCCAAGCGCCGTGGACGATGATGGATCCCCTAGGACCAGCTCAGCGGCAGAAGAGTCCGAAGAATTCGAACTGCCGTTGCTCCATCAGAGCATGCCTGATGAAGTGGGATCGCAGGCAGAGGACCAGCGGAGAATCCATGAATTCCGGCACACGGGCATGTTTTTGGGGATTGTGAATGGGGACGCGGAGAAGTACGTGCCTTTGGATATAGAGAGCGATGTGCACGTCAGCGATTCTCTGGCAATGCACGTGTCTTTGGAGCAATCCAGAAATAGCCCAATTTCTGTTGCAGTCTTGCTAAAGACTCTGTTCTATATACTGGTTTGGTACACATTAAGTACCTGCTTGACAGTGTGAGTGGCTAAATTCCTGTGGATGTCAGCTTTGATTCCTCTTGATACTGGATTTTTTTTAATTAAATTTCTCTATGTGATTTTTTCAAATCACGTTGATGTTCTTTAGGTACAATAAGACATTGCTAGGTGATAATTTGGGGAAATTTCCAGCTCCACTGTTGATGAATACAATTCATTTTTCTTTGCAAGCCATTTTCTCGAATGTCATTGTGTATATTCAGTCTCGGAATTCTGAAAGCAACAATAATATCATGACACGGAAAGACTACTTTGCCAGAGGTAAATATTACATTTTTAGGTTGAAGTGTTTATGGATTTTCTGAAGAGAATATTGATGAATTGATCAAATTCTTGATCAAGTCATGATATTTTTTCAGTGCTTGTATATCATGGTGTGATTTTTCTCTATAGTTCCACTATAGAAGTTGGTGCCTATGCTATACTTGATTAACTTATAGGACATTTGAATTCATTTAATGAACTTATAAGCCCCAATAGCATTAACTCTTCACATTCCAAACCAAATTAAAAAAAAAAAGAAAACTATTTCATTAAGCTGATTTTTTCCCTTCAGTTAATTGATGACATTTTCTCATCATCAAGCCATTTTTGTCCCGACTATATACAGTTGGCTACATGAATCCCATGATACAATTGAACTCTATGCTAGACAATTCACTAGTGATATTCAAATTGATTAAACTTTTTTTTCATATGTTTTTTCTTGATCTCCCCGTATCCCTTATGCCTTCCACTATAATAGATTCAACTTTCATAGCTATAACTTTTTCATTAACTCTTCTAACTAACTATAGAATGTATTGGTCATTTTTAGACATGTATCATCTCAATCTATTTTCTCTCACTTTATCATCTATTGGAGCTATACTTACTTGCTTTGAATACCAATATTTTGTATTTTATATTTATTTTTATAACTCTCCACATTCATCTGAGCATTCTCTTCTACTACATTGATTTTTTACATGTTATTTCTTGATAGACCAACACTTTGATATATTAATGTCATGTTCTTAGATATGTTTTGGAATAGATTTTCTTCAGATTTTCTTGTATTTGTGTTTCAAGTGATTTTTGTTGTAAGGCACCTTATATAGGGGAGATGATACTAAGTTGAATTTAGCTTACATTTGGATTCCTAGTCCGGAATGAGGTAGAGTTAATACTATTTCTTTATATTTAAAAAAATTCTATAAGGTTTTTGCTTGTGAAAAAAACTGAATGGCATCCTAACTTTCAAGTAAAATTTTGGATACTTCTTTCTCAGAGTAGCATTTGCTTATTCATCTTTGCTGCTTTGTCACCTGAAATCCTTTTTTACTTCTTTAGCTTCTGCATTCTTTACACTTCTTTGGCCTCTTAGTTACATTACTTACAAGAAGCCCTGGGCTACTCATTCAACCTCTCTTATTGGAGATCTAGAGCTTAATATTTTCTCCTTTTTTTTTCATACATTCTTCCTTTACTGTACTTGATAAATGCTAATGCTTTGTAGGGATTTTTTGCAGTTATCCCAACTGCTATTGGAACTGCGTTGGATGTGAATTTAAGCAATGAGTCTCTTGTATATATAACTGTGACATTTGCAACCATGGTATGCCTTGATTCTGGCCCTCATGGATTCTTCTGCTATTTTACATTTTATTGGTGCAATGCACTTACTCTTACGATCTACTTCAATTACAAGTTCCACACCCTCTTTGCAGTGTAAATCTGCCTCTCCTATATTTCTCCTTATGTTTGCATTTGCCTTCAGGTAATATTTGAATCCTTTTGTATTTTTGTTATGGTGTTGCCACTGCTTCTGTACATGATCTTGTTCAAATTGTACTTTAAGACTTTTATATGCATTTGAAGGCTGGAGAAACCTAGTTTGAAGCTTGTAGGCATTATGCTCATTATTTCTGTTGGTGTGCTACTAACAGGTAATTTTTTTCATTAGTATTATTTGGCTCACACTGTCTAAAATTAATTTTCTTTTTCAACATGTATAGCATGATGCATCCTTACTAGTTTGACATTTCTGGATTCATATATCCTGTTGCTGAATAGTCGGCCCCCAGTTTTGAAACATATGTTATCCTATTAATTCACTACTTTTGCATGTCTTTTTCTTTTCTTGCTCTGTTTGATTTTGATGGTTCTTTGGATAATTTGTTCTATGGCATGTGTAGGGCAAGTGTGTACGAAACTTGTTATATGTTTAATTGATAAAAAACTATTAGATTAGCACTATTTTGTTTGATTTTTTTCAGTCATTAGTCACTTAAACAGGAGTGAAGCTAAACCCATGTTGCACTATGATAGTAGAGTTTAATTAATGTCATTTTACAATATTGTTGAGAATTTCTTTTTTGTCAATATGGGGGATCAATCCCTTGGCATGGCAGATTTCATCTGGATGCCTAACCGCTTGGGTTAGCAAGTTGGTGACGTACCATTGAGAAGTTCGAAAGCATGTGTTTGGCTGTTTCTGATTATTGCCCAAGATATCTTTCTTTTGGAGATTTTGTCTGTTTGTGTTCTTTTTTGATGCCTTGTGGTTCTGCTAACTTTTACTGTAAAATTCAGAAATATGGCCAGTTGAATTTGATGTTGCTTTAGTGCATCTTTCAAGTCAAAATAGTTGGTTACATGTCGATGTTTGTTAGTACAACATTTCTGTAGTTTCATTTTGTTAAATCCACTTTACCTTCTGTTTCAGTTACAAAAGAGACAAAATTTGAGTTCTGGGGCTTCATTTTTGTTATGTTATCTGCTGTTATGGCTGGTTTTCGCTGGTGCATGACACAGATTCTGTTGCAGGTTGGCCACTAAAGTTGCACTATATACTTGATATTTTCTGTCTATCTCCTTAATCATTGTTTGCTAACTTGTACTCTGTGATGTGCATGGGCATCAAACCCATCAATGAAGGAAGAGGCATACGGTAAGAAATAGACTTTCTTAATTGATCTCCCCACTAAACATGTCGCATTCAATAACAGTCGGAACAAAAAGCAATGTTCCTTCATGTCATTTTAGCCTCTTAGCATACCATATGAGATGCGCATATCACTTAATTGATATTATGCAGGTTTGAAGAATCCAATCACTTTGATGAGTTATGTGACACCAGTGATGGCAATCATAACTGCTGTCCTTTCTCTAGTTTTGGATCCCTGGGATACATTCAAGGAAAGCAATTACTTTGATAGCTCTAAACATATACTACGAAGCTGCCTACTTATGCTTCTTGGAGGAGCATTGGCATTTTGTATGGTAAGATTTCATATTATGCGTGTTGCAACTTTCAGGACCAAATTTATTTGTGCTCTTAACAATTTGCTTTTTGAATAGTCATTCATCAATCTATCTAGTCAATAAAGCAAACTTCTCTTGTGCAGGTTTTAATGGAATATATTCTCGTTTCAGCAACTAGTGCAGTGACAGTAACAGTAGCTGGCATTGTGAAGGAGGCTGTTACAATTTTGGTATGACCTATTCTTGTCTAGATGGCTTCTAATATGCATGCCAATCTAGCATAAATGTGGATGCATCTCCTAGTTCGTATTGATACATGGGCACATGATGCATTGTAGCTTCAATTAGAAAGTCACATGCTCACTCAGTTTTGTTAAGCTAGTTACATATAGTGAAATTAACCATGGTTTTAATTGGTAACATTTTTTATTAAGAAGAAACAAAACATATTGTTGTACATATTATTATGGTGACGAATCATAATATATTAATAGAGAATCCTCTATTCCTATTAATCATTTCACTTGCAAATCTATATGGTCTAGTGATTCTTCAGGTTGCTTCTTTTGCTTACTTCAAGGTTTTGTTGACATTTTTTTGTTTCTCAAGAATTCTGCGTGATCTTTGTACCTTAGATTGTCTAATCTTCACGTGTCAAATTTTAGTCACTTTACACATGAATCTATTTTTTTTATGATAAACAACTTTTTGTTCATTATTATATAGTTATATATGACAATTAGATAAATAAAAGCTAAATGCAGTTTTTCTAGAAAATTGATATCTTTTGTAAATTACTTCTTATCCAGCACCAATGTGCTTCAACTGCAATTTGCTTCTCTCAATATTGCTTCTCTCAATATCTACTGAATTCTTTCTTGGTTGCCATTTCGTAGTTATGAATTTACTATAAGCTTCCAGATTGCTTGAGTTGTCAAGGAATATTACATGATTGAATTTCACATCTTAGCCAAGTCGACGTAAGAATTAGGGTAAAGTTTTATTCATCTTAACCAGCTGCATGAAGATTTATTCATCTTTTCCATTGCATATTAATGTAAATATTGTTGAAGTGTTGAGCATTTGAAGTTTGAACTTTTGATTATCAATGTATTATATACTTTTAATGTGTCAGGTTGCAGTATTTTACTTCCATGATCAGTTTACCTGGTTAAAGGGAGTAGGGCTTTTAACTATTATGGTCGGAGTCAGTTTGTTTAATTGCTTCAAGTAAGTTTCTCTGTTCTTTTGTTTATCATTTGATGTATATTTTTGTCATCAGGTTGTTAGAACCACCTGGATATAGTAATTGTCTAATCTACTATATTCATAAAAAAATTTTAAAAAATACCATGAAAGGGTCACTCTCATGTCTTCTGTCAAACAAATGTTGAATGCTCTTGAACATCCTCCTCTTCTAGGACTCTAGGTCTGTTATGATGACCAAGAATCAAGCCAATTGAGATTTTTGATATAGCAAAATATGTTAACAACATAGTTTTGACTTAATATACATTTTATGTTTCAATAAAGGGGAGTTTTGGCGCAATGGTTAAGTTGTTGTCATGTGGCCTAGTGGTCACGAGTTCGAATCGCATAAATAGCTTCTTGCAATGTAGGATAAGGTTATGTACAATAGACTTAATATGGTCCAACTCTTTCCTGGGATCCCGCATTGGCAAGAGCTTCGTGCACCAAGCTGCCCTTTATACATTTTATGTTTCAATATGCTTGTCATTTGATTATGCAATGTCAAAGCCATTAAGGATTTGAGCATCCTCTTCTAGATAGAACTCTAGATTTGTTATGATGACCAAGGACAAATAAATTGAGATTTTTATTATATAGCAAAATATTTTAACAACTTATTTTTGATATGATCTCCATTTTATGTTTTAATATATGTCATTTGATTATGCAATGTCAAAGTCATAAAGGATTTGACATCCTTTCATTTCCTTTTAGGCATTGATTGAAGAAAGAGATACAAACAAAATTCTAAATATAAGTTTAATGAAAGCCATAAGTTATCGCTATTAGTTATAGTCTCCTAAATGCCTTTATTTTTTATGTTGCCATCTGATGCTCAGATACTACAAACTGAAAAAAGAAGGAACAAATAGATTAACTGAACGAGATGCAAAATACGTTATTCTCGATGACACAGAGCTTCAAGATGATGAACTTGAGTTTCCATCAGCGTAGACAACGACACCAAATTTGGTTGGTGAGTGTGTAACTTGGTCAATTTGACACTTACATGGTACATTATCATCATAGTCATCTAGTTTCACTATCTTATCATTTTAAGACTGATTTCTTTTTCAAATATGCTTGTTTTCTTGATATAACAATTTCATCATAGAATTTCTAAACTTATCACTTCTATCTATTTACATGTTCCTAATATAATTTTTACTCTGGCACACAGTGTGAACTTCAATTAACCCAAGGATAAAATCAAACAATGCCGTCCCATTGTATGCTATCACAAACTGGCAGATAAACTGTTGCTGAAACCTATTTTGTCTTTTAGCTATTAGTCTGGTTGTTGACAGGAATAGTAGCATTTAGTAACAAAACTTTATTAGTTGACCTATTTTGCTATCCATCTTTTTCTTCTTTCAGAATCTTCTAACTATTCCTGGGTGCTCAGACTACATACTAGTTGATCTTTTCCTGATGAAATACAAAATTGTGTTTGTCATTGACAGCAAAAGAACAATCTTGTCTAACTGTTCTGCATGACATTGATTCTCCCAAGTGCTAAAGCACTCATATTTTAAAGGATAATATAGAACAAACGCAGATTATCACATAAGTTGTAAATTTTTTGGAAGTTTGGTGGTTCTGGGCAATTCTAATACGATGCTCATTTTGCACTTAGTCCACAAGGTACATGGAACTAATAACTCGGAGTTGATGTTTTGAAGGTTGGCAATCAAAGAATTTATCCCAGACTAATCTTCTGACACATAATTGGTAGATAAACCTTTCTGTTTCTAGTCTTCTACCAAACTTTACTAGCTTCTATTCCATTTTGAAGAAATATAATGTCCAAAATAGACTAGCCTCTTTCAATATCATATCTACTTATCTAAAACATTCTCTTGTTTTTTGGAGTGCAATATTTCTTCAAAATGGAAGCTTGCTAATTTTTTTCCTGCACTCTAAAAATATAGTGAAATTAAGTAGATAGATGAGACCTTCAGTTGTCACAGACTTTTCTTGTTCCTGTTCCGAGCACCATTTGAAGTTTTTTTTCCAGGTACGTGGTGCATCGGAAACATCATTTGGGTGTGTGACAAAACTTGGCATGCTTCCTTGATTAACTGAATTCACAAATGCAAGATTGTGCCTCACAGTATCTCAAGTGTGAATATCATCCCTCTTCAGAAGCATCCTACTGCTCTGCAATGTCAACCCCAAGGATTTGGTAATTGATTAGAAATTCTTTCGTGGATCTGAGTTATAATTTAAAAGGAAGGAATTGTTCAACCATATCCAAACTTCTGTTTCTGAATCATAGCAACAATCTCTACAGTATCCTTGCCCTCTCCCATTTGAATTTTCGTTGGCTTCCTTTCTGTCCGATGCCATTTGTATGCTTTTAGTTGTTGACTTGAGTGCATGTTTTACTTTGAGCCAAGGATCTGTTCTCTTGCTAACCTCCAATTCCACAAGAAGATGTAAAGTATCAAAACATTTAACGGAATTATTGTCGAGCAATTTATATAGTAGGAAATACAACAAAGCTTATCCTTGTTTATTTTTGTGATTGTACTGATGATAATATAATTTTTGTACTAGTAGATCACAATGGCAGCCTGTGCATTCGTTTGGATTTTCGACAACTGTGTATGTTCTAATGCTACATTATTGCTTGTTTGCCTATCTTATCGCACACGCGGTAAACATGTTCTCATGTTAATTGATAGTGATTTGCGTGAGTAGTACCAAGAATTTTATGACTTTTTTTCTGACGGCCAGTTGTCGTCATTTTTTTTTCATTGAAATGTCATGTCGAGGGCAATTTTTTTCCCCCTTTGACGTAGTGCAAGATAGCTTCTTGCAATACTGTCATGAGAATCAGAAGGTGTGCGATTTGTTTTCAAAAAGTCGATGGCTGCTTGGTGCGAAAGATCTTATCAACTCCTCAATATATATGTATATTATGTTTAAAAAATAATGTGCAGATTTATCATATTCACAGTTTAGAGTGGTAGCAAGGATTTCAATAGCATTAAATTTGTTCTGATGCTGAGGAATGAAATTTAATATTAATTTTTTTAATTATTCTTATCAGTATCATGAGTAAGTCTATATTATTGGCCTAACGATGGTGCAATCTGGACCACTCTATTTAACTAGGCTGATTCAATAAGTACAACTCGCTTTGCTTAACTATATCGATCGACCGTTCAACTCAACCAACCCAATTGGACCGTCCGGCTACCTCAAATTGATTGGCAAGTTCATCCTAGTCAATCATCTAGCTTGTCTTGCTCGATTAATTTGTCTTGCTTGATTGACTAGTTAGGTTCCCCCAACCCAATCAATGCACCAAACTCGTTTAGCTTGATCAAATTGCCACGGTTATGAAATTCTCATGTGTTCACACTATTTGCAGGCATATAATTGCAATTTCTATCCAACTGAAATTGATTGCGAGGACAAATCCAATCAAGATGATATCATAGAAGGGCCCCACATGACTTAATCCATTATGTTGACATGAAGCATCAACAAGACTCATCGCTGACGTGTTGTGGCTCTGTGGCTCGTTATCCAATCTCACTCTTAACTCTCCCATTTGAATAGTCTTTGCTTTTAATCTTGCCCTTTAAGTAAGATCAATTATTGCTTAATCACCCATGCATCATCTTAGCGTCGATAAACTGCGACAAGAATTTAACCATGGATTCCATGTGCATCTCGTCGACAATCATTGATGCAGTGGAATCTGATCCAAAGATCGTGAATGCCGCAAAAAAAGGGAGGGCAAATTGTGAGCGCTTCGAAATGGTCCCACGCGTCGAAAGCGACGAACATGGTGGTGGAAGAAAATAAATAAACTGAGAATAGAATCGCGACAAATGAACGGCGACGGCGGAGCTCGGCCGATGATGGCGCGGGGGCGGCCTTGTCGATGCATGCACGCCAACGGAAGAATCTCTGAAACCGTACCGACTCCAATAATTCATCCTTTTCGAGCAGAAAACGACAAATGAAAAAGGGGAAATATTTTGTTTTTATGGATAAATATCTAATTATTTGAGTGTTTGATGATGGAAAGGGAAAGTTAAGATTTATAGGGGGAAAAAAATATAAGAAGGGAAAGAAATATGGTGCCGGTTTTTATACGTCAAACTACTTCTTCTCGAACCAATCGACGGGCGGAGTGGACGTGGAGGACGGGGTTAGCCGGTGGTCCCCACCCAGGATGTGGACGCCAGCCCCCGGCGAAGCACCACCGAGTACTCCGGCAGCTCTCCCAGCCCCGCGAAGAGAGAGTCCTCCTCCTCCTCCTCCTCGCCTTCGCCCAGGAATTCCTCGCGCTCCTCAGGCAGCGCCGCTGCGGCCGCATCGGCCCCGGAGAAGAAGGCCGAGCCGTAGAGGAGTTCGCTGGATCCTGCGGCGGAGGGGGAGGCCGTGGAGCACACGTCGACGGGGAGCCACTGCGGGTGCGGGAGCAGCGACGACTCCTCCGGGATCAAGTCGGAGAACTTGGTGTCCTCCTCCAGCTCGATCGACTCCGGTGGGCTGGGTTCCCCCTGTGGGAGGGGCGGCGGCGGCGCAACCACTGGTAGGTGCTCCTCGAGGGGCGACCGCGGAGCTGGCGGCCCCGCGTTGTTGTGGTGGTGGTGGTTCTTGGGGAGCGGCCACGGGTGGTTGTGATCGAAGGAGTAGGTCACCACGATCATGGACGGGTCGAGCCGGCTCCGCTCCACCTGCTTCCTCCCCGGGCATCCCTTCGAACTGCTGCACCGGTAATAACCCCTGCTCCACCGACGATCAAACCAAAATGCCCAAATTTTGAGTTCGTTTCCATGAATTGATCGCCTATCTCAACCCCGTATTTAACTTACCTCGGATAAGGCGATCCCTTGATGGGCTTCTGACCGTACTTCCTCCAAGCCCACGAATCCGGTGGCGGAGCTCCCTCCCCGCTGCCCTTCGTCTCGCTTATCGGCACCGTCACCACCCGCTTCTCCACCACCCGCCGGCTGCTCCAATTCACTCACTCCAATTATTCAAATCAACAAGATCATAGAGCGCCACCAATCGACTCACCTTCTCTTAGGGGACGAAACCAAAGACTGCGCCGGCGGCCGCGAGTCATCGCCGGATCCAGCTGCCGCCGCCGGGCTCGAGTCGACTCCGACGTCCTCCTCGGGCTCGTACGTGTCCAGCTCGTCGTTGATGCTGCTGCTACCACCGTTCATTAATGATCCCCCCAAAACTGATTTCTAACACACGCGCTGAGACTGAATTGAAGAAACGAGAGGAAGAGTGGTTGGAAAACGGGGGCAAGAAGAGGAGCAGTTCTAATACCGATCGACGCTGGCATTAAAAAAAAAAGCATAAATTGGCCGTCGTTTTTGGCAGACGTCGTCTGCGAGTTGTTCTCCATGACTGCACTCACACGGGCGAATAACTCCAGCAAGACTGCATTCATACGGGCCAATAACTTCACTTAGTGCACAGTAGGTTGGATCATTTACCACTCGACTCGACTCGACTCGACTCAATCCGAATTATATCGGCATGTCTTGCCCGCAGCGAGTCCAACCTGAGTCTGCACAACCTAACACAGGATGGAACTCATCCACAAACTGAGCCATCAGCAACACCTTATCCTGACAAAGTTAGACACGCCATGAAAAAAAAGTCTAATGAACTATGTCCTCCTGCCAAACATGATCATTTACCATTATAACTTCCACCTAAATGTTGAAATAGGGGACAGCGACCGCCCTCGCGCCACCAACGCTTTCAAATCCTTATAAACGTGGGCCGGCCATTTATTTATGGCCCTTTTCGTTCTGATATCGGCCCATTTTTGATTCCACGTGACAAAATTTCAATATCTCTTCCGAGAGGCTCGAGCGAGACAGAAAACAGCTCTTCGGCCTTTAATTGACGTCATGTGGAATTTGTGACCCCACGAACGTATCAGTTGTGATTAGAGAAGACTCAGTTTCGTGTCGTGAGTGATGCAGCAGAGTTCTTGCCCTTATCGGTTAGGGCCAAGTGAGCTCTAGGGCGGCCAAGCTTTCGCACGCACGAACAAGCACCGTCACGATGCTTCTCCACCCTCGCCTCCTCCTCCTTCCGATCGTTTCCGGCTACCCTCCTCCCTCTGGATCCTTTCGTCTCCTCCTCTTCTCCGCCGGGAAAAAGACTCCCTCTCCCTTCCTTCCTCGCTCTTGTTCCTTCTCCACCAAAGCGCAGGTCGCCGCGTCCGCACCCTTGGAAATTGACGACTCCATCTCGCCCCGAATCGTAGAAGAGGGTGCCCAGGTACAGATACCATTCGACAGGCTCTTCGTTCCGCCGGGAGTGGACTTTGCCGGAGCGGCTGATGCTGCTAGTGCAAGGGTGCTCCGAGGATCTAACATCGTGCTGGGTCCCTACGCCCATGACGCTCAGATCTCCACCGCTGATTTCGTCAAAAGCAGTACGAAGACCGAGGACTGCCCCTCCGACGGCATCCCAGAGTTTGCCCTAGTTGGACGCTCAAACGTTGGCAAGTCGTCCCTCCTTAATTCCATTGTCAGGCGGAAGCGCCTCGCGCTCACCTCCAAGAAGCCCGGTATGCTATTCGTTGATGATACTTCTTTGCGACGTGCTACTTGGGTCTCACGGTTGGGATTTTTTTTTTCTCTCAGAGTTTAAGGAACAATAGTCGTGCATTCGATTTTATTTGATTGGAATTTCTATCATAGCGATTTCACGCTCTCATGATTACAAAGTGTCTAGTGGAGTGACTTGCAGAGATTTTTTGTTTTTTTTCGTTCTCCCTCTTCCCCACACGCCTCCAATCCTAGCTAAGTATAATCTTTGTTTATTTCAGGAAAAACTCAATGCATTAATCATTTTCGCATAAATGATTCTTGGTATCTGGTGGATCTGCCTGGTTATGGGTAATGTCTCTAATAAAGCTCTCTTTTTTATGACAAACCTCATACTATCGTGCTCACAATCATCTTTGCTGGTTGTGTAGCGTTCGTTTATTTATATGAATTCAGATACAATATTGCCTTTTTTCATTATTTTTTGGTGACTGGAATTTTCAGTTTCCAAACATTTAAGATTTGAAACCCAACTGGTCAAGATAACAACTTCAAATTTGTTTTTTTTTTTTTTGTTTTTAACAATGCTGATAGCAGAATGGCAAATAAGTGGTAATATAGCTATTTTCTTATGTCAGAAACTTTCTACCTAATCTAGATACCTCCTTGATTTCAATTTGTTAAAATTTAGCTCATGGTTCTATGGTGGTCTTACCTGTGATGAGCACTTGCAATTACTAATTCTTGAGACATTTTTTTAGAGCAGATATGCAGCTGCGCCACAGGAACTGCGGGTTAACTGGGATGATTTTACCAAAAGCTACTTTCTTAATCGGGCAACATTAGTATCTGTCTTCTTACTTATAGATGGCAGCATCCCTGCTAAGAAGATTGATCTTGAATATGCTAGTTGGCTGGGACAAAACCAGGTAAATTTTTATGGTTCACCAATTGTTTGTTTCTCAATTTCTTCTTAGTTGGCCTCATCTTGATGTGGGTTTTATGAATAGAGCTCTTTGCAATTCTAGCCAATTTACGCTTTGCGTTGGGTTCTAAATGCAACAAGAGTCATCAATAGCACCATTAGTGATGCCTTGAAACAATCCTAGCATATTTACTTATAAGTTCTTCTGGAGACCAAACAACTAACCACCACTCATATATATAACATCTCTTTTCCTCTTTCCTGTTTTCTTTTGTCCAATAACTATATTTTTTGTTTTTCATGTCTCATGGCTTGTCATGGAAAACAGCTTGTGGAACAATAACCATTATTTTCTACTCATTATCTGATTTTCCGTCTTACTGTTGTTAAATTTCTGCTAATTCAGTGTCTTTATATGGTCTACCAAGATGTTGTATTCTGACTCAATTTATCGATGATGGCTTGGAGTTGTGCCGCAATATACCGAATAATTGTGAAATTGTGACATCTCTCATTCCACTTTATTTTAGGCATATCAATAATGCAATGTGTTTTGTCTCTTCAAGGACTTTTAATAAAAGCTTGATGTGTCTTTGTTTCTGGACACCTAGATAAATTGTGTTTGGTTGTATCTATACAACAAGTTTGCATCAAGAGATTCTGAGTTGGTTAATTACTTAAAGTAGATGGCATCCTTTTCATGATTTTTACTTGGCACCTTTTTTCTCATGGACCCGTCAGATCCCCATGACAATTATCTTCACAAAGTGCGACAAGCGCAAAAAGAAGAAGAATGGTGGCAAAAGACCTGAAGAACATGTAGAAGACTTTCAAAAACTGATAAGTGAGTACTTCCAGGAAGCACCACCTTGGATAATGACTAGTAGTGTCACCAACCAAGGTCGGGATGAGATATTATTGCACATGGCTCAGTTGAGGAACTACTGGCTTAAGCACTAGCATAAGGTCCGGTGCAGCACCATCAAATGTAGTTCAGGACCACAGCAAGAGAATGAAAAAGAAATCAAAGGTATTGAGATATTTCTCCATTCTGCAGGCTTATCCTGTGGCCCTCAAACCTACCTCTCAAGATTATGGAATTGGCTCTGGCCTGCTTTTCAGACAGAATGGCTGTACAAAGTTGATACAAAATATTTTTCAGCATCTCGCTTGTCACATCTTTTTTGCATTAACTGACCTGATGCTAACGTGTTTATGTTTGTACCTGGAAAATACTGAAAGATATTTACTTAATTGTGGATTCACTAAAAGAGCGTGAGGATTATAAATGAAGCTGTAAAAAAACATTGCCGTGCACGTTCAATCTTAAGGTCGATGTCTGATACGATACATAATGATGAACAACTGTGATAGCATACCCCCATTTTCTGCTCCAAATCCACAGTGGACCACCCTGGTTCTTCTCACGGTAAGATATTCATGCTTAAAGTTTCTCACTGTTTTCTTTTTCTCCGAACAGATAATGATTTGTTGCACCTCTGTTCAGGTTACAAATTAAATGCTGGGATTACGACCTGCCGATTAGGCATCTCTCAAATGGCCCACACACTAATTATTTCATGTAGGCCGTGCCCCCCTCATCCTTCTCAACAAAAGGCACGTCGTGAGATTCCCTGCTTCCTTATCTCATACTCTAGCGAAGCAACAGACTTGGGCCTGTTGGCGCTCCCTCGACGCCATGAAGAGTCGCAGCTCCGATAACACTTGCTGCAAGCGAAAACGATGGGTTAATATATATGGTAAATCTTTGCTATCATTTCTGACCTTTGTGCCGTTCAAAGATTTTCATATATATATTGATAGATATGGAGAAGATTATATAGGTTTGTTTTCATTAAATTTATTAGCTGAGCTTTATGAAAAGTACACAAATATCTTCCTAACGCACAGGTGCAAGACTGGATTTGGAGTGGTGCTTTGTCCTTGCTCGATTAATTAATCAAACATTAGAAAAATACGTGGCCCAGTAAAGAGAAGGGGAAATTGGCGGCTGCTGCTGCTGTCTCTGAGCTCGTGCCGAGTCCAACCTCGTGCGGGTTGACGACGGTACCAACCGGAATAGGGTTGAAGGTATTCTGGATTGCAACGCTAGGGTATACTTCGGCGAGCAACGATGGCTCACGAACTGTTTGTTGAAAGGCCTCTGAGACTATAACAGGGAGCTCCTGCGGCGGATGCGGAGGAGGCAGCGTCGGCATGACGCTAGCGAGACGCCTCTTCTTGGCCTCCGTCGAGTACTGCAGCTTCTTGGAGTGGACGAGTCTGGACACGAGCTGAGGCTCTTCGGCCATCTTGAGGAGGAAGGAGAGCATCTGACGCGGCTTCCTCTCGGTCGCCTGCAACCGCTTGCTCATCTGCTGGAGCTCTTCGTCGAGCACCATCTGCTCTTGCCGTAGCCGGTGGAGCTCCTGCAGCAGCACCGCGTCCTCCACTTCCCCTTCCATGTCTGCAGGCGCTGCCGTGTCTTTCTTTTCATCGTTGTTGATACCGCCGCTACTGCTGCCAGTAGCATCGTAAAATTGGCTCTTCTTGGTCCTTCGTGTGATTCGAGGGAGGAGGTCAATCTGCCCTCTGAGGAACAACAGATGAGCAAATTCCCATCTATCCGGATCCACCTTCCTGAATCCCTGATCCAATATGCAATCTAATAAAGTAAAATGGAATTAACCGAAGAGAAATTGACCAGAAATAATGCTGAGTGAGTACATAAGTGTTAAGCTGGCGGACGAAGCTGGAGAAGTTGTTATGCTTGAAGTACAAGGGCAGAAGAAGCTGAGAGAAGTCACTGGGATTGAGCACCAGGAAGCTGTTGTCCCCCTTCCCCCACCGGATCAGCAAATTCGTCCTCGGGTCGCTTACCATCTCATACGTCTTCGCCACGAAAGGTGCCACTTGCAAATTGTGATCCATCTTCTCCATTTCTATATATTTACTCAAATTATATACTGAAGCATGCAGGCAAAGAAGAACAAGCAACGCCCGAAGAGGCAACGAATGGACAATTGGGAGCCAAGCCAGTTCGTGCTCCTCTTCTTCTTTGCTCTCTCTCACCTATCGATTACGCTTTAATTTATAGCCTCTCGCTCAATCATCATATATAGTTTATTTAATTGCAGCTCTTCTCTCTCGTAGGCCACAAGGAGAATCCGGACGCCTACTGATTATTGATCCTTCGTAGCGAGTTGCGAACTAGAAGAGGTCACGGAATTCACTGTGCGTGCGTTGTTACGCTTTTCATTCGCGGACGTGTCTCATGTGGTCTAACAGTAGTTTGGTGTGTGTTTTTCTCCGATGTATATTGGCGTGCGTCAAACATCATACTCGTGGCAATGGCATGGGTGTCTTGTGGATCCAGCCTCAACAGTGACCTCGATCAGTCAAGTGAAACAGTAGATTTCTTGTTCTTATTGTCAATTTAGAAAGACAGACGCAATTTGATGCTCTGATTTAGCTACAATGCCCGCCGTCCTTTTGATTCCTTCACTTCCAATACGATAGTGTTAAATAATGCGTCAGATCTCCTTTCATAATCCATGCCCATATTTGCACCATTTAAGTGGCTACAGAGCAACATTTAATTCTGACTTTTTACGCAGGGAATTGAAGGTCCTCTCCTCCTTTATTTTGTAAATGTTTTTCCAAAGGAAAGTTTTACAAACAAAATTTTTATATGGATAAACTATTCCTCATCCTCCTCCAACTTCGCCTTGTTTTCCATGCCACGCTGATACTGTTAAAAACAAAAAGAAGTCTAAGAAAGTATTTTCTAAGCAAAGTGAAGAAAGAACTAGAGTACGAATTTTGCAGGTAGAATAATCAGTCAAACAAGAAACCGAAAGGAGAGTGTGCCGTGCCCCTGGAATTAGGCTACGCTGCCGTTTACCTCATCGACACCGTGATTAGAGATGTATGGAGTGTTGAGCAACAGAATTTTTTTCTCTTCTTTTTTACCTTTAGTTTTTCTCGATTGCCCATATGTTCATCGATTTCATTTGATGAACGAATCTCCATAATAAATATTCCGGGATCTTCTTTCGATAGGTCTCCATGGTGGCGACTGATTCATCAAGCATTCTAATCATTCATGAGAAGATAGTAACGAATCAGGGGAATGTGAGCCAACGGAATCACTTGGGCGGAATTAGGTGTATATAATATCCCCAAATCTCACCATCACTATCCTTCATTTCGTTTTTTTTATTGGATGATATATATAATTGGTTATATATATTTTGAAAACTGATATCTTATAAATTCAAGAAAATTTAAAAATATATTTAAAAAAAATCTAAAATCTAAGAAATTATTGAAATTCTAAAAACTATAAATTATTTTTGTTGAACCCGCATAGTGACAGTTAAAAAATCATAATTATTATAATATGAATATTTTTAAATATGTATCTAAGTGTGTATTATAATAATTATAAATATATATATAATATTAGAATTTCATAATTACTGCAATGAATTCGATAGGTCAGAATTTAAATAAAATATATATATATTGAAGGATAATTGAGCATTATATTATACATGAATTACTCAAAATGAAACTCCTCTTTTATATTTTCAAAAAAGGGGAAACTCTTTTAGCTTTCATCCCATTTAAATATATAAGGAGAGTTTTGATTACTAATTTATTAATTAATTTATTGTACAACTGATTTGATAGGGACGGAATCAGAATATTTATATAAGTCCTAAAAAATTAAGGGAAGGGCCGCCCATTCGCCCCATCCTTATACTCTTACACCTCAATTGCAAAAAATTAAAATAAAATAAACTATTAACTATTGCCAAATCTTGGAAGTGACATTTTAGAATCTGAAAAAGGTACATCAGCATTAATTGGCAGAAGATTAGTTTTTATAAGCCATAGAAATTTAAGTTACAAATTAATAAGGTTGACAAAAAAATTAGTTAACTATTGGTCATAAGATCTGGTGATGTCATCAGCAATAATTGGCAAGGCTACATACATTGAATTTGGCCCTAATTATTATTAAAAATAATAATCATAATAATATTTTTTTATATTTCTTATTTTAAAAATAGTTTTAATTCAATGTCATTATCATAACACAACGTGTAACAATCATAACAACTCAAATATATTAAAATAAATTATTTTTCAATTTAATTTGATAAAAATATTATATACATATATATATATAACAGTTTCATTTAAATATTTTTTATCAACTTAATTGAAAATTCTTAAATTTATTAAAATCACTTTAATTTTTACTATTTTAAAATAATTCTAATTAAATTTAAGTAATTTTAAATAAATTGATCACAAAATGTTCTATTATAATATTTTTAATCAAATCAAATTAATTTATTTTAACATATTCTGATAATTACAACTTAAAATATGCATATTTTAAAGATGAAAAATAAGTCGAGTAGTATTTATTTATGTTTTTAAATGCCCTTACATGTTTTTTTAAAATTATTTTTAACCGTTAGATTTTATACCGTCGATAAAAAAAATATCTATGCGATCCAGCAAGAAAATTGATATGCGACCGCAAACATGTAGAGGTCGAATTCCACTGGAGGAAGATGATGTTCTCATTGCAAATGCTATCGCAAGGGACCAGAAGCATTGATGAAGTTCAAGAACTAGATAACCCTAAAAGATGAAGTATTTAACTAAGTAACCCTAAATTGCCTAATAAATTGGCAACCTTTGATCATAGAATTATTGGTTCTAAGTTATATTTATCGACTTTGATTGATCACGATACTTTGCGTAGATTTACAAAGGTATAAGTCTAAGGGAATTAGATGTCATCACCAACTAGGTTTAATTGATTCAATGGACCAAATAGATACTTGGATGTGTCTTCTAGTCAATTAGAACCCTATAAGAAATTGGTGAGCTTTGAGTTACAATTTAGCACAAAATCATTCTGATAGTTTGCCTTGATTTAAAATTACAGCTTCAATATAACTCGTTAGTAATCTCCATCATACTTAGGGAGGAGAGTATATTAATGTTGAGATATTAATAGGCTTGTTCTATCCCTCCCTCTCACAAAATTCAGACTCAAACTATGTACCTAAAAGTTGCATTTAAGAACTACTCCCTCTTTATCTAGACCTATTAGAAAATCATCTTTTGAGGCATGATTGAATTGATTATTGCTGAGTATATTTATTGAAGTGAACAAGAATTGAATTTTGACGAAGACGAAGTTGAGATAATGTCCTCTCCGTACTAATCTTGGATCCACTAAGTGGCTATCCAGCAATAACCAAGATTAAGTCAACTACTGTGGCTTCTGAAACTTGTAGTCAATTCACGCATTATTTGAATTAGTATCTAGCTACCATTAACATTCAACTCGACGTCTAAAAGCAGTCACACATCGAATACCTGCATCAGTCACGCATTGCTGGTTCAATCATTAATAGATAATTGGAATTTCATATATGTTGGTGCGGAACGTGTCGTCGCCGGCGACGATGACGAACTCCGTATAAGAACCAGAGGAAGAGCAGAGCATAGGGAACAGATTGAATCATGGCAACTGAGAAGGAATCGGGGAATGCGAAGCAGCTTGCGCATCCTTCGCTGGATCAGGAAGCGGCCGCGGCCTGCCGGTGGCGCTCGGCCCATTACCTCCGCCGCCGCCGGTGCGCCTTCTGGTGCTTCGGGTGCTTTGGCGCGGCAGTGATCGTCCTCGGCATCACCGCCCTCGTCCTCGCCTTAACCCTCTTCAAGGTCAAGGACCCCGAATTCACCATCAACTCCCTCTCCCTCGCAGGCTCCCACTTCGCCGTGGCCAACGGCGCCGTCGACGACGACGTTCTCTCCGTCTTCCTTTTCAACTTCACGTTCGAGGCCGACGTATCCCTCAAGAACCCCAACGTAGCGTCGTTCCGGTTCGGGAGCACCGCGACGACGTTTTTCTACGAGGAGACGGCGGTGGGGGTGGCGTACGCGCCGGCCGGGGAGGTAGGGGCGGACCGGACGGTGAGAATGACGGTGAGGGTCGATGTGATGACCAATCCGGTGGCGAGGAGGATGAACGTGACGGCCGAGAAGCTAGTGACGGGGGTGGAGGTGGAGCTGAAGAGCTTGACGGAGGTGCAGGGGAGGATGAAGGTGTGGGGGATGTACAAGCGGGACCTAGACGTGAAGGTCAGTTGCGATATCACGCTGCAGGTGTCGATGGCGTATCAGGGCATCAAGAACACACGATGTTCTGCAGCGGTCGAGTGAGCAGGATCGAATTTAATTGAAGCATTAATATTTAGCAAAGATCTACTCTTTGAAGATTGATTTTATAAGAACGATACAATTAATCATAGTGGTAGAAAGATATATGTTTACATTGTATGTTATTCATTTTCGGTGTAATGGTTCGATGCATTCTCAAGAAGGAAGGAGCTTTCGTTGTGACCTTCGCTTCTTATCAACATGATCTTATTGATGCGGTGGAATCCTGTTACTCTGACGTGGTATTTCTAGCCACAGATCAAGTTAATCTGTAAAGGTACGAGTCAAACGAAGGTCCAAGTTTAAGTTAACTTGGCGTGACGAGTAATATGAGTCCAGGAGAAACAATTTCATCAGGTGATGAGATAGCTAGCTGTCGCCTCCGACTCTAACTGTACATCAGGTTCAACAGGGACTCAGTCTTGGATCATAGTCATCTCGGTTTCGACCCTCTCGATCTTGACCATCTCAGATTCGATTATATGGCCACTCGGCCACTCAGTCACTCGCCCTTGACCATCTCAATCTCAGCCCTCTCGATCTCGACCATCTCGGACTCGCCCACACGACCATCTAGCCACTGACTACTCGATCACTCAGCCTCTCGCCCACTGGATCTCGACCATGTCAGTCTTGGCCCTCTCGATGTCGGCCATATCAGATTTGACCACTCGACTATTCGACCACTCCCTCTCTCTCGACCATCTTGGTCTCAGTCATCCCATTCGACCATTCAGTCATCTCGACTACATGACCTCTCAGTCCCTCGACCATATGACTACTCGGTCCCTCCATCTCTCTCAGCCACTCGGCCATCTCGACCACACGGTCTCGATCATCTCAGCCACTCAAGCACTCCAATTCTTCGACCACCTAACAGCTTAGCAACTTGACCGCCTCATCTCAACACCTCCCCATACCTCACACAGAAGCTGCCAAAAATCCTAAAACGTGCGATGTCTACCAAAGGGTCAGGGTGGTTATGAGGTTGTCAGACCTGATTCCTCGAATACCTTCATACCTGCACATACAATTAAAAGGTAAGAATAATCAACAACTGTCGAATCACATAGCGGTTATAAGGTTAACAAATTAGGTCCCCAGATGTCTCATGTCGAGGTCCCATATCAGTAATTGTCAGAATTGATCTTTTCGAGTCCGACCGATGAGTTCTCCTGGGTCGACGTGGAGATGCCTCTCCTATAGATATATATGCTCTTTAACATGTATAGAAAATTCTTTCAGCAATTTCATACACCTCTTCTTCTGTATTATCATCTTTTTTCATGAATACTAATTTGAACGTCAGAATGGTTTATAGGAAATTCTCGACACCAATCTAACCTTCTCGCTCATTTACTTTTAGGTTACTTCACCGACAAAAATGAGATCTCGCATGATTCGAACGCTTTACTAGTTGATAGTTTAACTGTCTACCACATCCGACCGAAACAGTCATCATCAATTGATGTTATCAACAAGAACTGGTCTCATTTTATATTGATATCCACTTTGCCAAAGACGAATTGAGTAAAATTCACCGATCACTGGTATCATCAATATACAAATAAAAGAAACAGAGCAAGAGCAGAGGATAATGGAGTTACTCGTATATAGAAACAGAGCAGGAGCAGGGCACGGCGTATAAAACCATGGGAGAACAAGGTGGGAGTAGAGAAGACGAAGCCCCTCCCCATCGCGCAGTACACCTCCACTGACCTCAGACGAGGAAAGCAGCACCGCCGAGTCAGCTCTTCCCGTGGTTCTCGGTCCCGCGGCTGCTGTGGCTAGGCTGTTATGGTCCTCGGGATGACCGCTATTGTCCATGCCTTCACCCTCCTCCAGCTCAAGTGGCCCAAGCTCGCAGTGAACTCCCTCACCTGGACAGGCCCTTTCAGGAGCAGCACGACAGCGTTCCTCTATAACGAGACGGTGGTGGGGGTGGCGTACGCGCCGGAGGCCGAGGATTGATCGATGAACGTGACTATGGTTCTAACGATGACTCCGTTCGTGAGGACGATGAACTTCACGGCGTCGAGGCCGATCAATAAATCAGTAGTTTAATATTGATCAATTAATATTATCAATGTATTTTTAATTAAAATTAGAAAGTAAAAAAATACAAATAGAATGACCTCGTATTATCATTTTAATATGAGAAAATATCATCAAAATATTTTACTTTGAAAATTATTTTAATGAAGTTCTACCGTTTAAAATCCATAAGTAAAAAATCGTAATTTAAATCCTCAAGGTATTAGTAGTCACAAACTATCATTTCCATCACTGAATAATAATAAAAAAAAAGAGCACAATTGGTAGTAGTATAGTTTGAATTTCAATTGGGGTAAATATTTTTAATTATATATAAGTTGTATTTTAATTTTATTTGATAGTTAAATTAGAGAGGAAAATAATTTATTTAATATCAAAAATATACCTATGCAATAATTATTCCCGATGTAATAATATCATGCACCAATTAAGTTGCTTTTGTCCACTGTTCCACCCGTTGGATGATTAAGCAATCAAACAATCCATACACGAAACTACAGTGATGAGTAAAAATTGCAATGTGTTAAAGAATTAATTTTTAATAAAAAAATTACACATTAAATACTTTTATATTAAAATTTTATTTATCAACTTACTTAAAACTATTTAAATTTAATTAACATCGCTTTAACCAGATTAAATTTAGTATAAATATTTATAAACTATATAATAGCTATAATGGTGTAGTAAAGATTTAATAATTGTTAAAAATAGTAAGTATTATTAAAGAAAAAAAAACACAACTTTGGATTCCTACTGCCTTTAATTGGACATTCCCACTGCTTTATAGTCGTGGGCTTCATGTCTTCTAAAGCATATTTTAACTGACTTTAATTTTCTATTCCAAATAATTAAAATATACATAAACTTTGATACGCCGTGCAAGATAAACAAAGCGAAATCTAGCGCAATGATGAGTCAAAGTTGAGCAGCTCCGTCTCGGCTGTGATCGAGTAGCACAAGTCATTATTCGACTGCTGCAAATACTGCTCCAAGTGAAGTCGCCTGCAGGTGGCTGCAGCCCTCTCTCGGTGGAAGCGTTGGCTGCTTCGTGATCGTCATTTCATGCATGCAGTGGCATTGGAGAAGAACCCTATGCTAACTCATCCATGAGAAAGCAGGCAAATTTTCCAATGTCAGTGTGACCACAAGAGGGAGAGAGAGAGAGAGGATGAAGGAAATGGAGGCAATTAGTGGGGTAGAGAGAGGAGCGAGGGGTGGTGGCTCATTTTTTTTTTCAGTGGTCAAAGCTTTTATTGTTCCGGTCATTGTCTTCACTTTTCTTTTCAGAACTGAAACAACAAAAAGAACGGGAGGATTTCGTGTTGCCGATGTCCTAACCTACGCGCTCGCCCCTTGGAAAGCCAAGGGAAAGAAGGTAAGAGACGACCTCTGCTTCCGAAAAAGAAAAACAAAGACTGTCGCCAGTTACTTAAATATTCAAAAGGATGGCACGATTTCCAACACTTGGAATCATTCAGGTCTTTGTCGTCTCCCGGTGCTCTTGTCCTCTTCCTCGCCATCATTCCAGGACCATAATTGGTTGGTTGCATTGCTTCGGGGTGCATCAAGAACATATCAGATCATTAGATGTCTTAGAAGACGAGCAGTCGAGTAATCAAACGACCACCAGAATTCTTTGTAGTTACAAACGTTACATGGAAATGTACGTGGAAGGGAGCGCAAGCGGTTTTTCGCGCGAACCGCTGACATAAACGCGGAGTAAACAGTGTGATAGATAAAGAAATGACGGGATTTGATTTTCATGGTGAATTGAAATCGATCTCCGTTTTAATAAAAATTCAGAACGGACTATATGATCATACGACGTGGCTGCAGCTGTTGCTGGATTCTGCTAATCTGCCGTCGCCGGGATCGCTTCTTGATCGAGTAAGCGGCGACTCGGAACCTGCAGAGAGAATTGACCCCGCGAGTTAGATTATTACACATGGGGGTGGTGGGGATTCGACCTCGAGAGATGATGGTACCTTTGTTGAAGGAGCGCTTGCAGTGGGCGATGGCGCTTTGGATGCCGTCTTGCTGCTCCAGGAGCGAGTCGTCGCGTCGCCCGGACACCAGCGACGGAGAGCGGAACGAGACGGCGGCCGACGCTGATCGGCTCTTCCTCAGCCGTCGGCACACCACCCTCAGCCCCGCTGGGATGTTCGCATCTCGAACCTTCAACGATCGCTTGCAGCCACTCGCCGCCGAAGATTGATCTTTCGGGTGATCTCCGAAGCTATCCTCGCCTAGCTCCCCGGCGGGCCGCACCTTACCGGCGTCGCTGGATCCCAGCGGCCCGGAGAAGCGTAGCTTGTTGCCGTAACGCTTAGAGAACCGGACATAGAGCGGCTTGATCTTGCTGATGTATCGCCGAAGCACGTCCTTAGGAAGCCGACTCGAGCCGGAGCTGCTGCTGCAGGAGCTTCGGGAGCTGATGTCCCTGGTGAAGTGGGGCGCCTCCTCCTCGGTTTTGAAATTCACGAACGGTTTGTCAGCGGGATCAGCTCGCGGGAAGCTCGAATTCGATTTCCTGCGGAATCCCAGCTTGAAGGCGCGAAACTTGGCGACGGGTTTGAGAAATCCGGAAACTTGAGGCCTCGACGGACCTGGCTCCGACGCTGCAAAATCACTGAGCAAAGGCGGCTGAAGCGGGAGGAGGCTACCTTTGAGGAAGAGGTCGTCAGAGAAGACGGCGACGGCGTCGATTCGTCGGAGGCTGCCGCCGCCGCCTTCAAGATCGCACCTTGCACTCTCTGGGGACATCGCGAGCTCGAACTCGTCTTCCTCCTCATGCCGCGCTCCATCCGGCAGTGGTAAGGTGAACTCGAGGTCGAAGAAAGGGCCGTCGTCCTCACAATCTCCGCCGCCGCCGACGACGTCAACGGTGGTGGAGATGGTGGTGGCGACGATGGCGGCCCGTCTCGAAGAAAGGGAAAGTGGTCCGCCTCCATGTTTAGCTTGAGTGAGGAGTCTGAGGAGCTTCATGGCGCTCGCTCGCTGTGGGCTACGGCTTTGCCTTTAGGGATTTGCTTTGAGGGCTTTTGTAGTTGTGGAGGGAACAAGAAGAAAAGATCAAAAGGCAGGCTCAAGCTAAAGAAGGTCACGCATGCAATAGGGGGCGTGGTCCTGGTGCCGTGCATGAGCGCGCTCGGGCGCGGCGCGGCTCCTTCAGCAGCAGAGCGAAGGAGAGCAGTGGCATCAAGCTGACAGTAGTAGCCGCGTCATGAATCAGATTCGGATTCGGATTCGGATTCGATTGGAGAGCGAGAGCGAGAGGGAGAGCACGGCTGTCTGCTCTCCTTCCTGCCCGCCTTTGACCTGAGCCTGTGGCCTACGACAGGATAAAGCGACGTGATCTCAGCTGGCACGCTTCACGCGGGAGATCACATCCGCCGCTCATTTGACTCGATGCCAAAAAAAACAACCTTTTTTCCTACAGACAGAAAATCTAAATTATATTGCTAACACTTTTTTAGAACTAAATGTTTTTATTCTGTTGCAAGATAAATTTCAGGATGTGCATCAAAATGATGTGCAGCTAAACGTGTACTAGAAAAGTCCCCCATAAAGTGGTAAAATCAAGTAGGCGAAAAGGATTGGATATGTGCTCATATTTCTGAATCATGTCACTCATGCAAGGCAATGGATTGCATAACGATTTGCTCACAAGGTAAATAAAGTTTCCAAAAGGAATTGAAGTCGTCTTTTTATCTGTTTGGAGATGACTAGTGTGACTAAGTGCGAGGCATGTGCAGCACTGAGCTTCTCCAAAGCAGAGGGAGGAGGGGAGTCTCAAGCCTCGGCAAAGACTTGGCAGCTTTTACTTTCTTCTTTTTCATTTCTTTTTTCATGGGTGGAAATTTCCAAAATGTCCTTTTCATTTATCATCAAAAAGAGACCTTACAAACATGAAAAATATGACAATATATATATTTTAATATTTTAACATGTCCTTTTTTCCCCTCCTTTTTCACACTCCACAATTTAAATACAGATTTGATTTGATATGACGGAGGCAGGTATTGCGGCAGGGCAGCAGCAGATGTTATCATCACACTAGCCTCAGATTTTAGGACTACGACAGTGATACTATACGGTGGCAGCTGAAGTGAAATCTAGTGCAAGAACAATTATAGCAGCAGCAGCAGAAAAAATGGTCCTTTTCTAACTCCACCTACTTGCTGGGGACACTTCGACTGTTCATGATCGGTAGGAAGCAAGAACGTTGATGATCGATGCATCTTGTCTGCTTTCATCTGCAATACTGGATGGTCCATGTAACTGCCCAGCTAAATTCTTACAACCACCAAATTTATTTCATATGAGACAACAATTTGGTTTATTATATGATCCAGCAGTCATCATGGTGAAAAATGTTAGGTTTTCACCTTACTTGTTTGGAACAGAGTATTATTAGGTGCAGACACTGACAAATATTTCTTCCTTTGTGTCTGAAACTGACAAATATACCAGCCACCTGCTCCAAGGTTAATTTGGCTGTATCGAACCGTGTGACAACAAAATGTCAAAATTCTCCATATTTTTCTCAATAAATCAAGAACCTCTGAAATATGACAAGTAGTTGATCGCTGGCAAGAAATCAAGCTCAGAGCTGAAATATAGTGTGCGCATTTACCAAATGCTCAACCCATTACATCATTATGTCGAAATTCCTTCTTACCAAGAGCGTCCGGTTTGTCTAAAGTCAGAGCCTTTCATTTCAAATTCTCATAACCAACAACACATGTTTTGTAACTAGTGGACCAGAGGTATTGGCTTTATAATGGACATTTCTTTTTCTGTTCCATCAACTGCAAAATGTAACAAAGAAGCATAAGTTAACCAAGCATGGTGGAATGCACACTGAAGTGCTGGAAGAACTTGTCAAATCAAGGTCCATTACCCAAATAACAAGCAGCAAAATTAAGTCAAAAAAAATACTAACATCTTACCCGTGGCCATCCGAGAAAATGATAACTGAATGAGCTCCAGAGATCCTTGTACCAACTTGCCCATGCCTTAGTCTCTGGATATCATGTTGCTGAAGTAGAAGCAGATTCCTTAATTTAAGGTGAGCCACACATGTTGAAACTTGCAAGATACATTTGCTATTTTCGATCTTTTTTCAATCAAAATTCTTGGCCTTTACAGAGCATACAATCTTCTGGTGGGTCTACGGTAAGGATTACTGCTGTCCTGTTATTGGAATTCAACAGCAGATACAATTCAAAAGGTGACATGATTGCACATTGAAAGTTACTCCTGCATAATTCCGAGCAACCGTTCTCAAAATCTAATCAAAAGCTGCTGCTGCTGCTTCGTAGAAAAATGAATACCCTCAGGAAACCTGCAAACGAAGGTCCCACAATGTGCTGCTTGTCACTGGGAAGCCAGGCAAAGGTCAGGATCACCAGTCTGATTCAAGCTTGAGCTATCGGACCATTTCAATGTGCAATCCTGAAGTTGGTTAGGTAGGCTGAGATCTATTTTCAGATGGTGGACCCACAAGTACAGTAATCCCTTAATCAGGCGATTGCACAATTGGCCAAATAAATTAACCAAGGATCTAAACATGCATGAGGATGAACAGAAACAAAAATCAGAAATTTGCACAATTGGATTTGCACACAGGAAGTAAAGGTGGATGTAGAAGAACATAGGGCCTGCCGACATCTGCCAATTTAACAAATTTAAAGCATGTGCTAAAGTAAAAGCCAACGAAAATCACTTTTCACTTAAACTAAGAAATAAAACACCAGAGGAAATGGAAAGTATCGTGCAAAAGAGAACTCTAGTAAATCCCCAAATGCTGAAGAACTGAGGTAACTGTCATAATCTTAGTATATATAGATCCTCCTTGCCAGACAATTCAAATAGACCACTCTGTGTAATCTCCAATTTACATTAGATACTGACATCATAATCAGCAGCATCCTTTACAGTTTCCTCGATCAACAATTCCTACGCTACCACACTCATTCTTTTTTCATGATCAATAATCAATGGATAATCACAATTACTATACAGTAGATCTGTTATTTATCTGAACTCATATGGTCTTGCACAGCGGCACAAGCTATATAGCTAATTCTGAGTAGGAACTCTAAAATGTTTTGGAGCCACCTCCTGAAATTTTTATCACTTGGAACTATCATGTTTCCATTCTCATTATTAGGTCTTAATCCAAGTAATGGCCGTAAAAAAACAATTATGCACAGTAACCAACACAAAAGAATGCCACTTCTGGAGCATTCACGGCAGTTACTGCTTCAATCTCTTCCATTTCCAAAACTGCATTTTTAATATCAATCTTAGATAAACAGGCATGAGAAAATCTATTCATCTCTATTTAATTTATCAAAGTAGTATGATCTGAGAATATTGCAACAAATACCAGTCAATCACTTTTAGTTTCATATGTCACACAAGGCACACTAGAGGGATAAGATTCATGTAACTGACCCCAAACAGCTGGCAGTTAGATAATGACAACAAAATGGGCACAATCCACATTTACTTTCCAACAGTGTTGATGTAGTCCTGCTTATAAAATTACATGTCATCAATGCATAGCGGAATCAGTATCAAGTTCCTTACCCATAAACAGTAGACAGTTCTTCTCGGTCAGTAAGCCCACCAAAACTAGCAGGAATGGTCTTAATGTCAACATTTAAGTATGTATAATCTAGATCTAGTGAACCCAATTCCAATTCAACATCGAATATAGAAAAGTCATCACTGGATGGCCCAGATGATTATCCAAAAGGCAAGAATTAGCAGTCATTCATATGACAAACAGTCTTGTATGATCATGTAGTGGTTGGCACAATGGGTAAAGTGCAATCCGGTGCACGAAGCTCCCATTAATGCAAGATCCTGGAGAAGGGTCTATCGTACACAGTCTTACCCTGCATTGCAAGAGATTGTTTCCGTGACTCGAATTCGTAACTTCTAGGTCACACGGCAACAATTTTATTGTTGCGCTAAGGCTCCCCTTCTAGTAGTGGGTACAGATAAAGAAAAAAAATCAAATTCAGATTTTACTTAAAATAGACCATGAGGTTTCTTTTCTCCCAATAAATAATTCGCAATGAGCATTCTCTAGGTAAACCTAATAAACCTTACTTCATAGAAGTCATTGTAGATCACAGATGTACTTAATCTTTTAGTGCCTTTCCTGATATTAGTTAAAAATCAACACTAACCGCCTCAAATTTTTTTCCCATGTAAAGAATCATGTAGTAAACTGGAAGCCAATGCAGACAGCTTCTCTGAGTAAAATGGGGTGCAATTGCAACATAATATCCCATTCCACTTGAAAGCTAAAAAAAGATAAATCAATTGGTCAAACAAAACCATCCATTATTGACAATCCTTCTCACTTCAATAGCATGTCTCTGTTTTGCCTATTTAATTCTTTATGCACACTAGTTGATGTAAACTATTTCACTCTAGATAGAATCTATGAGCAAGAGGAAGAAACAAATTAAGGTTGTTTGTTTGCTTAGCATGCCATCAGCTTTACTTCAGGTATGGGCTAGTCAAATAGCCAGGATGTAAGTCTAACTCCATCCTTGAGTCAAACCATGACACCCAGTTTCAGATCACGGATCATGACAAGGAAAACGGTCAACTTCCAACATCTAGAGCAACTCAAACAAGGAATCTTCCACAAACCATTTGGACACAGTATTATGAAACACCATTAACATTAGTTCTCCCTGATGTATATGTAACTGGAAGCATCTTTTAATTTGCTACAATTTTGGTTCTAGCTGGAAGAGATGCTTGGCAGCTGCCACTACACTAGGATGATCAAAATACAATCTGGAAGCACTAAGCAAGGCACCCCTTAAATAGTATGATTTTTCAGATCCTTGAATCATATTTTTGACTAAATTGTATGCATCAGACAACCTTCCAGCTCAGTATACATATTTTCCATTTAATATTTTACTTGATGCGGTCATAATTCCACACTCTGTATATGCATCCATAGGAGAGTTGGAACCATCTTTAATTCAGAGCGTATTTTGCTAGCCTGAGCATGAATGCCCATTATTATCTTTAGGAAGCGAATGCAGGACACAGCAGAGAGCCAAATGAAAATTATAAATTTTCAAACGGGAGACTCAAAACCTTATTGATGGTGCTAATCTCAGCACAGGGTTTCACTAATTTATATTTGAAGTAAATAAAGTCTCTCATTTCCTCATCTCTGACAAGAATGCTCAGTGAAGCATTCAACATTCTACAGTTGGCACGCATGATCCTAGCACAGAGACTATCGACGTGTTTGGTATTCCGATGCAAATCCCAAGTACTTGTCCTCTGTTAAATTTACCTCCCTCCCAATAACCCAAATTCGCACAAGCAAGAATCACATTAGCGAAAATAGATTGAGAAAGGATTATCTACGTTCCATGACTATCCAATTGAACAAATTGAGAGCTTCACGTGACTGGTTGTCTTGGAACACCAATCATACCACTCAAGATAGCATTCTAAATCTCCATCCTGTTAAAAAAAAATCCATACCTTTCAACCAAAGCAACCGATGAAAGCAAGTTTGATACAAAACCAAGCATGATTGCAGAGGCGTGAGTGAGAGCAACATCCAGGGTAGATTCATTAGGGAAAATCCCGCGGCTAAGACCTTACGTGCGGCTGCAATACCAACGTGTGTCCGTCAGGCTCATGCTGAACAAGATGTTAGCACCACCATCTCCAGGTTTACGTATACACCCGCCGAGTTGCTGGAGGCATCCCTTGATAAGGAGGGCATTCGTTGAACACGCCCTCGTCGGCCATCGTTGCACACCTGTCTGGCAGCTGGGACGCGGCTCGAGTGGATGCAATCGGCGAGGAGGAGCCTTCGGAGGTGGAGATTGTGGCAGAAGCGAGAGTCGAAGAAATCGGCGAGGAGGAGACGTTCTGGCGGAAGCGAGAGGCAATGGCGCGGGTGCAAGATCCAACGATCATGGGCCTGGCCCAACGCGGAGACTGAGTCTTCTCTTGGCTAATTGGGCCGGGCCCGACGCTTGCTTATTTGAATCTTCCCCATCAATCGAATTAGTGGAGAGCTTAATGCTCCGGCGACATTCCCGTGAAGCCAATTCAATGCAACTTCATTAATTCCTCCCTTGCCTTTCCCTCCCCGTGATCACACTTATTGCCCTTTCGCTGCCCCACGCTCTCGCTCCACGTATAAAACCTCCCTTCCCTCCAAATTCCCATCCAAAATGGCCGCCGTCGCAACCTTCTCGTGCCTTCTCATGCTAACGTTTGTTCCCCTGTTCTCGTCGGAGTACACCGTGGTCATGCCGGATTCCTCCTCCCCTCTCGTCGATACCCCGCAAACGGGCTTCTCCGACCGCGCCCGAACCGACCCCGCCGAGCAGCGCGCGGTGTACGCCATCATGGAGGCCACCGGCAACGGGTGGGCCACATCCATCCCCGACGTGTGCCGCGGCCGCTGGCACGGCATCGAGTGCATGCCCGACACCGAGGATGTCTACCACGTCGTCTCCCTCGCCTTCGGCTCCCTCTCCGCCGACACCGCCTTCCCCACCTGCGACCTTGCGCGCGCCGGCTTCTCCCCGGCGCTCCTCGCGCTCCCCCATCTCCGCTCCCTCTTCTTCTACCGTTGCTTCGCCGGCGGCAACACCCGACTCCCGGCCTTCCTCGGTGGGCTCGGCCCAATGCTTCGCTCTCTCGTCGTCCGAGACAACGAGCTCACCGGCGGCATCCCGGAGGAGCTCGGGAACCTCACCGGGCTCCGCGTGCTCGACCTCCACGGCAACGGGCTGAGTTATTCCGTTCCCACTTCGCTTCGGCGGCTGACGCGGCTCCGATTACTCGACCTCAGTTATAACCAACTCAACGGTCCGCTGCCGGATTTCAGCTTCCCGGATTTGACAGTCATGGATGTCAGCCACAACCACCTCCAGGGACGGATTCCAAGCTCGATTTCCCAGTGCAATTCCTTGGTCAAAATCGATTTCAGCCAGAATCTTCTCGCCGGCCCAATTCCGCCATCGCTCAGCGAGCTGACGGTCCTAATTCTACTGGATTTGAGCCACAATCGACTCTCCGGCCCATTCCCCTGCTCTTTCCCTAACTCATTGACCACTCTGCTCCTCAACAGCAACCCCATGAGCTCGGCCACGATACCAGAGAAGGCATTCAAGGGCATGACGGAGCTAAACACTCTTGTGCTATCCAACATGGGCCTGCGAGGACCCATACCCGAATCGATTGGAGAACTAGAAAAGCTTCGGGTTCTATATCTCGACGACAACAAGTTCAACGGTTCATTGCCCAGAAACTTGATGAAGCTGCAGAAGCTAAGCGAGCTGAGAGTGAACGACAACATGCTCGCCGGACCGATCCCCATCGGCCGGGAACTAGTGTGGAATATGGGCCGGAAGCTGATGGTTCACAACAACTCGGGGCTGTGCTATGATCTGAGCAATGGCAGATACGAGGGGATGGAGTCGATGTCGGGCGTCAGGTACTGCGAGGGAGAGAGGCCGGCGGAGGGGGAAGAAGGGAGGCACGCGACGAAGCATTATGCGGTGGCGGGGCCGGCGATGGTGAAGCGCACTCCTGCCTCGTCCTCCGCCGCTTCGAGCTCGTCGGACTCGGTCCCTGGATTCGTCGTTGCGGTCGCTGAGTTGCTGTTCTTTGTAATAGTCTTTTTATAGCTTCAGCCTTTGTATGTAAATATTACTTCTTCAACAGAACGCAAGGTAAAAATTTCTATCACTGTGGTTTTCCTTTTTCAGTCACTGGTCCATCGCTGCAATCATTGAGGTTGCATTCGATATGATTTAAACTTTTCTATTTCTGCTAGATCAACACATAATTATAGTAAAAAGAACACTAGATATGCATTAGATTTTATCAAAAGGAGGTTTGTTTTCTTTAAAGGAAAGCAAATGCAAAGCTCAAGCAAGGTTGTATTCACTGGCGACGCCGACACGAGAACCGACGACGACTTGGATCCACCGTTAGTCATTATTTATTTATTTATATTTTTATTATATGTATTTGAGTAACACGATCCAATTTATCCGATCAATCTTATAATCCTAACGCCATGTGAGTCATGTGACAGAATTAATTAATTAATGGCATTAAGTGATTTTACGGTTCTATCCGATTGGGATTCGGCGAGCTCAATCGAGATAATTGTGAGCTCAATCATGGGAGACCTGACCATATTCGCATCGGGTCCACTCGCAGTGAAATGCAATGAGTGCTTCATCACCCGTCGCATTATTTAAATAGAAATAAAATAAAATCCAAAAACAAAAAGTGCGCTTCCCGGTACCGAATCGTCTCCGTCGTGTCCTCTCTCTTCCTTCTTCAGAATCGAGGGAAACTGGAAACAAAAATCGCATCTTTACTTCGAAACCTTTGAGTCTTTCTTGCTTCGTCGGTTTGGGCGCCGGATCACAGCGGCGGAGAGAGGAAGGATGCAGCAACTTGGGCCCGAGAGATCGGCCATGACCTTCGACGAGGTCTCTTTGGAGCGGAGCAAGGGCTTCGTCCAAGCGTTGCAGGTGAGCCTGATTCTCCTCCTAACCCGATGGCCTCTTTGTTTTTTTTCTTGCTGTTTAATGGCTTCTTGTATCACTTGCTGGATATTTGTTTCTTTGTTCCAGTTTTTATTTCGTGCTTGCCGTAATTGGGCCTGCTGGCGATTCTAATTTGTCGCTGTTCTATCGCTTTAGGTTACTTGATTCTCACGATAATTTTCTTGCTACGCAATAGAGTGGGAAACAACCACCACAAATCATTTTTTGGTTGTATTAACAATTTTTGCTCTTATATTGATATAATATGGTCTGTAACACTCGAAATACTTCTTTGATCATGCTTAGGAACTCAAGAATTTGAGGCCTCAGCTTTATTCTGCTGCGGACTACTGCGAAAAATCTTACCTTCACAGTGAACAGAAACAAATGTAGGTTTTCTCTTCTTGTAATTATTGTTTAACTGTTTTTCTTTTGTCTGTTTCTTTCTTTCAGTTTGTTACAAATATTGTCTTGAATACATTTATAAGGAATCTACATTATTTTCCCCTTTAGCACTTTTGAACATCTAGAAAGCTCATAAGGTCTTGTCAAGTTGTACTAATTTAATATTTTAGATGGCAAAGTATAGCTGTTCTGAAGTTGTCTGTGTGAAGTATATGGTGGATATTTCTAATTTCTGTATTTGAATTATGGCTTTCAGGAAATCTGATATTGCACAACCGATTATCTTTTGGTTGTTTGCTTACGTGATCTGTGATCTTGCGCTTTCAGGGTATTGGATCATCTGAAAGAGTATGCTGTCCAAGCCCTTGTAAATGCTGTTGATCATCTTGGTACAGTTGCTTACAAATTGACAGAGTTTTCTGAGCAACAATCATCTGACATCTCAACCGTAGAGCTGAAGATTTCATGCCTATCTCAGGTTAATGTGCCACAAAATAGAGCAGATTTTTTTTTTTTTTGTATTTCACTAAGACTTCTTTTTAATAATTTTCAGCAAATACTTACCTGCCAAACTTTCATCGATAAAGAAGGTCTTAGGCAGCAGCAACTGTCTTCAAGAACCACACCGAGGCATAAAAAACATTACATACTTCCGAGTATGATTTTAAATTAAAATTTGCTATTTTCTGAAATTGTTTAAACAATATATATAATTCTTTCACTTTAATTGCTAAGTTAGGTCCCATCCACAAACGTCTAGAGAACATTTCAAACTTACCAAAGGGTAACAGTTCAAGTCATGTTCAATCAATGCCTCTTCCTCAATCTAATGGTGTGTAGTTTTTTTCATCTATGTATGTTGATGTTGGTCTTGCTCTTATAACAGTTTTTGCTGAATCTCAAGCTTTTTTTTTTTTTTTTTGGTTGGCCAATAAGGAATTCTTACACCCAAGACTTTATCTTGGCACCTTGCCTCGGATAACAGCCCTGCACCGAGCAAAGAGTCATGGACATCACTTTTGTAGTCCCTGGATTTCTTCCCTGAATTCTAATTCACACAATTTTAACTTTGCATCTTTCTATGGATAATTCTTTGTCTCTTGCCTTCTGACAGGGTTGAAGATTCTAGAGCTCAAAATGTGACTATGGATTCTCTCCATCCTTCAGGTATCTTGCCTTTCAACAGCTTCTCATTCATGTTCTCTCTTTTGATATTCTCACTCATTTTACTGAAGTCCATTCAATTGTAAATAGAGCATGCTGCGCCAGTGTCCTTATCAAGTCATCTTCAGGCTGCCAAGGGAAATGGTACTAGTGTGAAGGTGAGAATTTTCTAGATGATGCATAAGTCTGCATATCCAAAGAATCTCCTTCTTCATTAAGGCAACATTCATTGTTATAGCTCAAACACTTGACTGTTCAAAATGTTAATAATAGTAAATGATCAATCCTCCATTCATTCAAATTAAGGCAGCATTCATGATTCACTATGCAAAAATCTACACAATGTAGTTTAATTTCGTTGTTTGTTCAATTTGTTAGCAAACATTTTGTATCATGCATTTTACTTTTTATTCTGGAATTGTTTTCATAAAATGTAGCACTTGATAGAAGATATGAATATCAAGCTTTTCCAATATGTATCAGCTTTTTGAGCATTATGGCTATCTTAAAAAAAAAAGAAATCATTTTAATGAGACCTAAGATGATTAAATGAGACACTGATTGGTTGAAGAATATATGTATTATCTTTCTTAGCAGCATCTGTCATACCAATATGCCCTTTTGAATCCTTGGGGTTGCCCCACATATACAGAGAAAGATATTGTCATGCCCACAACTTGGATAATTTTTTTTCAGAAGTAAACATGAGTTTTTTTATCTCACATTTTTCTTCCTCTCCTGATTCATCTTTTCATGTCCTTTGATATGTCTCTCGGAAGATTGTTTACTCATGCACTGAACTTATAAAAACAAGATGTTTTTAACCTGTGTGAACTTAATATGACTGATCTACTTGTGATACTGACCCTTAAAATTTCCAAGATCCTGATATTTCCCATGTATACACGAAGATATAGTTATGGCCTCCAATGACTAACATACTCACATAGCATTATTCTACAATCATGATAGCCAAACTGTGTCGTATGATTTTGCTAAAATAAAAAGTGGAAGATGAGAGCTCTTCAACATTGGTCTTATGTGGCACACACTAAATTAAATCTGTGACAATGTGTTCTTAGTGGAAGCAGGACGAAATGGAGGCTACAAAATCTCTATCAGAATTCATGTCATTCGACAAGTCTGTACGGGGTGAGATCAGCCAGCCTCCTCCTCGTGGCAAGAACAGATTTTCAGCATTCTTTCCTAGAAACAAGAACTTCAAGCCCAAAAGAGTTCCAGTCTCCTAATGGCATTTACTGATACGAAGTTCCCCCGTTTCCATGGTTGGTGCAGTTGTGTCATGGAGCGAGTAAGCATATAGTTTGTTGGGTTACTGATGAGTGGATCTGTTGCTTCCTCATTTGTCAGTTTGCATTGTTTCAGAGGGTCTGTCCGGCTCAACATGGTTTGTTTAGAAAAAGTTTCACCTGTTTGTATGAGAACAAAACAAACGATATGCTGTGTGGTATGAGAATTTTTTTTGGGGTTCTGTGTGGTTCACCATTATTTGTACCAGTTCTTTTGCACTCTCTAGTTATCCATGGAAACGAAAGCTTAGTTCCGAAAGTCTCACATTAAATATGTATATATATAAAAAGATTATTAGAGGGTGACATCTATTTCCCTTGTGTATTTAATTTTTTTTCATAATATATGCATTTTTCGTGGAAGTGGAAGTAGCATTAAGTATTCAGTTAAAATTGAATTAATCAAAATCAAATAAATTAAAAATTTTTAACTAATCAAATCGGTCAAATTTTTAAATAAAAATTAAATAAATTAAATCGATAAAATATTGATTAATTCAATCAAAAAGTTAAATTAATTAAATTTTTTAAATATTATGAAGATTTATCGATGAGTTAGAAATTTATTGATTATTTTTTATTTTAATTTATTTAATTTAATCGAATAAAAAATTTTAAAATCAAAATTGAAAATTAATTGTTATAACTGATTTTTTTAAAAAAAATTAAAATTTTAAAATAATCAAATAGAATTTTTAAATTTGATAGATTTGATTTATTTATATAATTTAATTAAATTTTCGTTCACCTTTAATTTTCAATGTATTCTCATCCTAAATTCCAGCTCAGCTTGCAAGATTGGCAATTAAAACGCCCACTATGAACTAAGCCCGTTCGATAGGGACAGACCACTATTCACGTGTTCCTAGACGGCTAGGTCGTGCTGTCTCACGTGCGGAAGCTGGCGACAACCGGATCCCACGTTACCGATCGCGTTCGTCGACTCGCGGGGCGGGTACAGATGGGGACAATTGCAAGTTCCGTAAACAGATGTGAAGAAGTGTCAATTTCACGTAACGGCATCTTTCCTTCTCCATCTCCACCCTAAATCTCTTCCGCATTTAAACTGATCAAATTTTTAAATAAAAATTAAATAAATTAAATTAATAAAATATTGATTAATTTTATCAAAAATCAAATTAATTATAATTTTTTTAAATATTATAGAAGATTTATTGATTAGTTAAGAATTTATTAATTATTTTTTATTTTAATTTATTTAATTTAATTAAATAAAAAAAATTTAAAATTAAAATCGAATCAAATTAATTTATATAATTAATTTTTTTTAAAAAAATAAAATTTTAAATTCGATCGTCATTTAATTCAACTTTTGTTCATCCTTAATTTTCAGGGTATTCTCATCCTAAATTCCAGCTCAGCTTGAAGATTGGCAATTAAAACGCCTATGAATTAAACTCGTTCGATAGGGACAGCTCACTGTTCACGTGATCTTAGGCGGCTAGGTCGTGCTATCTCACGTGCGGAAGCTGCCAACTTGTCACGTAACGGCATCTTTCCTTCTCATCGCCGACCAGACGGTCATCTTCATCTCCACCCTACATCTCTTCCGCATTCTATAGTCCTCCGATAAATACCCTTACCGGCGCTAAATTTCTCTGATCGTTGTGATCGAGATCGGAAGGGGCGGAAAAGTGAGGCGACCGATGGGCAGCTTCTGCGAGATGAAGCACCTGGTAGAGGTGGAGAAGGGGCAGGAAGCCGTCGATGGCCGGCCCTCCGTTGGACCAGTTTATCGCAGCGCCTTTGCTAAGGACGGCTTCCCTCCGCCCGTCCTTGGTATAGACTCCTGCTGGGACATCTTCCGGTGCGATAACCTTGATATCAGATTCGTTTACGGTCTTATTTCCAAAAAAGAGCACTGTTAAACCTCGATTTAATTTAGCTTGTCTGCTGAGAAATTTCCTGGGAGGAACATGCTTGGGCGTCGAGAAGTCGTGGATGGGAAGGTTGGACGTTCGTTATTTCCAGTCTGTTATTTCTTTTGACATATCATGATTCTTTTCCTCGAATTCGTTTTCAGGCCGGTAAGTATGTCTGGATGACTTATAAGGAAGTGTACGACACTGTGATTAAACTCGGGGCTTCCATCAGGAGTTGCGGGATCGAGCAGGTAAGAGCTATGAGATTGTTACTGTTAGTCTTTGTTCTCGTAGAGTGAATAGTGAGTGATATTCCCAAATGAAGAGGCTTAGTGGCAACTGCAGCATATCTTATCAAAAATACAAACTGATTCCTTGCGTCGTTGTTTGTGATACGCTTTAGACCATTTTAGATTCTTGCTGACGGCCGTCTCACACTTTCATGTTGCCGTTACTTGTCTGGCAATCTACAATAGTTTTGGCAAGTGCCACCCTTAACATTTCAGAAACATAAGTATCTGAGATTGTCACAATTCATTGTTGATTTGAAAGTAAGTATCCTTTGAATTTTAGGTATGTTTCATTGAATGGATAAATTGAAAGATGAACTAGAAGCTAGGGATAAGTGAATGGTGGGATCATTTTTTCCATTATTTCTTGGATGAATGAAGAGGCTAGATTAATATTTGAAAGGGTAAATTTAATCACCCATTCTCAGTAATTTGTCTTGCCCAAAATCAGGTGGAAAGTTTAAAAGTGCAAAAAATTATGCATCCTTCAGTATACATCCATTCAAAGAAACAAATCAAAGAACAATTCTTTCTCATTTCTCCTCTCTGTTTACCCTGTCTTTCCAATATGCCTGTCTTTTTAATTTATCATTCCTCAAAAGAGACAAAGCATCTAGTCTGTTTTCTTTTTTTGATCTTAGATGGAATTGCATGTAAATGAAAGAGATCAATCAAATGGTTGCTAAAAAAATTACCAACCACCCTGAGCTGAGATCTCATTTTTTACACTGCCAATAATTTAGCATTCATGGAAAACACTGTTGACTCCTTTACTTCCAATATTAGCTTTTAAACTCCTTTTAACTTGGAGAATTATTATCTAATGTTCCCATTTTGTTCCAAAGCTATTTCATTTGAGACCCTCTAACAGAGATTGTGCCAACCAACAAGGGAAGTACTACTAATCTTCCTTTTTACCAGATTTTCACATGCGAAGCTTGGTTACCACAATCCAAATCCATAGGTTCTGACTAATTCATCTGCATCTTCATCAAATCTTGAACAAGAGTAACTAATACGTTGTTAGAATCCATGTTTTTTTTTTAAAAAAAAAAATCTATCTCAGTAAGTTACCATAAACTGTTGCAAAATAACCAGAGAGTGTGTTTCATGAGGAGAATGAGTTCAACTAGCGAATGTATATGGTATTTTTTGTGCATTTTCATATGTTGGGCACATGATTTGTGATGGTTTCTGTATGACACTATAAAGTTTATGGCTTTTCTAGATCCCACCTTGTTTGCACAAGACAAATTTGCATTTCTTGAGAAGATATTAATGAACTTTGTCTGTGCTTATAACCTTTTGCATGGTTATGTTGATATATCAATGAAGATGGCTTCACTCTATAACTTTAGCATTGCTCCTTAACAGGGTGATCGTTGTGGTATCTATGGTGCTAACTGCTCTGAGTGGGTTATTAGTATGGAGGTAAAGTGCTGCACAATCTAAGCAAGTCTGGTCTTACAAGTTTAGCTATCTTCTAAAATGCAACTCGATGAGCCTTCAGAGTATTCTAGAAGCATTTTTTTTGTTTGCTTCTTGATCCAGAAAAGCTAGTTTTTAGAATCAATCATGGTTTTATTTATTTGAAAGAAAATTTCATGAGTTGCTTCGAGCTTTTTTTTTTATTTTGTGGAAGTCATTTTTTTAACATCACAGGCTTGTAATGCTCATGGGATTTACTGCGTTCCTTTGTATGATACACTTGGTAAGTATGACTCCTTAACAAATCTCACTTAAGATTCTTAAAGCAACTGTGTCTTAGATCTGATGTGTTGACAAAATCATATTTTATTAGTTGCTTCTCTAATTTGTGCATGTAATAACCCTATTATCTTGTATTGGTCAAAGGTGCTGGTGCTGTAGAATTCATTTTATGCCATGCAGAGGTTCAGATTGCTTTTGTAGAAGAAAAAAAGATTGCAGAGGTATTTTAATTTCATGTTAACTAATGATATCTTTTTGCTTGGCATGATAGCATTTATGAATTTTCTCACTCATGAACCTGAGAATCATTATCTCAATTAGACAGTGGCATTCTCATACCTTGCTAGTGCTTTCTCAAAATGCTATCCTTCATCATAACTAAACTGTATTGTTGCATTGTAACTGCTCTTTGTTTCATGCCAAACTATGTTAATGTTGTATGATTAGTATTTGGAGTCATTGTATGCAACTGTTCTTCTCTATTTTCACTTTTCACCTTACAAATGTGATTCCCATAGTCAATCATTTAATTTCTTCAACACTAGGTAGTTGTTTTTTCTGCCCAGGACACTGACCTACTGCATGAAAACTGAATGCTTTATTAACATGAAATCTACTATGCGATGCCACTAGAACTTACAAAAGTCCTGGTGATCAATTTTTCAGGTGTTGAAAACACTTCATGTTTCATCCCAATTTTTGAAGAGTAAGTTGATTTATTTAACTACTTCCATGACCAAGCTTTGTACTATGCCAATTGGTTATTGTTTATTTACAGCAATTGTCAGCTTTGGTAAAGTCACCTCTGAACAAAGAGAAGTGGTTGAAAAGTCTGGTTTGGCAATATTTGAGTGGGATGAGTTCTTACTCTTGGTAGGTTAATTTCAATTCATTTTGCAGGTTTATTACAGATTGACAGATGATGGGTACTTAATTCCCAAATAATCTCCTAGCTTTGTGATGGTTTATACCTTATATTTAGTGAAAGATTCATTTCCTTTATTTTATGCATCATTCATATTTGGTCAACAAATTCTAAGGACTATCTTATTCTGAGGTTGTGAATGGAGCATAATGTGGTCCAAGCTTGATCGAAACTACCCTTTGGACTATTTTTGGCTCATAAATTCTACATAACTGATGCATAATACAACACATGTTTCTTGGTCATCTGCCTTTGAATATTATATACTGCAGTTTGGCATCACTATGTTATAGCTGTCTTATCAAGTTCCAAAGGGATTTGAATAACGGAAAGAAAAAAAAAATCTCGTGCTTCTAGAGATATAATTCTGCTTTCTACATGCTTCTAGATATATACTTGTGCATTTTCCTGTTTCCTTTTTAGCATTTAATGTATTTAGTGAACACCATTGACTATTCTTAGTCATAAAACAACAGATTATGAAGCATCTAAATGTTTGCAATACTTTTCATTCGATTTGAAAAATTCTCATCGTTCTATGTTATGTGATAGTGACAGTCTCTTAATTTAAGCTGAATCACATTTTTGAGAAAATCTTGTCTATATATGTAAGCTCTATTCTTATCATATCTATAGTTATTTACTAGTATCTTCATCCTTCATAATAGTACTTAACTTTCTTTTACTTATGTGCTACATATAGGGATGTGACAAACAATTTGATCTTCCTACTAAGAAGAAAGATGACGTGTGTACAATTATGTACACCAGTGGTACAACTGGTGATCCCAAGGGCGTACTTATCTCCAACAAGAGCATCATTACTCTTATCTCTGGCATAGATCGATTTCTTCTTTGTGTCAATGAGCAGGTACTGAGCTTTATATTTCTCCCTTGAAGTTTATGATGTAGTTACCTTAGTTTTATCAATCAGCTTTGTTTTTGGTTATCTATTTCTACTTATTATTATTATTAATCTAACACCCCCTTGTTTTGCTTGTTTTTCAATCCTTAAAGTTAACCGAAGATGATATTTATATATCATATCTTCCACTTGCACATATCTTTGACCGGGTGATTGAAGAGATGTTCATTTATCGGGCGGGTTCAATAGGATTTTGGCGTGGGGTAAGTCTTCCAGTTCAAGATTCTATGCCCCAGAAATTAGGTTTCAGTTATATTAAGTTTCCATTGCCGTATTTCAGGATGTCAAATTGTTGGTGGAAGACCTAGGGGAACTAAAGCCAACAATCTTTTGTGCTGTTCCTCGTGTGCTTGATCGCATCTTTACAGGTACTTTTTTTGGTTGAGTGTGTCAATAGCATATTGTGTTTTGAGTTATGAAAATAATTTGAAAATTAAGTTATTTTCTTAATGGTTGGTGATTTCTAGATAATTATATTTTCTACTTTTAAATGTCATTTATGCAGTTCAATTATTCTTAACATTAAATATTTTGGGTTGGAATACATGCACTTGGAAATGTACAATGTTGATGCTAACATTGGCATTCTTTGACTGTGCTAATTAGCCTGTAGCAGACTATATGTCCAAGTCAACTGTCACTGCGCTTCACATGTGGTGCTGCAAATTGCACTAACGTGGTGTATGGATTGTAGATTAGTCTGATCTGTCTTGAGTTAACTATATATTTGGTGGAGTTAATGATTATTTAATTTTGAAACGTCCAGATGGTCCTAAAGTAATGTTTTACTTCCACCTAGCTTCCAGCTGAATTTTGGCCAATTTCACACTCTTGCTTCACTTCTTCCTGATATCAGTTGCTAAAGTTGGATTTAGTTTATGTTTAACTTTACCCATTCAAACTATTAGTTTAACTATTTTGAACCCATCTCAGTATCTTTTAGCTGATGATGTGGGTTAACACTTGAGAGCTTGGTGGGGATTGGACATTAAATCTATACACTATTTACAATGCCAACTGTTTTAAATGTTTATATGCTTTAATTGCACTGTAAGACAAATGATTTTACCATCTTGTAAAGTTATATTGGTTCTCCATGCGAACTCTTGGAATTAAGTATTATTTCAAGCAATGACTATATTGTGAACCTTAAAGTGTAAATGTTTCTATATATCCCAACTTGTTAACAGGGCTACAGACCAAGATTTCCACGGGAGGAATGCTGAAGCAAACATTATTTAACCTCTCTTATCAATAGTAAGTTATGTTTTTCTCATATCCATTACTGAGCAATTTTCTAGTGGAAGCATATTGTAAATCTAATTGGTGATGATCTGTTTTTTTCCTGGTGATTTTTGCATTGACATGGAGTAAACATTTGCAGCAAACTTCATAACATGGCAAGAGGAAGCAGGCATGAAGAGGCAGCTAGAATTTGTGATAGATTGGTATTTAACAAGGTGATTTGAAAGATTAGGATCTTTTGCTATTGTATTTTCCTGAATTTTGATATGTTACTTCTATTATGGTTGTTATGATCTTTACAACTTGTTCAGGTAAAAGATGGACTTGGTGGGAATGTTCGACTCATCCTATCTGGAGCAGCTCCTCTAGCAACACACGTTGAACAATTTCTAAGAGTGGTGACATGTGCACATGTTTTACAAGGATACGGTATATGTGATTAATGCAAAAAATTCACAACAGCAATGTAGATAAATCCACATCTCACTGTTGAAATGAAAGCCATTACTGCTGCAGCAGTAGATAGACCTTGACTCTGCTGAACTTATCTTTACTGAAAAATGTATAGAAGAATGAAGTTTGAAATCAAAGCTACTTGCAGTGTAGTAACTCTGCATGTTTACCATTTCGTAAAATCTTTGAAATAGGGAGTAATTGTTGAACATCTGTGCCATTTTTTTATGCCTTGTGAAAATATTAGATACTGAGTTCATAACTTTGGTGTTAATGTCATTTGCTATTTGATCTTTTTCACCATAAGTTTCTGAATCATTTCCTTTTTAATGCTAGGTCTTACTGAGACGTGTGCTGGGACATTTGTATCATTGCCTAATGACCTTTCAATGCTTGGGACAGTGGGTCCACCGGTCCCAAATGTTGATGTGCGGTTGGAATCTGTCCCCGAGATGAATTATGATGCTCTTTCAGAAGTTCCTCGTGGAGAGATATGCATCAGAGGAGATACGTTATTTGCAGGCTACCACAAAAGAGAGGACCTCACGGAAGAGGTTATGATAGATGGATGGTTTCACACAGGTTTATCTCAGCTTTATAATTTATAGTTGATACAAAAGTTTATTTTAAGCAAGGCTATTTCTTGGCATGGAATAACATTTTACTTCATATCTTGCTGCACTTTAACGTCTTTGAAAATGCATTCTAGAATCAACTAACTGGTTTAATGCAAAAATATTGTTTTAAGTATAATGCTTGGTGGATATTTTTTTTATCTTCAGGTGACATTGGTGAGTGGCAGCCAGATGGAAGTATGAAAATCATTGACCGAAAGAAGAACATTTTTAAACTTTCACAGGGAGAATATGTTGCAGTTGAAAATTTGGAGAACATCTATGGCCTTGTTCATGATATTGATTCGGTATGTATTTTTTTTCATGTACCACTTATTAAGAACAATATTCATTATATCTATATTAATTCCATTCTGCAGTTTAGCATTATACCTTCTTAATTATACATTCTTAAAGATGGAGCTCTTATTCTTTGGTCCTGAAATGTGTAACGATCATGATTTATTATCATTCTCATAGTGCAGTTGGTGTGGAAGTCAAAATTTGTGAATTATCACAATCTTTTACTTGTTATTTTACTCTGGCCGCAAAAGCTTGCTGGTGCTTGAAGATTTCCTGATGCCACGAGTGTTAATATAGACATTACTACAACTCAATGACAACATGTTGATGTTTGAGATCTCTGTGATTGCCAAAACTTTCAGTATTTGATTTTTTAGTTTGCGCTAGTACACTACTAAGATTTGATTCGTATGTAATGATTTATTTAATGGAGCTTCGTACTGCTTCTTGATATTGTTTAGCTCTTGCCTTGTAAATAAAATTTGCTAGGACCAATTAAGTGGAGTTGAAATAACCGATTCCATGTTACAATCTTATTATTCTGTACAGTCCAAATAATTCTTTATGCTGACTGGATCGATGTAAAATGTGCAAGAGAATTATGTGACAAATTTGGAAAATGTAGAACTATAGAAAAGATGGATTAAATATGGTAACCCCTTTTGTGTAAGTTTGATTTCTGCCAATTGCTAACCTGGATTAGTTATTTCAGATATGGATATATGGAAATAGTTTTGAGTATGCTCTGGTCGCCATTGTCAACCCAAATATGCAAGCGCTTGAACATTGGGCTCAAATGAATGGTATTAGTGGAGATTTTGCCTCGCTCTGTCAAAATTCAAAGGCAAAAGAGTACATTTTGGGCGAACTTACAAAGATTGGAAAAGAAAAGAAGGTGATTTGTTTGAACTCGTCTATAATTGACCTGTTAATTTTCAAATGCAATTTGTGATAACCGAGCTCACATTCTTGCAGTTAAAAGGCTTCGAGTTCATTAAAGCTATTCACCTTGATCCAGTTCCATTTGACATGGAACGGGACCTGCTTACCCCAACATACAAAAAGAAGAGGCCACAGCTACTGAAGTATTACGAGGTACAAACTAATTTTCCCACCCTTGGAGCACAAGAAATATGATCTTTTACATATACAAGTTCTCATGTCTTACCTCTAAAAATGATTCAGACTTTTGCCTACTCACTACATTTTCCATTACACATAACATGTTTCGTTTTTGGTGATAATAAAATTTGTTTGTTGGCTTTCAGAGTGTCATCGATGGTTTATACAAAAGCTTGAAGTGAAGCAGTGGATATTCAACCTGCAGTTTATATTAGTGTATGCTTCTTCTTTCACTGGTGTTACTGTAAGGTTCTTCAAGAAAAATATTAAAACCTTTTTTGCATCGAAAGCCATAAATTTATAATATAATGATACAGCTCTTAGTAGAAAATTGCACACATAAATGTACATCCATTTATATTACCTTTAGTGTTTAAAATGTAGCCTCAATCTTAAATTTTTCCTGCAATTAAGTATAATTAACATGCTACCCGAGACTGTATCAATAACTTGATATTCAATTTGGACAACAATGTACCTGCATAAATTCTTAAAACCAACAGTATCAAACTGAAATATTTCATTTCTTAACAAACTTTTAACCCTGATGAAGTCATTTCGTTCAAAGTTGGAATTCTTGTACCTCAACAAAGTTTAAATGTATACACACCATTGAACATTAACTACCTTCGACTGCCATGCCACGCCTGTGATAATTATTTAAAGGCTGTCCTGCACTCTAACCCAGCCCAATTTTTTTTTATTACCTATTATAAAATAAAAATTTATAAAGAAAATTACTATTAAATTTATTATATATTAATTTTTTAATAATTTGTTTTATTTAACCCACCCCTTCTACAACAAAGCCCAACCCATCTCCTTCCTTCCTAAAGACCCATCCATCTCCTTCCTTCCTGGATCCGTAGGTAGTGGCCCATACCAAAAGGCTAATAGTTCTCAACCATGACGTGAATAAAATCATTCATCGAAAAAGCACAGGAACACGCCCTCAAGGAGCTGTCTTTCTCCATCTGTTAAATACAAATTTGGATTGGCTATGTGTCGTCGCCATCAATCCTATTCCATGATTCTTGCGCATGTGCGATAGCTGCTAGGCGAAGCAAGGAAAAAGGAAATAACTGACCATGAAAAGATACAACGTAGAGGGAGGATTTGAAATAGCTCTCTAGCTCTTGGTGCTGGCTTCGCCTAGATGGATTTGAAATGAAGACGACTCAATCCACTGCTCGTCTTAGTTACTGCTAGTACTGTCAGCAATCTGCAGAATATCATGGATCGCAACGGATATACCAGAAGTACTGGCGTCCGAGCTGTTTAATTCCATCATCACGATGTCCTGGCGCGGAGTGGTTTTAGCTGTACAACCACCACGCTGATGTTGTCTTCGCTTTCTCTGGCGACAGCGAGTTGAGCTAATAGAGCAGCCGCCTCGGTGGCAGTGGAGCCGCCCACAGCATCGGGGAACATCCTTGCCATCCGGCCATTGAGGCATTGCCTAGCAATCTTACACGCTGCCTCGTTGGACACCACGTCCCACAAGCCGTCGCTAGCTAATATGAGGAACTCGTCTTTGTCGGTCCTCTCGGTCACAGTCACCTCGGGTTCTGATATCACAAATGGCTTCAGGTAGCAGTCCCCTGCAAGATTGTAATGCTACGGCAAGCCATTCACAAACTAGTAATGAATTACATGAATTTAACTCAAGGAAGACATGTGAACGTCGGAAGAAACCAATAGATCTTGAAGTGGCTAGAACTCCCAAGACTCGATACCCTTCCCAATTGATAACCCTCCCTCCGGCGGCCTCCACTCTTGCCATCTCATCTGGTCTATCAGCCTGCGATGCCCAAGAATAAGAGATTCACACACAGGAAACAATTGTCTTTTTCCAAAGCATTCAAAGTGATAATTAAGAAGATAGGATTGATAAAAGTGAAACTGCTGGTCAATTTTGTTTCAACAACTGAGCAAAAGAAGATTGTAGACATATAAAACATTCACCACCATGATCAATTTTGCAGTTAAACTGCTGATGCCTCTATATTCAAAAACAAACACACATGCTTTATGAAAACTAAACTATGCATATGTAAACGAAGCTAAGCTGTGCAAAGACCATTGCTTTTCCTACTGATTAGATTTTAGTAAGACAAAAATAGCACCATGTACCTTGTGTGAGATAGAGATGAAAGTAATATTAAGACAGTAAATCTCTTCTTAGTGTATTCATGTAACCATTTTGATTTTGTGACTTCTGTTTGAATGAAAAAGATACACAAGTCAGACACTAATTCAACCTGCTCTACTACATGTGTATACATTAAAGTTTTCTAAACTGAGTTCACATAGAAGAAAATCCAAATAGTAGAGAGAGTCTTGCATGAAGCCCCCTTCACGCAACAAGCATTTACGACTAATAACTACTAAAATGGACAGCAAGATGCACATCTTATTCATGTATCTAACTAACGAGAGAGTATATTATTTGAGATACTATACTGACCATGTTCAGTGACAGCCAAGGCTTTTGCAGATCTCTTGTCTGCAGTTAAACCAAATTGAGGACAATGTACATTGAATGAAAAAGTATATCAGTTAATTGAACATCACAAAAAGAAACAAATTAAAAGGTCAAGTGCAACAGCTGTCCAATTTAATCCTCGGAACAAATAGTATAAGGTGCGAGAGCATAGTTCAGCCAATTCAAAGAGAGAGTCATCGACTCTACACATGTATCAGCATGTATCAATAGACAATTCTTACAGACCTGCTCAATTTACATATGGCATACAACAACCAGTACGGCCCAAAGATCCACTTTTTCTTCAATCTCTAACGATGACAAACAACTTTAGTCAAAGGACTTCAATGCATGGTGATATAACATAATAGAAACAGATACCACATGTTTGTTGTCATAACGTATCGAAAGGTATGTCATACACGCAAATGTGGGCAAGAGAAGGGTTCAGCCTTCTGAAGAAGCCAGTTGGACAAGAAAAGAACCACTTCTCTGTTGTTCAGATCAATGCACCATCAAAAAAATCAACCAAAAAAGTTCAAAATTGTCTCTCAAGGTAGCTTAGATTCAAATTAAAAATAATGTGGCTGGTTCTTTGGAATAATTTCATATTGGGTGCCAATTCATCACACTTAACATCATCCAAATCCAGAGCAGCGTGACCTAAATCATAATAAGAAACCTTTTTCTTTTTCATTCACATACCATCTCCCACGATGAACACACGACATCTTGTACAAATGGTTAATATGATATACAGAAGAAGAAAAAATGAAATGTTCATATAACGAGGACCCAGTAAAAAAGGTTGCAGTGCATAGTACTTCTACGGTTTTACCTTGTGGTCGAAGGAGAGGGGAAGTGCAGCACCGCCGCGGCAGAGCACGGCCCTCGAGTCGCCGCAGTTGGCCACCACGATCCGCTTCGTCCCCAGCACAGCCACAACCGCCGTCGACCCCATCGTCCTCTCCGACTCAGCCCGCGCCGTTGCCTCCACCTCGCCGTCCAGCCTTAAGAAACTCGCCGACATGACCTCCCTCCACTGGCCTTCCGCACGGGGCCAGCCCCCGGCCGACACCTCCTCCGCCAGAACCACGTGCAGTCGGTCCCGGCACATCTGTGCCACCCTCGCGCCGCCGTGCCCGTCGTACACCCCGAAGAAGTCGTAGTCAGACGACCCACCTCCCCCGGCAAACGCCGGCACCACCGCGACCGCATCCTCCATCTCACGCCTCCGACCGATCAACGAAACGGCTCCGTGGGACAGGCAAGGAAGCCGGGTCCCCTGCCCTTCCCGAACACGGATCTCCCCGCCGGCGGCCATGATTGCGAAGAGGCCTTCGTCGGCATCTCGATCGGACGTTAACGAAGATTTGCTTCCCTCTTCAGGGGAATCCATGGAGTGCTTGGCCTCGAGGCCTCCAGACCTTGCACGACGGAGTCCGATTCGACGACCACGAGCCGCCGACGGCTTCTTGAGGAGGATGGATACGGCTTCATTTTCTTGGGAGAAGCTCACTTCTCCGCTGGGCTTCGAAGGGGGCTCGTCGGCTCCCGCCATGGTTTAGGGCTCGAAAGCTACCAAACAAGAGAAAGAGAGAAACGAAAGAAGGAACGGCGAGGAAGGCGAAGGGCAGGCCAGACGCGCCGTTTAAAGAATCGGTTAAGAGGAAAAGCGAAGTCGTGGAGAAAGAAGAGCCGTCGGATGCTTCCAACCGCCTCCGATGCGCGCCACCTTCGCGACGCCGAACGCGAGGACCATCATCAAGCGGGGCCGCCCCTGAAGGAGACGTGGACGGTCAAGATGAGGCTCCGCCTCGAACGTGGCCGGGCAGATGGCAGACGATCGGGATTTTGCATTGACCCAAGGTCAGTTCGTTATTTGCACCCGCTTTTTTTTATTCTCAAAAAGCGGGTCGAAGGATGTGTGGCAGACTGGATTTGCGCAACGGCAACGAGAGGAAGACGCGGTGTGAGAGTAGCAGGAGTCTTTCAGTGAGGTTGCGGCGGTGACGTCTTGGAGAGATGGAATGGGTCAACCGAAGTTGACCCAGAAGGACGCGTGGCAAGTTGTCGGGTGCGGCGGATAAACGTTCCTTGATGCGTCGTGTTGCGGCTACCGCTTCACTAAACCAATAGAAATCTGTCAAATAATAAATTTTTATTTTTATTATTTCACTAGTTATCAAAAATCACGTTTATAATGAATGGCACAAAATATTATGGAGTATCTTATGATCCATTGATCAACCGACACTGCCACGTAACTTTTTTTTAAAACCTTTTTTTAATTAAATGACACCTACCGCTATTTTTCTCAAATAATTTTAATTTCTAACTGCAAACCATAAAAAACAATTTGCAGCCTAACTTATTGGAAAAGTTTTTCAGAAAATCTCCTACTAAGATCATCAAATTGACATCTCTCCTGCTTTGAATTTTTTTTAAAACAAAATAAAAATGGCCTTGACAAATGATTTACTTAGCTTGTTCTAATACACAAAATAGTTAAATAAATATTAGAATAAGATCTAATATCACTATCAAATAAGGGTTAAGCCTATAACAAAAATAATTAAAATTGCTAGGCAAATCACATCATCAGATGTGACACCTGTAAAGCATCCAAAACATTATCTGCAACTGTATGTTTCTTCAGACAACCAAAATCCAGCAACTGAGTTTTGAAAGAACAAGTCTGAGAACAAACGCCCTTATGCGTTAAGTTGAGATATAAGATTTACACAGTCACATTACTTGAGCTGGAAAAGAAGGAAAGTTGAGTGAACACATGCAAAAGTAGTATTTAACATAGAGTTTCAGTTGCCATAAGCAGTACTGAAGTGACAGTCGATGACATTCCTGTTCAGAATCTGCAGCACCTTGATGTTGGACTGGCCGACAAATCGAGGCGTCTTGAACTGGTTCAGTGCGGCCCCGAGCTCCAGGTAATGATCCATGATCTTGTGGAACGTTCCTTTGCGCACGATGCGAAGCTCGAGCGGTCCGATGGCACCGACTTTGCGCGAAGAAACATAGCCAGCATCCACAAAGGACAAGTCCAGACAATTGCAGCAGCTGTGAAGGGCGTCCTCGGTCGCATCAGAGCTTAACTCCCAAAAGATCACGTAGTGACCAGGCTCCATAGACGTATCGACATGGCTTGTGAAGTCCACAATTTCAAGCTTTTCCACGGCCAACAGCTTGGCTGCCTCTTCGACTGCCAACTGCAGATCTTTCTCGGTGTTCTTGTCGATGTTGATGCTTAGCACAAGGCTTCTTCTGCATACGAATTGGAGCTCTGGTGTGCTGTTGTGAAAGCCAGCTACCCTTAAGACATCTCCCAATCTGTACCTATAGAGACCTGTCGTAGGATTTGAATATGCTAGTCTCTAAAGCATTCTCATAAGAGAAAGAAGTAAAGCCAAAAGATAAAGATAAATGGATACCTGCAAAATTGGTAAAGACAATTTCATACTCTTTTCCAACTTCAACTTCAGTAAGGCCAACTGGTTCACCTTCTGTATAGTGAATGGTGGCCGCACTGTTCTCTGTCTCCTGCCCTGCTGGCTTCTCCAGAGGGATGAATTCAAAGTAGCCGATATTCGGAAGCACGGCGAAGGTCACAGACTCAGGCGGTAAACTAGGATTCACGTTAGCTCCGATCCAACCTTCGGAAGAGCCATAGTCGGCGCTCATGAGGGGTAGGCTTCCTGCGTAATGCCTCAACTTCTTCAAGTAGGGCTCCATGGAGCCTGTCATAATGCCATAGACGTACTTGGCATTCGGCCAAAGCTCCTGGATCACACCATACCAATTGCTCAACCTCATGCATTTATTGTAGATAGAGTCAGCCAGGTTGGGACTGGGCCTTAAAAGCTTAGAAACAGCTGCACGCATCGATGGAACAGTAATTCTGCTTGATAGAACTCCGCTTCGAATATCTTCACACAGTTCCTCCCACACATCCTCAAATTTCCGGAACGCATGAACTATGCTATGTGCAAATGTGGAGAAGACGAACTGCACTTCGTCGGAGTAGATGAGCCCGCACAGGAGGTGGCAATACAAGGACTGCTGGAAGTCAGAACCAAAGATGACTTCGTCAGGACTGCAACACTGTGATTGGATATCCTTCATGGTACACTTGAACTGCTCGGTTCGGTACACATTGGTGGTAGCTGTGGTGGCAATAACGCCACCTTTAGTTTTCACCTGCTTGCTGCTATAGATGAACTGCAAAGCTTTTCCATTGCCAATTGGGTATTCTCTGCAAATCACTTCTTATATTGAGCATGAAATCTATTTTCTTTTAGAAATTAACTTCTACATAGTGCTAGGTACAAGCACTCACATCTCCTTCTATTTGAAGCCATATCAACATTTATCACATTTCAAAATGTTCTTGAAGATGCAGTAATTTGGAAAGTAATTAAACATGAGATTGAAGCAAAAAAAATGAGGAATAGTTGGTAGTAAACTTTTATACCGTGCCTGGTATCACAAATTTACCAAAACACAAAGATAAACCACGTCGACAGATTTCACATAGAAAGATTTGGAAAGTGATCAGGATTCAGGCATGAGATTGAAGAAGTAGAAAGAGAAGATTAATCGGTGCTTCATACCTGTTCCGGAATGCAAATGAAGTTCGATAGATCTGCATCGTGGACTGAACTAACTCATCAGTGAATGGCAAAAGCTTGGGTTTTCCTTGTGATGTACCAGAACTGCGTGACAAAGAGCGAGTTTCCAGAATTAGATTACTAGGCAAAAAAAAAAAAGGATAAGAGAGCTTCCACCTGAGTGAAAAGGAACGTATAGGCTTCCCAGTGAGAACGGGAGAAGTATCTCCATTGGCTATCCTCTGAATATAAGGATCTAAGTCGCTGTGAGTGACCAGAGGGACACAAGCCTTGAAGCTCTCAGGATCAGTTCTTCCTCTGAGGCCTAGTTTCTGCAAGTACTCTGCTTCACCATTTTGTTCGAGTATTTTTCGAAGAGTCTCCCTCTGGTGTTGTCCAGCATCGTTTGTCAGCTCTTCAAACTCATCGATCACGCTCTCGAGGCTGAAAACTCTCATCTTATCTTACAGTATCAGCGAAGCCTCCTGAAAGTTGCAAGGAAAAACCTCCGAAGTCATTGTGCTGAACTAAATTCAGGGGAAAGAAGAGCATTAAAGGTAGTCAACAAACATGGAAAACACCAACAGATTCTTTAACTAGAATCAAGAATCTCGTTTGATCCGACACCAAGGCAGAGACGGCAGAGAGACAAATCGATGTTCCAACCGACAAACTTTAAGTACTACAGCAGGACGGATGCATACAAAGGGAAAACACAAAATCAAACAAAAACGATAGAAGACGAGCAGTGTTTATCAGGAAAGTGAAGATACAAACTGAGGTCATTTCACTTCTTTAAAATCTACTAGTGAAAAGAAGAGAGATTCGATGGGAGGTAAAATAAATTAGGAAAAGGACGCCAAACATTCCACCCTTTATCTTTTCAGCAACCGAAAGGCGAGATTAAGAATTGGAGGAACGAGACCACGGTAGAAAAGGCATAAAAACAAGAAGCAGAAAAATGGCGGCTTTCGACACCTGTCCCGGACGCCCTCTAAAAAACAAATTCGACCTAACAAGAATCCCGCTGCCAGGACCGCCGCCAACCTTCTTCCCCCTCCCGATCTGCGCTCGAATCCAACAAATAGCAGACAGAGAAAGGATCTCACGACTCCCGGTCCTCAAGCTCGATTTTCAATTCGGTCATAAAAGAAATGGTCGCTAGTAAGTATTACTCAATCTAGAAGCATCAAGATCTCACCTTTGGGTCCCCTTCTGCATGCAATCGCCCCGCTGAGGAACACGGAACCAAGAGGTCGAATTTATAAAGAAGAGGATTAATTAGGTGGCAGAGTCCCCGGACGGATGAAGGAAGAGGACAGCTACCTGCTCTCTTGCAATCGAGTGGGTTGTCGACCGTGAGTCAAGCGACTCCTCAGCCGGCTGCGCTGTTAAGTGCTACTAGTGCTCAGGTTGGACGACCATGGCGGAGGCAGACCCGTCGACGTCAATGCCCTGAGAGCGAGAATGGTGGAACGTAGACACTAACGGAAGTCCGCATGCGACACAGCATGCATAAGTCCTCGCTATTTTAAGCCTCTGGGACCATCCCATTTAGCCTGTCCCGTAGTGACTCGTTGACTCAATATGTTCATAAAAACATGTCTGCCAATCATGGATGCCATCTACATTATTTTTAGTGTGAAAATTTATTAATAATATATATTAAAAATAACAAAATAAATTTTAAAAAAGTATTTATGCAATATTTGTTGAAGAAATTAATTTTGAAGTTAATTTTTTTTCTCTTTGGCTTTGCTAAATGTTATAAAATTATTACTTTACGATTGTTATGGATCTATCTATCTAATCGAGGGAATCTGTCATCCATTAACGTTGATATATACTGAAATTTAATGGTTTTAAATATTGATGTGAAATGCTTTAATTATTAGATAAAATTTATGTGGAAGTTCTTTACGCACGTCATTCAGATCATCAAGAATATCTATATCAATGCTATACATAGATCTTTTTAAACTATTCTTATAATTATAACTAAAAATACTTTTGAAGATAAATACTGCATGCGTTAATGGAACTCACATTCAGAAAGGAAGCCAGTGCTCTCTATCCATACATTCATGCAAATTAAAGCTGTGGCAGCTGAATGAATCACACTGAACAAGCTGCAGTGCAATGCCTTTTTGTAGTGGATTGCAGACATGGAGTAGTAGTGTAGCCTAAAGATCGAGGGAAGGCCAATCAGGTAAATTGGAGATCGAGCTGATAAGATTAGATTAAAAATGCCAATTAATTTTCAGGTTCATGTTTGGTGAGCTTAATAAAACATTATCAGCTAGCAATGCTGACACTGAAAAGGAGGATGATGGTAATGGCAATGGACCTGCAGAATATATATATAATGGTTCTTTTCAGTCACAAAGAAAAAAAGAAGAAGAATAGAGTGGACAACACTGCAACTCCATTACTTGCAAGCTAGAGACTAAAGCAAGAGGTTAGTTGAAAGGTGACAATGAATTAAACGTTGCACACAGTAAGTAATTAAGATAATTGTCCATATATATAGAAATTAAATTAAAGCTAGCTAGGCACCTCACAGAATTATATATCTGTCTATATATGTTGATTAGTCAGTATCAGCCAATTGCAATCGTACACCTCATCATTGTCCTTATCCTTGAATTCAGAATAGATGCATCCTATGCGTAGAATTTGTAGCTATACGGGTTAATGATTATCCCTTTTCTTCTGAAAAAAAAAAGTATGTCAATAACTATATATATATAAAACTATATTTTGTGTTTTATTCAGGTTCATTAATTAAAGTCCCCAAGTATATATGAGACTGTAAGTACATATATAATTAATTTTAATCTACCTCTTAGACACTATTTATATATTAATCGATTGTTCATTTAAACAATAACTAATATATATATATGTATATTTCTCAATAAAATCTTGGTTAGCCTTTCTTAGGGATTTATACTAAGCTTCTCTTGATTGCACAACAGCCTGTAGTCCATTTTGTTATTCCAACTAAAGTTAATTATTTTACTAATAAAATCCACTATTTACTTTTAACGACAATTAAAGAATAGTATATTAGAAATTAAAATTATATTAACTCTTAAATAATTAATTCTAATATATATAGTATCTTAATCTCTTTTATTCTTTAAAACTAAATAAACTTATTTAAAAAACATTTAAAGATTAAACTAACTAATTTAAAATAATAAAGAACTGATCTATGCTATTATATATATTTTCTTCTACTTTCTATATCGCGTATAATATTTTTTTTTAATTATGTCAAGATCGGAATTAATCAAGAGGTAAGATTGAGATCGACCAAGAGCACGTTGTTCATAAGGGACGGAAGTTGTAAGCACTACGTACCACATAAATAATTATTCAATGCATCGAGCTCATTTTTAAACAAGCAAGCAAAATTTTGTCGATTAATTAATTTCCCATATATTGTACTGAAAATTTATATATATTAATCTTTTTGTTTTCAGTGGATGGACGGTACATTACGCATGTGTGTTGGATTAATTGTCATGCCATTACATCCAAGTCTTGTGCGTAGTTACGTATGAATAGATGTACGTACTGGACTCTCCAAGTTAGTTAATTAATTAATTATTGTGATAGACAAATAAAGTGGCGTGGATAGTCACAGCATATGGTGGGTGTGCAGTGAGTGGTCGATTTAATAACTGAGACGTGGAGGGGTTAGTGGATCGGCAAGAAAAGAGTTCCTCATCTTCAGAATGGAATTGGATGGCTTCCAAATGTAACAAAAAATGTTTCATCCAACTTAATTAATACAACAATCAGAGTGGTACAGTTGAAGCGTGATGGATTCATAATTTACAGGTATCAGGATCGAAATTTGGCTGTGATATATTTATTTTTTATTGAATTTTTTCCGAATTAGGATAGAGTCGTTTGGATGGTGGACCTGACGCTACCACGCCGCAAAGTTTGTTGGTTGCCTAATATAATATTATTAAATGCTCTTACAAACATGCAGGAAAATGACCATTAAATGTTATATATATATATTTATATATAATTCAAAGCATAATTTGTTGGTTGCCTAATATTATTAAATGCTCTTACAAACATGCAGGGAAATGACCATTAAATGTTATATATATATATATATATAAATATAATTCAAAGCATAATTTGCTGAAATGAGATATAATTCAAAGCATAATTTGCTGAAATGAGATTTGAGCATTTAACTTTATCCATATCCTTTAATTGAGCATAAAAATATTAGAATAGGTGTTTCCTTCACATGGGTAGCACAATCAAATAATACTAGACGTCATGGGCTGGCCACTGCATGTACTTCTCGATTTACCTTGGTGGCCAGTGGGAAACTTCCGTGGGACCGGGTCGGTCACCCTCAGGGATAATCAATGAGGCTAACTGAGATTTATCATTTTCGTCCCCAGAGTATGGTACCGCGGTAGAACATCCAGGTTGTCACCCAGACACCCGCGGATCGATCCCCAATTACGACGTATTTGCAAGAACTTTTCTCTAAATGGGGAGTGCAATAAAAGGATGTTGGGCGTCTGGGCTGACCGCTGTGTGTACTTTCTGATTTATCCTGGTGTCCGATGAGAAATTTCTATAAGACCAGACTAGGTCACTCCTCAGGAATAGTTAATGAGGCTAACTGAGATTTATTTTTATTTTATTTTTTTAAAGAATAAGCTTTAGGTGTCTTCTAGCAATCTGCTTAAAGCCCTCAAAGGCTTTTTATAAACAACATTGGCTCTATTTTATCTACTTTTAGAGTGATCGATTTGAAAATGTTCTTCAATTGAATGTTCAAGCACCCAATCAATTGAAAACGCTTTATTCTCTTGTATTCAATTGTCTCTCGAGTTAATTAAATTTACCCAATGGTTTAGCTCTTTCACTTGTTTTATTTTCTGAAAACCTACATAATTTCTATTATGTTATCAAAAAACATAAACCTCAAGATTATGTTTAATTGCACAATTTTTCAAACTCTGTCTTCAATGTTGTAGATGTTCTACACTCAATGTTTACTCTATATCATCCTTCTCAGCTCATTAAAAACATATGCTAAAAGTTAAGTTAAATCTCAATTCAATTGAATAATGAATTCGACCATTTAAATACATCATTGCACTAACAAGTTCTTCTTGATTTTTTTTTCTTTTTTCTATTGCTATGAATTCCATTCACTTTCAGGCGTAAGTTAATATATATTTAAGGTACGTTTAAGCATAGTTATATATAATAATTGAATCGGTAATCAAATTGGAATGCATAACTTAATTAATTATATCAAAACTAGTAAAAACTACAAACTAATAAAGTAAACAAACTCAATAGCAAAATCATCAGATAATTAAATTAATACTCGGCACTAACTTTTTAACCACACCTTTAATTTGGTCCCTCTTAAAAAGAATAAAAATCAAAGAATAACGGCAACAAATTTAATCAAATCGCTGTCTCTATCTCATCTGGTGCAAGAACCAGATGCTTCGCTTCTTAGCCAATTTCAATTTCGCTCTGTAAAATAAGAATAATAATAATAATAATAAATATTATATATATTATATATACAGAATTCCTCTCGCAGTGTCCGCCAGAAACAGAATCATCGTTTCGTCACCATGGCTCGTTCCTATCTACTTTTCTCTGTACCCACTAGTACACCCGTGAGAGTTCGCCTCACGCACAACGCCTTTAAGCGGGACCCACATGACAATACATCCATGCACTGCGGGGTAAGAGCGTGAGTCTGGGAAAGATCATCTCCGTCAAACACCTGCACTCCCGGTGAAGTACAATTGCACAAAGCGATCCTTTTCTCTCTTCCCGTCAGAACCCTATCGCCGCCGCCCCTTGGAGGAAAGAAAAGAGCCAATGGAGGTCGCCTTCGCTTGATCTGCTCGTCCCACGACCGCCGGGAAGCTTCGTGCCTCTCCGAAGTGCTTGGTCCGTGTAGGTTTTCAGATTGATCTGATCTTTGCTGCAGAGTTTGATGGCATCAGAGGATGTGGTGGGGAAGAGCACGGGGGGATCGGCGGTGACGACGATAGTGAATCTCGCGGAGGAGGCGAGGCTCGCGCGAGAGGGAGTCAAAGCTCCCAGTCACGCGATCCTGAGCATCTGCAAGTCCCTTGTGGCAGGTGGCGTAGCGGGAGGAGTGTGAGTTACTTTGGTCTCTTTTCACCAATATTGACTGACACTGATCTGTTTTTTTTTTTGTTCCTTTTATTTTCGTCTTTTTTTTTTGAAATTATTGATGATTAGAGTTGCTTTCCCATTTTTTCTTCCAACTATTCATTGATCGTGTCTGGGTGCAAAGGTTGCTTTCTGGTTTCTTTTGACCTGTAATCTTGGTTCTCTCAGTTTTTTTGTTTCTTGCGAGTATGGACCCTTCCCGAAAATGTCGTTAGTCACGCCGACATTTCAGCGGAATATTTATTGCAAGCCTGAACTTCAACGATTATATCTTTTGATTCCTTATTAGATGGTATGTGTCCATACAGATGTGGATTTTATGCAGATTGGTAGTCTTTCATAAAATTCAGAATGAGTCATCATACCAGAAAATGTAGGGATTGATTGGCGATGCCGTCATAATTAACTAACTGATAGGCCTCTAACAATGATACCAGCCTGACTAACTAACCATAAGAAGCTGACACACTGCACAATTCTACCCTATGAACTGGCGCGTCATCCGATGTGTAATGCCAGATGCTTGTGCGTGGACCTTGAGAGCTATAGCAAATGAGAGTTGAAATCCTTGGACTCTGGTTTGTACTTTTGGCAGACGTCCACCTCATCCATGTCATGTGGCTGCCCCTGCTTAGTTCGGCACAAACTTGACAATTTGAATTCAGTTTGGTCAGAACCTTTCTACCAATCCATAATACATAGTGGTGCTGGGAGACTCTTTCAGTGTTTACTCATTTTAGATAGCGAAATGAGCCTTCACCCTGTACGATTACAATCCATAGGTAACTAGAAATGAACATTTTGGGTTATTGCTCAGAGGTTGTTATTGTCTAGCTTAGAGGTTAGAGTGATCTTGGTTGGTGAATACTGCAGAAATTCAATAGGCAAAGAGGTTGTCAGTTTAAATACTATAGTATAGATGGGCACGTGTGTTATTTTACAACTGTGAATTTATTTTTTAATTCCCTAAAAGAATGATAACTAGCTGATTTTTCAGGGCCTTTTCTTAGCTATTAAAGCCTATTCCATCTTCTAGGGTGAACAAACACAAAGTATAACCCTTAGTGCTAGTAATTCTGGTTTCTTCAGAATAAAAATTAAAGCTTTCTCTTTTTCTGGATTTGTTTGTTGTTAGATTGATACTCATTTTAATAATCAATCTAACGACCTATTCTAACTGATAATATTTTGGAAGAGAAAATTAATAATAAATCTAACTACCTATCTAAAGGATAATATCTTGAAGGGTTATTTGAATATGTGTATTTGGGGACCCTATCATTTGATAGGAATGGGGCTAAAAACAGAGGAATAAACTTTTTCATTGTATACATTTTTACATGGCTGGGGCTAAAATTAATCCTCCTGAAATAAGGTGGTCATGTATTTTGATAACAAGATTGCAAGTTTGCAACAAATTTTTGATTGGTTTGTTGTGAGATTAGGCATATACTTGGATACTCTTTTTAAGGCTCTCAACATGATGTTAAAGGTTTTGAGAAAGTCTTGCCATGGTTGGTCACTCACAAATACCAGGTGCCATTGTATAGCCACATATTCATGCAGTTGCTTTTAGGCACAGTATATGACATTCTCTCTTGTATTGGAACTTTTGGGTAAACGTCTCTGATTTGTCTTAATTGCTTTTCCTTCTTTTTTTCTCTCTATCTAAAGAAGAGTGCTACTAGTTTGACAAAAGTGTGCATGATTGTGATTAAAGAGGATTGTTTGTCTATGAGGAATTAGGTTTGTTTGTTTATGTTGCACTAATATTTTCATCTGTGTGAATCTAACTTTTACTGAAGTTCTGTTTTTTTTCTTCAAATGTGCTCTCATTAATTTAAGATTGAAGTAAAAGAATCAAAAGGGATTTCTAACTATATGCTCAATGTTTTTGCAGATCAAGAACAGCTGTTGCTCCACTCGAGCGGCTAAAAATCCTATTGCAGGTGGCATTTTGTTTGGATCATCTATTATTTTTCCTTCCTTCCTTTTTTTTATTTTGTCCTTGTTTGTCAACTATTTATGTAAAAAAACCTATCCTGTGTTTCTTTCTGAGATTTAGGTATCATTACCACTGTACACATTTCTTATATAACATAATCAAAAAATATTTGTGCATCGCTGCATTTTTAGTGTTTTCTTTCATTATTAGCAAGTCTTCTTTAGCAAAAACTTCTAAGGATGATCCTTCAAACCATCAAGTATTGTCGAGAAAGCATGTTCAATGTCGATCGATAAATTCCATAGTCAGTAAAGTTGAATCCAATACAGTGAAGGAATGAGAGTAAGAAACTAAAGAAAATATTGGCAAATTAACTTGTAGACACACCAAAAGTTGGGAAATTCTCAAAAGGTGCACCTCATTTGTGTTTTCCTAGTTCACATACCCTCTTTCGCCTTTTCTACTTTACATAACCAAAGTACCCTTTGTGTCATGAAAGTCACTTTTTTTCTTAATTTTTGAGGTCTAAAGCTATATTATTTTGGAAAATAAGGGCATCATTGGATTCGTATGAATGAGATGTATCTGGGAAATAAAAGAGTTAAAACGAGATTATTTGGGCCAAGGCGGTTTACGCCACACCACCTTGATGGATCTGGGAACATCAAATGGTTGAGGTAAGGCCACAAAATGTTGCTCTTGGTGCTCCCACAAACCCAACCATGCGATCCAATTTCAACTAACTGACCATCCTAACTCTACCAAGGTGTGGTCTGTGTCAAACCTTCTTCGATTGCTATTGTCCATATATTCATTTATTTATTTTTTGTGAGATAGCCTAAGTTCAAATGTAGGTAGGTATTGTTTTGCAGCTAATGTCTTTGTATATGGAGCTGATGCTGTATTATGTCCAATATCATGCATAAATTTTCTAATTTGTGACGTTCACAATGTATGTTTTTGTTCTCATGTTGAATTTATGGTGATAAATATAGGTTCAAAATCGCTGTGCAATTCAGTATAATGGAACTATTCAAGGGCTCAAGCATATATGGAAAACTGAAGGTTTTCGAGGGCTTTTCAGAGGCAATGGTACTAATTGTGCACGGATTGTCCCGAATTCAGCTGTAAAGTTTTTCAGCTATGAACAAGCATCAAAGTAAGTTTTGACGTCATGCAATCACATTTCAAAATTCTCCTTGATTGTGGCAAGATTCGTAATCTGAAGCCTTGTTCTGATACAGTCAATTAACTATCAAGTCTCTTAAAATTATTATTGCAAGCCTTCTTTCCAAGAAGTAATGTCCTCTTTGTTCTGGAAACTTATTCATCATTTCTGTTTGCTTCAAGAGTAAGTTTTGCAATTTAACTAAGAAGACATTTTTCTTCATCCAACATGCTGTCAGTACTAATGAGGAAAAAAAACTCTTCATCTCAAACCATGTCAAGTGCTAGCTCTATTCTAGTGCCGTTTTTTAAGATTGGGCTTAATAGACATTCTGACCTGAAAATATGATAAACATTATCACGGGATTAAGAATGCACAACACAAGTTAATGGTAATGGTCTGTTTTCTAGTCCTAAAATTATCTTGATCATCTTCTCACTCAAGGAATCTAATTGAGGTGTTATGATAAAATTAAAATGGATTGTCCTGAAATAGGTCTGCGTCCTAGTTAGGCTCATTTCTTTTATATTACTCTTTTTTTTTGGTAAAATGTTCCTTTCTGATTACTAATATTTTGATATATTTATCAGTGGAATTTTGTGGCTGTACCGGCGTCAATCTGGAAATGGTACGCCTTACCCTCATATAATGTGTGGTTTGTGTTTTGGCTTCATACCGTATCTTGTGTTCATGCATTGCTAGGTTGTTCTTTAACTCACTGAAAAGAATTTTTCACAACATTCCATATCCACCTATTGTATCAAATTGATTTTCCTTTTTAAAAGACAGCAAGTTTCTGAGTCAATCCTGACATTTATGCAATTATGCTTGTGACATTGTATCTGTACCACCTTTTTCCATTGATAATCGTTAATACAACAAACCTTAGGGGGAAAAAAAAAGAATGGGCAGTTCATGATTAACTTAGTTGATATGGTTTAGGACACCAGAGTTCTGGGCCAACTTGATTTTGTTCTACAATTAATTAGATGCATGGGCGTAGTGTACATAATGCACATTCATCTTGGTAAGGTCAAATTCATTAATTTGGCTGAACGTTTTTCCAATTAATTCGTTTTGGATGGTATTTTTCAAGACATACTAGAAAATAAATGTCCATCAAAGTCTAAACTATAGATCTCTGTCGCTCAATGTCTCTTTAATTAGTCAGTAAAATCATTCTCTGTTATGAGTGCTAGTGAATGGTTTTCTATTTCTCAAGCAGAAGATGCTCAACTTAGTCCTGTATTACGTCTTGGTGCTGGAGCATGTGCTGGTATAATTGCTATGTCTGCTACTTATCCAATGGATATGGTCCGTGGAAGGATTACAGTTCAGGTGCTCCTACCTCTTGCTATCGTCGTATGCCTTCTTTGACATGATAAATCCTTTTAACTCTTAGCAGATATTGATTACCAATATCTTGTTTTCCAAAACAGACTGAAAACTCACCTTACCAGTACAGAGGAATGTTTCATGCATTGAGCACTGTTTATCGTGAAGAAGGCTTCCGTGCTCTGTACAAAGGGTGGCTTCCATCTGTCATAGGAGTAGTAAGTCATCATAGAATCTCATTTTTCATTTTCTTCAGCTGGCACATCCAAATAGTTGGCTCTATACATGTTTTATTTTTATTACCATTGAAACAGGTATTGCAAAACCATCAACAGAAACGCAACCAACTTTTTTCTTGTTATTCTGATAACACATCTGATGATAACCTCTAGTGTGAAGTTTTGACATAGTAAGGGCTAACCTACTGTAAGCTTAGTGCTCTTAAGAATCATGACCAGAAGAAGCCTTCTATCCCAAACTTAACTACGACAGATTATTTTACTATACGAATATATTTGATAATGTTGGTGGACCACCTTACATGACATATAAGTTCATTTTTGTTAAATCAAATTCAAAGCACTTTCTTATAATCGTCTTTGCAGATTCCATATGTTGGACTCAATTTTGCGGTCTATGAGTCATTAAAAGCTTGGCTAATCAAGTCTAACCCATATGGCCTTGCCCAAGACTCGGAATTGAGTGTTGTCACGAGGCTTGCTTGTGGTGCTGCTGCAGGAACTGTCGGTCAAACAGTTGCCTACCCTCTAGATGTCATTCGCAGAAGAATGCAAATGGTTGGTTGGAAAGATGCTGCCTCAGTTGTGACAGGGAAAGGCAAGAGTAAAGCTCCCCTGGAATACACCGGAATGGTTGATGCATTCAGGAACACTGTGCGTCATGAAGGCTTTGGGGCCCTATACAAGGGTCTTGTACCCAATTCAGTAAAGGTTAGTGCCTTGTACTGTTATCCTAGTCATTTGTTGAGAATTGCAACCATAATAAGCCGCATTTAATATTTGTCATTTCGAGTTTCAGGTGGTACCATCCATAGCAATTGCATTTGTGACTTATGAGGGTGTCAAGGATGTTCTTGGAGTGGAAATGAGAATATCCGACTAAACCCTGAATTAGGAGCGGGAGTAGTGGTGGCATTTTGCAGGCGTTTTGGCTGTTGTCTGTGTAGGTCCATTAAATGGCAGGTCAGGAAGCTATTTGCTGGAAAATCGATGCCCAGCTAGGCAATCTTGTTTGCCACCTGGAATCGAAATAGTTTATATTCTTGAAAGAACACGTAGCACTCACGGAATACTTTCTATTTTTTTATGCTCGACAATTAAATCCAGGGCATTTTCTTTCCCTTTGGTAGTTTTCTATCTTATGTTTAGTAATAAATAGGACGTGGTTGGTATGTCCCTTGTTTGTATGTGCTACCTATGATGGTGACTTAAATGGAGAATTAAGACTTTCTTTAACTTTCATCTTCAATTTGAGAAACTCTTAGATTGATTTTAAATTGACATCAAGATGTGACTGTGTTTTTAAATTGATTTTTTTATCATAAAAAAAACTTGTAACTTTTCTCTTTCTTTTAATATTGTATTCGTACCATAATTATTTGTTGTCGTATTGAACTCTGGCAACAATGGAAGAACCGTCTTTATATCTCCTTATTTTATCAATCATTTGTTTATTTATTTACTTTGTGCCATTAAAGCACAAAATTTTATTTTATTTCTTCCAGTACTTTATTAATGTTTTTTTTATCATTTTACTCATTGTGAATGTTATATTAAAGAAATATAGTCATAAATATATTCTCGCGTATGTATTAATGTTTTACTGTCATGTGATATAAGATGCAGTTTTAGTTTTCTTGATCCTCAAATTTATCATTAATTTAAATTAAAAAAGGATTAACTTTTAATTTTGTTTTCAATACTTTTAGAAATGCCATTTGACCTTCCCCTGTTTTATACTACTACCATGCCGTTCTATACGTCACGTCATGCGTCATGATATGACCGGTCATGTCAAGAGGGATTGCATCAGGTTGGCAAATAGACATTTGTTGCATCTTGTTGGCAAATCATCATCCTCAAACGAACCGTTGCATGAATCAAAATCTAATTTTTTAAACTAGAGAGAGAGAAAAATTTATTAAAATGAAATGAAATTTTTTTATTTCTCGCACTGTGCCGTGTGTATTAGAATATCCATATTGGTATTCATATATGAGTGTTATAATATTTAAATGGTATTATAATCATATAGTATTATGTATGGGTATTATGTATGAGTATTATAATCATATGAGTGAGTGTATTTATTTAATATAAAATAAAAATAAATGAGTGGATAATAAAATTATTAATATTAAAATAAATACGAGTGTGTTAATAAAAATATTTGTTAATATAATAAATATGTGATATATTCTTTTTTATATATTTATTTTTTAAGAGATGATATATATTAAAATTTAAATGGATATTATCCAGCCGACAAAACCGGACCGCCAGGCTGGTGCATGACTCGGCGGGCCCATCTCGAGGCGGTCTTCCCTTCACGTGGGTGGAGGAGGAACCGCTACAAACCAACGGCGTGCCGGCTTCGTCGCCCTCCCAAACCGCTATAAATCCAGAAACGCTTTGTACCACCGACATATCACTGGGTAGAAGAAGAAACGAGAGCAGCTGCCCGAGGGCGGAGGCGGAGGCGGAGGCGGAGGCGATTCGGATCACATTGCCCACCCTCCAAATCTCTCTCATCCTCCTCGTTCTTCTCGCAGAGAAGGAAGAGGCAGCGAGAGAGATCGCAGGGTGTGTTGCTCGCTTTCCGGCCGGCTCGCAGCGGCAGATCTCGGAGGCAAATGGCGGGGATTCCTAGGGCTTCGGTTGGTCTTGCGGTCGTCATGGTCCTCGCCTTGGCGATCTTCATGCCGTCCGTCGGAGCCAATGCTCCCGCTCCCGCGCCCACCAGTGACGGTAATCTCATCTTCCATTCCCTTCTTTTATCCATATCTGCTAATTTAGATGTCAAATCCGCTCCTTTTTTTTCTGGCTCTCTTAAGTGTTACCTAACAGTTTCAAGTTTGAGTACAGTGAAGTTTTGGCGGATTTTCTTGGAATTCCCTACCTTTTTAAAAAAAAATTATCATCTTTTAATAATGGGTGTTGTTTTCTTTCTGAATCCTAACTTGTTTTTTCGGACGGGAAGTTGTTGAAGCCTCTGGATATTGTTTCGTCAGCTTCAATAGGTTTTTCTTACTGTACGCTATGATCTCAGCAAAAGTGGGTTTCTTTACCAGGAATTTCATACTTTGTGATATCTTTGAGCTCATTGAATCTTTCGGTGATCATTTGTATGTTTCACTATGCTTCTAATTTTGTTGTTTTTTAATAAAAAAACCAAACTTTTTTTATCTTCATCACATTATCTAATCATCAAACCGTGAGGTCGGTAGATCCCAATATAAGTTTGCCAATGGTAACTTGTTCTTACTCCATATTCTGAGCTATTGCTTGAAGAATGAAATCTAACAATTTTTCCCCCTTTTAATTATCTTTTTGGCAGGTACATCAATTGACCAGGGCATTGCTTATCTTCTGATGTTGGTGGCCTTGGTTCTGACCTACCTCATCCACCCCTTGGATGCCTCCTCCCCCTACAAGCTCTTCTAAGGCTCTTGTGAGGGAGAGAATGCGTTTCACTTGTATTGATTGTAATTTGGGACCATGTGGTTGAGTAGTGTTGGATTTGAACTTTAATAGAACCATCATCTTGTTTTTTGGTTTTTGATGTCTCTCATTATCATTTCTCCACTCGTGAAATATTGCAAATGACATCTCTTATGTCAATGACACCAAAGGGATATTAAATGAATGGAATTGGGATATAGATGGAATATAATGAAATAGAACCACTTTGAGGTTCCCTATGAAATGAGGCATGGAACGGAGCCACTACGAAGAAGTTCCGGGAGTTACGAAGGAAGCTTCGGACTCATATTGTTCATGGGTTGAGAACGGGAGTTGCACGCTATGAGGTCGAATCTTCCGTTGTTCTCGCTCCGTTAATAGGTAACCCATTCGCTGTCTTTGTTTCTATTGCATTCTATCTCATCGGTAGATATATATTAAACTTACATATGCTGAGCCTATTTTTAAAATTCTTTTTCTGAAAGATAACACATGTATAGGGAAACTCTTCCATAATACGACTGTAGAAGTAGAACAATGTAGTATCCATGAGCAGAGTAAGGGCTGAGTAAAAGTTTGATTAAACTTAATTAACTAAGTGAACCATCGAATTTATAAGTTCAATTAGGTTATTTTGAAATTTTGATATTTTTAAAATATCAATTATGATTATTCAGATAATTCAATTTGATTTTAATTTAAAATTTTTAATTTGATTAAACTTAATAAATCGATATTATGTGGTGTTAGTTTTCAAAATACAACATCACAAAGTGAGCGTGGTATTGGTAGAGATCAATTTTGACACTCGTTGCATTTACCAAAGTTTTGATTGATGTCGGCCATCCGTGATACAAAATAGCAAAATCTAAAATTTTGTAATCATTTTAATCATAAATTTTAAGAGATCATAACTTAATTTTAACTCGTATTGAATCATGGAGCCTATAATATATCAAATCATTTATTCAAAGATTTATATTGATTATCGAGTGTAATCGATAACAGCCGAATCTTAAGTTCATCATTTAAAATCTTTTCAAAGATTTCAAAAAAATTTAATCATTTTTATTAAAATTATTTTTATTTTTTACATCGTTAAAGTTTTTAGACTATTTAAATATTAATCTTATGCCTACCTAAAATCAAATAAAAATATATCATTATTGAAAATTTTAATTAATTAAATTAATTAATATTTTATTGATTCGATATTTTTAATTTTTATTAGAAAGTTCCGTTGCTTTAGTTAATTTTTTAAAAAAAATTAATTTATTTAATTTTGATTAAATCCGTACGGTCAATTTTAAATCCATTGCTCAGTCTAATACATAACTCTCATGGCAAACATGACGAGACTATGCCAGCTTCAGCTCCCGCAGGAAGCTCTACTTGAGTACTGACTACTCTTTTGCATATTCTTGCGAGTGGCAATTTTACAAAATATTTTGCATCCGTTGAGAATTGATCCCAGATCTATTAATAATATAACATCTCTATAAGGAAACATAACAGAGAGCAAAAATTAATTAAAAAAAAAGTCATTAAGGAAAGTGAAAATTTACAATTATAGAATGAAACTACCTGACATCTTGTTTCATCCACCATTTTAAGCCATAGTATGAACGAGTATAGTCTGTATTGCAACTAAGATTGTGAAACGAAGCTTACAATTTCATAGCCCTTGGTGTCGCCAACAAAAGCACTTCTTTTCTTATAGTTCAAATTGTACCGTTTCCAGCACATCCAATACAACCTTTGGACACAGCCACCAACACAACGAATAGACAACTTTGCAAACGATGGACCCTAAAATTTATGGCACCACGCACCTAAAGCTAACACAGCTAGTATTATTTTCCCTAAGCAGTTATTTTCTGGACTAAATCTTCGCTGGAAGCAGAAGGGCTGTCTTTGCTTCTAGTATCCACATCTTTCATTAGATATTTATCGACCTGCGCTGCAGCTTGCCGGCCCTCATTGATGGCCCAAACGACGAGCGACTGGCCTCGCCGGCAGTCCCCAGCGGCAAAAACCCCATCTACACTGGTTGCAAAGTGACCGTACTCTGCCATGAAGTTGGACCTGTTGTCTAGCTCTAGACCCAGTTCATCAGCAATTTTCTGCAAGGTTAGGATGATGATAGCAAATGGAGATCACTAAACGGTGAATAACTCAATGAGACAGATGATTTGTGCTGACCATATTGTAGTAGGAAAAACTCACCGATTCTGGACCAAGAAAGCCCATGGCTAAGAGAACCAGATCAGCTTCTATGGTCTCCTCAGAGCCCCTGATTTCTTCGAATTGGAATCTTCCACTACTATCCTTTGCCCAACGGACACGGACCACCTCTAGGCCCTTCACAACTCCATTTTCATCACCCACAAATCGCTTGGTCAGAACCTCGTATGTCCGTGGGTCTTTTCCAAACTTGGATGTTGCTTCTTCATGACCATAATCTACACGGAAAATCCGAGGCCACTGTAAAGAAAAACAATTAGGCAACTGCATTTGGTGATATTTGAAGAAATTAAATCGGAAAATGACAACAAATGGAACTCATCTTGAGTTCCTACAAAGAGTGCTAAGTTGAAAGACAGTGAGATTATACACAATATAGCAAAAATAAAATTCATTCTTGAGGCTTCTATAAAGATCACAAGTTGAAAGACAATGAGATTACTGCATGACCAACAATTTTAGGCAAGGGGCAAGATGTTAGGTTTCCTCGATGTTTATCCTTGAAGTTGCAGAAAAAATAATGGAATCGAAGGGAAGAGAAGAACCTGTGGCCATGGATTTCCTGGTGCTCTTTTCTTGGGTGGTTCAGGAAGTAGTTCTAGATTTACAAGGTTTGTACAGCCATGTCGGATAGATGTTGCAATACAATCAGTTCCTGTATCTCCTCCACCTATTACAACCACTTTCTTCCCTTGTGCAGACAAATATTTACCATCCCATAGATTGCTATCAAGCAGACTTTTAGTGTTTGCATGGAGAAATTCCATTGCAAAATGGACTCCAGAGAGTTCTCGTCCAGGAACAGGAAGATCCCTAAACAAGAAATTGAAGGAATATTATTCAGTATCATGGATAAGATGCACCAAAACTAAAATAGAAACAATAAAACAAAGACCAGAATAGTTGATAGAAATCTTAAACCAGCTTAATGTGGACTGGCATTCATAACCGATATTCATCGCTTCATGAGTCATGACTCAAGAAAAGAGCATCAACATCTATCCATGGATGGACAAAGACGCACATCATAAGTTTGTCATGGCATATAGTGTTAGTTTATGATGCTATCTCAAAACATGTCAACCATTGATTTAACCCAAGATGCATAAATGTCTACAAAGATGATGTATTAGTTGAAAATGGTAGCATGAGTTCAATGACATTAAGAAATTTTATTACTCCAAGAGGACTTTACCTTGGTTTAGTAGCTCCACAAGCCAAGATGATTGCATGATTCTGGGAACGGAGATGGTCAAGGGAGAACTTGGGATCTGTTCCGACATGAGCGTTTACCACAAAATCAACACCTTCTTTGGTCATTAGATCCACACGACGTTGAACGATCTCAACTTTATCGGTCTTCATGTTTGGAACACCATACATCATAAGCCCTCCAATTCGGTCAGCACGTTCGTAAACAGTGACTAAATGACCCATTTTATTTAACTGATCAGCAGCAGCAAGCCCAGCTGGACCACTACCAACAATGGCAACTCTCTTCCTGTATTAGTCAAACAAAAGTTGTCAATACTTTAAGCATCGACACTTTGCTAGGATTGCATTGGCGAAAAATCGCAACCATCACAAAAAAGTTGATAAGTAACAATTTCAATGGCATAAAATAGTATCAATCACAACAAAGCAAAGATTACAAAAACCAATTGTTAGTGTAGTAACTTGAGACGCAGCCGTAAGAAAGTAATAATTTCCGTGAACAAAAAGAATATTAAAACTGCCATTAGGGTAGTAACTTAGACCAGAGTCACAAATTGGCATCAGAATTACTACATACAAGGAGATTATAAGATGACATTGAGATACATTTCAGAACACGATTGTTTATAATTTAACCTGTCAAAGTCGCAGATATTAGCCCAATAGGATAAAGCAGATGGTAGTAAGAAAAAACTCAATCTCTACTGATTGGGTAATTGGAAACAGAACCTTACTGATAGATTCCAACATATAAATGCAGAAAACTCAAACAAGGACCACTGATTCTTTGGCTTCTATTGAACCATTAGTTAGATTGGCCACAATCGATCATGAAAAGACTAGATTGCTTGGAACAGTTCCTTACCCAGTTCTTTTCTGTGGAGGACGAGGTATCATCCATCCTTCTTCAAATGCCTTGTCTATGATTGCACACTCTATACTTTTAATCGAAACTGGGTTCTCAATGATGCCAAGAACACATGATCCTTCACAAGGAGCAGGGCAGACTCGGCCAGTAAATTCTGGGAAGTTATTTGTCTCAAGAAGCCGATCCAATGCTTCACGCCATCTATTTTGATGAACCAGTTCATTAAATTCAGGTATTTTATTTCCAAGTGGGCACCCAGAGTTTTCCTGTAAGTAAAAGCAAGAAAAATTTAGTAAAAGGATATAATTGCCATTTAAAATCATAGATGGTTACATGTTCAAGGAAAGGTAAATAAGAGGTCAATGGACTAAACAAACTTTGGCAGTGTAAAAAAGAAAGTAAAAACATAATATAACAAGCAAAACATTCAGGAAAGGTGGCAGAGTTCATATTGGACCTAAAAGAACCAAAAAAATATCTAAATGACTGTTTTGGTCTAACCAGGCAAATATTAGGTTACAAAGTGTAGGGACAAAGTGGTTCGTCTGGTTAATAATCTTTAAGCATTGAATTAACTAATATGCTTGATAGGAAATGACTGAACAAAATATAAAAAACAAACTTTTCCACTGTGAAGGTAAAATAAACTGGCAGAGAATGTAACCAGGTAAAATATCCAGCAGACATCTGATTCTAAGCTTGGTGTTTCACAATTGACAGCGTTGACACTTTGGATATCAATCATTAGGATACCTAGTTTGGGAAACAGCAAAGGAAGCTGAAAAGGATCTGTTTCAAAGGACTAGAAATGCCACATGGTGGGAAAAAAAAAAAGCCACAGCGTGATGCCCAAAATATTGTTCTCTGCATGCTTTTCACCAGGCCAATATGGGGTTATCAGCTATGGTTTATGTTTTTTATGCTTTAGGCTCAAGTAAACCTTAATAACCATGACTTTGAACACTTGAAAGATCAATGTGTTAGGATCTGTTCTCTTGTACAAATAATAAAGAAGTCTAGAAGCCAGCGCCAACCATGATAGAGAGACCTCACAATATCTTATTCACCTGTAAGAAGTGTAATACAAATTTCAACTTCCTAAACTTCAATACTAACTATATTTTAGCATTTGGAATGGCACTTATTTATATATTAAAGTACATAACCTGTTAATTATAGGCTATTGAATGGAAGGTACAAGCCAAATTATTAAACTCAAACATAAATAGTATGTCAACTTTTAGCATGCTTCCCCATCAAATCTTGCAAACTCATGCAAGCCGTATCATCAGCATTCAAGAGTACTTTAAAATGAAATATAATAAGAAAATAGATCATCACTGTTTATAACATAAAAATTGGAAAAACAAAGTTGTCAAAAAAAAAGGCAATCTTCTCGTTAAGACGAGTAACATCACCTGATGACAAAAAGGAGTCCCACAATCCATGCAGCGAGCAGATTGTGTTTTCATCAGTGGCCCTGGCTTACACTCATTAGCAACTTCTTTCCAATCTTTGATTCGATCATTAGGATCCCTATATGAAATACTTTGCCGCTCATAAGCAATAAAACCTCTATGCTTAACAGCATTTTCAACCTGTGTTGGCCTTTTTGCTGCAGCCAAGTCTTCTTCTTTCTGTAAAGTTCAAATAATATTTTAATCCCTCAAGTCAATGAGAGTTGAGACACTATGCTACTCTGAAAAGCGAAAATAAAGATATTTGGCATAGACAATAAATATTCTTTTATCAAAATGGGTTTTGATAAAATTATTTCAGTTGGATAAAGAACACTGAATGAATTCATAATACAACAAATACCATCAAACTCGAATCTCAGAATAAATCTAACCAAATCAAATGACAAAAAGTATTTTATACTTACCTTAGGAACCAAAGATGCTGCAGCCAATTTCTTTAGTTCTTCAAATGCATCAGTTTCCATTAGCTCTTTTTCTTCTTGCTCCTCAGATTCTTTTACAGTTTCTTCTGCTTTTATTTTCTGAAGAACCATCCTATAATCCCTTGGAAACACTTTGAAAAACTTGGGCAGCAGAGATTCAAAATCAGAAAGGACTTCCCTTGCTAGAACACTGCTTGTATGACGTTGGTGTTGCTGAATCATCATTCTCAAAGTTGTTATATCTTCCTCATCCTCAACCTTTTCAAGATCAACTAACTCAGGATTGCATCGTGTCTGAAACATCCCATCCACATCAAAAACATAGGCAATTCCACCACTCATACCAGCAGCAAAGTTTCTACCAGTTTTACCTAGAATAACAACAGTACCACCGGTCATATACTCACAACCATGATCACCAACACCTTCAACAACTGCTCTAGCACCTGAGTTACGGACACAAAATCTTTCTGCAGCCATTCCATTAAAATATGCCTCTCCATTTGTGGCACCATATAATGCAACATTGCCAACAACAATATTTTCTTTTGGATCAAATTGGCTCTCTCTTGGTGGATAAACTACAATTTTGCCTCCAGATAATCCTTTCCCAACATAGTCATTGCTGTCACCTTCAAGCTCAATGGTAATTCCAGGACAGAGAAAAGCTCCCAGGCTCTGACCAGCACTTCCAACTAGCTTAATATGGATTGAATCCGTAGGCAATCCTTTCAACATATAACGTTTAGTTACCTCATGGCTAAGCATGGTACCAACAGCACGGTTTACATTGCGAACTGGCATCTCAATATAAACAGGCAAGCCTTTTTCAAGAGCAGCTTTTGATGAGGAAATAAGCTTCTGATCCAATGCCACATCCAGTCCATGATCCTGCTTTTGAATGCAATATTGAGCCACTCCAGGCCGAATATCAGATGCAGGTCTAAGAAGCAATGACAGATCAATATTCCTCAATTTCTCATTACTACTAGTCACTTCCTTATCAATCTCAAGCATGTCTGCACGACCAACCATCTCGGTCATGACCCGAAAGCCCAATTGAGACATTATTTCACGAACTTCCTCTGCCAGCATAAAGAAAAAGTTTATAACATGTTCAGGTTCCCCAGCAAATTTTTCACGAAGAATAGGATCTTGAGTGGCGATTCCAACAGGGCAAGTATTTTTGTGACACTTTCGCATCATGATGCAGCCAAGAGTTATTAGAGGTGCAGTGCTGAAACCAAACTCTTCTGCGCCAAGTAGCGCTGCAATTGCAACATCTCTTCCTGTTTTTAACTGCCCATCTGTCTGTACTACTGTTCGTCCACGCAGGTTATTTGCAACCAGAGTCTGATGTGTCTCAGCTAATCCAAGCTCCCAGGGCAGACCAGCATTTTTTATGCCAGTCCAACGGGAAGCTCCTGTGCCTCCATCATGCCCAGATATCAAAACATGGTCAGCATGCCCTTTTACAACCCCACTGGCAACTACCCCAACACCAGCCTCAGAGACTAGCTTAACACTAATTCTAGCACCAGGATTTGAGTTCTATAAAAGAAAATAATAATGAAATTACAACGGTCAAAAGTTTCAATTCAATGCTTCTTTTGTTATTTTACTGACAATAGGTTCTCATCAAAAAGGAACTAGAAAATACCAGTTGTCAAGATTAAATACCTTAAGATCATAAATAAGCTGCGCAAGATCTTCAATGGAATATATATCATGGTGTGGTGGTGGACTAATAAGACCAACACCAGCAGTGGAATTTCTCGTGACAGCAATATCATCGATAACTTTATGGCCTGGAAGTTCACCCCCCTCACCCGGTTTGGCCCCCTATACAGCAAAAGAAAGTCATAAAAACAAAAGGTATTGATAAGAAAAATAAACATCAGAAAATATGACCTCACCAAATTGCAAAGGTATTCATCATTATAGATACAAAGATATAATTAGTGCTCTGTAGCTCTGCATCATCTGTCCATGAACACAGATTCATAAACAGTAGGAACTTACATTCCAATAGATGGAAAGGAGGTAGAAAGTTCCCAATGTTTAAATATTGGACAGAGAAAACTACTGGCTAGAGAAAACGAAGCCTGTAATTATTACCTGAGCCATCTTTATCTGGAGTTCATCAGCATTGCTCAGGTAGTAGCTTGTTACTCCAAACCTACCACTTGCTACTTGTTTAATGGCGCTCCTCTTTGGATTCCTCGAACCATCTGGCAGAGGCTCCATACGAGAAGGTTGCTCACCTCCCTCACCTTCAAAAGAACAAAATATAAGCCATAGAACAATATAAATTATAAACCATGCATCTCTCACCTACAAATGTTGTCCAATCATTAACAACAAAGAGCATAAGATCCAAAAGAGAAGTAGACAATTGTCATGGAAAAATTTCAAATGTTAATAGCAATATATGAACACACACACACACACACAAGACCATGCATGCTTCAGATTCAAAAGAAAGAATTAAGTGAACTAAATCTTGAAAGGCCAAGAGGCTTTTCGCTGATCAATAAGTGAAGCATATGAAAGAAACTGTAACAAATCACAAAGAAACATGTCATGAGTGGTGAACGCTTACATTCCCTATCATATTAAAATGATTTACCAATGTCTTGGATTGTAAAAGGCTACAAGTTCAAGCTAGTGTACACTTAAAACAGTGGATGCTAGTAATTTGTTAATAAATCACACAGAATTTTGGTCATAACAAGATCGTACCAGTATTAGATTTTCCTCCAATTTTGTTCATTGCAATTGCTAGAGTAGTATGTGCTTCCAATGATATTGAACCATAACTCATAGCTCCAGTGCAAAAGCGCTTAACAATCTCGCTAGCAGGTTCAACCTCGTCCAAAGGAACTTTCTCAGCGACATCTTTAAACTTCAGTATTCCACGAAGGTTGCAATTCTTGTTCAGCTCCTGTATACGCTTAGAATATTCTTTGTATGCAGCAATACTGTTAGCTTTGGTTGCCTCTTGCAACTTAGCAATTGCAAGGGGATCATTAAGGTGAATTTCACCTCCTTTTCTCCAATGGTAATCCCCAGGATTAGGTAATGCTTCTGCATTACTTGGTGGTGGTGCTCTGGTTGGAAATGCCAACTCATGAAGACGGAGTGCATCTCCAGCAAGCATTTCAAATGTTGCACCTTCAACTCTACTTGGTGTTCCTTTGAAGCATTTCTGAATAACCTCAGAAGAGAGTCCTAGAGCTTCAAAAATCTGCGCACCCTTGTAAGATGCTAGGGTAGATATCCCCATTTTAGCAAGAACCTTCATCATTCCATAGTTGCTGGCTTTAAAGTATTTCTTAACAAGATCCTCTCTTGATTGAAATTTTCCATCTGCTTTAGGAGGGATCTTTCCATCAATTTGTAATCGCCAAATTGCTTCTATGGCCAAATACGGGCAGATAGCATCTGCTCCAAACCCAACAAGAGTACAAAAGTGATGCACTTCACGGGGCTCAGCAGATTCAACCAGCAATCCTACCTGTGTCCTCTCAAGTGTTGAGACTAGATGTTGATGAACAGCACCAACTGCTAAGAGGGAGCTTACAGCAACGCGATTGGAAGAAAAACCTACATCATTCCTAAATTCAGTCTCTTTTTAAAATAAAAAATATACACATTGTTAAGAGAATGTAGAACCAGAAAGTTAAAAGCAACATAGAAACTGAAACAAATGCAGAGATTATATATGCCCAAATATGCCAAATAAAACAAATAATAGTTACTATAGATGAACAAAAATTATTAAAAGACAATCCATAGCAATCATGTTAACATGACTTAAGCAGTTAAAAAAACAAGTACCCTAAGTTTTGAAATCCTCACCTCTGTCAGACAGTACAAGAGTTGTATAACCTTTATGGATAGCAGAACGAGCTTCTGAACAAATCCTATCCAAGGTTTCCTCCAAACCTTTTCGGCCTTGCTCCTTTGGATATGTGATATCAAGTACTTTGCTGCGCCAACCTCTGTAGTTCATCTTTTTCACAGCTTCCATTTCATCAATGGATAGAAGAGGCCCCTTCAATGACAGACGATGGCACTGTTCTTCAGTGGTTTCAGTAAGATCCCCTTCAGGACCAATCATACACTCCATGGATGTAACTATTTTCTCCCTAATCGGATCAATTGGTGGATTTGTAACTTGAGCAAACATCTGCTTGAAGTATTCAAAACTAAGTTTCTCTCTATTTGACATCACGGCCAAGGGAGCATCATTTCCCATTGAACCTAGAGCTTCAGTGGCATCTTTTGCCATTGGCAGCAACAGCATTTCCAATGCTTCAACAGTATAGCTGAAAGAATAGTTCAGCAGGATAAATTTTTCAGTGAAAATATAATTTTAAAAAGACAGAAGCAGCATTCCTAGTTGGGAATTACCCAAAGGCTTTCAGTGGTGCCAGAAGACCATGAAGCCCCATGTTTTCCATGTCCTCATCATGAGTTTGAGACTAAGAACGATAACAACCAATCATCAGTCTCCCGTATGCATAAGCAAACACAAATGTAGTCCTCCTATAACATATAAACTTACCCGTACAGTTCCAAAGATGCTTGGAGGAATTCTTTCGCTTTTAGGGACAGAATTGATAACATCTTCGAGGCAAATCTTCTGTCTCCTAAGCCATTCTCCATATGGTCTAGCCTGTGAAAATTGCTGCTTAAGTGTCTCATCATCAACAACAACATGATTTTCAAAATCCACCAACAACATCATCCCAGGGTTGAGCCTTCCTTTCCTTGTCACTTCCGCAGGAGGAATGTCTACAACACCTACTTCACTAGCCATTATAACACGTCCATTATGAGTGATATAAAAACGGCCAGGTCTCAGACCATTACGATCCAATGTTGCTCCAAGATAGCGACCATCCGTAACTGTAAGAAAAAATCAGCATGCATCTTCAGATAAATATTCTGCTACAGCAGTTTCAGTAAGCATTGCCATTGAATCTCACAAGATATGAGGGCGGGTCCATCCCAGGGCTCCATAAGAGCTGAGAAATATTCATAGAGAGCCTTCCTATCAGGATCCATGTTCTTATCATTCTGCCATGCTTCAGGTATCATCATCATCACAGCTTCAGGAAGACTTCTGCCAGCACGGACCAGAAGCTCAAGGACACCATCGAATGCGCCTGAAAGTATGAAATAATACAGATCATGCTCACATAGATTTCAGGGGGGAAATTCAATATGATACCTATGTTCACATGAAACTGGATCACTTCAAAAACACAAGTACAACAACAACAACCAAGCCTTATCCTACTAGGTGGGATAGGCTATATGGATCATCCTATGCCTTTGGACTCTATCACCTACTATATTATCATTTATATTTAAATAAATTTATCCTATTTTATCGTTACTAAACAAGTCTTCTTTGATCTTCCTCATTTAATGTGTATATTTGTTATAGTTTCACTTAACTAGAGTATTTATTGGTCATCTAACACATGTCTATACCATATTAAATAAGCCATTAAACAATAAAATTATAATAAATGTTTGAACCTACCAGAATCAGATGAGCTAGCATCAACAATAGGCAAAAGTTTCTTCATTTCATTCTTTGACAAACCTAGTTCCTTGCACTTCAACAATCCTTCACGTGCCTTCATCCTTTAGAGAAAACAATATCAAAGGAGTCAAGCTACTATGGCATTTTATTGAGAACATGATACAAGGACTGCAGCCCACTTAGCTTCAAAACATACCAATTCACATTGCCCCGCAATGTGTTGATTTCTCCATTGTGGCCCAAAATTCGCATAGGTTGTGCACGATCCCAACTAGGAAAAGTGTTTGTAGAGAATCGAGAATGAACCTGCACATGAACATATTTCTCAGGGATCTAAATTAAAGCTATCTGAACTTGCACTTGGGATCTCTTCTAAGAATGTCAATGTCAATCTGCACTCAAAAGCACTATGAGTTCTATTTATCGTCATAGTCAATACAAAATAACATGGGAACCTAAGCTACCTTCACCAACAATTCGTTTCACCTTCAAATTGGAACTCTCATCCCACTGACCATGGGGAGCAGTGCATCATGATTCTGCAACATGGTTTACTAAGTTATCGACCACAAAGATCTCACCAACCCACCCAAGTTATTCAGTACTCAAATTTAAGCAGTACCAAATACAGAAGAGTGCAAGATATAATTCAAAGTATAAAGCCTCAAAACCTTATTTAACCTTAAGAGAGTTCCATTACCAGTCTTCTCTTGTAGTCTGCTGCAATCAGAGTTCATAATTAAAGAAAGAGGTCAGATAGGTTTGTATTTACCAGGGCCATGTAACTTGTAAACCTTTCATCTCCAAGATCTGCGTAATAGTAGTCCTTTAGTTGATCAGGCTTCAATTGACCTTTATAAACAACAGTCCTGCCAAAATCAGATAAATAAGAGATACTTCTACCATAAACATAATAAATAAATTAAATGAATTGATTCATTAGAAAGCTTATATTATATTTTGAACATGAGCAATAATTTCACATATTGGGCAAAAGCAAAAATGATTGTAACAAAGGATGATACCAAGTTTTAAAAAAACTAACCTAGAAGAAAGTGAGCATATATAGAAGTCCTTAGCTCCACCATGCTGCAGATTGAGAGCAGCACGGATAGCTACCATTGAAATCCTCCGTAATATATACATCTAGATTTATTCAGATATCAAAGTCAAAACTCATTATAGCAAATAATGACAAACTGTTCCTATGATGGTCTGCATTAAGACCAACACAAAGCTAGAGACAAACCTGTTGCTCGAGATCAGCACTTGACCGTGGACTTGGAGTGAGAAAAACTTGCTCAATGATTGGCTCAGTTTGACGAGCAGATTCACCCAGATCATTATTATCTGTTGGTACTGAGCGCCAGCCAAGCACAGCATGTCCCAAAGATTCTGCAACCTGCAAGCAAGATCAACAATCAGAGGGATATTGTTCAGATACAAAACATTATAGGGGATACTGATGTGATTCATACATAAGGAAAAGTTATCAGCATGCAGTAAAAGAAAAGAAAGGAAAAGACTTATACTCCAAGTGGCTATCACATATCCACACACAATAGAATTAACCTTAGCAGAAATCGTTCTTGTCATCAAGCCATTGGTCTCCACAATTTAGAATTAGCTACATTGATTTTATCCATGCTTGGACTCTATATAAGACCATATCACTAGGAATATCCAAACCCTTCAAATCACTTTTTGTTATTTTAACAGTTTAACTAGATATCTATCTGGTTTCACTCTAACTCTTATGCATTCAACTCATCAATTCAACTCATCTATAAAATCTATTGATGGTGACTACTGTTAGAAGAATTGAATGATTAAGAATAGGTGTAAGAAACAAATGGAGACAAATGTTGCATGATTAAAAAAATATTAAATTTTGAATATTAGTAAAGCTATAGCGTTGCATAGAGCTCAATGAAGTGAAGGGATACATGTGGCTGATCCCAAATAATTGAGATAAAAAGAACAGCTAAAGATTCAATATTAGTGCTAAATTTCTTTCCAAATCCTTATACTTCCATGTATTTCAGAATGTTCAATGTAAGTGCTCGTAGTTCTTAAGTCAACCATTCTTAGTTGGTACCTTAGTGAAAACAACTTTGCTTTCTTCCCTGCGAACATCATCCTGTGGCAAGAAAAACATACCCACTGCATACTGACCAGGAGGTGGAAGTTGCATGCCAACATCCTTCGTGACCTGAAAAAACATAGACCAGAATCAGAACAAAGACATAAAATAAATTTTAAAAAATTAGTATTGCATATGCGCAACATTTTCATTGACTAAGCTAAACTAGCAAGCACTATTAATTAGCAAAAGCTACAAATTAAACAACACATTTTTTACAAGAAACATAGTGAAAAAGTGTAGATACATGCCTCAGAGAAAAAACCATGAGGGAGTGCCACTAGTATGCCAGCTCCATCACCAGTATTAGTTTCACAGCCGCATGCACCACGATGGGCCATTCGAACAAGCATCTCCAGAGAATCAGCAACCTGCAAAGTTCATCAAACAAACAAACAAACAAAAAAGGCCAAATAAGATAAATGTGCACTGCATGGTGATTGTTTTCCTATTAGACGTTTTGATAGAATCCAGAATTGATTGATATGGATTGAAACATACTGTTTTCCGGCTATACTCTCCAGATAGCTCAGCAATGAAACCAACACCACAAGAATCTTTATCAAAGGATGGATCGTAGAGACCAAGGGGCTTCTCTGGCATCTGTGACAGGGACATGGATGGAGCAACGATTCTTAGCTTAGGTGAACGTCCTGGACCATCCATCCGCCAAAGCTGAACGCGTTCACAAGCTCGGAGCTTTGCTCCAACAAACTGGCTATGCAAGGACACCCTTTGAGAGCGCCTAAGGCATGAAAATCGTGCAGCACTACCACCACCAGAGACGTTGTGCTTATGGTTGACAATGGTTGAGAGCGCCACCGATTCATTCCGGAGCTTAAAGGCTGACCCAGGGACTGAAGCCATCGCCGACGACGACCTCTAGCTTATAAACAGAGGAATAATGCCAAAAAAAAGTTTTCTTTCTGAATATTACAATGAAAGTTTGTGTCTGTGCAAAGCTTTGCAGCTTCAAACGGATTCAGCAAAAAGAAAACCGATTTATCTTCAGAAAGTGTCAAATTGATTAACTTGTAAACGAAGAAAGAACGGATTCAAGGACACCGGCTTGGTTACAGATCGTCAGAGAGTACTTGTTCCCAGACAGTGGATTTCCCTGCAAAACAGAAGGAGGAAGAAAAATAAACCTCGATAAAACACAGATACCATAGAACACTGCCAGCTAGATCTGCAAACCCAGAATCTACCACCCCAAACTACGAGAGCAATAAAAAACACAAATGAATCTCTCTGTTTCCTGAACACCAACGACCAGCCCAAAATGTTTCAAGACAGACAAGACACGGAGAAATGGACATCACATGGATCTCACAGAGATGCTGAGCTTTTAAAATCAAAATCCACGTTTTTTACCTCTAAATGATTAGGTAGGTCGATAGATCTCTCCTCGCCACCAACCACAGAGGGCTCCTCCCTTCCCACCTACCCAAAGAGCGCTGCGGGAAAGAAGCGATGCGAACTCACTCCTACTCCTCCCCCTTCGGATCTGCCACCCTCGCAGACTCCGCCGAGGCGACCGTTTCTCCTCGATCGCAGAAATAACGACGGAACGAAGCACCAGAGACAAGAGCGGGCGCGCGCAGCTCCGCCGACCAACAATCCGATCTCCTCCCCCTCTCGAGTCTCTCTACGCACTCTCCCCCCTCGACTCCACGGGTCATTTATAGCGAAGGCGTCGGGTTCTCCGCATCGTCTCGATCCCCATCTACCCCTTTAATCTCCTTTTTCAATCCATTTTTATCCTAATCATTTTATTTATTTATCCAAAACAATTCAATTAAACGTATCCATTTCATTTTTATAATTATTTTTATAATATATATATAAAAGAAAATAATCGAATCGAGGAAAGCTTCCGTCGTTGTGGTTACCATAACGGAGCGGTGGCCCCAGGAGACACAGTGAGGACCCTCCGTCGGGACACGTGGGAGGCGCGTGTGCGCCCTCGGGCTCGGTTCCGGGCCTCCGCGGCATCGCTTTCCTTATTTTAACTTCCGTAACTGGAATGGTTTCCTAATAAATTAATCGAGGCGCTACCGGCCCCGCTTCCACTCACCGGCTCACCGACTCACCGCGCCCATGGATTCACCTGCCAACAGACTTCGTTCCAATGTATATTAAAAATAATTAATGATTATGATTAATTCGAACCGCCCGGTTCGGTGGATCGCTCGCTCGCTCATCAAACCGTCACGCAGAGTCAACTCCTCGGGTTTGTAACTCGTTCTGCTAAAGAAGGTTTAAGGCAATTAGAATTAGTTAATGGACGATTATATATAGCAACATTGTTATTATCTGCTTAATTATTGTTGATGGACAATTAATCTGACTAGAAGCCGGCTGTTTGAGCGACTTAATCCAAGAACAATGCAGCAATGGGTTTTGGATCGACGTACGTGCTTAATTATATATTTTGCATGCTCATGAACAAATTAATTAATTAGCAACACAAAATATTTTCGGTAAATATAATTTGGTGAATTGGCAACATAAAAAGGGTAGGTGGGGGGTTAGTTGACCGTGAATTAATTTAGAATTTAAATGGTGTTAAAAAAATAATTAGCAACCCTGTCATTGACTACGATGCCACAACAAACTAAGGAAATAATTATACAAGTTTTTTTTTACACTTAAATTTATATAAATTTAAGAAAAATTATATAAAAATATTTTTGATTTATTTTGATATATAAATCAACTTACACTACAGCTTGAAAATTAAGATAAAAGTGAACAAGTATATGCTTGACAAGATCATCAGGAAAAGTTGTTTGACTTGGACTAATCAATTAGATATTATCCCTTTGCGCACATGAAATTAATTCGAGTCAGTATTTCGATTAGAAATAAATTAAATCATTAATTACTTTGGGAACAGTGCAAAGCAATGCTGCAAAATAATTAAATATTCTCAAAAAGTTAATTAATTACTTTTACCACACTTAAGTGCTTCATTAGTACCTTTATTCCTTTTATCGGGTTATTATTATTATTATTTCCCTTTAAGAATTGAAAATGATAAGGCACTCCACCAACTAATTAATTAAAAATATTTTCAGCTGTAGAATTTTGACTATATATGATGCGATATTCCAACAACCACAAAGTTTGTCATTTTGAGAAAATTTTAAATATCCAAATCCAACTTCTATTACAATTTTTATATCAACATTTAATAACTTACAAGTGATTTTATTTAAGAATTTCAGTTTAGTTTAATTGAGAGTTGATTAATTGACTAAAATATTTTGTAAAAAATGAAGTTTAGAAAATAAGGCAATTTTAAACTGTTGTGATATATATTTTTTATTTTTCGACAAAGAAAAAATAATTTAATTATTAGAAATTTAGCCCCCTGAACAGTGTAGCTAGCTCATTAATTTCTCTAGCTTTACTTTGGAAATATCTACATCAACTTTATGGTCACGAGGACTGTTGCTCGCCATCAAGCAAGAAGCTGCTGTGATTCTAACGTGCACTTCCAAATGCGGAGCCACCCTTGGACTAGCTAGGGTGACTCCTGCCCCACTTATGATACGGTATATTTTTTGAAATACTATAATGTTGAATTTCAAATAATAATAAGATTTTTAGTTCTTCTTTTATTTGACATTTAAATTGAAATGAATTTATATGGTTTTTAATTAGCGTTGTTAGCGTAGTCAAGTAAGGGTGGTAAGCAACAGTTTGACACTCCAACAGTTAATCTTCCTTCTTACTTTAGAAGAATAAAGAAAAAGTCGAATACTTTAAAAACTTGATTAGGATATTAATTAATTGATCCTGGTGACATACTTGCTTACGTATTGCAATAATTTCTATATTTCGACAACATTAAATTATTTTTAAGTTTAAGTGAATAAGCTTCCCAAATATTTCTAAATTCAAAAGGCCAATTATTTTTTTTCACAAAAAATAAAAGACAAGTCTAAATCTAATGAAAAAAATTCTCATTACGTGTCGATTGAATCTTTGCTCGTGTTGCGTTGTCGTTCCTTGCTCGTCCCCACGTAGCCTTCTCTGATCTTCTCCCAACTGATTTTTAACGAACAGCGGCGGAATCGATCTCGCTATCTATAAAATAAAAGACGTTCAGATGCTGCAGAAAGCCGACACGACTACAATCTCGTGAGCTCGCGAGTTACGAAAGGCATCAGTCAGGTTGGGACTGGCGGCGTCATGTCGGGGGCGCGAGGAGCTCTGCCGCCGGGGACGATGACGCCGACGGCGTACGAGTCGGTGACCGAGGAGCGCAACAGGACCCGGCTGGATCCGCGTTCCAAGGAAGACGAAGGCATGATCAGGGTCGACAAGTTGCAGGACAAGGTCGGCTTCGACCACGCCGGCAAGGGCAAGGGCAAGGGCGGCGGCCCTGCCTTCCCCGCCGTCGATGAGAAGAAGCCTGATACTGGAGTCACCGGCGCCGGCGAAGGAATTTAAGTCGTCCAACATACTACTAGTCATAGAGCAGTGATGTAAACTTGCAAGAGTAATAATAAAGTAGCTTGGACTCATCAAACTGTAAGAATGCATCGATCCTGATATAGTTTATAAGACAAGAAAGAAATACTGAAATTCCCAATCCTGGCAACACATTGCTTGTTCCTTGAAACTGGAACCGACAATCGAAGTCATGAAACGCACCAAAGTGGATATCATCTCCTTGATTACCTCTCGGGTGACTGTACAAGACATTAGGAAGAATAGCTACGCTAAAGAACATCACTCGTAGTTGTAGTTATTAGGCATGCAGCCGGCCAATCATTCCCATTTCCAATTCCATTAGCATGGAGTTTCCCATTGGGGAGGCTCTTGGCAGGTTTCTTCACCCTCCCGTTTGGATAAAATCTTGGAGCGAAGCCATTGCTTGTCGGAGAACGAGGGACGAGGTTGTTCTCTTGGCCGGAGGCTTGCAGCCAAGCATCCAGTTGGCCGCATGACGCTGCTACAAGTCCTGTCGAGTGATTTCGATCTCTTAGAAAAGGAGCTTGATGATGAGTAGGAAACTTTCAAAACAGTCAACAGACTACCATGAGGATGCTTCTACTCAGTTCTATAGTTCAAACAATCTTGGAACGTTAGGAAATTACCTAAGAATACAGCAGACGGCTTCCCGGGTCTTGACTTGAATTCTGGATGAAATTGAACGCCGAGGAAATAAGGATGCGAAGGCAGCTCGATGATCTGCATTGTCCACTCAAAGAAATTGTAGCGATCCAAAAAGGAACCGTAAAACAAAAACGAAATGGAACAAGATTTTCAGGTTCCTACTACCTCCATGCGTTGCCCCGTCTCGTCTTTCCCGACGAAAGCAAGACCAGCCTTTTCCAATTCCAGGACGATACTAGGATTCACCTGAAAGAAACCAATAATCAGGGAAGAAATACTCAAATTCTGATACTAAGAAACAGCACTCGGGTAATGGTGAAAAACCTCGTATCTGTGTCGATGTCGCTCATCCACAAAGCTAACGTTGCCGTACCTTGAGAGACCAGATAGTTTAAGTTTAAGAACTACTATACGATATTAGCAAAGAACTGTATCATCAAAGAGACGTGTGTGCTTACAACTTTGCAGATTTGCAATCAGCAATCTGGAAATAAGTCCTCCTTGATCCAAGCCTCATTGTGCCTCCCATGTGAGTCTTGGAGCCCTTGATGTTCATTGAATAGATATAAGGCAGACCCGAGAAAATAAAAAAACAATGATGAGTAGATGACTGAGAGTAACAGATGAGAATTACCTCAGGCATAAAAATGACAACAGGAGTTGATGTATCTGGATCAAATTCCGTGCTATTTGCCTCCTTCAAGTTCATGACAGAACGAGCAAATTCAATGACAGCAATCTGCATGCCAAGACAAATACCAAGAAATGGAACTTTGTTTTCGCGGGCATATTTAGCAGCTAGGATCTTTCCTTGCACACCTCTGTCTCCAAATCCTCCTGGAACCAGTATGCCATCGGCACCCTGTAATATAAGACGGTCGACTTGAGAGAAGAATGTTTTATGAAACCAAACAAAAACTTACTCACCTTCAATAGCGCCCATGCCGCTTCATGGGCATCAGGTGCCTGTTCAAAACAAATCCTATCATGAAGAGTTCCAAGAATATTTCTAGAAAAGTGTTTATCATGTCAAATGAATGAACCTCTAATGCAGTAGCTTCTTCAAGATCAGATGAAGGGACCCAATCTACGACGAGTTTTCTTCGACAAGCAACAGAAGCGTGCAAAAGAGCCTGGAGGTTCACATAGTACAGCTGTTAGAGCACTGGAAAGAAAGTACTGAAGCATCATTTATGTAATGCTTGCAAGAAAATCAAGAAAAAATAAAATAAAACCTATTGTAGTTCATGTACATAGTGAGAAGATAACATAACTAAAGCATATCTAGCAACTATTCATTTGTCTTCTAAACGAAAACAAGCAGAAACAGAGACCAAATTAACAACAGTTGCTTCATATTGATTGTGACAGAAATGAGGGAAGTTTACTTGAACTTTCTAGCTGTTTTGGGTTCTCTTTGTCATCCTAATCTAGTAATCCTGATCTCCTATGGGTGTATGCAAATGGAATTTTACGAACTTGTTTGCTAAAGAATGAAGTAGGAAGAAAATTACACGTAAAACTGCTAAGAGTTAATTTAAAGAAAGGTAGAGAAAAGGACAACAAAAATGCTAATTCATATGCCAGAGAAGGTAGCAATTTGATAAACAGATAAGGGCCAATGGAAATACAAAGCCATAGGAAAATATATACAGCAAAAATTGACAAGAAATACAGTAAGCATTAGGTGTTAAACATTTGTACAGGAAAATAATCTTCAATTATATTTCTGGTAGCAACAGATTTCACTCACAACCTAGTCCCAATTACAAACGATTTTCTATTTTCTAGCAATCATTCGGTAGTACCAGGGATGCTGAACTAGACAAATGAAGTGTGATGGATTCACAGTCCATAGCTTCTTCACAAGAGTATTGTTCTTGAGAATTTAAATAAATCACTTCATGTGTCATTATGGCATGGACAAAAAATGAATTTACAAGCACAGGGAAACGAAAAATAGATAAGAGCTTCCGCATAAATCAGGTCATATGATAATTAAGGGCATAAATTTGTAACTTGAGTATGTATTCACCTTCAATACAGATAGGTAAGAATCAGAAAGACCAGTATATTTTCCAACCATAGCAATCCTGACCTGAACATTTAATGATGGTTCAATTATTAAGGTTTTGGAAATTTTCAAGGGTAAAGCAGAATAGCATAAAGAAGAGCTTCACACAGGATCATGCAATGTATCACAAAGTTTCGCTCTACCCATCCATTCTTGCAACATGGGTTCCCGGGCACATCTGTACAAAGTAAGCACTTTTATCAGCTTATGAGTTGGAAAAAACAACTGTTGGACTATAAAGAGATCCAAAAGCAAGTCAGTTACAAACAGACCCTTGAAGATTCAATAGTTTCAGAAGCGCTTTATGTGCTTTTTGCTCCTATAGGTGAAGTACGTTGGTGATCAGTTGAAACAACATTAAAAAGTGATTGATTCCACACTGTTGTCAAAGAAGTATATACTACCTTCAACATCAGAGGAATGTGCCAAATGTTTGCAACATCATGAAGAGTGACTATATTAGCTACCTGAAAAAGAAAATGGTCGAACATAAACTTCAAACCTACGCACCTGCTTTGCAGAAAGAAGAACAGAGTAAGAGACTGAAAAACTTACAGGAACATGGCAAAATTGTGAGAGTTTTTCTTTAACATTCACATCCAAAGGCTGCCAATGAACCAAACAAAAGCATACACATATCAACACAAGGCAAAGAAATAAAATTTTCAAATGAAAGATATGTAGCAAAGTCATCATGTGAGATTTTGGCAATGACCTTTTCGCAGCGGCATGCTAAAATATTTGGTGTAAGCCCAAGTCCTCGTAGTCCCCTAACACTATGTTGAGTTGGCTTAGTTTTCTAGAACAAAATAACGAATTATTTTTCAGGTTAAACAAGTTCAGTAAAAGATTTGTGATGGAAAGACTCCAACATAGAATCATATGTTATCTTGTTGATAGTCTTTACCTGCTCGCCGACAGCTTTAAGAACTGGCACGAGACTAACGTGAACCAGACAGAAATTCCCTGGTCCTGACCAATGCATAGGCAGAAATCATATTATAGAGAAGGATCAGAATAAAAGCTCTAAAAGCCACTGTACTTTGACTGATTTTGGCAACCTTCTTACCTACACGATAAGAAAATTGTCCCAAAGCTTCTATAAATGGCATTGATTCAATATCCCCTGCATGAACACAGAATCTCAGTGTCAATATTTAGTCAAGGAATGCGCCTATGCTTGCAAATATGTATAGAGAAGGAAATGTTAATCATAATTCTCTCAAGCTGAGATTAGTCAAATGATTTTTTTAATTAATCTTTTGAAAGACACTATGGAATGTTACCTATAGTTCCACCCAATTCTATGACGCAGACATCAGCTGGTCCTTCTTTATCGTCCACAGGTATCATTGCTACGCGTTCAAGCCACTCTTGTATGGCATCTGTGATATGTGGCACAACCTTTAAAAGAGAAGAATGGTAAGTAATACAAAGAGGGTGCTGAAGACAAAACATCCAGCCGGTTTAATGGTATAGAGTAGACATACTTGGACTGTTTTCCCCAGATAGTCGCCCCTCCTCTCCTTGTCAATGACGAACTAACAATGACAGTGTTGAAGACAAAATCAGTATATTGGAAAACAATCATTATTCCAACATCACCAGATGTCTGAAGATCACAAGCCTGATATCGTGAGTGGAACCTGGTAGATTTTTCCGGTAGTTATATTGTTATCACGAGTTAATTTTATATCAAGGAAGCGTTCGTAGTTCCCTAGATCCAAATCCACCTATTAAAAAAGGAGAACCATCAAATAAGTGAAATAAATACAAACGACTAATCTTCCATAAACATTGTAAGGTAGGTGAAAAATAGGTAGCAGTGAATTAGAGTTAGAAAGATATTGGCTTTTAGATTTTTACAGTGTAATAGAAAATGTCAAATGTGCTTTACCTCGCCACCGTCGTCTAAGACAAAGACTTCACCGTGCTCAAAAGGAGACATAGTCCCAGCATCGGTGTTCAGGTAAGGATCTGTGGAAGTCCACAAAGCGAAACAATAAATCATTTGGATCAAAGACAACACATTTAGATAGCTTTGGATAGATAGCGACATGAACCGAAGATTTTTCTTTTTTCCTTTAGTTTGAGAAAACATTGTCCAAACGAAAACGAAAAGCGAAGACGAGAAATTCATGGCATTTGACTGAAGACATCGACAGAAAGTCCTTTTTGGATCACAGCGTAGACAAGCATACATTGTCATAGAAAAAAGAAGACAAAGGAAAATTCAAAGGATGACTGATCGGCATTCCTGACGATAAAAGCCCGATGCAAATTTCTACATGCCCAATTTCTCTCTGCTTTTCTTTCCAGGAGATATGAATCTTAACAAACATGGGTGATAGGAAGCGAAAGGAGCACTCTTAATCACTCACTCGTCAATGGACAGCGGTACCAAACCAATCGCAAAAACGGCATCACTTCGAAAAACAATGCACGAAGTTACTGAAAAATCGAAAGGAAAAAGATCCGACTTTTAACGGAGAACATGCCACGCACGCAAATCAACCTCGCGGGAAGCCAAGACCGTACCTTTCCGGAGAAGAACAAAGGGAAAATTACAAAGGGCTTTCAGAAAGAGAAAAAAAAAAAGGGGGAATATCAACCGAAAGGGTTGGGATTTGCGCCACACCACAGTTCTACACCATGAGAGCGAAGCAATGGCCATTTCTCTTCAGAGTTTGGAACGTAAAGATGAAGGAATCGAAGCAAGCACCGATTTTTATGGAGGTGACGCGGAGTCCGCACGCCTTGAGGAGGACGCCGATGCTGCTTGCGGTCACACCTTTCCCCAGCCCGCTCAGCACTCCCCCTGTCACCAACACGTACTTCATCTCCTCCCCCCGAACGGCGGCCCTCTCAACAACCAAGGGACGCACTGAAGATTTGAAGCGGAGAGGGATTATTTATAAATCCATTTCTTTCTAAAATCAAAATATCTATTTAACAAAAGAGCCTGAGAAAAATAATTATTTATTATTTTATTCGCTCTTTATCCACTTTGGACTCGGCTTCATGGCCCATTTCCGTCCTCGGATCCGCTCCAATATTTTTCACGATTATTAAAAAAATTTGTTTAATTGTGTTTTCTTTAGAAATATAGAATTTGGTCCAAACTAATTCAATCTTGAATTATCCACGTGCTTAGCTTATATTAACTCATCCAGTAATTAGGAAAATTAAAGCATTAATTAATTTGGTAGTTGATAAGAAAATAGCGGTGATTAATGCTTCAAAATCTGGTAGATTCCCGTCAAATCTAAAATGTAGTGACAATTAATGGAGCATTAAACTATTATCGTGGGTCACTTCGATTCAAGTTGTTGCAAGTTCTTTTATTTAGTTAAAAATATTGCCACGGTTCGATATTGATTGCTACATGGTTCTAACCAATTTGACGGTACACAAAATTAATTAATTAAGGGTTTAATTTTGATCTTTATCTTTTCCAATTTGACCTTTAAATTTTTTTTATAAAAAAACTAAGAAAATATGTTTCATTGCATCTAGAGACGTCCTAAATGTAATAATGCAAACGAATAAAGTAATCGAGGTAATATTATTTATTTATTATTTTTTTTAGAGAGAAAATAAAGCGCGAAAAGTAAGGTGTGTGTTTAAGGCAATACGTGAAAAATGTTATATATTGTGAAAAATATTTGTTTAATAATATTGGAGTGGGGAAAAAGGTGTACGTGAACACATGTCTAAATATTTAATTATTTTAGGTAAATAAAGTGTGTGTTTTTTTTTAATTTACGCAATTAAAAAATCATTTATTTAACCAAATCATTGTTTTTAAAAATTGTTTTTTTTTCCCACCGCTTACGGATCGTCAAAAACATTTAATATACACGGAAAAAATTCTGGATCGGATCTGCGAGTCAGTCCGTATCCAACCGCCCGGGGCCCCACGCCCTCGCGATGGCTCTCGTTATACGGGCCCCACTCAACGGACGAAATGACAAGTTGTCGACCGTCCACGTCATCGCCACGTTCGTTCGATCCTCTTTCGAACAGACTCATTATTTTACCCATTTCCATGTGCACGTACTGGTCGAGGTCAAGTCGTAATATCTGGTCCAAATTTGCAGACGTCATCCGAGTCGTGACTCAGCTCCAACTCGATTTCGGCACGTGAACGGCGGTGCCAGGTTAGTAAAAAGTACGAGAGGGAGGCCTCTAATTAATAGGAGTAATTGTATGGCTGATATATTAAAATGCTGGTCGTGAATTATAAAGCCATTTTAGTACATCGGGCGTTGATCTGCTCGAGCGGTCTAGTTGGTCGTTTACGTACGTCGGCGCGTCGCCATGCAGGAGTCAATAATTGGGGAGGTGGAGGCGCATGTGTTTTCTCTGACAGCCTCGTGATATCTGACGAGGATTGCTTGTTTTACTAACTAACAACTGCTGGTCGATTCAGGTATTGACATTTTGCGAAAATAAATAATAAATAAAAAAAATGCCAGTAGAAGAAGAAAAACGAATTTTATGATATACTGTAATTTTTTTTTAAGGTTACTTTTTAATATTATTAGAAATACTCCTCTCATTTTGGGCTCGAGGAATTATACATTCATATTGGGCTCTCGCAGTCTGGTTCGAGGCCCAACTGCAATGAGGAAGACGAAATATGGGGAAATTAGTGGCGGCGATGGTCAGGTTGGACAAGGTGAGTTCGCCGTTGGAGCACTTTTCCGTTCCCCGGATTCACCAGCCTGGTGGAGCAGCTGCATGCACGCGCGCCCCCGCGCCGGTGGAAGATGGCAATGGGAGGCCGCTGCGGCAACCCATGCAGGGGCGTTGTAGGGTGTTACGGCTGGATGCCATAGACGGTCAAGCCACCGGTCAAAGATGAGCCACTTCAACTGTGGGGTCCCACCGACGAGAAGAACCTGGGGAGAAGGAAATTGAATGAACGGATTAGCAGGGCGCCGGAGATTCCCGTGGAGCCACTCCGGCACTCAAGTCAATCCTCGGGAACCGTAGAAAAATGAAGAAGAAGAAATGCTTGAAAGATTTCATAGAGCTTTCTCGTACTTGTCCTGAAGTTTATATACTCAGAAAAATATCTATATGGAAGTGTGAGGTAGTTGAGGAAACAGATCTTGTACATTTCTAACAAGCGAGCAGACATGATAGCATCTAGGAGACAAGGTCTGCATACCTAACAACCGCCCTATGACTCGGGCATGTGAATTGCTCTTGTCCTTTAGCTGAGAATAGAAACCTAAAGGGATAAAAACTTGGCAACCTAGTAACTGTCCCTTTCTTGTGGCAGAGTCAACATGCTTGAGCGTCCTGTTGCTAGGTGTCGCAGGACTGCCTTTGGGTAGGAAGGTACTAGAGACGGATGACGTCGGAGTGACGTAGAGTGATCAAGATTGTCGAGGTTGAGTCGATCAAGATCGGGAAACGAGTTGAGTAGCTGAACCGCTTAGGGATGAAAGCAATGGTGGATGGACGAAGTCAAGACTAAGTGTATAAATGAGTGAATAAAGTAGTCGGGCCTGTATTCGAATGGCCGAGACAGCCGAGTGGCTTGATGATCGATACAGTCGAGTGGCTTGGTGGCTGAGACAGCTGAGTGGCTTAATGGCCGAGCGGCTTGGTGGCCAACATAACTGAGTGGCTTGGCGAAACTACAATTGAATTGGTTATGAGATTTGACCATTGACCCATTGACTTATCAGATTGGACTGATTATTGATTTCTGTCTTGCCACGTCAGACCTTAAAGACCCGCCGCATCATAGGAGATGGTGGGATGTTGATTAGGCCGTTAATTAAGTCGAGGAGAACTTCATCTTACGTTGTGATCACTTATCCAACTTCTAATTACTTTTTGAAAAGGAAATCGTATTCACATAAATTCTATCCATCTCCCTCCTTCCCTTCAGTTTCATCATCAGGCATGTGGATCATGCGGAAGGTTAAAAGGAAGAAAAATAAAAAAGAAACATTGAATAATTTGTGGGAGTTGACGTGGTATCCAACTGAAGGCATGCCCCTGAGGATCCAATCTAAATCTCTCACCCCTTTGGCGGCTTTGTATATCCGCAAGATCTTTTCCTGTTCCGGTGTTTAACCACCGCCGCCACCCCACTTCGCATCATGAAAACCTCCCTTCTCAGGCACGTGAAATGGGCATTTGCGACGTACAAGTGATCCAAGGCCACAAGAACCTTAACTAGCTCCATAATTAAGCGAACTCATGTTTCACAACAAGGAGAGGAATCACGTATAGTGCGACACGCGTAGGTAAGTGAGCCGTTTCGTTTCGAGTCTCCATCACAGCTCCAATTCTTAATCGAATTCTCAGTGCGCCACCAGCCGACCACTCCCTTCCAGCCTCCTCCAAAAAAATTCCCCCCGATCTATATCTGTTTGGTAAATTCCACCTAATTTCTGGACTCGAAGTCAGTGGTTTGGCAGGCAGGTTGTTCTTGAATTGATACCCCAGATCTATGTATACGTGCATGTTCTTCCTTCCCGTCTTACTGTTTCTTAATTATAGCATGTGAGACTGCTACCCATTCTCTGCTCAATCTCTGCGCCCTTACCAATTCTCTATTGGTAGTGGTTGTGCTGTCGACTACCGAATACACATTGTAGATTTGATAAAAGCTGCACGAATCAGAGCATGTTTGATTCCGCTCCTCCTTCCACGACAACAAGAAGCTCCGATCTTTAACTTCCTCGTGTTTGACTTGTGCTGAGGGATTGAGTGATGGAGCAGAGCGGCGCGGTGATTGCAGAACATGTGGCGGCCGAGGATGCAGCGGCAGAGGCGAGGAGGATGCAGGCGGCGGTTAAGCAACTTCACTTCGGTGAGGGCGAGGAGATGAAGCTGTCGGCGGTGGCGGAGATTAAGAAGGTGGCGGCTGGGGATGCACAAAGGAAGCGGCGGATGGCGGCGCTAGGAGTCATCCCGCCGATGGTGGCGATGGTTGTGGAGTTGAAGGATGAGCATCGCCGGAGGCTGGTGGTTGAAACGCTCGAGGAGTTAGCTCACGGCACATTCAAGTGAGTAGAATCCGATCCTTACTAAATTTCCTTAGATAGTTAGATTTTTTGTCGTGGTGATTGTTGTTGTTCTATGATATAATTGAATCACCAATTATGGCCTATAAGTAGTAAGATCACGCACAAAAAAAGTTTTATTTTTCTCCGGGAAAAAATTATGTGTTCGAGTTTCTATCTTATTGACTCGTAAGCTGCAGCTCGTTGTCTTCTCCTCAGTTCAACGTTGACCAACGCTAATTCCTTTGTTGACTTGTTGAAATGCAACTTGCTCTTTGACCAGCAGAAGAATTCAGCAGTACCGAAGTTTGGCGAACAACAATTTTGACTGAATTTGTTTGTTCTTTTGTTTTCTCAGGAACAAGGCACTGATCGTGGAGGCCGGATTTCTGGTCAAACTGGGACAGCCTATGGTCAACTCCTCTGAGCTCCAAGAGAAACAATGCTTGGCTCCCCTGCTCTCATCCCTCTCCTCCCTCGCGAAGACCAAATTCCCAATTGACGCAACGCAAATGCTGCCTTTTCTAATCCAAATCCTCGACTCTAATCAAACTACAAAGCAATCCAAGCTCGCCTGCGTAGCCGCTCTCTACAACCTCTCCACGAAGCTGGAGAACATCAAATCCATCGTTTCCAGCGGAGCTGTTCACGTCCTCCTCAAGTCATCCCAGAACCGAGTCGGAGGCGGTGGCGGTGCGGAGGGCGCTTTGTCGACTCTGAGCAACTTGATGCTGAGCGAAACAGGCAAGAGAGCCATCGCGGACGACCCAATCGCGGTAGAAGCTCTAATGGAGGCCATGGCGCCGGAGGACGAGCCCAAGTGCCAAGAGCTCGCTGCATACTTGTTGATGGTGGTGGCTCACCGGAGCAAGGAGCAGAGGAGGAGGATGGCGGAGCTAGGGATAGTGCAACTGGCGCTGGAGGTGGCGTTATTGGGATCTCCCCTGGCGCAGAAGAGGGCGCTTAAGATGCTGCAGTGGTTCAAGAACGAGGCGATTCGAGGTCATTCCGGGCCACAGCCGGTGGAGTTAATGAGTTCAGGGGACTCGTCGACTTGCGAGCGACAGCTGAGGGAGTGCAAGAAGGCGGTGAGGAGGATGGTGAAGCAGAGTCTGGACAGGAATATGGAGGTGATCACAAGGAGAGCTCGTGCGCCGGAGGACTTCTCTCGTTTGAAGACTCTGGCGGCCACTTCCAGTTCCAAGAGCTTGCCTTGCTGAAGAATTGTCTGGCCCAATAACATTTGCGTGTTCTTGGGCTGGCACAGCAACTTCCACTGTTGCTTCACTTTCGGTTAACAAATGAACTCCTTCCTTGTAGAAATGAATTTTTGTACATGGAACAAAATTCCTGCCTTCACCTACTCCTCCTGCTACAATGAATTGGCAGAGCGGCGGAAGTGGGCGATGATTGGCGACAAGTCCATTATTAATCTTTTCCCACTTGGCAACACTCACGATGAAGTTAATCTCGACTTTTCTTCTTTGATCGATGTCATTGTTCCTCTGCCTCTTCTGCTTGTTCCTATTCCTATCCCTATCCGATCTCACTCTGGAGCAGCAGCACTTGACTGCAGCAGCTGGCAGAGCTCATGTTCACTGTTCACTGCTCGATAAAATGCAATATGCGATCCAGCAATGCGTTGATTTTACAAGGCAAAAACAAGTAGACCAAGGGCCCAAACAGATAGAAAGAGCTGGTACAGCATCATTTTCAAGTTCTTAACTTCAACTAATTCTTAGATTGCTAGTGTAGCTAATTCAGTGCCTTGCATGGCAGGTTGCAAGTCTTTGTCACGAAACATATGCAGACTGTGTTAGTAAGAAGCAAGCAAAAATTATTAATATCATTATGGAATGATTGGTCGAAGAAAAGATTTAGCAATGAATTGCATTATTGTATACACATGGTGTGTTCAGTATAGAATGTGTGACAGCCAGAAGATATGATGGTCGATGATTGAAGCATGCCATCAAATGCTCTCATTGCACAGTAGAATATTAGCAGTGAGACATCTCTTGGAATCCATTGCTGCAAGTTTGTTTGGATCGAACATTGTCGCAAGCAAAAGGACAAATTGTGCACTCCAAAAGTAGTGATTTGGTGCTCAATATATATATATCGAACAGAACGCCACTAACCTTGAATTTAGAAGATGTAAATTGAAGAAACAGACGTAGATTTCAGTAGAAAAAATATTATTGAATACAAATACTGCACGGCACTGCACTGCACATGTCTTTGCAAATTACGGAATAAATTTGAAGCATTTCATTTACCTTTCTGTCACTAATCCACAAAAATACCTGCCAAATCCGCCGCCCAAGTCCAATTCTCTCCTCTTCGAGCCTTCTCATGGCGAAATGGAGCATTATAAATATAAATCTCACCTTAATCACCGCAACTACCGCATTCCTACTCTGCTCTGCTCCCATGGGGAACAGAGCTCCTTCCACCTTTCTCCTCTGGTTTGGTACCGTCCTTTCCCTTCTACTCTCCGCCACTACGTCTGTTCACCACCATCACCACCCCGACGGCGCCAATGGCTTTGCGGCCGCCATGACGGCGAGAGGGCGGAGGGCGCGTGCTACCGGCGTGAGCTGCAACCTGTTCCAGGGCAGCTGGGTCTACGACGAGTCGTACCCGGCCTACGACTCCGCCACCTGCCCCTTCATCGATCCCGAGTTCGACTGCCAACGCTACGGCCGCCCCGACAAGGACTACCTCAAGTACCGGTGGAATCCTGACTTCTGCAGCCTCCCAAGGTTCGCCATTGTGCTCATCGTCGTCGTTCGTCGTCTTCTACAAAATATTCTGCTTCTTCCCACGCATAAATATAAACGCCGGAAGGATCAATTGAATTATATATTATATTCATCGACATCTATTAAATGACTGCTCAATTCTCTGACTACAAGCTGATTGATTCAGGTTCAATGGGCTGGATTTTTTGACGAAATACAGAGGGAAGAGGATCATGTTCGTGGGGGACTCTCTGAGCCAGAACCAGTGGCTCTCTCTGGCTTGCATGCTCCATGCCGCCGTGCCCAACGCCAAGACAAGCTTCAGAAGCTCAACCCCTCTCTCTACCATCACGTTTCAGGTCTCTTCTCCATGAATGTTCATCACGAATCCTTAAAACTTTGTTATATATTCTTTAATCACTTTTTTTTAGTAGCCTCTCCGAAATCCACTGCCCGCATGGAGCTATTGCTCATTTGTTCGAGTGGCAGTGGGGATGGCTAGCTATAATGATGGGCGACAGCGAAGCTTGTCGTTCCAGTGCCGTTCCGCTTGTTCTTGCCTGCCTAGTTGCTTTCATCCAGCCACACCGATTGTGAACTTTGCTTCATGTTTGGGCAAGATCTCTCTCGATCGGGTGGAATGAAATCTGGCATTAGCTCATCCATTAAATCTTAATCTCATATCGATCATTTCCTCTCTGCCAACTTTTCCTCTTCATTAAGTTCTGAGTCCCTCTCAGCCAACAAGGCACATTGAATGGAATATACGAACGCGACAGCAGCTAACGAACAAGATTGACATGCAGGAGTATGAAGTGTCGGTCATGCGCTACCACACCACCTACCTGGTCGACATCGTCAAGGAACCCGTCGGCCGCGTCCTCAAGCTCGAATCGATCCAGTCCGGTGCGGCTTGGACAGCAGCTGACGTGCTCATCTTCAACACCTGGCACTGGTGGACTCACAGAGGAAAGAGCCAACCGTGTGAGATCGATCGATCGATCGAGTTCCTCGTCGTCTTGCTTTTCTGTTCTTGATTCTGAACCTTGTGCGTGCACGCAGATGGGACTACATCGAATATGGTGGGAAGAGGTACAAAGACATGGACCGGCTGGAGGCCTTCGGCAAGGGTCTCACCACCTGGGCCAGATGGGTCGACTCCAACGTCAATCCTGCCACGACCAAAGTCTTCTTCCAGGGCATCTCTCCTACCCATTACCAGTAAGTCCTGCAACAGTTAAGGAATCCGGCCGGCCACTCCTTGATATGGATTCCTGTAATCGATTGACTGACTGATCAGGGCGAACGAATGGGGCGGCGCGAGCTCGAAGGATTGCGATAAACAGACGCAGCCGGTGAGCGGATCGACGTACCCGGGCGGTCCGGAGCGGGCGCAGTCCGTGGTGAAGAGCGTGCTGAGCGGCGTATCGAAGCCGGTGTTCTTGCTCGACATAACTCTGCTCTCGCAGCTTCGGAAGGATGGGCACCCGTCGGCGTACAGCGGAGACCATGGGGGGATGGACTGCAGCCACTGGTGCCTCGCCGGCGTTCCGGACACCTGGAATCAGATCCTGTATGCAGCTCTGGCGTGAATTGGTGTGCTTGCTTTCACTAGTCAGAAATTAATAGGCTAATCGATCGAATTGTGCAAATAAAGAAGCCTCAAATGGGGATAACTTGTATCATTCTTCATCAGCTATCAGAATCTGAAGGAATTTGGTAGCAAATTGCGGTTTCGTTGTTTGTCATGCATACGATTCTGAGATTTTGTTGTATTCTACGCAAAAAATTGGTAGAACGTGTTGGATAAATAGAATTATGAATGACGAATTTTAGGGTTTTCGTTAGTTTTGGGCTAATTGGGCCAACGACTTATTCTACGACATATTAGGTCATATTAGCGGATAAATGGGCCGATTGAACAAGCCTAATCATGTATTCGATGCTCGTGCCGATCGGTGAACTGCGATGCTCGATCGCAGCGGCGGCGGAGAATTTTTCGCTCTTGTTTGATCACGGTGGACGGCGGTGACAGACCATCTTTTGGTAAAAGTTCTTCCAATGAGTGATCCAGTCGGTGGTGTGCCTCCTGGGTCGGAAGACGATCCGATGGGAGGAGAGGACGATGAAATTCCGCCCGGGTGGGAGATGAAGGATGGGAACTCAGATCCTGCTCCGACTGGAGGGGATTGCGCGTCTACGAGGATAGGCGGGGATGAAGATGCACTTCCCGTGTGGAAGGCACAAGGAAGGCGTTCGATGGTTGACCCAGATGCCGATGATCCTCCACCGGGATGGGAGGCTGTGGCCCGAGCGAGTGCCCCTGAGGAATATTCTACGCCAGGATGGAATTCGCTGGGTAGGTGCTCGATGATCGACCAAGTTCAAGATGCCGCGCCACATTTGAAGCCGATGCCAAAACATCCCGGAAGCTGCCCAGAAGATGATGTTCGGCCTGGGCAGGAGGGAGAGAAAGGAGATGAACGACGAAGACGAAGATGTGCCACCTGGATGGGAGCCGAAGGAAAGGGACTCGATAAGTGGGGAAGACGAAGATGTCCCGCCTGGATGGGAGCCGAAAGAAAGGGATTTGCTGAGCGACGCAGACGAGGATGTTCCACCTGGATGGGCACCAAAGGCAAGGGGTTCGATGGATGTCACAGACGAGGATGTTCCACCTGGATGGGCGCCGAAGGAAAGGGACACGGTGAGTGGTGCCGCAGTCGCAGAAGCTCCGCACCACCCAGTGTGCTACCCAGACGACGATATTCCACTTGGGTGGGGGCCGAAGGAAAGGGATCCAGTGACTGGCCCTGACGAAGATCCCCCTGGGTGGGAGTCGGTGGAGAGGAACCCAGTCAATGGGAGAGATGGAGATGCTCCGCTTGGGTGGAAGCCGAAGGAAATGGATTTTGTGAGAATCTCGTCCGAAGAAGCTCCACCCTCGTTTGAAGTCGCCGCTGAGCCTCAACCTCCACCTCCACCTCCAACTCCACCTGTGCAATCTCCAGGTCGGTTTTCTTTTCCATTCATTTAGAGTGAATTTGAAGCTTTTTCCAATATCACTTTTTATTTCTTAGTTCAATTAAAGCTGGAAACCATAATCTGCTTGTTGGAGTGACAACAATGAAAATAGTTTGAAAAACTAGCTTTTGTGAATATATAACCTAAATGCTCCACCTATAGTTTGAACACAGCGAAGAATCCCTTTTTCTGTTTTTCGCTTCCCTAATTTAAGTCCTATTAGTGCGTGGGTTCTGTGATAAGGTCAAATTGATCATGCTGTCTGAGAATTATAGTGCTGCAGAAAATAATGGAATTGCCAACGAGCATTGGAACTCTAAGGCACGACCCTACTTAATCCTCTTTTAGGTGGACTCCAATTCAATTGGCTAGAAAATAAGAGATGTATTGGATATTATTTTCAGGCAATTGCCATCTTCCTTAGGGGAGTGCGATTCATGAGCATATCATGATTAATTAACTTAATCTTAAGTGAATATACTCTGGCAATTCATCATGTTGTTAGAGGAATTGTTGAAAATATCTAATATCACTGCTCAAAGTCTCCTAGAAAATGTTTGGTTCAATTATCTCTTTTTCAGCTAGCTGCCTAACTGCCAATAATTAATTATCGAGTGAATTTAAATCAACATACATGTAACTTCCGCATGACACGATAGTTTTTGCGCATTAACTTGGTTATTATTTATTTATCTTCACTTCAATTTTTTGCTTAATGAGTTTTGATGGTTCTTGAAACTTGTTGGTTTCTAAAATTTATTATGATTACAGATTTACCAACATCATGGTAACTGTTAGCCTCTTGTTTTTATTTACGATATTGTTCATCGACATCATAAGCTGATGGTTATTAGGATAAAAAATGATTTCATGGAAATTGTTCACTTTTTTAACATGTTTACATTCCTGATAACATCTGGATTTTTAATATTTAATCCAGAAATGGGTCAAATGGTATGCGGAAATTGTCGGCAATTGCTTTCTTATGCTCGAGGTGCAATTTATGTTCAATGTGCTTGCTGTCAGACAATTAATCTTGTGCTAGAAGGTATAAAACTTGCTTTTGCAATTTGAATTCAGTTGATTTAGGCATTTGCTATCGGTTCAGTATTTATTGCATCGACTCAATATTTGCTCCCACCTGGAACTTGAATGATGTCATCGATTGTATCATATGGAGGATTATTTTAATGAAATTTTACAACTTGACATATTAACAGAAATTGTATTATCTGTAGCTCATCAGGTTGGCAATGTGAAGTGTGGCAAATGTTCTGTCCTATTGATGTACCCATATGGAGCTCCATCAGTAAGATGTTCTTGTTGCTGTTGTGTGACTAAGATTGGAGTAAGTAAACACTCAACTCAAATATCATAAACATGATGATTCTTTACATTCTAATGGAACACTCACTAACTACAAACTTCTGTTATGTGTGCCTGTTATTCATATCTTCTAAATGAATCTTTGTGATGGTGTACCCCATAACTCAAGACAATCAAATGAAAACATCTGAGTAGAAGTTTGCAGAAAAAACTTTTCTACTCTTTTTTTTTAAATTTGCCTACAATTATAGTATTTTGCATCTCTTTGAGTAAAGGACAATATTAATCTTTTGCAGGAGGACAATATTCGGCCGCCAGTTTCTGTACAGCAAGGCCGACTACAGTAGGCTTGCTCTCTGAACTGATATCGTGATGTTTGATTCACCAAGTTGTCTTCTTATGGTCTGAACCAATCTCCCGGCCCTGCAAAACCAAGATAAAGAAATTTGAATTTTCTCGCTCGGGGAGGACTATTCCTCAGGGAAAAAAGCATGAAAAAAGACACAAAATTGTACGAAAGGATGTGAGTGAGACATGAATTCTTGCAACCATGCCAGCCTCCTTGGCATGTGTAGTTTTGGGAAGATGAACCGAAGTGAGATTAGATGTTGACAAAGAGATGCATCCCTTCTTTTCTGTGAATGAAGCCATATGAGATCAGCTTGAAAGGGTATGAAACATGCATTCCAATCATTGCAAGGTACGAGATCTCTCGGATTTGATAGTTGCCCAAAATTGTATGCTTGATCACTAACAAGCAGGCTATTTGATCGGCTGAAGCAATGATTTCAATGAACGATATTAAGCCTAGATGGCAATTGTTAAACAGTCCTGTGAAATTCATGCCAAGACATTTAAGACTGTAATTCTACTTGGCATCCCCCTTTGCTGTAGAGTTTCGAGAAATTAATTAACAAGAAAATTTCAGTTTCCTCTGCCTTCCCCTTTTATTTGTTTCAATCTACTTATTTTTGCAGGTTACATTTTTTTTTTGTTGGAGAACGACATGTTAAAAATCTACATGTTGAAAAGAATGGTATGTAGTTGGACTCAATCCAGCATTACATTACTCTTAAATGTTTCTGCAACATGAGACGATGAGCGTGCCAACGTAGCTACATCATCGTCCACTGCAGAAATGGCTGGTTCGCCTATTTTCCACAATTTTTTATATCAAAATCAATCTCTCTGCCACTTAAATAAACTATTTTTCAAAAGAAACAAAAAACTTATTTGTGATTATAATTCAAGTCGGTTGGATTTTTTTTTCTTTCTGAGTCTTAATCATATTATTTATTTATACATCATCACTGATTGATTCACTGCTCAATCCGTTTCAGAGAGGCTGTTGTGCTCGACAGGCATGAAGGGATCTGGCGCCATCACGGTTGCTTCGACGGTGATCACCGCCGCAGCCTCCTACTCCACCGCCTCCCTCTCCGACGCCAAACCCGACGCCCCAAGTTGCCAGGTAAGTACCTGCTTTCTTTTCTTTCGGTAATTACAAGAGAATTTTGGTGTTATGTACTCCGTCAAATTAATTAACACTATTCCGCACATATCGATTTGTCCGGAGCAGGAGCAGGAGCTGGCGTCGTGGAAACAACAGCAGCGACGACGGCCGCCGTCAGCGACTACCGAAGAAAGATTCGCTCCGAGGTTTGACGGGTTGCGCTTCGTCGAGACGCTTGTCACAGCGCATCGATGATGCGATGATGATGAAGTGCATGCAGGGTTTCATCGCTGTGCTGCTAACCGTGTGTAAATATTTGCTATTGATGATGAATGATCGGCACAAGTATTGTGATCTTTTGTCTGCTACTTCATAGATCGTAGCGTTTATTCCATGTTTTGATCTGGGACTGAATTGCTCCGGCTTTTATCTCCTATCAAAGTTGCAATCATAGATCTTACAGATTCCTGAAAACTGAAAGATAGTTGGCGTGCAGTGATAGACTTGCTGAATTTAGAATTTCTTGGTTAGTATATTAGTACTGTGATGCAATGTGCTGGGAAACAGACAAGAAGAACTCTGTTCAATGTATCTGAAGATTCACGGATAGTTTAACAAAGAAATCATCTGTGATATTGAAGTAAATTAATTCACTTGGCCCTTTCAGAAGCATACAGAACACTGGGGTCCGACATAGTTCATTGGTTGGCACGACATGATTCTCCAATTAATTTCATTTCGTGTAGTCCACCTTGAGAAATTGCACTGAGTGCATGGGAGTTTGACATTGGTGTATTTTTGCTCCTCTAAGTGACATTTGACTGTCCATTTTCGCACCACAAAATTTGTTATCTTGGCAATCAATGGCTAAAAGGTATGTGAGATCCATTTTTCAGAATCATCCCATTCAACTAAAGTATAATAGTTTAGTGTTTCGACAGGAAAGATTGAAAACACACCAGCATCAGCATGAATAGTTGTACTGACATAGTGACAAAAGATACACAAGTTTTTTTCTTGTTCTACTTTGTGTGGTTCATCTTCAGCTGCCTCTGAGATGCTTTGATGCATATTCACCGTAGCCAACAAAAAAACACCACGTCTCAAGCTTGATATATTGTGGTTCACATAACAGGTCAGAAGATTTTTAGCAATGAAGAAATAGAACACGGTATTAAGTGGTGGAGTTCTATTCTTATGTGCAATTATCCCTTGCATGAACTTTGTTTTTATAGTTTGGCCAAAGGTCAACTTTCAGAGACTTTTTGCTGGACGATGCAAATTAGCTTATGGCCGAAACTATTTTGATAGTGATCCGATGACTGTTGAGTTGGGCCATGCGTTCAGCAGATGTTGTTTTGGACTTTGGTGGAGAACAGAAAATCAAGCAAGCAGTGTTCCTCTGAGTAGCTGAGTCAGTGCAGTTGACTTCCATCCTGATAAGCTAATGGATTTCATGACAACTGTGCATGTCAATCGTAGCTAATGGACCATGTGAAAAGTTTGCACTTACTTGTCAACCATAAAAGAGACCTTGGCTCCTTGTTGTATCCCCTCAAAAGCCCTCCCTGAGAAGAGCAACCATGGCATTTAGATTCAAAGCCTACTTCGCTATCCTTGTGCTAATTCTCTTCTTTGAGACATCTTCTTGTATGATGCCTTTGATTCGAAGTCGCGAAGGTGGAACTCAACATTCCTACATGATGATGACCAAGGTACTAGATCATGGAGCATGTGAAAGATGATTCACTACAGTGAGATTAGAGCATTGTATGTTTTCTGATTCAAATACTGTTGTTGCTTCTTCTCTCTCAGCATGTGCACATGAGAAGGGCTTTGCAAGAGTTCATCCTAGATTATGAGAATGGAGGACCAAACCCCAAACATGACCGAAAGAAAGGCAAGCCAGGTGGAAAGGGTCCCTAGCTTTGATCATCACCTCCTCCTAGTACCTTCACACGAACCATCTTCCATCATGATAGCAGCAAGGTCCAGATCAATTAGCTGTGATAAATATAAAGGCTTTTTGTTTTTCTTTTTTGGAGGCGATAGCAACAAGTATTGGGAAATCAAGTGTCAAAAGTGATGAAATTAATAATCAATCCATCATCCTTAAATTCTTCGCTCTCTAAACGTAGGAAGGAAGCAATTAATTAATACTTGTTGGGTATTAAAAGATCTTTGAAATAAATTATTCAGAAAAATAACTAAGAGAATCAGAGTTTAAACTTTATTATTAGAAAAAGAAGAGGGTATTAAATTGGATTGTTTTGCTAGTTGCTAACAAAAATCCATTCCAAACTCCAACTTAAAATCAGGCACCCTTTTGCATGCTCACAGAGTTAGTATGTCATGCACAAATCGTGTATGATGGATCCCATCATCAAATTTGTTTGTCTAACTACATTGGTTATACACAAATCTACTCCTTTTTATTTACTTAGAGTTTCCCTTTTATCTACACTAAGAAATAAAGTCCAACCCTGCACATGGTTTGATCGGTCTCAAAAGGAAACCCCAAGGAGACTTTAGGGTTTCACAATGGTTAATTCAGCTCACCACTTACCTACCAAATTCCTACATTTGAGTTAAGTCAATCACTCACTTGTATCGATCAACACAACCGCAACTTCACTTTTAGCAAACTGATCACACAAAACTATCCTATCCTGCTCTTCTCGATCGTCTATTTAAACAAGCCCCAATGCCTTCACTCATGCATTAATTACTGATCACCATGCCTCCTTCAGCTGACACTGCTCGCACAGCAATTGGAATTGTAGGTCTGTAATTAAACTCCTTGATCTTCAATCTATTGCTCCAACAGAACCATCAGTAATTATCACTCTGTTTCTTCGATATTCGATCCAGGGAATGTGACCTCTCTGGTGCTGTTCCTCTCGCCAGCGTAAGATTCACTTAATTACAGATCAAAATATATATTGTTCTGCCTTCGTGCTCTGTTTTCTGCTGCCACTTCTTCTGTTTGTTTGGTGTTGTCAGTCCGACGATCTACAGCATATATGTCCGCCGCAGCGTGGAGCAGTTCTCGGCGGTGCCCTACCACTGCGCGATGCTAAACTGCATGCTGTGGGTGCTGTACGGCCTCCCCGAGGTGCACCCCCACAGCACGCTAGTCCTGACCATCAACGGCGCCGGCTTCCTCATCGAGCTCGCCTACGTCCTCGTCCTCCTCAGTTTCTCAACCGGCGGAGCCCGGCTCCGCGCGCTGGCGACCCTCGTCGGAGAGTTCCTCTTCGTGGGCAGCATCGCGGCGTTTCTACTGGCGGCTCTGCACGGCGACATCCGGAGGCTCGTCGCCGGAGTGCTCTGCGTGGTGTTCGGCACGGCCATGTACGCCGCTCCGTTGTCCGTGATGGTACGTACGTCGACGCATGATTTGCATGAAATTAAACAACGTTAAATTAATTAAGTAATTAATTAAGAGCTAATGAAGTGATCGATGCAGAGGCAGGTGATTCATACGAGGAGCGTGGAGTTCATGCCTCTCTCGCTATCGGCGGCTTCGTTCATCAACAGCTTCTGTTGGTCGATCTACGCCACCATCCGTGATCTGGACCACTTCATCTTAGTAATTAATTAATCCATTAGTTTATTACAATAATTATACTTTAATTATTTCTTAAGGTTAATCTCGTTGGAATTAATTAGATACCGAATGCGCTGGGAGTGGCATTTGCGGCGGTTCAACTCGTGCTGCATTGGATGTACGGCCGAGGCGGGCAACTGCGAGAAGGGGAAGGGGGCGACGTGGAGATGGAGAGCGGAAATGGGAGCTTGGAACAGAGAAATGTACCGGTAAAAGGAAGAAGAAGAGGCAATTTGTTTTTCTGAAATTCTATTAGAAATATAATTGCGAGTCCCGTTTTAGTCTTGTAAAGAATAAATATATATAAATGAGAAAAAAAAACATATTAAAATGGTTATGAATAGGACAAAGTATAGCAACTCTAAGATTGGGCAATTGAAACGGGTAGGCCTCTTTAATTGACTGATGGGCTGGCCCATCATAAAAGTGTAAGTTTGGGCCATGTCAGTGGAAGCCTCGTAAAAAGAAATTGTTCTACAGAAATTGTTCTACAGATTCGCAAAAAAGTACATTGGCCCATGCAGGTCTCGAACCTGCGATCTTCGCATTATTAGCACGACGCTCTAACCAACTGAGCTAATAGGCTAACGCATTAGAACTAGAATTAATTAAATTCTATAATTATTTTAATTCCAACTGAGTTATAGTTGAGTAATTGTTGCAAGAAATATGGGCGTTTGTGGGTTTAGATTCAAACCATGTTAATAATATTTGGTTAATTTATATTTATAATATTTTTCCAACAAATCTACTAATCTTAATTCCGTATCATATCTTTTTTTACCCATTCGATTCTCATCTTTTCTTTTATTTTGGGTAAAAGTGATCATAATCAAATGCTATGTAACATTTTAAATACTACAACAAATTATTTTTTCGAAATGATATATTTGCAAAGTTAAAAATGGTATATTAATTTATAATGATATAAGTATGATTTGCCTTTTTGATATATCATATGTGAGATATTTATTTTCCCCCTTTACAACTTTTTTTTTTTCTATCAAAACTTCCAATCTTTTATTAATTTGGATAGGTGCAAGGAAACGTTGCAAACAAGTACTCAATAACTATCGACAATTCTATCCTATTCAAATAATTAAATCCATTTTTCAATGGGCTCAAACTAAACAAATTAACCAAGCTTTATATTTATTACTCAATGTACATGTGAAACACATAAATAAACCTAATTTAAATACATGACGCATTAAATAAACCTAATTTATAACAGGCCAAAATTTATTTATCCAGCTGATTAAAAACTAAATGGCTCATCCAACACGATACTCTAACCAACTGAGTTGATGGGCGAATATCAATTACATCTCATCTTAAGCTCTGTTATTGCTACTAAATTTTAAGGAGCATAGTTGAGTTGATTACGATGGGACAAACTTGTTAAAGTGGACAAAGGTCGATTCTTGACAATCCTTATTTTGTCGTAGTCAACTGCAACTTCCCGATATACCTTCTCATAGATGGTCGTGAAGACAATCGTATGAACTATTTATTTACTCATTAATTTAAGATAAAATATGTATAAGCTCGTGGCAATCGTGAATTATGATATTCATGTTAAAGTTAAAGTAGAAGAATTTCCCTCGTGCTGACTTCAAACACATTAAATCGTATGGGAAGGATTTTGTGTTTTATTATAAAATTTAGAAACTTTTATCGTTGGCCTATTAGCTCAGTTGGTTAGAGCGTCGTGCTAATAACGCGAAGGTCACAGGTTCGAAACCTGCATGGGCCATTTAAAGGTACTTTTTGTTTTTTAATCTTTTTAACAATTAAATTTTGGTCTATTAGTATACTCTCACTAATACGTGACTGGGCCGGCCCATTAGCCTCTCAAAGAGGCCTACTGGTTTCCGTTCCCCCATGTACAACTCATTTATAACTGATGGGCCTGGCAAAACATGGGGTCTCCCGAAGAAGAAAGGACACAGGTTGAGCTTAGCAGCCTGCTCGTCTCCCATTTTCTGAAAAAAAACAAAAAACAAGAACACTGCTTGTTTAAGCACTTGATTTCCTTTCTAATATACTTGTTTTGATCGTGGTCGGGTGAATCAATAAAGAGATATTGAGATGGAATAGAAAGTTACGATGATGATGGCAATATCAAAAATATCTGCAACATTCAAGACGAGAGTTAGAAGGGGCGTCGAGTCTAATATTTAAGTTAGTATAAGGGCTATGAAGAGATGAAAACAATTGAATAATGGAAGAAAAAGAAGACATGTGCCCCTCTTATGTAATTTCTCTAAAATTACTCAAAAAATATCTCTACGTTAGAGCCAATGAGGAGATTGAATTTAATAGTCATTGGTGATCTCTTCATTCACTGTACGTCCCGTGTTTGATGCCACGAGGCAATTATGTTATTGGAATTGATTTCATACCACATCATCCCCACAATGACACATATTTTGGAATATTCAATGTTGTTGTTTATTTCAAGAACAATCAAACTAAGGTTGATATCGAGAAGTCAAGTGTCCGAGTTGGAGGAGTTTGAGTCATTTAGAGTCAGATGAACTAAACTAATGGAGGAGCGGAGAGTGAACAATTTGAAGAACGAGTCTGAGTTGAACTGATATAGTCGAGGAGTCTAAGTCATTTATAATTGAGTGAGTTGAGCTGATGAAAAAGTCGAGTGACCAAGTTAAAGAAGAAGTCAGATGACCAATCTAAAGGAGGGATCGAGTGGCTAAGCTAATTTTGAAATTTCCTATTTACCATAATGATAATAAATGAATAAATGAATTTCCTATTTACCATAATGATAATAAATGAATGCTCTCGCAAAGAAGTTAAGAAATTTAGTGGGATTTACATTTTGACCTTGTATATTTAAAGTCATTTTGTTTTTGTTTTTCACTTTCTTTCTTGTTATCTTTGTTAGGTAAACATATCGGTCAATGATGACTCTGATGAGCGATCCCAGACATCCATTTTATTCAGAATAGAGCTGTGGAAGACTTGCGATGGCAAGGACTAGTATTTTGCAAGCTTTTGACTCTTTAAGTTTGGGTTTTGTCCATATTTAATGATTGAGCTTGAACAGTCCTATTTTATACGCAAGTTGAGATTGGTTGAATTTGTACTCAAGATGCATGATAAGTGGCAGTCTTTTAACCTCCCTCATACATTTACGCTAAGATCGATGCGAAATATCTTCAAAAATAAATTTCTTAGGAACGAAAATATTTCAAAACTACAAGGATCCACACTGCAATTCCCTAAACTCTGGGGCCAAAATGAATTTTGTTTATTATCTTTTATTTTCTTCGGTACGAACGATCCACGGTCGTTTGGAAAGTATCGATTTTTAGAAACTGCCATCGTCAACGCTCTTCGTTCTCATCCGCTGCCTGTTCCCGGTCACCGGGTACGTGATGGGTGTCGAGTAAACGCGTACCGAATGGATTTTCGATTTATTAGTGCGTGACCATCGCCGACGTCTGAGTTAACGTCTTATCGATCTTGCGCTTGAGACACACCCGCGGGGCCCGCTGGAGGGAGCCGCTCCCGGATAAGAGAGATATTTTAGTCGAGAAAAAAAAAGGAAAAAACAGGCGCAGAATTTGATTATTATTAATTTGGGGGAAAACCTGTGATGAATAAAGTGGAGGAACGGAGCGCATCAATCGCGATCTCGATGTTGTTGCTTCCTTCGTCTCTCTTCCTTCTACTTCTTTCGTCGGAGCCATCTCGGTTCTTTGATCGCGGTGAGGGCGGGAAGTTGAACTCTCCGTTTCTTCGTCTCTGATCCCGGATCGCTGGTTTCTTCTGCTTCATGCGGTATAATCTTGTCTGTCGTTTTTCTTTCACTTTTTAGTTTTTGTCCTTGGAAATGAGAAATTGATATCGACGTCGTCGTCGATGTATACTTAGATTTTACTACTATGTTCTTGGTCAAGAGTGGGTAGAAATTGATTTTTGTTTGCTAGATCTGGCCTCGAATGCTCCGCTGTTTGTTTAAATTGTTGCCTACTTTTGCTCTCTTGATCGTTGCTTGTTTGATCCAATGGTTGTAACATATGGATGGGATAATTTGATTACTTTAGCTCTGTGGTTCTCAGATTATTTGATTCAAGGGCTTTTTAATTGTCATGTACTCTTTTGATTTGCTGATGAGATTTGTGAGTTTTCGTCACTATTGTCTGTTGCTTCTTGCCGAAATTTGTTGAGGGATATATATGTTTATGGCTCTTACCTTTTTGGCGTTTTTCTTTTTTATTAATACTAGGTCTGAGCAAGTTTTGAAACTCATTTATGCAGACTGAACTAAGTATAATGCATTCGATACTTAAAATTAGAGAGCACCCATTGTTGCCTTTCAAAATCCGTTGATAATAACACTTGAAAATTGAATTCCTACTGAGTCCAATAGTTATGGTGCTTGGATTGAACGCACGATGGATCAATTAAAGACTGACCAGCTTAAAGTTCAATCAAGGTTTTGGCGCTCGGCTGGAGTTTATCTAGTATAAGACAGTATGCTTCTCTCAACTTAATCAATTGTCCCAACTAGACTGCTCTTTCTAAGACTTTGGCATTATCTGGGATGAGACCTAGGTAGATTAAAATCTTCCTTGCGATCTTCTTCAGTCTATACTATATAAAATTGATCAGAACTTGTATGCCTTCTATTTAAATAGTCATAGAAGATTATGGTATTGCAATCGGTTTGGATAAGGTTTGACTGTCAATTTTATTAAATCTTCCAAGTAATTATAACAAAACAAAGTTGATGCTGGAAAAATATATCTAAAACTCTTCTTTTCATTCATACATTACCCTTCAAGTTTCAACTGATTAGTTTTTTTTTTTTTGCATAACTAAGTTATTTTCTTTTATCCAAACTTTTCTTGTATAGCGACTTCAACATCAGGCGTAGGTTACACTTTTCTATGCATTACTTCTTTTGATAGCATTGCTTTTGATTGATTGATTGATTATATTTCTCTTTATTCTTATAAATGTGGAGATGATGTTGACTCATTTGCTTCTGGCAGATTAAAATTTATACACAATGGTTTGACAGAACTAGAAGTTCATGGCAGCTGCAGAAGTAAGGACCGCTTGGCAGCGTGCTGCAAACCGTTGCCTTGTACAGGAAGATGCAAAGCGAGCTCCAAAACTTGCTTGTTGTCCATCGTCTACCCCACAAAATGATTCAGAAAGTGGAAGTACAACAACTGTACAAGATTATTTTATTCCCAATATCATACCTAACAGAAATTCCATGAATTCTATTCTGTCACCTGAAACAAAATGGTGGCTTCAGATGCAACCAAACTTAGGATATCATAAGGATTATATTTGCAAGCAACTAAGCTCTTTAGAAGACGAGGTCAAAAGTGACATGGATGCTGTACTCACAAATGGGGATTCTTTGTCACATGACTCTAGCGACTTTGTTGCCACAAAGGAAGACTCCTTTCTGAAGTCTCCTGAGATAGTCTCATCAGTTTTCATGACACAGGATTCTGAAAGAAAGGTCAAAGAGATGAATACAAAAAGCTATTCAGAACACTCGCTAAAGATAAAGAGAGCCACGGAAGGTTGCCTTCATAAAGAGGAACTTCTGGGCCAGACAGCTGATCCCTTTTCCCTGAAAAGACCAGAGAAAACTTCTTTAGATCTTGAATCACCATGGGCTGGGACTACCAAGTCTGAGCCATGGTGGCGTATTGCAGACAAAGATGAGTTGTCTTTGTTGGTTTCCCAAAAATCATCGCAGCATATTGAAAATTGTGATCTTCCTAAACCTAGCCAGACAGTTCATGTCCCCACGGGAAAGCTAGATGCAGGTATATATGGTGCCAATGAGTATTCAGATAATACTTCTTCGTGTGGTTTTGATGACAAGTTCTTTTATTCCGGGGTAAACATGTTGCACCAATCAGAGAAGTTGCACAGGCAAGACTCTATGCAGCTTTTTTATTATTATTTTGTACTGTCTATAATATTTTCTGCTGATTTTACTTGGACTTATTTTTCTATTCGCACTAACCATGAATTTAGCCACCATTTATTGTGTGTATGTATTAGTGATGGTTGTACGTAATATTCACATGTGAACTTGGTATAGTAGGCAAACTTGCAAGTTGATTGTTTCTAAACTCCATGGTAGAAGTAGCTTTCAGTTATCATTTACAATTTAAAAAGTGTTGTTAGACAGGGAATGCCAAGGAGAAGTTATAGCTAAATAGAGATGGTACTCCAAGATGCTGCACTCCAGCAATTAAAGATCTCCTAGCAAGTAGCCAATCAATTCCTCAAGGGCTTGTAGGAATTTTAGGAATCCTGCAGCCATCTGAAACTTGCAATGTCGAGTGATCTAAAGAAGACTCCAAGGTCCTTGTTAATCCTGGTGATGTTGTTAAGTTGCTGTCACTGCCTACTTTACAAAGGGTCATAAACAAGCTTAGTTCAATTCATATAATTGGCAGTTCTGTTTTACCAATTTAAAAATTTGTCCTTACATCCATCATCAAGAAAATACTTCTTACCTACTCTTCAATGTGACTTAGTGGTTACTGGATGACAAAATATTTGATAGATTCTTAAACCTTTCAACCTCTCTTGAAGCAGCTCTTGCAAGCGTCTTCATGTCATCTACTTCCACGTCCTAGAGTACAATTTATATAGCGTGTATAGTGACTAGTGAGTCAATCAACCTTGGTATTGCTAGAAGGTATATAAGTAGGCTGAAGATTAGTCAAGGACAAAGAGTATGAAATGATCCAGCTCAATTGTTGGCCTTCGTACATCTGGTTAATGTCCTCTTGTTGGGAACATTATCAGTAGATGGTTGTGATAGTAACATTGTCAGTATCCATTGCATTTCTTTTGCCATTTATATTTCTTTTTCATTTTTATCGAGGATATACTCATTTAGTTGTTCCAGTCCACCACAATGCGCTCCCTTTTGGCCTATGCTATTATTCCGATGGTTCTTTGAGCCTATTGTGTTTCCTTTTCTGCCTTTCTGGTTTTATGCCATTGTTTTATGAGCTCTCTTGTCACCACTGAAAGTCTCTTCAACGTTGCATGCTCCTTCCTAATCCCTCTCATTACAATTTACAAACCCCTTGTTAGATGCAATTTCTTTTGTTCAATACATTCTGAAATTTTTTTGATCCGACTTTCTTGTGCAGTCAGGCACAAGGTCATCTTAAAAGGAAACCTCCTGCTGATCAGACATTCAAGAATGACCTTTCAAGATCCAATCTGCTGGATGCACTTCGCCATTCCCAGACCCGAGCTAGGAAAGCTGAAATGGAGGCCCAGAAAGCTCACGATGAAAAGGAACATATCATCAAGCTTTTGTTCAGACAAGCGTCCCACCTTTTCGCATACAGACAGTGGCTACAAATGTTGCAGTGGCAGAACCTTTTTCTCCAGCATCAACTCAAGGACCATCCTATTTCCGCCAGTATTCCAAACTTCCCAGTACTGCCTCAAATTCCATTGAAAGGGAACCACAGAGAAGGGAGGAAAAAGCACAAGTGTAAAATTTGCAAACTTGCTGTTGCACTTGCTGTTGGATTGGGTCTTGCCGGTGCAGGATTGCTGCTCGGCTGGACGATTGGTTGCTTGTTTCCCCCAGTATAGAATTGCTATCATCTTTGGGTTGGAGTTCTCCTAGACTAGATTTGTATCATTGCAAACAGGTGATTGTATATTGGGCACATTTTGTGGCCTAGTGAGAAAGTTGGGCTTCCGAAGCTGGTTCATGTACCCGGAGTTCATCTTTCAGTGTACATGGTTTCTTCTGTACATAAAAATTTCATTGAGACCAAGTCTACATCAAATCAAATTATTCTGCACAGATACGATGGCTTTGATTGACCTTGATGGCTTTACATATCTCTATGCAATACAAGTTTGTTTCTGGCAAATTATTTCAATAAGTTCAATGAGTATTTCATGGACTAAGGAGGATATCCTGGCAGAAGAGGCTGAGAGGGAGATCTGAATGGAATTGGAATGCAGTTTTATTGGGTAACAATGATCAGCTCAGCTGTCCATTTCTAATTAAAGTTCAATGAGCATTCCATTTGATTTAAATTGTCTAAAATATTTTTATATTATTTTATCATTAAATCGTGTAAAAGGTAATAATTAATTTTTACAATTGTAGAAAGTAATTATTAATTTCTACACAGTCATAAAATAATATTTATTTAAAATATAATAGGTATTATGAAGTTTTTATTGTTTATTGTGCTTATTGAAATATTAGAAGAAAATTTAAAATGATATAAAATTACTATTATAAAAGCTAGTAATTAATATAGAAACTAACCGTTAACGACGTATCAGTTAGCTTCTACAAAAGCTAATAATTTTACAAAAGATTTTTATAATTATAACAATTATAAAAGTTAGATTGTAAGGATATTTTAGACTGTTAAAATTAAATGATTATGTAAAAAATAAAATAATCATCTGATACGATGAAAATACAAATGATAGGTGTCTATTTGATTTTTGTTTAATTTTATTGGGGCTCTCAACTCTCTTCCTAATCGTTCGACTCGGCTAGACCTTAATCGTTAAAATTATCAAATGAATATATAAATGAGTGATTTACTCATTTATTAATTTAAATTACTATTAGTTTTTTTTTTATAGTTGTAAATTAAAATAGCTTACTTTTTAGAATGCTTCATTGATAAAATTATATAGTTGTAAAATAATAAACACGCTTCCATTTAATTAAATTACGTAGCCGTAGCTCCTCTAACCGATATTACTAGGTTTCAGGCTCCTACACTGAAGGAATGTTCAGGCCCATTTAAGAGCCCAACTATAATTGGGTAATCGTCGAGTTAACTTTTCGGCCCATGTAATGACTCTTTCTAACCGCAAAATAGGCTATACAGATGCAAGCGGTTTGAGAGGAGACGAGCAATCGAGGGTTCGAGCACGAGAGAGAAGATGTCGCGGTTGATGGAGAGGCTGAGGATTTTTGTGGCCAAGGAGCCAATCATCGCCACCTCCCTCTTCTTCGGTAGCATTGGTAATGACGTTTCTTCCGCCGTCCTTTCTCTTCCCTTTTTCCCATCTTCACTGAAACCCTAATCATATCCCTGTATGATGATTTGGTTTCTATGATTTGGTCTAGGCGGAGTTTTGTATGTTCATGCGATCATTTCTTTCTTTGTTTATCTGTGTTCATATATAGCGGAGCTCTGATTTAACGGATGGGCGATCGATGTGCCTGCGATTGTTGACCAAGAGTCGCTGAAAAGTTCAAACACAAACTTTTTTTTAATATATGATTTTCGGATGTTCATTTGATGTAGATACGATGATATCTTTGAATGGAAAAGTATAAGATTTGTAGAACCACTACAAGTTAGATCTTATGGGATAGAGGACATCATCTTGTCGACATGATTTGTGAGCCTTATCCAATAAACCTATAGCATAAAAATGATTTTTGTCATGTTATCATCTCCATTTTTTTGAAAAAAAATGTTGCTCAATTATTTTCCTTTTCAATTGATAGTCGTGTAACTTGGCACATTTAACAGTGTTGGATCTTGTTCCCGTCTGATCTATTTGTGATACTGTTTAATGAAAATGACTTTGCACTGTATACGTCCTGTTATTGGCATCCTCAGAAGAAAAAAAATCGAGCAAAATCTCGATGCTCAGACCTTTAAAGCCTGAAATAACCATATTAGCATCTTTAGACGCCAATGAATGTGGACTAGGAAGATAACCAATCAAACATGTATAGATGTCTTTGATATGCATATCACCTTCCTATTACATGGAGTGTAGGAACACCAAGATTTACGTGAATATCTCAGAATTCAAGGGAAAACATAAGGAAATTAAAAACCTCACTGTGTTGAATTGTTTACATAGAACATGACTATCAACCAATCCTAGTGCATACATATTTGTATATTGTAGTACAAATATCAATACTGTATATCTAAGTGCTAATGAATATAACTTGCAAGGCCCAAACAATTACGACCTTAATTTCTAGAAGTAAATGTCATCAAGTGCTTGGGGTGTGAAGCACTAACTTGTCCTCCATCCCGAACTAACATTGCTTTTTTACTGACCTTATTTGTTACTTTCTTGATATTGCCAATATTGATCTTTGTTTACCTGTCATTCAGATTTATTGGTCTGACTTTTCTGCATTGCCAACATGACATTTTTTTGCTTTGCCAACTCCCACTGCTGACTTTTCCAATTGATCTCACTTACTGTGCAATTATCTACCAGACTTTCATTTGGTCTCCAGGACTCCAACTAGTCCAAGTTTCAGTTTCATCATCTCATTACTCAGAGAGTTTATCCTTGACAAAGAAATGATACTCATCTTTATTAGTCGATCAACCTCTAGATAAGATACTTCAAGAAATGTTATCAGGCTTCTTTGTCTCAGTCCAAATCAGTTGATTCAGATCGAGTTGGTTGCTTTTGTAGACTATGCTCTATACTTTCTCGAACACTTGCATTTACAAAGGTATATAAGAAGTGAGGTTAAACAAGTGAATAGTTATGAATAACACTCCACCTCGGTACACCATTGGCAAATTTGCATGTGATAACAAAACATCTTTCTCTATCTAAAATAGGCGTGCTTATACTTTTTGCTGGTCCTTTTAGCTGAGAGATGTAAGGAAGGTTCCTTTGGCGTCTAACTCCATGAGTTCTTGAAAATTGCAATTTGTAATACAGTTTTGGCCTTGGAAAATGCAAATGATGGTTTTCCCTATCTGTTATCATTTCAATGCAACATGTATCTTAATTCATTGTACATTCTGATGGTGTATGGCGGTCATTGTAATTTCTTGGATATATTCTACTGTGTCTCACTAGAATAATGCCGATCCTAGGATATTAATCTTGAAGTGTTAGTTGAACTAGTTTTATGTTTATGATTGCATGGAGTTGGCATTTTTCCTATGGTATATTGTTAAATGTAGGTAAGGAGACAAATTGTTCCAGGGAAGATTCTGATTTTTAATGTAATAAGTTTTCCCATCTCTAAGTTCTTCTTTATTGTCAACCTTATTATTTTGCTTTAAGACCACAAATGGGTTGGTTCTGCTTTCTTTTGTTACCTGTTTAGTTTAATATTTGCAAGATTCTCGCGGCAATGGATTCGTCTCCCAAGATATGGGGGTGTCATGCCACAAGACCAAAATGCCCCCTATATTTGTGGTGTAGACTAAATGGATCATTTTGTGAATTGAGCTTGATTAAAGTTGAACAGGACTGGTTTTACATTTTATGCTTAATGATGAGGTTTCTCCTTACCAACATCAAGCATGAATTCTATAATCAGCACAAATTTTTTCCTTATGGTTGCTTTATAAAAAACTTCTGTCTGTTATTTTGTTGTAAATTGCAAATACCAAGCTGAAGCTTGTTAGGATTCCATCTCCCTGACTGATTCATTGTTAGCCAGTTTACCTCATTGTTACATCATCTTTAGCTTAAGTATTTTAAATGTTTGCCAAACATCTATATGACGTCACTGCTATGTAGCAACAAAAAATTTTAAGTTCAATTTCACACATTGTAGTGGCTGAGTAAACTAGGTTTTCCCTGCCTTATCTATTTATTCTTGCTTCAAATCTAAATGAAAAAAATAGTGAATGTTTATTGATTCCTCGTATACAGGTATCATTGCAGTGATTGCTAGTACTTTCAGAACCTTTTTCTAAACCTTTATCCTTTTCTACTTCAGGTCTCTTCCTTCCAGCTGTAGTTAGGCCTATTTTGGATTCCTTCGAGACAGCCGAACCAGTCCAGCAGCCTGCTCTTGATGATGTATGTATATATTGTTTTCTTTTTTCTATTACAGCAAGAATTTGATCATCTTTTTCTTATTTTTATTTCATTACACCTATAATCTGATTCAGATTCCTTTTTTGTGTTTTTGAGACTCAATTACATGTTTTTTTTTCATGAACATTCTGATAAGAAAACTTCATGGATATTTTGACATCTGGTGTGGGCTCCCTTCCTTTATTAGTGAAGTGGCTTATGACTTATGAGTTTTGCTGTCAAAATTTTCTTAGTTTTATAGTCTTCATTCTTATCTTGGTTATTCTGATGTTTGCAGGTGGTTGCTGGTATCACGGGGAAGAAAATAGCATAATGTTCATTTTCCATTTTTTCCCCCTTGTTCGCTTGGAGATCATTTCCAGACGTGATGTTTTGTTATTATCTTATGAATGATGGGATGTAACCTACATTATCTGTACCTTTTGTTATTATCTTTAACATGGTTCTAGTAAACTGAATAATGTGGACCCAAGTTTCATGACGATCTATTCCAGTTACGAATGTTTTATAGATCCAGATTAATTATATTTGATTGAGCACATTCAGATAGTGAAAAATTCCTTATCTGGTTGTGGATTTATAACCCTAGTCTAAGCGTAATGACTGAAGCATCAATATCAAATCAGCCACAAGTTTTTGATGAGCCATCACAAATTCGTCAAAAATCAACTTACTGAATTAGACTTTGACAATTTGGGATGTTCGAATGAAACTGAGGCAGTTTAGTGCCTCTGTTAATATGGCATATTTGTATTAGGCAAGCCTTATTTGGAATTAACCTCTTTGTTGTAATCGTAAGTAGATGATTTCGTTATTAAATGCTTTTATTTTTCACATGGTCTCTAATAATGGTTAAACTGCAGGTTTGTTCATTCCTAGAAAAACACGAAAGCAATTCGTAAACTCCTTAAAAAGATTAATCATTTCTCATATAAAAAAAAATCCAAATCTACTCAAATGCTCGATCAATTGGATAAATCTAGTTTCTCTATCATTTCCCTTCCTCGATCCGTGGAAGCCTATCCATGTATAAGATATCCGATCCGCCATAAAAGATTCTGTCCCCAAAAGGCGTACGTTCTTAATTTCTTTCCCGGGATTAATAATGAGATTTCTGTTTTTTGGGGAAGAAATACTGAATGAGATCTCTTTAATCTCTTGGAAACTAACGTAAGGATCCATTACTGCATGGTGCATGCATGCATTTATGCCTGATTCGTTACGTTGAAGTCGATAACCCAATAACAGTGCCGATAACAGTAATCATAATTCGCCGCCCTGCCGCATGCCGCCACCGATCACACGTTCTCGTCAGTTTGCTATTTTTCATTAATCATTATACTCTTCCACTGCATGCACAGCAAGGCAGCTGCTATATATATAATATATATCTCTCTTTATTCAAACAAGGATTTAGTATATATCCAATCCTTTCTTCTCCATGGAGTTTGATCTCTCGAACGACATCCTGCTGCTCGATCAACCATTCTTACCAGATTGGTCTACCTTCTGCTGGTATGTATCTATTGCATATTTCTTATTCTGAACAGTACTGTGTGAATCGATTTGAGTTCCTCTGTTTCTATAATTCATAATGCAGTGACACTCTGCTTCCCCTCCCTGAGGCCTCTCTCACTCAATATGGTATCGTCGATGAACACCCGTGGAGCCTCCAACTCCTCGACGATGACCTCGACCTCGACACGTTTTCGTGGCCCGATTATTATGATCTCGCAGTCGAAAGTATCATTTCCGATACAGTTCTTCCTCTTAACCAAGGGGCCACAAAGAAGGAGGACGCAGGAGTCGTCGTCGTGCAGAAGGGAGCTCAAAACTGCAGCGAGCGGACGTCGACGTCGAGGTTGAACGAGATGGGAATGGAGGAGATGAGAAAATACTTCAGCATGCCGATAACGAAGGCGGCCAAGGAGATGAAGGTGGGCCTGACGCTGCTCAAGAAGCGGTGCAGGGAGCTGGGCATCGCCCGGTGGCCGCACAGGAAGATGAAAAGCTTAGACTCTCTCATCATCAACGTTCAGGTAATATTTAGCAATCTTTCCAAAGAATTGGTCAGACAATAAATAAATAGCTAGAGACGAAATTGTATTTGATTTATAGGAGTTGGGAAGGTCGTCCATGGGCGAAGGGACAAATATTGTGGGGCAAGAGTTGGAGAGGTTGCAGCAGCAGAGGAAGCTGATGGTGGAGAACCCAGAAATGCAACTCACCGAACGAACAAAAAGACTGAGGCAGGCCTGCTTCAAGGCCAATTACAAGAAGAGAAGGCTTATCACCTTTTAAAATCCCACAATTGTTCCATTTTTAGGTCGATCAAAAATCAAAAATAAAAAATTAAACCTAATTTTAAATAAATATTGAAGAACGTACGTGTACCTGATCGATTGGATTAATTAATACTGACAGAGTTAGGTGCAATGCATCTGTATCCGTATGGTCGCTTCGAGTGTGGGCCTCTCGTTATCTCTTGCATGCTCGTGATTGATCAATATTAAACGAAATAATGGAGACTTAACCCTAAACTGAAATGGAAGAGAAAATTAAACCTCAAATCCAATATAATTTATTCCGATTGAGATGTCTTCCGGATGAGTTGTCGGCTATCTAGCTAGTAGGTTGAAGGTCAAGTGGTCCCCATGTATAAAAATATATTTATGTTGAGATCATTTTCTGTATAAGTTACCGCCTACAATATCATATAATTGCTTGTGTCCTTCTTACGGTGGCCTGTCTAGCTAAATGAGGAACTGATTAAAATAGAGTTGGTTGAGCATGATGTATGGGCTAAGGAGGTGGAGCATGGTCGGCAGAAAGAGTCTAGGGCGAGACTGATGAAGACGGGACTGGAGGTCAGGGACTTGAGACAGCCAGGAGGAGATTGAATAGAGCAGCTTGGACTCATAACCCAATATGAATTGGAGTGAAGCTTTGAGAAAGGTCAGATGTGAGATCTCAACCTGTGCTAAATACTGAGTTAGGATTTTGGACCCGATCTTATTCACCCATCGAGTCGGAGTTGTCAGCCCAATCTGAGTTGAATACTGAGTTGGAGTTGCCAAGTCGATGTGAGGGATTTGTCGATCGTCTAAAGTCAAGTCTTCTATTCGATGTGTAATTTAAATTGGATTAGATCTTGATCTTACTAACCCATACACAATTGAATGAAAAGTGAAGTGTACATGAACGTGTCAAAGTCAAGCCAGCACATACCCAACTAAGTAAGCACTTCCAATTACCAGACAAAATTAGCTCGTAAAGTTAGTTTCCACCACTTATTTAAAGGTATGATTAGGACAAGATGACTCGTGATCAATTAAAGATATTGGTTCTTAAAATTGAATTAATGTCAAAATTTCTCTCGAAGGTCCTTAATTAATATTCATGGGCTCATCCTGTTCCTTTCGCCTTCCTCCTTAATTTTCCTCCGTTAACGCGTCCTCCTCTGCCCTGCTTTCTCCTCCTTTGACGTCTTCACACGCTTTCCGTCTTCCGCCATTAACGTCCTTTCGCGGTCTCACCTTCCTCGCTCTTCCCTTCGCCTTCCTTCCTCCATATTTGTTATATATACATCTACTGCTAATTGCAAATCCTGCATCCATCGGTCACCGATAATTCAGCACAAAATTTAAGGGAGCAAATCGATGGAGTGCCAGAACAGAGATGGCAGAGACGACACCAACTCGTTCCGGCAGTTCAGTGACCAGCTACGCCTCCACACCGCCGCCTTCTCCGCCCTCTCCCTCGGGGACTCCATATGGTCAGACGCCTCCATCCTCTCGGCTACGGCCGCCGCCGCTGACCCGTGGAGCATGACCTACACCAATCACAAGCTCGCCTTCAACAGCTACACCACTCACGGAAGCCGCTACAACACCGTCGACGACCGCCACAAGAACAGTAGCAACTCCGTCGAAGCCTGCAAAGACCTAATTAACTGTAACAACTACAGCAAGAGCGTCACTAACTACAAGTATGGAGGAGCAGTAGGGGAGATCAATAAGAACTACTTCAACAAGGCCGTCGGCAAGCCGGTGAACATCACCACCACTGCCGCTAGTAGCAGAAAGAACAGTAACGACGTGAGCAACGTGGGAAAGAAGAAGAAGCACTCTAACGGCAACGGAAATTACAGTAACAGCAACAACAATAACGATAACGGAGTGACGGACAAGCGCTTCAAGTCCCTACCGCCGGCGGAGGCGCTGCCGAGGAACGAGGCGATCGGCGGTTATATTTTCGTCTGCAACAACGAAACCATGCCGGAAAACCTCCAGCGCCAGCTGTTTGGTAGGGAGATCAATTTAGTTCAAACTTGTTAAAATTGCGATCGGTTTTTCCTCAAGCTTTCATTATTTTATTTTTGTGATCGATCGACAGGATTGCCGTCGAGGTACAGGGATTCTGTGCGAGCAATCAAACCGGGGCTGCCTCTCTTCCTCTACAACTACTCAACTCATCAGCTTTATGGAATTTTTGAGGTGCTTTCTTGCATCTAATTCAACTGTTATGCAAATTATATGTGTTTCTATAAAGATATATATTGATCGTTCCTGTGCAGGCAGCTAGTTTTGGAGGAAGCAACATCGATCCAACAGCTTGGGAGGACAAGAAATGTCCTGGAGAGTCCCGTTTCCCTTCTCAGGTATCAATCAATTCCTTTTATCTGCTGTTTTCTTTTCAGAAGAAAAGAAGAAGCCATTTGGTTTCAAATGATACTTTCTACAGAAAAAGCTTGTTTTAGAATAAAATAAAACCTTCAAAAGTTGCAAAAGTCCAAACCTAAAGATCAATTAAGATAATCAAACTTGTCCTCTTCAATCAAATGAGTTGAGACTGCAACTTTCACTGGGTGGTTGAAATGTCTTATCTTCTGACATGTTCAGTAATAAATCCTTGATTAGGTGAAGGTGGTGACCAGAAAAATCTGTGACCCCTTGGAAGAGGATGCTTTCAGGCCAATCCTCCACCACTATGATGGCCCCAAATTCCGGTTGGAGCTTAACGTCGAAGAGGTAGCTGGAGTTTAAATCATGTTTTTCTGACTTGTCGGATTGTAATTAATTAATATATAAACTAAACTTAGCTATTTGTAGGTAGCTCATGTTCTTATTATCATTTTGTGTGTTCAGGCACTGAAACTACTTGATGTCTTTGGAGAACAACGCTTGAGCTATGACTAGGAGAAGATTTTTCCACATGGAATGCATAATATGTACTGTGTGCATGCCCCTCTTAGCAGTATAGAATAAGATCTTGGGGTTATAAATATGTACTGAGACATTCATTGACATGTATGGTGAAGGATCGGATCGGATCGATATTGAGGTTGAATTAGTATGAACTAGTGTATATCAATTTGATTACCTTTTTACTTTGTATATGACCAGTGATGAACTATATTATAATGATCCATGAGTAGTTGCAGATGATCACTTTTCACTCAGCTTTGATCTACAATACAGATTGGCGACAGGAACGGATATCATGAATTGAATGCGTTTTTTTCTTTCAAATTAAAATTAACTTATTAAACATCTCTCTCAGTGTTCAATTATTATAGACATTATGCAGATTCTCTGCTCTGACAGCCCTTGACATTATGCATTCCATTCTTCATCACTGTGATTGATCTGGGACTTGTACTGTTCTTCGCCTGATCTCGCCATCGATTGCTTGCTTCATACAATTGCCATAATTATTTTACTGCACGGAAAGAAACTGCATTAGTTTCATCCAATCCTTTTGAAACGTCTTCAGCTCGTCGTTTCCCTCCCCTGCTCAGCTTTCACCTGCAATGAAAGAAGGTGTGGCCATGGCGTACATGTATTAATAAAGGGACTGTTTGCGTGATGCGTGAAGGCACTTATTTCGGACAGTATAAATAATAGAAGCTTTGCCCCCACAAATTTGTCACTTCGATCCCTACCAATTAATGTCCAGTTTCAATCTGCGTGAATGCCTGTTTAATCTTCAGTAGATGAAGGTTTGATGCCTCCTTAAGTACCACTCCCAACGCATGACACAAGGCCTGAGGTAGAGGTCGATCAGCATGGGCAACTGCTCGGCGAAGGACGGGTCCTTTAATTGCTCCGCCACCGGAGCCAACCTCGAAGGCGGAGGGAGAGGGGTGGTGGAGTCTCCCAAGCGACTGAGGGACATCATGAAAGGCTGCAGAGAGAGAGGAGGGAACGGCGGCCGCGGGGAGAGGTGGGACTGGGAGGGTGGTTTTAAGAAGCTGGAGGTGCTGCAGTCCCCGGAGAAGGGGGTGTGGCGGGTGCGGGTGGCGATCAAATCGGAGCAGTGGGCGGAGATTCTGAAGGAGCAGGCAAACACAGAGGCGATGATCGAGAGGATGAGGAGGTACGCGGCGCAGGCGCAGCAGTAGCTGCAGAGCGCCAGGAGCAGCGACCAGTGCCCGTGGATGAATCATGGTGATGAAATCGATGAAGATGATCAATTACGTATTTTTATGAATGTTTTAATTAAGAATTAGTAGTTTTTTTTTCTTCTTGTGTTCAAGATAGTTGTGTCCTATATCTTCCTGGTAAGCCTGATTAGAGCTGGATTGTATAACATCTCTTTTTGAAGTATATATAAATGTCATGGAGATGTGTTTATGTTTAAAGAAATAGAACAACAGAAGAACGAAAGGACTGAAGTCATAAATCTCTAAAATTATCCATGATCTGCTGCTTCTGAATTGAAGCACGTCTAATCAACGAAGAAGACATTAACCACATCAGTTGGGAAAATCCACAATAACGGCAGCATGCATTTCGTTGTGGGCGAGACAAGGAGGCTGCGATGAAGCCTCATCAGTGGCCGACCCACACGCGAAAGGGAGCAGTTGCCGTGTGGATCCCGCCGTATCAGTGAGAAAGACAGGGCACCTAATACCAAAAGATTCTAAGAATGATGCAAGCAAAGAACAGGACATGAAATTTGAAAGACACGAGAAGAATTAACTATGGCAACTATAGATGGTTTTAAACAAAGTGAAAAGAAGGGTATACTCTGCAAAAGCAATGGACATACATTACATAGCTTTTTCTTACCCACTTCAATTTAGCATCATGGTGAAACTCGAAAATATTAGTCACATGGAATGATCCCCTGCCCAAACCAACATAGGCGTTAATAACAGCATTGTACCTGTTGTGCAGCAAGCACATGACAACGCCAACAGTAAAAAGGCTGCTAGCTACAACCATAATGAAGAAAAGCAAAAGCATTAGTTCTAAAGGCAATAACAACATACTTTTATACAAGACCCAACTATTTGAGGATGACTCTGTCCATTGTGTCTCTACATTAAATTTTATGTACCATCATTAGAAATCACTCATGGTTGGACTATTTAATCCAACAAGTAATTAAAAATGGGAAATAAATTAAGATAACATGAGCATATTCAAAGACAAATAATGATATTTCCAAACACATTAATGGATTGAATCTAAATGTGAGGTTAGAGAGTCTTAAAAAACTATAGTTAACACTTATTTTATTGTGACTTGAGAGCAGGTATCAGGCATGAGTGTGAATCGAAGTATTCATCACAGCTATTTATAAAATTTATTGTAGAAATCAACTATTTGTCACAATAATAAGTTGCTGTCATGTGATCTTATGATCACGGATTCGAATAGGAGAAACAACTTTTTATAATGCAGGGTAAACCTATGTATAATTAGAACAGATAATTTGGGTTAAACTCGTCAAATTGATCCGATCTGCTACAATTTAAATGGATTAGATTGAAATTTTATCAACCTATTTAAAAGTGGGCCTAAATGTGCTATAGTTGTTACGGGATAATCCGAGAGGCCCATGGTCAGACTCGAGTCCAAGTCTGGTCCCACCCCAAGGGCCTAGCCAACCGAATCTGTATACTTGATGGGCCAAATTCCTTAGTGTCAATGTATACCCATTCAGCCATTCACTGGCCAGATCGTCCCCACGCGGATATCATCTCGCCGAATCGCCCCCATTCGGTCATATACTGGTTGAATCGCCTCATTCGGCTATTGTCTAGCCGAATCGTCCATTTGGCTATCGTCTAGCCGAATCGCCCCATTCGGCTATAGTCTAGCCGAATCGCCCATTCGACTATTGTCTAGCCGAATCGCCCCATTCGGCTATCGTCTAGCCGAATCGCTCATTCGGCTATTGTCTAGCCGAATCGCCCCATTCGGCTATCGTCTAGCCGAATTGCCCATTCAACTATCGTATAGCCAAATCGCCCCATTCGGTTATCGTCTAGCCGAATCACCCCATTCGGTCATCTACTGGCCGAATCGCCCATTCGGCTATTCACTGGCCGACTCCTATCCGAATCACCCACGCGTCGAATCTCCTATTCGGGCCTGTCCTCGCCGAATCGGCCATGTGGCCCTTCCTTATGCTGAAAGCCTCATGCGTCTGTGAGCACGCAGTATCGACCAAGTGTCCTACAGTGCCCTGGTACACCTCATCATGATCTCTGACAAGCCCACACCCCCCATTAATTAATACTATCTCTCCGCTGCCTGCATGGACGGTGACAAGATAACGCTTTACCGGTGATGGGACAAGGAACTCGATTGTTCTTGCCACTTCATTAATCATGATGGGACGTTTCTTAAATGATGACGTGACAAGTATGCACGCTCATCTCCTCCTTAAAATGACCATTCCTTACCGTAGGTAAATCCCTCGACTTTTCTCAACTCCTACTCTTTTTACGCTCAAGTTCTCCTTCATTGTTCATCTTCTTCCTCCCACTACCTCTGACTTGAGCGTCGGAGTGGTCGCGCCAGGGCACCCCTGGCCTTCCCACTGACGTTCTTTGTGTACGCAGGTCCCTAGGCCCTTGAAGCTCTTCCTGTTCCCCGCCAGCTCCGACGGAGGCCTCAGAAGACCCTGAAGCTCTCGTCGCCCCCAGATCCCCCTACTGTCTCGCTCCCACGGCGAGGGAGGTCCGGTGACGTGTCCAGAAGCAGTTCTCAACCGGAACAATAGCCCAAGCGGGTTGTGGGAGAGTAGGGCTGGGCTCGAGTTAGCTTGCAAGTTGAGATGGAAAAAAATAGAAATTTAAAATAGAAATAGGCCTTCGAGTTCAAATTTATTTATGAAACAATTAAATTCAATGAATTATTTTTATGAATGTGCCGGAGCTATTGATGGATCACTGTCCACGTGTCCCGAGCAGGATTTTGAACGGTTAGGACTTAGGAGGCCTTCGTTGCTGCCATCTTCTTCTCCGCCAATGTTTTCTACGGCGAACATAAGCATAAAATATATTTGATTTATGAAATTATAAATGCATAAAATATGCAATTTTAATAAACATGTCGTTGATTTTTTTGTTAATATAAATTGCAGAACCTTCAAAAAATGTATATAATACAATATTTATTTCCAATCAAAGTGCATTTTCTTACCTACTATGACATGGAGATCAAATATTGTTTCAATTACGTATTGATCTGTTTTTATTCAAATAGTTTAAATAGTCAATTATTTTATTTACAAAGTAAGTAAATTTTAAAAAGTTAATAATTTTTATATCAAATAGTGTAAATATTATTAGATTTCTATTACGCCCTAATGAAAAAACCCTTGTCAAGCCCAACACTACTAAATATGGCCCAATTGAGGCAATCAATTGGCCCAAAAACTAGGCTATAGACTCACATCGACCGCACGATTCGAGCTAGAACGAGCGGTCCAGATGCGCCGAACTCATGGATCCAAGAGGGATTTAGGCACTGCCGTCCGCCGCAGCCCGACGCCGCCCAGCGATCAATACATTGTCTGTGCCTCTCTCCGACGGATTCGAGGCTTGTCAACTCGACCACGCAACCTTGTGCTCCTCCCTCCCTCCCTCCCTCCCTCCCTCTGTCGCCTTCTCGGTTTGAATCTGTTTCTCCTTTTGCCGCCGTCGGATCGTGATCCGAGACAGCAGCTGCAAATTTTCGAGTATGCCGACCGGTAAGGATAATCGCTTTAACCCGCCTGAGTCTCGATCTTCCGAGGGACTTGATCTCCATCTGGGTCTTTTTATTACCTTATTCTGGAAACAAAATATGAATTTACTGCATTTTAGTTGTTTCTTGGTGTGTCGATTCTCTATGGCTGGTTATTTTTCCTTCATCTTGAGTGCGCTGCGGAAATTAGGGTTCTTTTGAAGGCGCTTGATCCAGTTAAATCCAGGAGTTTCCGTTTGTGCTTGGCGCAAAACACTTTTGTTCACATTATTTTCCTTAGTCTCTGCATCTCGGCGAGTCACTGAGAACGATGCCTCTATAGTGCTTGATTCCTGACCAGATAATTATCCACAGAATAGCAAATTAGTTCGTCATTTTTACCTTCTTAGATGGCTGTGGTCTGTGAGTTAATTATTAATACATGAGAAAAAGGGTAGTCTATGCCTAACTTACAGGGATGGTATTTTTGTGGGCCGGTCGATTAAACACATCAGGCGTATTCGCTGCTTTTGTGTTGTCTTAACAAGGAGCCTAATTTTGTAGATCATTCGGAAATGTGCTGTAATTTAAATCTACAGGACTACGAAACGTTGATTCTTTGTGCTAAAACGACAACTTTTGTGTTTTCCTGTTTATTCCAAGGTTATTGCCTTAGGTTAGTTAAGCACAATTATTCCCAATATTGAAACTACTGGGTATTTCCAAATATGTTAGAATATATTCTTCGATCTGGATGTCATGAAAAAGTACTGGGCCCTTTCCTAATAGTTCAAGCTTTTTGGAAAATAATTGCCATATGAAGTAAGGAACCAAGGTTGTTTAAAACCTAGCGATTGCTAATCTTTGATCTGGAACATGAAATGTTGCTTTTGTGTGATTCGGTGACAATCTAAGCTCAATATTTTCTCCTTGGCTTCAGCATACCTTTCCTAAATTTTTTAAAGAATTTTCTGGCTTTCTAGTTAAAGAGGATGGGGTGGGGTAGGATGTAGTTTATATTGTGTGATCATAATAATATGGGTGGGTTTCTACCTGAATGCCTTAGGGTTTGGGATTTTATAATGGGATCACGCATTAAAACCTTAACAAATATGCTTTCTTTTGTGTTATGACAAAAACTTAAATAACCAACTCATTTCATGAGGCTTAACTTGGTTTTTATGAATCCCTTGCCCTCACTATGAGTAGGATATTCAAAAGTGACCTTTCGTTCAGGTTGGAATTTTCTATATTAATCCGGTGGGTTGGATTAATTTGTTTGCCATTACGTTCTTGGCTTACACATTAGAGTGATAGGTATCATATATAAATTGCATGCAAATATTAAGATAAGCTTATAACCATCAGGAGAATTGTCCTTTGGGTATCACTTTTCTCGTATATATAAAAAAATGTTGTTTTTTAAACTAATTATTTTCCTGAAATGTTTCTTTACCTTTCACTAAAAATAGTTAGTTCATTTACCCTCTTGTAAATTCTAGGGGTGCAAACTAATTGAATTGAGCTGAATAATATGAAAATATTGATATTGGAGTTCGAACTCAAAAATTATATATGATATTCAAATTCGATTCGAAGCTTGAAAATACAAATAATTTTGGCTCAAGCTAGGTTCGAAATAAAATTTTAACTCGAGTTTGGTTTGAATTGTTCAAACCTTGATTCGAGCAGAATCGAATTATAGTTTGAAATAACTTAAATTTGTGTTCGGTTCGAATTATTCGAACCATAATTTGAGCATTTTTTAAATTAAAATTATATAAAAATAACCAGAGTTTGATTCGGGTTCTGTTCGAATTTGATAATTTCGAATACGAATCAAATATTTTTCGAGCCGGCTCGAAAAGCTCACGAATATGTTGTATTCGTTTGAACCCATAGTAAATTCTATGCCATTTTAGTCCTATTAATTTAACTAATATTACAAGACTTAGTATTTTAACTTTTATGTTTTTTTTTTAAAATCATGCAGTAAGTGTTAAGTGGCAAAAAGAAGTCTTTCAAGCTGTGGAAATTGATACCAGCCAACCTCCTCTTGTATTTAAATGCCAGTTATATGCTTTAACTGGCGTACCTCCTGAGAGGCAAAAGATCATGGTCAAGGGTGGCCTTTTGAAGGTTTTTGAACTTCATTTTACTTTCATGAGGATGTTTTATCCTTGTTGTTATAATTTTTCAAAGATAGTTCACATTGTAACAACTAAGACTGACTATTCTTTTATGTAGGATGACGCTGATTGGGCAACTTTAGGTATTAAAGAGGTTGTGTAATTTTCTTAATTTTTCCTGTTTCCTTTATGTCTTTTATACATGCTCTCAGGTAGTTTGAAAAATATTTAACAGGGACAAAAACTGATGATGATGGGCACAGCAGATGAAATAGTGAAAGCTCCAGAAAAGGGTCCTGTATTTATGGAAGATTTGCCAGAAGAAGAACAAGTAGTAGCAGTTGTGAGTCTCAATCTTATATTTTACAATTCATGAAGCGCGTACGATGCATCTGGAATTATGCAGTTGTTTTGTACTCGTAGAACAGCAATTCTATATTATGAATAGGCTTGTTTCTTATTTCTTCTGTACTGGTTGTTTCTAAAAATATTAGGTGGCTTAACTAAACTTTCTCAGTAAATGCTGTTGAATATTGGGTTACTTTTTCTGGGTTATTTGCACCATGCTACTTAGGAAATAAATTGCCAATAGTGATTGTTTTCTTACTTTCTGAATCTGTTCAATCTTTGTGTTAGTAGATCACAGTCCATAAACAGGCTTTTGTCATTGAGTAGTGCCATAGAGAACCATTTATCCGGATGACATATATAATAGTCATATTGTGTTTTTAAGGTATAATTGCCAACAACATTGATTCAAATGCCGATTTTCTTACTGCTTCATAGCTTAACGTTCGTTCATGAGTGCTGGATTTTAGTTTGTCATTGTTGTTATGGTTGTAGATGTCTGCGCTTGAATGCTCATGTATCTTTTTTTGGAGAAAGATTTCTGAAGAGTTTGCAACACAAGAAAACAAAAGTAATATAGCAATAAAAAAAATCCTCCTTTCCAAACCATAAGAATTTCTTTTTTTCCTGCTTATTTCACGCATGCATGAATTTGAACATTTTATGATGTCATTATAGTTTCACCTTTGTTTAACCTTGACATCCCATTGAGTTTGTGTTTTTATGATCATACCCATGTTAATTTGGAAAAATTAACTGATTTTTAACACACAGGATCACAGTGCGGGTCTTTATAACATGGGAAACACATGTTACATGAACTCTACATTACAATGTTTACATTCTGTACCTGAGTTGAAGTCTGCACTCTTGAGGTGATCTTTTATATTACCATCTGTTATACATGAAAAGTTAAGGGATTGCTTAGTTCATTGAATAACTTCAGATGCATTATGTAATCTTCAATTTGCTGTTTGCCAACAGCTATACCAAGTCAGGGAGAAACAATGAGCTAGATCAGTACTCACATCTACTGACAGTTGCAACTCGAGATCTTTTTAGTGAACTTGATAAGAATGTCAAGCCCGTGGCACCATTGCAGTTTTTATCAGTTAGTTTTTAATCTCTCTCAGTTCTCACTGTTAATTCTCAATTCTCAGTCATCAATGCTTTTTTTGCCAACCTTATTGTATCTGGTGATTATCATTTTGGAATAAAAACTTTAAGTAATTAAGACTATTTTGTTATTTGCGATGATAATAAAACTATAAAATTTGAAATTACACCTTGCTATAGTAGTTGTAAAAATTTAATAGGCATCAAAGATCTCATGAGAAAATATTGAAATATGAACTTAACTGTCAACACAGACTGAAACATAAAATTATTAGTGAGTATCTATAGAAATCTAATATTAATAAAAATGATCTTTTAATTAATATACACTTTTATTTAAAATGAAAAAGTACTAAAATCATATAAGTATGACATGATACAGTATCAAATGTTTTGGTTCGAGACCGAAACTTCGGCATGACTCGAAATATTAAAGCTTGCCTTTTAGATTGTGGAAAATGATGGTAATCCATGATGAAATGCAGAAGTATATGAATCCATTTGTTACTTCTTATTTTTGTTTTATATGTTATAATTCAGAAACCAATATTTCTATGTTGTGTTTGTTATTGGAAGTTATGACATTGTAAAAATGTTACTAAAGATTTTTCAAGATCCTATCTATCTAATATATTTAATCAGTTTCTAAACCCTAAACTTTTGGTTCAGATTTTGCGAAAAAAATATCCTCAATTTGCACAGCAGCATAATGGAAGTTACATGCAACAGGTTTTTATATTTTCTAAATATCTCTTGTTCTCATGTTTTATTTGATTTTTTATGGTTGATGAATGCATTGAAGAAATTGTCAATGCTCTATACTCTGTTCTTGCAGGATGCTGAAGAATGTTGGACCCAACTTATGTATACGCTCTCACAATCTCTTAGATCAACAGATTCGGATTCAAGGTGCTTTTTATTATAAATAGGTTACTTAGATTAAAGAAATGGTGTTTGATACTTTGCTATATAGTTTCCTTTCTGTTTTGCATGATAATATGTAGTTCTTTTGTTTGATTCTAACTTATGAAACATCCTTTATGTTGAGTTATGCATGTTATTGTTATGGAATGGCTGTTACACACATCTGAAAGACATTCATTGAGATAGGGCCCTTTCTTTTCCTAGAAATCTTTAATTAGATGGAGTTTTTCTATATTATTGAAGACTTACTATTTAACAGACTCTCATGATCTGGCTCCACTAATGAATTACTAGAAAATCAATCACAACATATTTGTATACATCCTAAGATGGGGAGAGATCGTTCAGAAATAGAGAAAGGGACATCTTTTTATGTATACCAAGTGAAATTCCTGATTTGTGCATCCAATAACAATTGCTAGAGGAATTAACTAAATTCTAAGTGTACCGTGGAGAAGGGGAGGGTTTGTTCTGCACCAGAAGATGAAGTCGAAGGACATGTTATGACTTTTAAGTCACACCTTTGTCTGTGCATAATTATCTGCCCTTTTCTGTTATACTATATTGTGTTAAAAATAAAATTCCAATACAGACCTAGGCTTACACATTTTTTTTGGTCTTCTTGTCTTGTCTTACCATCAGTGTCTTCTTTCCATATGATATAGTAGTCTAGTCTTCCTGTAGGGATTTTCAGAGACAAATATCTTGATTGAATTCTCCATCGTTCTATTAATACACGTGTACTGCAGACTGAACAAATGCCCAAAAATTAGCTTATAATTGAGGCATAGTGAGTTATTAATCTGTCAATTGTGATCTTGTATTCATGTAGTTAGTTTTACCAGGGACATAGTGAGTTTTTTAGTCTAATTCCTTTTCAGTTTTTTTTTTCTTCTGAACCTTTTCAGTTATTTGCTGCTATGGGTTTTCTCATTGTTTTTCTTATGTTCTAGATTTATATGTGATCATGTGTTTTAACTATGGTTGGCTATCTTGCTTCAAATATAATTGTGCATGTTTTAATCATCATGCAGTGAGGCATCGACAGCAGTGAAGACACTATTTGGTATTGGTTTGGTCAACAGGTAAAGATAATTTTTCATATTGAAGCAGTATGGATGAACATTTAGTATTAGAATTTCAAATTTGGTGGACCTTTTGGTTTCTTTATACTTACAAATCTATATCTGATATACAAGCTCGCCATGGCGAACCTAAAGTTGCATTGACACATGAAATCTGTACCTAGATTATACCTTGGGGTCAAGTAATGCTCAAACAAAGGGAAGACGGACTGTATATCACTGATTATTGTTTACAACTTGAAATTGAAAATTCAGCAACTGTTGACATATCCTAATTTTGGAATTGAGTTTTTGAGGAGTTTTCTCCATTTACGAGCATATTAGTTCTCATTAATTCAAGAGAATATAATATATTTTCTAGCGCTGGAAAAATTCGAATTTGCTCACGAATCTGTAAAAAGTTTTAATAAATCAGCATGTGTGGTTTATTTGCTAGCCCAGGGTAGGATAACATGTGTACGCTAATGACTTTAGATTATCCAGCAGAAAAGGTTTCAGTGGTCCACAATCTTTGCTTTCCTATTAATTGTTATGCAATGAATGCCATGAATACCAAAGGGATATTAAGTGAATAGAATTGTATACTTCATAGCTTCAATGGCATGATCATCAAGCCTTGTTTGTCCTAGCTATTTCAGTTTGACTAATGGATATTATCCTCATTGAACATCATAATGCTATATCACTAAAAATATTCATATCCCTTAAATTATGATAATTATAGTTATCTTGGTATCCCTTAAAGAAGGGGAGCCTTGACGAGTCGTGAAAACAACCTTTTGTAATGCAGGGTAAGATTGCGTACAATAGATCCTTCTTCGAGATTTCGCATTGGCTGGAGCTTCATGCACCGGATTGTTCTTTTTTTTTTGTATCCCTTGATGGCCACTTGGTTTCCCAACAATGATCTAGTTGGAACATTGTCTTTTTAGCCAATGGACACAAAGTAATCACACTAAGTTTAGAAGATCCTTTCCATTTCAATAACCCACTCCATCCTATTACTGATATCTTAAACAATTTCATCTTTATATTAAAAATAGACAAAAGATATTTAGAACTCTTATGATAATTTCATGTTTGTTCACATTAGACTCACTCTTGATGCAAATCTTTAGTAATAAGAAAACAAATTCTTATTCTTGAATCTCTACTAGTAATTACAATTTCATATATGTTTTTCTTGTCATGTCACTATGCTTATTATATTTCTTGACAGACCAGAATAAAAAATCATATGCAATTCCACCCTTCATCTGTATTTCTGCATGTGTTGTAATTATTAAATAGACACATCTATTTTTTCTGAGTACAAAATGAAATTGATCTAAAAAATGTTTACTATCTCCTTCTCCCAGTAACTCCTTTGGGCTATGCAAATACAACTGCAATGTAATAAATTCAATGACTTCTGTTTGAATTGAGTTTTTTGTGATCCAATTGAAATGTTTTTTTGCTAGCGCATGATACTGAGCTAGAATCATTAGCATAAATCATTTTAATATAGAATTAGCCATTTGACATTTTTATTTTATGTTCTTAGATAAGACTGTGCATACAGCTAAATAGCTCTAGAATTAGTCATTTGGCAATTTTATTCTTTTTTTGTTATGACAATATGATTTTACATAGAGCTCAATAGCTCATGTAGCTTTTCCTAAATGGCAAATAGTTTGGGTTGTTGTATTTGTTCTATGTTTTTTATGGTCAATTGAGATTTGAGATGCAGAATTGGCTAACAATTATTTATTTATATTATATTAGGGTCTTCTGTGCAGAAAGTAGTGAGGAAAGCTTTGAGAATGAATCAGTGTATGCACTAAAATGTCATATCTCACAAGAGATAAACCATTTGCACGAAGGACTTAAATGTGTAAGTAATCTGGATTATAGCCTCCTTTTTAGCCTTGATTTACTTGCTTGGAAATATAGGGGAGGGAGGAGGGAGAGGAAAGAATCACAAAATTGCACATGGACCATGTATTATTATAATTGCGTTATTTTTTCTCTTTATCATTTTCAATTAGTTATCCTTTTAAGTAAATCCATTATTTCATACTGGTTAGAGTATATTTTTATGTGGAGTTATATTGACTTGTAAAAAAAAATCACGGACGAAAATTTTACAGGGCCTAAAGTCAGAGCTCGAGAAGATTTCTACATCCTTAGGGCGTACTGCAAACTTTTCAAAAGAATCACGTATTAGTGAATTGCCTAGGCAAGACACTTTCTATTTCCTCAGAAATTATAAGTTTTTTTGTTCTGAAAATAATTCTCATTTTTTCTCAGGTACTTAACAGTTCAATTTGTTCGCTTCTTCTGGAAAAGAGAGACAAATCAAAAGGCAAAGATATTGAGGGTAATATGCAACATCCATTTTTCAATGTCATTTGTCATGGGAAAATTTGTAGCTTGGTTATGTGTCTCTTTTCTTTCATCTATGGAATTTAAGTGCTTGAAATCTGCATTCCTCTTTAGAAGATCCTTGGCTCTCTACTTGTTTTAGCTTATTTTATGTTACTTTTCTTCAGAGAGTTGATTATCCATTGGAACTTAAGGTTTATGAGTTGGTACCTAATTCTTTAGCTTATTTTATGTTATTTTTCTTCAGAAAGTTGATTATCCTTTGGAACTCGATGTTTATGAGTTCTGCTCGGATGAGCTCCGTCAAAAGCTTCAGGCTCCCCGTCAGGTTTTTCCACCTTTTCCCTTCGAAGTGTTTAGTTTGTATATGAAATAACTTTTTCTCTAATGTGCTACGTATGGTGGCGTGCATAAGGCTCTACGAGAACTAGAAAATGTCAAGCTTGGAATTAAAGTGGAAAACAAGAAAAAGGAAAATGAAGTCAACGTGCCTAAATCAAAGGAGGTACGTCGAGAAAGGCCCATCTCTTGTTCTCTAAAAAGTTGCCATGTTGGAGATACATAAGAGGTGTATTCATCTCTTTTGTTGGAGGCTTAGATCTCTGCTGCCTCATCGTTGTTCTATTAAAAACTATCTGTTGAATCTTTGTGACTGAATCTGAATTGAAAAAAATTACTTGGATTTATCATAGTTGAGCTAAGTATTTACTCATACTAGTGTCTGGACATCCCAAGTCTTTTGACTTGCTTAACTCTGTCTTTTGCATCTTTATTTTCTTGATATATGCAGGGATCATCCAATGAAATTGGAGAATCATCTGGGGTCATTGAAAGAGGTAAGCATTAATTTTTCATAAATTATGATCCTTACATGGCTTGATTATGAGTTCTTGAATATCCATGTTTCTCTATGAAGTCAATGCATTTCAGGTTTGGACTTGCTGGCAAGTCATTATCAGTTTTTTTTTTTATTCTAATGCATCATGTTCTCTTAATTTCTGTGTGTGCTTGATTTGCCAACTTAGCCATGGTTTATGTTTTTAATAATTAAAGCCGGAGCATGTCATTTTTCTTGGAATGAGTTAAGCTTCCATATTATTGACTTAACATTATGAAAGTTCTGTCAAATCTTCCATGTGCTAATCTGTTAGATGGCATCTTTAGCCTATCAGTTCTGTTAGGAATTGTGATATGCCACTAAATTTGTGACCAATGGACTTGCATACTTTCTTTGATGACCCTCATCTCTCTTTCGATATTTGGCTTAGTCTGATATAAATCATTTACTTGTTTCCTTTACACACACCATGTCCATACATTTCATAAGTTGGCCTCTCCTTGACTTTTGCTGTATTATATTTTCTTAGTTTCATGTTCCTTCTTGCTTAACACATTTCTGTTTTAGTCCCCTATAAATCTCTTTGTGGGATTATACTTTAACCATTTAAATCTTGAAAAAGATAATTTTTGTATAATTTAAATGCCTTCCTTTCTTTTCTTTTTTTTTTAATATACAGTTGATTGAACTTTTTGACACAACTTCTGTTTCTCCCGCTCTAAATCCTTATTTGCTGGGATTTGAAATGGTTTAGTAGTTAATATTACCGTGTTTAAAATTATTCAATTACAAACATAGAATAAATATACTTCTACATAAATTTAAGTTGCATGGTTATCTTCTTATGTTATACTCTCTACTCCGCTTACACTAGCTGTTTCCTCTGCAGGAAAAGTGCAATTAACTGGAATTTACGATTTGGTTGCTGTGCTCACTCACAAGGGAAGGAGTGCTGACTCTGGGCACTATGTTGCCTGGGTAAAACAAGATACTGGTGCATCTTCTAAGCCCACAATTTCATTATTCTGGCACATTTATCGCCCCTTCAATCTCATTATTCATGGTGAAACTCCAACAGGAAAATGGATCCTATTTGATGACGACAATCCAACCATGCAAAGGGAAGAAGATATTACAAAGCTGTCTGGAGGTGGTAAGTCAGTCAGCTTAAGTAAATGAAAAAATAATCCATTTTTTTTAGCTTTTCTCAAATGTACTTAGTTGCTTAAATGAACCTTGAACTCTATGCAGGTGATTGGCATATGGCGTACATCTGTATGTATAAAGCCCGAGTGGTTTAACGAAAGCAAAATTTTTAAAGAAATGAAAGATGAGAAAACTTGTGCTGATAAATATTTCATACGATTGTCTATTGTTTTTTTTTTATGTACGGGTCCTTGTTTCTTATCACTTTTTTTATGTTTCTGAATCGTATTATACATAGTATTATTTTTTTTATGTAGTTCTTACATTTAAGAGTTGATGAGTGAATTGGTGGTGGATTTCTCCTTTTTCACTTGATTTGAGGAACGTCATTAGCTAGTCCTTAATGAAGATAATCTACATGGCAATCTGCTGTTGTGTATGACTCTGAATTCAGCAAAAGTGACATCGATCGAACATTGCGTTCGTCGTCCTAATGGGACATGGTGGCGTGCCCATGTTATTCTGTTGCCGGACAAGATGAGTTACTGGATGAATGCGTGGCTCCATCTAGGTCGGGGCTCCCACCAAGCTTCTTGGCATGATTTCAGAAAATGGAAGCAAGTGATGTAAGTGGCCTCCTCTTCTACTCAATTCTTCAAAAAGGTCTAGCAATCCCATTTTATCGAATTGGATTATGTTCCCAATTTGGTTGGAGCTGTAGTGGAAGCCCTTTCCTACTCTCATCTCCACGGAAGAAGTGTGTCTACATGTTCCTTAGTTTAAATATGCATGAGACATAGGTGGTCCTGCTAGCACATATGTCATTACACATCACATGCGGTTACATAAATGGTTATTAAGATCAACCTTCTTTGAACATTCCTATGACTTGCAAGAAAGGCGACTTGCGCTCATATATTATCTTAAAACAGGAGAGAGGAACAGAGAATATCAGAAGGCAAGTTGTTTGTTGTTTATATATATATATGCATTATGAATATTTTTCTTATGAGAAGGCAGCTCAGATTTTTATGGCCCTCACCGGAATACTTTAAAAATTTCCTTCTAAGCTAAAAAAAAACATGACATAACTTTATAATAAACTAAAAAAAATCATGATAGTAATTTAGATTGTTTCAAAATAATTGAATAAATTGATATTTTTTTTTATCGTAAGTCGAACTAATTAATACAAAAGGTTTTACAATTATATTGTTGATTTTATGATAATAAAGTATATCTTTGGTCACCAAGATATTTGACTGTGTCAATTGTAAATATGTGATCTTCACAATGTCTTTCGGCTAAAATTGAGATCAATAAATCATATCGCATAAACTGATCTAAAGATTAATTTGTTTTACCTTAATTACTTTTGGAGCTAGGGAAAGCCAAATGTGGTGCCATTGATGCTCTATAATTAATGTTTAGCATGTCTAGACTTTAGACTTAAACAGTAACCTTTCCACGCACATCAATCAATTAAACGCGATTAATTAGTTAATTAATTGTTCATGACGTACACAGAGTCCATGCAGGACATGATTAAACTCGCTCGATCGGGCTATAAAATGGGCACTCGGTCCCTTCCTCTTCACCATCGATCCTTTCATAATTACATAGATAGCTTAATTATCTAGAGAAGCATTTCCATGGCTCGCCTTATCATCCTTCTTCTTCTTCTTCTGCTAGTGCTGCTGGTCGACTCCCGCCTCGATCCAGTAAAAGTCCCAACGATGTCCCTGGAAGAAGTAGATTCGACCGGAACGAGGTGGGCGTTGCTCGTTGCCGGATCCAACGGCTACGTGAACTACCGCCATCAGGTTAATGAGTTCGTTTCTTCATCTACTTAATTTTACTCAAATATTAATTACTCCTTATAAAGTTTCCTTTAATTAATCAATTATAGTTAAGCTGGCTTTTAGTTAATCATATATATATAGCTACTTGCATATATAATTAATTGAGTTTCTTCAGGCTGATGTTTGCCATGCTTATCAAGTGCTGAAAAATGGCGGGCTCAAAGATGAAAACATCATCGTTTTCATGTACGATGACATTGCATATAATGGGGACAACCCTAGACGTGGAATCATAATCAACCATCCCCATGGGAAGGATGTATATGCTGGAGTGCCTAAGGTTGTATTTTTAATTTGCTTCTACATAAGATTAAAAATTGAGCTTAATTCAGTATGGAAGTGTCTTAATTAATTAATCTGAAGAGAGACACTGCTCGATCGATCGATCGATCGTCCCAGGATTATGTTGGAGAAGATGCCAACGTGAACAACTTCCTTGCTGTCCTTCTCGGGAATAAAAGTGCACTGACCGGTGGGAGTGGAAAGGTCATTGAGAGTGGCCCGCATGATCATATCTTCATATATTACACTGATCATGGCGGGGCTGGAGTTCTTGGTAAATTTTAGTCATTATTTATGTGTGCATGCATGCATGCTATATACGTACTTTAATTTGATCCCACAGTGCAGTGCAGTTCTTAAATGTAACTGTACATGAGAGTAGTACTAAGTTTGATGCATACTTTATTAATTGTTATAGGTATGCCAACATCTCCTGACCTTTATGCCAATGATTTGAACGATGCCCTAAAGAAAAAACATGCTGCAAAGTCTTATAAAAGCATGGTAATCAACATCAAATTATCCCATATATATATATATAATTGCATGCATAATCATAATATATATATACCACTTCACTTCAGGTTATTTACATTGAAGCTTGTGAATCGGGGAGTATTTTCGAGGGTCTTCTCCCAGAGAATTTAAACATTTATGCTACCACAGCAGCCAATGCCACAGAGAGTAGTTACGGAACTTATTGCCCTTGGATGCACCCTAGGCCTCCTCCTGAGTATCATGTATGTTTGGGAGATCTATACAGTGTTTCCTGGATAGAGGACAGGTGAAGAACAAGGTCACGTAATTTTATTTATTAATATAATTGGCACATGAAATTAATTCTTCTCACATTTAATTTTCTTTTTGTTTAGTGATATGAATGACATGGCCAAAGAGACTTTGGAACAACAATATCAAATAGTAAGCACTTGATGATCCATGATCTATCTATTTTATAAATTTGTTTAATCTCTAGCTATCATATACGTACTTAGTAATACTTAATTTTGCTGTCTACAATTGACAGATTAAGAATAGGACCTCAGTTAATGGCACATACTACGTAGGTTCTCATGTCATGCAATATGGGGATCTAGATTTGAGTTCGAAAAGACTCTCTCTCTACATCGGTTCCAAGCATCATCACAGTGGCAGTGCTACTCATGCTCATCATCATTCCTCGCCCACAAATTTAAATGATCTGGAATTAGCAATCGACCAACGTGATGCAAGTCTAGTATATTTCTGGCATAAGGTTAGTTAATTAGTTTAATTTTCTCTCCTAATTAGCAATCAACCAACGTGTTTTCCCTTAGCTTCTTCTTAATTGTTTGTTAATTAATTCTGAAGTTCGAAAGGGCACCTGAAGGCTCTTCTCAGAAAATTGAAGCTCAGAAACAGTTGGTTGAGGTAATGGAGCATCGGTCGCACGTAGATAATAGCATTCAACTTATCGGAAAGCTTCTTCTTTTTGGAAACGAATATGAAGGTCGTTTAGAAATACTAGACACTGTCCGGCCGGCAGGCCAGCCTTTGGTGGATGATTGGTCTTGCCTTAAGTCGTTGGTGAGTATATATATATATATATATTTTAATTGTGTTTTTTGAATTAATTATTAATTATATTCTTGGCTGGCTGCTGCAGGTTCGATCTTTTGAAACATATTGTGGATCTCTATCCCATTATGGGATGAAACACATGAGAAAGTTTGCCAACATGTGCAATGCCGGCGTGAAGGTGGAAACAATGGAGAAGGTTTCAGCTCAAGTATGCCCCACATTCCCCTCCAACACTTGGAGCTCCCTTCGCAGGGGTTTTAGCGCATGACCAGAAACTCATTGCATCTATCTATATATCTCATCTTAATTTGAGATCCACCATGCATGCATGTTAACTTAATTAGCTTACTAATTAAGTACCTTTTGCAATATAATTTGCATAACAATAAAATTAAAAAGTTTGGCTTCCATTCACACTTGCATGACATTGTCATGCTGAATTATCTAGTATTTCATCATGTTTACAAGGAAATTGAGGATATTTTCCTCGAGAAGTCTTTCAGGAACCTGAGCTGAGATCACAGAGGCAAAAAGGAACTGCATATAATATACCTCCAATTTGTTCTTAATCTTATATTTTAAAAGAAAAAGAAACAGTAGATTAGATTAGATTTTACAGCTAAAGGAACAGGAATAGCAGTTTGTTTACAGCTACGAAGGCACCTTTTAGTCTGGCATGCAGTTAACATGGATTTTGAATTCAGAAGGCGTCAGGTACACATGCCATGCCGGCCAGCGAAGAGGGACAACGACCAGGCTGGCTCCTCTTCCTTATTTATTTATTTCTTATAATTCAGGTTCCTCAATTGAAATGTGCAGCACACAGAGTGGTTACAGAGCATCAATCTCATTCATCCATCTGATGCCCATTTGTATGTTTCCAAGTCACTGAGAGAAGATAATGAGGCACACAAAGAATCAATTGTTGGCTCATCAAGCATCACTTTTAACTTTTAAGCATCTTGTTGTCTCATCAAGCATCTCATCTTGCTGAGCAAGGAACAGCATAAACAAAATGTTGATCGATAAAAATCGCTTTTGGTTTACCTTTATAAGCTGACAACTAAACCGAAAGTTCACTTACATTACAAGATCTCTGACTCGACAAACCACTACGAATCACAAAAGAAAGAATCAAAATTATTCTTTAGCTAGCGTGAAATGACGAATTACTGAGGCGATCGATCACAAAAGCAACAGCTCGAATCGACAGATCAAGAACATCAACATGAAAGCTAGAAAATGAAACAGAATAATCGATAGCGCATCAATCTCTGCAACAAAGGTGTCGTATCTACAGAGTCTCAATGCTACAGATAGGGCGTACGTTCATCCATCAAGCTCACAGATCACAACCATTACCAACAACAACATTGTTAAAAGCAAACTCTAAAGAACAGAAATCCGAGTGTCCAGAGGCGATCAGAACGAGAACCAGGGTCCAGATCCATCAACCGCGGAGGGATCCGAAGAGGAGGAGGGCGGCCGAGGAAGCGAAAATGAAGACGGCCAGGGGCGGGGAGAGCGCGCCGGCAGAGGAGGTGGGACTGGGAGCGGGAGCGTCGGAGGCTAGCACTCGGCCGCACAGGTAGGTAGCGAAAACGACGACGAAGAGGAAGGAAGCGACGAAATTGTCTCTGAACGCGGCCATTGTTCTTGGGAGACGGAGAAGAGGATGGTTTAGAGAGAAAACACAGAAATTCGAAGAAGGAAGATCGTCCTGTACTGCTATATATAGAAAAAGAAAAGTCTCCAACAGCGGAGCTGTGTAATGACGGGTTTATACCCGATTTGATCCGATTGAAAGCCAGCTGGCTACAGCTGTCTTGATAGACAGACCCCGCGGAGCGTGAGTTCATGTTGTCTTTTATTTGATCTGTGCTTTTTAAAAAAGTTAAAAAATTGTAGAGTAAATATCAAAATTTTACATTCTTTATTGTTCAAGCTTGACAGATGTTTTTTTAATACCTTAATTACAATTTTTTACGTGAATTCATGTTCATATATCTGACTCATACCGTACGTAAATGATCTGTTAATGAATAATCCTTTTAACACATTTTTGGTTTTTTTTTTGAAAAAGTGCAATAAATAAATGGAAAGGAATGACAATAACATGGAATGAATAGGAAGAAATGTGTTAGTTGAAGTGTCTTCTTCAACATTTGTGTAAAGGTGATTATTGTGTGCCTCAACCACCACTCTATTAGAAGTTGGGTCACCTGTTCTCTCTTGGCGCATGTGTTCTTCGATTAGGTATATATTCTTTAGCAGCTCATACAAGAACCTAATTCCAGTTAGGTTGTTCTTTTCAGACATCGTTTACTAGTGATAGTGATTAGGTATAAATAATTGCTAAATCATTAAATTATAATTTTCTGTTAATTATAACTGCAATTTATGAATACTTATGTTGAATTAGCGAGTAGCTTGGTCGATTTAACGAACTAATTGCTGGAATTTCTGATTTTTTTACATGTGCTAGTTGATGAAACGCACAAACCATCGAAGAGGTTTTGTCATTATCTTCTCGGTGCATTCACACTTCGAACCCTATTTTTTGTGACATAATAATGAAATGAAAAAATCATTTTTTTCTCACACAATGATATTTTGAAATAGTTCTCACCCTTTTTAAAATTGCATAGATATTATTTTGCAAGTAAAAACAACCATTCATAATTTACTATTCTATTTACATTATCCATTTTAGAATTTATATAAATTGATTTTTTTTAGTAAAACAACATTAAACAACCAAAACAAGGAGGAACAATAAGGAAATTTCACCCCGGACATGGTGCAACAATAAAGACATTTGATGGATCTCCAAAAATATTACTGATCAATCTTTGATTGGAGCATATTTATGTTCTATTTGATAAAAAAAAAATATGAAACACAACATGAAATATGATTACCCTTGGATTTGAGCCCATTAGCAAAGTGATCTTGTTGCGAATGCAATGCGAAATATGATTACCCATGGACCTAGGTTCACTGATAGAGCGGCCGTATTATAAGCCATGATTGAATACTCAAATAGAGCATGACTCATCAAACGAGTGACTTGTGAAAGTTAGCTATCAGTATTCAATAACATGAGCACTTTTAAATTTATCCTAATAACTGATGAGAAATCGATAACGCCTATCTAATCACCATGATACCTAAATTAACAGGAAAAAAAAATAACAGGAAAATTTCACACGGAACGTGACAATAATGTGAGCGACAATAAACGTTTGAGCATGAGTGTTTGTTTGTCAGCACCATGAGAGCCATCAGCCATGTTAGAGGTGACGCAATGTCCACACAGTAACAGCCAGTTAGGAGCCCACGGTCAGAATGGGCAGTTGAGTCTTTAACATATATGCATTTGCACGCAAAAGTAGACAAGTCTATGCAAGAACACCAATTGGATTTGTTTAGGAGAGAGCAAAGAACAGTGAGGCAACCCCAAAAGAAGCAGTCAGAACTTTCAACATCTTGTATTTCCTGATTTCAGAGATATGGCATGGATGTCAAACGAAGATTGTCTTGCCAGCCCTCTCATGCTTTTTTACCTGAAAAAGAAAATCCCATCAAACACAAAATCTAAGGTTTGCAAAAACATTAACCTCAATCAATGTACTAGTGTAGGATGCAAATTGTATTTCAATTCAAGATTACCACTTTAAATGATGCTCTAAGATTGCTTATGCCAACTGGGCATTCTCCCTTCTCATCATACTCGGCAAACTCCCCTTCAGATAGGTCCATCTCAAACCTTGTACCACTTGTCTAAATAGAATAATAATTCAATCATAAGATTCAAAAGTTAACACAGAATCAATCATTCAATAAACAAGCGTGCATCTTAAAACTAAATTCAATAGTGTCCATTTCATGCTTCTGCGAACAGTGGATTGCCACCTTCTGTTTAATTTTACACGCTTATGAAGTAGGGCCATAAAAGGTGCTAAATGTGAAACGAGTACATCAGGGTAAAAAGTTGAAATGCAAATACAAAACAGAGTACAAAAGGTATATAGCTCAAAAAATAACTTCAGCTTGGACAATAAATCTTATAGAAAATCAATAAAGCCATTCAATTTCTTGGGCAAGAATAATCTATTTTTAACATGGGTGTGGCACTTTTCAATTTCATGTCCCAAATAATGTCCTTGTGCCAATCTAATTGAAACATTTGTTTTCATGCCTATGTTAAACAAAAAAAGGTAGGATGATAGAGTCAATCCTTGAATTCGATTGGCACAAGAGAACTGGAGATTTTAAGACCAAACTAACCACTTCCAAGGATACATATAATTTGTTTGGAAAATGATTCCTCCGTTGTGGTTGGCTTAACTATGTTGTTTGATATGTTCACAATAAAATTAAGATATTATGGATTTCATAAGTGAAACTAGTATGTGAATAGTCATGCCCATTCGACTTCGGTATTGCACATAAGCTTGAGAAGTTCATGAACTCAATGGTATCAAGTTGTGATAACTCAAGAGGATCTAGGTGGACTTGAGGCTCATGGAGGCTCAAATCAAGTAGAGATAGAGCACGAGAAGAGCATGATGGATTAGAGATTTAGAGGTTTGGATCGAGGTGTTGCTCAAATGATTCAAGGGCGGGAAGCCCAGATTGAGAAGGAGTTGAAAACCTATAGCCATGTGAATACTTTGTATTGTGATTATGTATGATGTGATCTTGAGTTCATTATTGGACAAATTATTGTAATTATAAGATTTAGCTTTTAGGTTCAACCTAAGGGAGTGTCATCTAGTCCCTAAAGAGTTTTTATAGGTTATCTTGAGGTTTAGACTTGATACTTAGTGATTGAAGGGGCAAACCGAGATGATCCTTAACTCATCTTTGAAGGGGGTTTTCCCCTTATGCATGAAGTTTTCTCTACCAAGTTATAACTTGGTAAACATAAAACTATTTGTATTTGTGCAGAAAGTTGTGTTGACCAAGTTATAAATTAGTTGACACACTTTGTGCAGATTTGCCTATTGAGGCTTCCAACAATCCCATTTGGTAATAGTCTCATCAAAGTTGTATGTTGGTCAACACAAATGCCAAAATATAGCCATTGGGGCCTTGTTTAATCTCTATTATTCACCCATTATTCTCGAATGTCAAAGGAAACATTAAGATGCTTGGAAGCTTGAGCAAGGTTTCATCCTTGAAGTTGAAACTCTCTTGGATAATATTCTCCCTTGTGCTTTTATCTACATCATCTTTAGGGAAGGGTGAAGAAGATTTTGTTGTGAGTGAAATCCCATGTTGGGTCAAGCATCTCAGAGCTTGTAGAAATCTCATTCGTTGGGGAAATCCTTAGAGGTTTTATCCTTGTTTTTAGACCATTACCTCCTGAGAATGGGTGGATTGGTGGAACTCTTTGGGCAAGTCATAGGTAGCAGAGTAGAGGTGGGGTATTCAATCTACGTTATGTTGTCTTATCAGTATCATGCTTCTTTAGTTTATGTATGTCCGTTGCATATATTGAATATAACTTAATCACACATGCAATTGCTACTAACATTTATTGTTGAGTATGGAATTGTGCAAGGACTGATTGAAAAATGGGTCTTGTCTATTCACACTCCCTCTAGCCACTCATATCAATCCTACAACATTTTCTCCTAAAACTAACTATTTATTCAAATAAAAGAAATATGGGAAACACATTATCGAGAAAGGAAGATATCTATAAAAGGAAATTAAATTAATACAACTTCTCAAATTCAAGCAGAAATATTAACAGATGGCACTATAAAATAAGATGTTCTATACAAAATAATTATGGATAATACTCACAGATTCTGCTTTCCATCCATTTCCAAAAGAGAAGTCAATAGGTTCAAATCCCCTACAGTCAAAGACCATCAACATGGACTCACTCCCAGAATGACTTTGTTGAAGAGTCAAGGGTTCACCATGTCCAGGAAGCATCTGAATTGTTCCATCTCTTCCACAAAGTTTGCACTACAAGATAACCAATTGTAGTCATTTCACTCCATAATAATCCAATACGGAAAGCCACATACAACATTTCAGTTGAAATTCCAAAAAAAAATCAAATGTCAAAGTAAAGGAATCTTATGAATTTCTTAAGGATACACAAAACAAACACTATTCTACTCCAATGGAGTACCAATAGACAATAAATCTTCAAGAATGCAACATAATTGCAGTTTATACCAAATGTAAAGTATATATCTCAAATGCACAGTAAGATATTTGAATGCAATTGCCAGTAAAAGTCACAAAGCAAGCATGTGTATGACATTATAAGGCTGTCCTAGGAGAATGTAATAATGAACTATTACACTTCCAAGTTAGACATGAATGGAATTTAGTTTTATATAGGATAGAGAAGCTACAAAGGGGAACTTTATCTAGTGTTATGCAATGCTTTCGCAATCTACAGGTTGCTAGGATTGTGTTTTCTTCTTTGTTTTTGATACTATAACTCAAAAACAATAACTAGTTATTTGTAGATTATACTCTTATCCACCCAGTCAAATTTGTTGCAGAAATTGCATGCAAGAGTAAAGTGACAAACTGTTACCATTACTATAAAACTTAAACACCTTACTACATGGAACTTCATTAACTGCAAAATTGGTTCTATTTGAGATTTCAGAAAAAATTTGTAACAATTCATGGTGCTATTACAAAAAAAAGGATTGAAGCTACTAAATCTATGTGCCTTGATCCTCAACTCTAATTGAAGCTACTAAATTTATATGCAAACAGATTTTACATGAAGTTATTGCACATTTCAAGGAATCTTAACTAAATTGAACAGGTAAACCAAAATAGAAATGATCTATCCTTAATTTTTTGAGACCTTGGAAAAGAAAACGAAAAACAATTAATTCTCCACAAAGAATTACTTCAAGATAAGCAATCACAAGTAGTACTGCACTCAGAAAAACAATTAAGCTATAAGCCTGTTATGGTTTCATCTCATTTCTTCTCATTCCAAAACTTTCCAACTTCCCATTTGGAAATGAAAATCCAATCAAGAGAAATTAGCATTGTATTTAAACCTTGCCAAGCTTCCAGCGTCTAGTAGTTGTAGAACTGAGAGAAATTAAACAAAATTTCATCTTTATTTCTTAATAATTTCTGTATCGTTATTATTTGCAAAGAAAAGGAATTGACATTTTTGTAAGAGAAAATTAACCACGGCAGGTTGGATTGTCATGAAACCATCAACCAAAATCCTACTTGTAATAACTGGTTTGAGCTTCTAGTTAAAGCATTTGTTAAATTTGGAGCACTAATATTTATCAAAACAATTTCCTGCACTTGCAAAAGCAAGGGGATCTAATATCTACATTCTAGATCAATGGGCATCAACAAACCATTACTTTGGGTGTTCTGCATTCTGTTACTCAAATTGGCTTAGCTGCTCATTGATGTTCAAATCATCATCCAGCAAGAGAAACTCAGGATCGTCATAGTAAATGAAATATGAACCATAAAGTAACCTAAAATATATGTAACTGAAAACAAATCCGTCGATCGCGTAGGCAGAAACAGCGATCAAACTCTATAACTAATGGCTCTGCGAAACGATCGAACCAAATCATTCCTCTAACAGAGTAGAAAACAAGGAACCTTCTGAACGAGATTGGCTGTGCCTCTGCCGGTGGGAAGCTGAAATGAATCCGACAACGTCACGCACGCTTCCTTCTTACTCGTCTCCCCGCAATTCTCACACTTTACCTAGATTCAAGCACAGAGAGGACTCCGATCTAAAACGAGATATCTCCATTTAAGAACAAAATAAATAAATAAGAGCGATCGGGGAGGAAAGGGACGGATACCTTAAAATAGTAAGCGTATTCGGGATCGCTGCAACCTCCTAGAGGCTGGAGATCGGTTAGATTCTCAAGCTCCGCCGTGACGTAGAGAGCGTAGAACACCATCGTCGCCGATAAGAAAAGAAAAAAGAGCGAGATTCCGAGATGGACGAAACCAGGAGCCGAGAGAAAAAGCGACGGTAAATATTCAAAATACCCTCATAATTATCTTCTTTTTCAAAATACCTTTAAAATTGACAAATTATATTTTAAATTGCATATTTTAAATTGTATACAAAATAAATTTATATTTTATTAGCGGATTAATGCTATTTTTTTTACCCTTTTAAGTCAGAAAGAATAATAATATTCTTTTCTCTCTTGAATTTCTTTATCGTTTACAAATTACACTGTCTATAGGCGTTTTCTGATGTGTTTGTTAGTCTACTCCACCTTTAACTCAAGGGCCATTTTAGAATTTAGAAAAAAAGTTCATATATTTTTAAAAATTTTTTGTACATTTAACTATTTAAATTCGATTCTAAAACTTAAATATTTTGATTATATAAAAAATAATAATGATTGATGTAGTTGTTACTCTTCTTCTTAAATTGAAAACTACAATAGATCACGATAAAAAAATATTATCTCAATTTCGTCGAGATTCAAATCCTTGTCCTCTTTTGTAATTCTACTTCATCATAATCAACTCAACTATACCTCGGGGGCATAGCTGTTATCTCATGATTTATAACTCATGGGCTCTTAGCGAGCTTGCGATTGAGTCACGATGATCTTATATATGGTTAGACCGCTGCTACGAGCTGGCTCATGGCTTACTCATGAGCTTGCAGCGACTACAAGCTTCCCCATTTTAATTTCTCTCATGTATCTAAATCCTATTTAATTAGTTTGTAACCATAATGTAGTTACGTAGCCCTTCATCAGTTATATATTTTCGAGAAAAAAAAATAGGCTCAAAGTTGGGTGGTCGGTCTCAATTAATATAAAGCAGTCAGTCAGTAAATTAATAGGTCTGACTTTTGTATTTACTTATTGATTAATTTGAACTCGACGGGGTGTTCTAATGTTTGAATGAAGACATTTGGTCACAATTTGGTACTCGTATATATATTATTCGGCCGACCCTTCATGTTTTTGAACGACGAAGAATTAATTAACTAGAGCAGCAGCTAGTTAATTAATTAATTTGGCGAACAAAATCTTGCTTTAAATCATTAATTATTCTTTTCCCATGGACAATGGACATGGACTCGATTAAGGAAGACTTGGACACATCGAATGCATATTTAATTTTGTATATTTAATTTTTTTTTCAGAAAAGAACTGCGACCAAAACTAGGATGGTAAACGAGTTAAGTTTACGGAGTTTAAGTTTGTTTGATAAGATAAGATAATCAATTTAAGTCAATCTGAATTTAAAATGAACTAAACCGTTAAAATAATTATTCAAGTTTGACTTAGATTTTTTTTATGAGTTTGAGTTTGACTTGAGTTGATCTCTCAATTTAAGCTTATTTAATTATTTAAAATTTTATATTTTAAATTTGTTTGGTTGATTTTATTAACTTGATAATTCAAGCTTGCTTATTTATTTTTAAAATTTATTCACAAATATAGCAAATCAAACATCAAACATGAATGTTTAATTCATTTACTGTCCTAATCAAAACTAAACATACAATGTAATCTCCAGTCGAGTACGTACACTTTGTGGAATTGAATAGTCAACTTAGAAAATAACTTCAATGAGAATGTAAATAATTTCACATTGGACAAATTAAATTGAATGGGTTGATTTATATCGAATCATATTATTAAAATAACGCGAATATTATGAATGAGATGACTTTCTCATGTGTTCCTCGAGAGGGGGCAAATCTATATATAGCTTAATTTGCATAAATTAACTGATGACTGTGCGTGAAAATAATCTGATTTGTCTATGCAGAAATGACTTCTACGATTTAACGCATATTTGAATCGAGGTTACCTTTGATGCGAGCCCTTCGCAATCCCGACAGCAACTCTTGCCTTCAAAGGTTCACGAATCTCAGCACGATCAGTGTGTTCGCGCCTCCACGGTATCCACATGAACACTGAGATAGAGAAGAACCAAACTGTGGTGCTAGCCACAAGATAGGGTTCGGCCAAGGTGGTAGAAGAGAAGAAGAAGAGGGAGAGTAAGAGCATCCAATAATCTCTTCATCAAGAGCCTCTCACCCCTTTTTATATCCCACCATGGGATATGAAGGATGAAGGATTTTTTTTTGCTTTTAGTGATCTAAGGAATTAATATTTTATTAATTCTCATGAAGATCTTTCTCTTCTTTTAATGAAGATCATACATCTCATGCATGATAATCTTTCTTTTCTTTTAAGGAAGATCATGCATCTTATGCATGATAATCTTTTAATAAATTTGAATTGACTTGTGTGACTTGAGTCCAACTCGAGTCTTACACAATCTGAGTTGACTTACTCAATCCGAATTGACATTAAGGATTAATTCTAACGTATTTATCCTCCATATCCTTAAATTGACATGATAGCGATGATTAATCAATCCACTATCTTAATTAAACAGAGAACCCATCAATTCGTTATATAACAATTAGCCACGAAGAAAAAAATAATTTATATACAAAAGAAAATGATTACCATTACCAACGTTTAAATTGTTTGACTTTAAAAAAAAAAAAAACTACGCGGAACGTAACAGGGCCACTGCGGTGTGCCGCGTCTGCCTTGTGGCCCATAGCGCTTAATGTTAAAAGTCAAAAGGCCTTACATCCATCTGTCCGTTCACATGTGGGCACCCATTGTAATCCATCCATCCATTCATTTATTATTATATTATTATTATTATTTTATTATTATTTTTTGCGGTTTTGACTTTCTGCTGGGAGTTGGGATGGAGATGAAAACCTCGTTGGCGGGAGGCCGGTGGGCCGGTGGGGAGACAGTAACATTTGTTACTGTCTGATGTGAGAGGCGATATTAGGATTAACTTAACAATATTATATTATCATTATTATTTATCATGCTAAAGTTGAATTCATTTTTATATTAAGTAGGTATTTATCCCATTTTTTGATATGTCATGCGTTCGTGGGTACAAAAGAAAAACAGTTTTGCAGACTACAGTTATGGCCTTGCGAATAGGTTGGATAGTAGGTACGTGGACGGTGGAAGGATGACGTCATCCATGACTGCCTGCGTTTTTCATAAATACGCATCCCATTTTTAGTACACGCGGTTCCATCTCTCCCAATCGGAATGATCGAGAAAACACAGGACCTCCATACATCGTACTCTGTTCTGTCCTAAGCGTATGCGATGTTTCTGTTACACGCGTCCACCGCCCACGCGTGCCCCATGCTTAAAGGGACCTTTGGCAGATGCATATTGTCGCCGCCGCATATATCTTTGAACTAATTATCCATCTTCGTTTGACTGGACGGCGGCGTTGTAGACTGCAGGTAGGGCACAACTAGAATTGCTTGCCCTCTGACAACAAATACACGGGCTAAACTAACTAGAATTGCAGTATGCATGCAAGAATACCAGCATGTTGATTGTTGACTTGCAGAATTCCCGGCATTGGATCTTTGAAAGAGAGCTTCGTCAAGTTGCACATAAAACAATCGAGTTAAATGGCGATTCAATTGTTTCAACGATGCCGCGGTCCTTTTTTTGATCTTGGAAGGATTTTGTGTTAGTTAATTTGGCTACGAATGACGGCTAAGCTTTGGGAAAGATTCTGAGATTTGACCTTGTTTTTCCAGGTCCAATCCAGCTGTGGAATAGCCTCCACGTTCGCTGCTTCAGTATAAATATATGGGAGGGAAGTGGTCGGAGACTATGCAATCCTTTCTTACTCTTTTCTTCCTTCCATAGCAACTGTCTTCTTCGTTGGTTTTTCTACCAGCTGCTGCGATCTACAACCGTATACTTCCTTTAATCTGCTCCATCTCTGTCTAACGTACGTACTCTGAGTTTGTGTTTCTGAAAATTTTCTGGGAGTTCTATTATTTTTATGGGCTCTGCAGTTGATGCCACAAATGGCGATCAATTCTTTGCCTGCTGTTCTACAAGTTGTAAATGGGTTGACAAGCCACTGATTGAGTTAAAACGCTTTAGTTTTTTTTATTATTTAGTTAGCAAAGTAGTTTACTAGTCTGGGGTTGCAGCAATCCGTAAACGAATTAAGAAAAGAAGAATGAATAATTCCAATACTTCGTAACACCATTTCAGTATTTACATGTTTGATCGTGCTATTACTGCACTTACACCACTAAACCATGGAGGTAGATTTGAAACTTATTCAGTTTTATTCAACAGGAACGTTCGAGGCAGAGTTGAGCCGATGGTTCCTTCACTTTCATTTCGTTCGTGGTATTCGATGGAATGCGTCAGCAGCAAATTGATTGATCTCGCAGGAGCAGAAAATCTTATTATGAAACCTAGCAGCCGTAGCGAGAAAGATATCAACAGCATGACATTGAGTTCAGTTCGTCTTAAACTAGATGATCCTTCAGAGAAGATGGATCCCAGTGTGCCAAATGGCCCGGTCATTGATAAATCTTTAAGCTTCAAGAATTGGGAGCCCCGAGTGCCGAAACTAGAGCCCACATTTTCCTTCATGAATCCGATTGCAGACGAGCACAGCAACGAAGTAGTTACGCGGAAAAGATTCAACTTTGTGATCCCTGATCATCTGAAGCTTCCCCATCGATGCAGCCTCCCTGATCAGTCTACTTCGCCTAGGCCTTTGAGCGAGCTCGATGCGGCAGCCACTAAACTCCAGAAGGTCTACAAGAGTTACCGAACCAGAAGAAACCTTGCGGATTGTGCAGTAGTCGTCGAGGAACTCTGGTTCGTCTCCTTTCCAATTTTATTTTTAACGCCAATGGATTAGTTCATCTAATTAAGTTCTGGCCTTTTCTGATACAACTGTGCGCGTTAATAGGTGGAAGGCACTAGATTTTGCGTCGCTCGAGCATAGCTCTGTGTCATTCTTCAACGTTGAGAAACCACAGACAGCAGTTTCAAGATGGGCAAGAGCATTAACTAGAGCTGCAAAGGTAGGGATCAGACAAATACTTATGTTTACCGTATAAAACTATTTGTCTCAGAATTAACCTTGTTCAATCCATCTTTCTCAGCTTGGCAAGGGTCTATCCAAAGATGAAAACGGCCAGAAGTTAGCACTACAACACTGGCTAGAAGCTGTAAGATTCCACAACCTTGTTTTAGCGTAGCTAATGATAGTTTATTTGTCTGGAAATGCATCTCTCATGTTAAGCATACGCATGCCGATTGTGCAGATCGATCCACGACATCGCTACGGCCACAATTTGCAATTCTATTATGATGTCTGGTTCAAGAGCGAGAGCACGCAGCCATTCTTTTACTGGTAATTCTCAGAAGCATATACAGTAGTATGGTTTAGCTATCGATTTCTCTATCTTAATCTCCTTTTTCTTCCTTTCTTGCTTATATTCAGGCTGGATGTGGGTGATGGAAGAGAAATAAACCTGGATAAGTTGACAAGAAGCACGCTTCAAAACCAGTGCATTGAATATCTGGGACCGGTATGTGCCTTGAGCTCACTAAGTCAGTCATAGGTACCAAGACGAATTCATGTATGTGTTCTGATGTATGAATATTGTTGCCATATGCAGAATGAGAGGGAAGCATATGAAGTCATTGTGAGAAATGGAAAGCTCATCTTCAAGAAAAGTGGGCTTCCTGTTTCTACTACAATGGGTTCCAAGTGGATATTCGTTCTCAGCACCACACGAGTGTTATACGTGGGTCAGGTACATATCAAAACAAATTAGAACCTTCTGCGTTAGAGATTGATCGATCATTTGGTTAATCACTTTACATTATTCTATGAGCAGAAAAAGAAAGGGGCATTCCAACACTCAAGCTTTTTAGCTGGGGGAGCAACAACTGCTGCAGGAAGATTGGTTGCTGAAGAAGGGGTTCTCAAGGTACCTGTTGATGATACGCCATTACATTGTTGCTGAACAAGAACTTTCATGGCTCCCTTGTTCCTAATTCTGCTGTATTTGTTCTTCAGGCCATATGGCCATACAGCGGTCATTACCTCCCAACAGAGGAAAATTTCAAGGAATTTATCATCTTCCTTCAGGACAACAACGTAGACCTCACCAACGTCAAGGTAAATTTAACTGGCTACATTAATTTTCATTTCTTCTTCGATTTGGTTATATTCTAAGACTTGTGGCTAATGAACAGAGATGCTCTATCGATGACGACGACTACACCTCGTTCAAAGAACCCACTAATGGCATGGAAGTCGAGGTTGAGACATCGAAATTGGCACAAGCTTCTGCAGTCACGGAAACAGTTGAGGATTCCGACAAGCAAACGGAGAAGAAAGTGGATAAAGCACTGGCAGCGAAGCTCAACGGCCGTTTATCGTGCAAGTGGACTACGGCATCCGGAGCTCGGATTGGGTGTGTCCGTGATTATCCAGTCGATTTACAATCCAAGGCGCTTGAGCAAGTCAACCTGTCTCCGAGGGTAACTGCTCCACCTAAAGTCCTCCCAGTTCCTTCTCCTAGGCCTAGTCCTGGACTCCGGCTATCCCCCAGGCTTCAATACATGGGCATTCCGAGCCCCACCGCATCTCGTACTCTGTCACAACAATTGAAAAGGTGAGCCAAGGTGATATGGTGGTGCTGGTGGTGGTAGCATCAATGAAGCTGAAACTGATCTGCTCCAGAATCTCCTGGTCGCGCTAACAGAAGGATACTAAGTTTATACACAAGCCGGCTTCGGTTGCATTTTTTCCCCAGATGTTTATTTTGCACTCACTTTGTGTTCATTGAAGTACTGTTTGATTGCTGGAGGAATAGAAATCAGCATTTGTTTTGACTTTTTTTCCCCTGCCTTTTGTTGTCAATCTATGCATGATCTTATTGAAAGCATCAGTAAAATGATCTGCCACTTCTGATGGCCGCCTAATGAGGCCAACACGTGATCCATTTCTGAGGAACACATGTTTGACGAAAAGATTAAAAAAATTCTGAAATTTTATCAGAGGCATCAAGCTCACGTCGCGCATGATGACTCCCACCACGATCATCTCGACTTCTGTTCGCTACAAACCGCTCACTTTTCCACGCCCAAAAAACCAGAACGAGAGGCAAAGTTGCAATTAGCAATCTCACTGAAGAAACAGCGTCGGAAGGAGAAGAAGAAGAATGCTAGGTAGTTCGAGGAAATGGATCCTTAAATCCTTCGTCAGGCTACGAAAGCAGGGGAAGCACGCTCAGGTACACAAACCACTGACTACCAGACCAACATTCTTCCCTTCTTCCGTCACGCTGCAAGATTTTACCCTCTCTAATCCTATACGAGCAGGAGAAGGCAAAGACCCGGATGAAGTGGAATTTCTGGAGAAGCCGTAATCGCCGGCCGGAGCCGGTGCGGGTGCAGGTTGCAGATGCTTCGCTGGCGGATCACAGTGTGGCAGTGAGAAGGGAGTGGGCAGCGCTCCGGATACAGACTGCTTTCCGTAGTCTTTTAGTATTTGAAATTCTTCTATATGTGTTTTTTTATTTCCCGAGATTGAAGATTCCTTCGATTTCATGCAAATGTTTGTGTTGCGAATTGCGATAGGCTAGAAGAGCATTATGTGCTTTGAAAGGGATCGTGAGGCTTCAAGCGCTGGTGCGAGGTTGGCTGGCGAGGAAGCGCGCAGTGGCCGCGCTTGAATGCTTGCAGGCCCTGGTGCGAGTTCAAGAGAGTGCTCAGGAACACCGTAACCAAGTACGCTGCGCAAAGGAAGCAGAGGTACACGTTTCCTGTTTCGTCTGAAATCTTAGTTTCGTCTGAAATCTTTACAACCTTATCATCATAAACAAATTTGTTTGTAGGATGGATGGTGTGACAGTCGGTGCACCGTAGAATCGATCAAGGCGAAGTTACAGATGAGGAGAGATGGAGCTTGGAAAAGAGAGCGTGCGATGGCTTATTCTCTTCGCAACAAGGTATATTTAGATTCGTCCAAAGTCATGTATGTCTCGTTTGTTCCACAACCTCGTGTTCTAAGTTCTGGATGACACCTCTGATACAGCAACGGAGGGCTAGATTGAAGAAGCCTAAACTGAGCGAGTATCCTACATCATCGTCGACGACCTTTATCAATGAGCAAGAGCTGGATAGAATTAATTCTAGTTTGAGGAGGTTAAAACCATGGGAGCCAAGGTTCATGGAAGGAACAGAGGAGAGTAGTTCTGTAGGAAAAGAAGTCGCCCGGCGCAAACCCACGAGTGCTTCAAGAAATCAAAAGGAGGGATGCTTCCATTACGAGACGTTTCCATCATCTTCTTCCTTTTCTTCATCATCTCCAGTATATGGTAACACTTTGATAGCATCAGAGAACACTGAAGCAAGTCATATCAAGGTGAACAATAAAGTCAGAACCAAAATCCAAGGAGAGAGATCAAGTGATCATGCTCAATCCAGTGCTGGCAAGAATCCCTCAGCTTCTTCTACCAAAATGCAAAATCTTGGAGGAATAAGAAGTCGAGAAACATAGGCAACCATGTATTTGCAGTAACATCTTACGATCCTATTATAACACATAGAAGGGACAATATACTTGTGCCTTGCACTGTTCTTTCACTTAACTAATTTCTATCTAATTGGTTTCATCTCTTTACTAATTACTCTTAAACAGAACAACAAGAAAGCTAACACACCTTTTATAACAAAGAGAACTCATAAAGTGCATTTAATTTTCTGTTTACCTCGCAAAGTTATGTGTGCCTGGAAGTGCTTAACATCAGATAGAAGCACTGTTAAAACCCTAGAAGAAGGGAACGATCGACGTCCGAGTGAACGAATTAACGATAGAATTATAAATTTTTAAAAGATATTTAAATCTAAATTTTATTATAAGTAAATGCACGATTAATTTCCACGCTAAAGTAGAGATAAAGTGAGTGGTAATTATAGTCGTTGACTATTTATGGGAACGACGTTGATTTAATTATTACTTATTTTGGTCATTTCCTAACGTACACAGTTTTAAAAACTAGGTCATTTCCTAGTTCGGCGCTCCGAGTGCTGAAGAGAATTAAGCGAGAGGGAAAGCGACGAAGCGGCGGCAAAGAGAAGTCGGAGGAGGAGGAGAATGAAGGATAGAGGAAGGAAGGCATCGGTGGACGAGAGGTACACGCAATGGAAGTCTCTTGTGCCTGTTCTCTATGATTGGCTCGCCAACCACAACCTTGTCTGGCCCTCCCTCTCTTGCCGGTGAGAGTACCATCTTCTCCCCTTTGATTTCTTTTCTTTCTGGGTCACACTAAGGTTTTCAGGAAGAACTTTGTCCGAAGGTTTGGGTTCTTGCATGATTAGGGTTTTACATCCTTAGTCGCTAGATCGCGTTGTGAGGTCAGGGAATGCGAGTATGAAGTGGAAATTTCTTGAACTTCGGATGGATTTTCTTCCGGTATTCTTTCTCGTTCCACATTGCGCTATTTGATAGGACTGTCCGCGGGTTCGTTGAGAAGTTCTTCAATTGTTTCTTTGGTGAATGTGGTTACAACCCTTTTCTATACTTTATCTTAGAGAAGCGATGATCCAAGAATACGTGAATTTTGAGCTTGACTTTGCTTGTTGAGCTAGTCACTGTAAGAGACTCGTGATTCCTGTTGGTTTACGCTAAATTTTCTTCTCGTCTACAGGTGGGGGCCTCAACTCGAACAAGCAACGTACAAGAATCGCCAGCGCCTTTACCTCTCGGAACAGGTAAGTGAATTAAGATCCTTTTGTATTTTTTTTTTGCCGTGTAGTGGTTTGTCAAAGTTTTGCTATATATGGAATCCTGCTTTTTGCTGCAAAGTTTATGGTAAAAATTTTATTACTACATGAGCATGCAATTTTTGCTCTTTTTGCTGGTATATTGATGCTCTTTTATGTGGTTTTCATTATATTGGTGCATTATGTAATTAGATTTATCTTGAGTACAATCTTGGGTATGCTTGGACTGACAACCCGTTTGTCTTCTCCTAGTTACTAATTTAGAGGTGTATACGATTTTGAATTGTAATATAAACTGATGAGCACATTTTAGTTTAAATATCCAACACTTCTGTTGCTAAGAACGTGCATAATATGAAAAGAATAAATGATTTACGTACCATGCATAGACTTCAGTGGTATTTTTTTTTGAAATATTAACTTGTTTGATAATGACATCAAGAAGCATTTCGCTGTAGGTGGACTACCTCTACTATCGGTATATGAAGTGAAGCCACAATGAAACTAACCTGGTGGGAACTGAGTATATTTATCACTCTAAATCATACAAAAGTCAGGACAAAAAAATTTAGTTATAAATTATTTTCCTTTTTGTATCCATTTGTAATAAACTTTAACTAAATTTAACTACACAATTTGCAAATACCAACCTCAGTTTTGTGAATGTTTTTCACTTTGTGAGAATGATGGACTCTGAAACTTCAGACAATGTTATCTAATAGCTATTATGCTGCAGACTGATGGCTCTGTTCCAAATACTCTTGTCATAGCAAATTGTGAAATTGTCAAGCCAAGAGTTGCAGCTGCCGAGCACATATCTCAGGTTCCTGAGTTCAATAATAATTTTTTATATTTTTCTTTTGCTAAAAAATTATTTGCTCATATGTTTTAAACTTCTGCTAGCAGATTGCACTTTATTGTGTAAATTATTCAATCTAATTCCTAATGATGTTAAAGTTTTTCTTCTGATTAACATATGCTGATTTCAAGGTTAATTAGGTTTTACATGTCTTGTTGCTAAAAGTGATACTTGCTAATGCTTGTAGTTCAATGAAGAAGCTCGATCTCCATTTGTGAAGAAGTACAAAACAATTATACATCCTGGGGAGGTATTTAGTATATGTTTTAATTTGTTTACTATATCTACATTGCTTAGTGTACATTTATATTGGGCATTTCATTGAATTTGATATGAGGTTTTTGATATGGCCCTTAGCAAAGTGATATTTTAAAAATGAATCTTGATGTGCTATCTCAACCATGTAAGAATTTGATCTCTTGGCTTTCATCTGAAATGGTCCCCTCAGATCACATTGTCGAAGAAAAGATATTTCACTTTGTGGTGACAAAATGATCTAGTGATATGTTTCATAAAGTTACCTTATCTAAGTTTTTGAGTCCAGCCTTCATAATGGTAGAGGCCTTATTGCTCGTCCCAAATGTGGTAGAAGGAATCTATTGGTTCAAATTCTATACTTGCCATGATGATTGCTGATGAGCATTTATGCTCATTATATGTGATAATGCTCTTCAACCAGAAGGTCATATTGGTGAAAATAATAGCATAAAGAGGGGATCATCAAAATAAAGAGAGCCTAAGAAGTCTTGCGTAATCTTCGTATGCCCGTAGGCCAAAAGGAGAAATTTAAAGATTTGTATTTGATAGGTCAGAACGCAACAACTATGAAATAATATGCACAAATAGTTAACATATTAGAGAGAATGCTAAAATTGATGTGTGGCAATGTAATAAATGATAAAAGACAAATTTTAGTGACTGAGAACAATTAGATGTAGCTCTAGTAGATGATAAGACAAGAGAAGATACATAATGATAATTTTAAGATGTTTTAGATGGTTAATAAAAATTTTATAGTTAGCCATGTTGAATCATTAGTGTTGTAAAGGTTGATGAAAGATAAGTTTATCGACATAACTAAGAGTGTGATTTCAAAGATTTAGATATAACTATCCATAGGAATTTACAAAGTTAGATGGCTGTGTACTTCGAAGCGTGGATTAGAGAAAGAATTAATTGCACGAGACTTGAGACACTCTCTCTTGTTTCGATGGACGGATTTCAAATCCCAGACTATTTTTTATCCCTTTTTTCGTCCACTCAAAATCTAGCGGAACAAAATTTCCATTCTTCCTTGTCGACTACGAAGAACTATCCCAAACAAAAACCAATGGCTAGCGCGAGTTTGCCATGAGTGCGGCAGCCATTGCGAGAGGCGAGGCTGTGACCAACCTCTCTATGGCCGTCGCAAGAGGTGAGGCCACGATTGACCTCTTTGCGGTTGTTGGGAGAGGCAAGGCCGCAACCAGCCACTTTGCGATTGTCATGAGAGGAGAGGCCGTGATTGGCCTCTCTGTGGCTGTTACGAGAGGTGACATTGCGATCGACCTCTCCGACGCTATTGCGAGAGGCAAGGCTGTGATCAACCTCTCTGCGGCCGTGACGAGCGGCAAGGCCGCATGAATTCACAACGATGTCATGACCACGAGCTTGTGCTCGAGTGGCAAGTTGTAGGCTGCTGGAGGATTTCTTTCCCTCCATCCTTTATTGTTTCTTTCTTTTTATCTTCTTTCTCTTCCCTTCCTCATTGGATAGTTTTTCACCGTTGATTCCTTTCCCTCTTTCGTCCTCACTTTGTAATAAACAAAGCATAAGATTCATAGTTGACCCCAGATAATTGGGATTTGTAGCTTCTTGTGGTTGATAATGATTCATCATTAATGCTCACTTTGGCAATATATGAGATCCAAATTTTAATTTTTCATTGATCTCCCACTGCATGCAGGTGAACAGGATCAAAGAGCTTCCTCAGAACAGCAAAATAATTGCAACACATACTGACAGCCCAGATGTAAGGAAATTTGTTATTCCAATAACATCAAGTAAAATCCACTTTTGGTATCTCTTTTACCTAATATTTTTGTTGAAGGTTCTTATCTGGGATGTTGAATCACAACCCAATCGCCATCCTATGTTGGGAGCTAATGAATCCCATCCAGATTTGGTTAGTCAATAGTCAAATGACAATTATTTCATGGATATGTATGGATGCTCATCTTAATAACAAGGTCACATATTGCAGATACTGACAGGACATGAACAGAATGCAGAATTTGCATTAGCTATGTGTCCTACTGAACCTTTTGTGCTTTCTGGAGGTCCTTACTCGTCCCTTTAAGTAACGCCTTTGTATGTTTCAATCCGTAGTTGTATTGTGCATTGAGCTTCTTTGTTTCTTGTTTTGACTAAGTTTCAAGATGCAATTGCTATTTTCACGTGAAAAGCACCTTATTTCTCATATACATATCTAGACATTAACCTGCCGACTGAAAACCATTGTTTTCTTGCAAGCATATCATTTTATGGTTCTACATTGTTAGATTTAGAAAATTGTTGTCCTTTTTCATGCCTTTTCACCATGATTTAGCCTTCATATGAAAATCTGAAATGATGTATTGGTTCTAATTTCTTTGGCAAAGTATCCTAGTGATCTTACAACTAACATGGACTAAACCTAGCTAGTTGCTACATGGCCCAGAAGATTACGCGCCACTAATAATATTCACAAATATGGATATATCATTTTTTTGTATTTTTTTCATAGCTAGTTGCTTTTTCAACTAGCATGGACTAAACCTAGCTAGTTGCTTTTTCATGCCTTTTGTTTTGCTACATATTCGTGTTAGTGCTGTCACTTGTTCTTCCCTGAGTTTCCGAGTCTGTTTGGCTTTTGAGGTTCACGTATATGCTTCTATTTTTTTAAACCTTTAATAGGGAAGGACAAGTCAGTTGTCTTGTGGAGCATACAAGACCACATTTCTTCTCTAGCAGAATCATCAAAATCTCCTGCCTTATCAACTCCTAGTGGTAAGCCGTCCACTAAATCTGGTAATGAGAAAAACTCAGAAAGTCCAACTGTTGAACCAAGAGGTGTGTACCAAGGTCATGATGATACTGTTGAAGATGTACAGTTCTGCCCATCTAGGTATTCCTTTTTAGCTATTTGCATTAATTTCATGATATTCAACCCTAACATGTTGTTCTGCTTGTTGGTTCCAACACAACTATTTTAGGTGATGATGTTGTACTCTCGACTATGTTGTTCTCTCTCTCCACAGACACACACACATACTTATTATATATTAACCATGCTTGACTCTTTTGTCTATGTTGTAGTCATACTGACATCGCTTTGTTTTATCTATGTTGTAGTGCACATGAGTTCTGTAGTGTAGGCGATGATTCTTGCCTCATTCTTTGGGATGCTCGTGTTGGTACCAGTCCAGCTGCCAAGGTATTAATTCTTTTCTTCAGTGAGAACCTTGATTAATTAATGTGTTTATGGTAGAGTTGTTTTATGATTATTCTCATATGTTAAACGAATTTGTTTTTCCTTTTCTTTGTCTTTTTTTTTTTTTTGAGAAATTGTTGTTGCCAATTCCAATCCTACATATCCAATATTGTGGTTATTGGCTCGTCTGCGATCCAATAGTTTAGACCCATGCATTATGATTTCAGACTTAGATATTGTAAGAAATTCTTCGTCATTTGGTTATGATTGTTTTGCCACAGATTGATACAAACAAATCTTAATGACACATTTATGTCTATCTGTTGAATGGTTACTTTTTTGGTTTCATCTTATTCTATTTTACCTTTTTTCTGATAACCTCCTCTTCGATGCCAGGTCGAGAAAGCTCATAATGCTGACCTTCATTGTGTGGACTGGAACCCCCATAATCAGAATCTTATTTTAACTGGGTATATACTTGATGTTTATTTGTTCCCATTCTATAACTTCTGCTGGTTATTAGGCAGTATTTGTTTCTTTCTCCTACAAACATGATGTCTTAAGTTTGTGAGTCAGTGGTAAATATATGTGCAGCCTTAGCATTTCATTATCTGTGATCATATTTTACTCAGGTCTGCTGATAAGTCTGTGCATATGTTTGATCGGCGTAACCTAACTTCTGGCGGTGTTGGTGCACCAGTACACAAGCTTGATGGTCACGAGGCTGCTGTTCTCTGTGTTCAGGCATGCTATATTACTATATTATTTTTAAATCTTTTTGTTAGCATTGGAATACTTCTGTTAACTGCTGCCATAACTTACTGTCCTTTTGACTTTTATTCCAGTGGTCTCCTGACAGAGCATCAGTGTTTGGCAGTGCTGCTGAGGATGGCTTCCTCAATATCTGGGATTATGAGATGGTATTTGTTTATTGATAATGAAGGTTTTGGAAAGTCATTTTCCTGTATGTTTTCAATGTTTCTTTGGGGCAAGTCTTTAAAGACAACAGAGGACCAAATTCATCTTCTGTCAATGTGATGATATCATTCATGCTCATTGCTGAAGGCCTTTTTTTGGTGAAATAAGCATCACTGCAATCTTCCATTGCCTCCATCGTTGGGGTTGTTGCATTTAGTTTTAATATAATCAACCTTTATCATGTTAATCATGATGTGTTTGTCTCAATTATTTGGGCTTGACTATATGGATCTTATCTTTCCGTTGAACTATATGCAACATTATATCACTAGGAATATTGAAATTAATTGATGTCCTTTTTTATAAAAACATTTATTTTCTCTTTGGTCTCTCTCTACTTCATATTGGTTCAACTCTAATCAATTCAACTCCTTTAAATGTAGGATTTACTAATGGCCTTTGAACATGTCCTGTCATCCCTATTTCTTTTCCTATTTTGTCATCAATTGGTGCTATACCTATTTGCTCAATAATAATAGTTTTATTTTTTTAATTCCACATAATTCGTGTTTCATTATCATCTAGTTGTTTTGTCCCAACTAATTCGAGGCACGTTACATGAATATTATACCCCATAGAGCTCAGATTATTTTTAGTTACTAAAATCAATTTAATTATTTTTTTTTAATTACATTGATTAATGTTATTGTTTAGCTTCCCTCAACCCCTTCTAATAGATTTAACTGTTGTAATTATAGAATCTATTATTATGTTTGAGCTATAGGATAATAGTATGTGTTATCTTATTCTTTCTAGTAATTTTTTACACGTACATCTATATATGTTATTGCCTTGGCTACATTAACCTTTTGTATGTGTGACCATTTTTTATAGCCTTATACTTTGGTTCATAAAGTGTCATAGATTGTACCAGAATTTATGAAATTTATATTTTAGCTTAAGGAGGAGAGATGATCACGTTGAATCTTAGAAGCTCCTCTATTTTAACCATCAAATCTTTATTTAATTTATTATGCCTTGAACAATATCTTCCATGTAGAATAGTAAATTTGGGATACCTAAAACTCTTACTTAGGGTTTCCTTATTCTCCCATCTTAAGCTTCACTTACTTTCTTAGCACTAAAATTATGTAATTGATTTTCTTTACAATTTGAGCTTCAAATTTAATCTAACTACTCTTTGAATTAACATAATATCATCTGTCAATAATATTCAGCAAAGATGTCTATTTTGAACTATAATTGGTTATTAACATCATATTCCTTAATTGCATTATTAGCAACAAGAAAGCTTTTCCTTAATTGCATCATTATCAACAAGAAACTTTTGATTTTCATCTTGCACCTAACATTACCCACCCAAGCCCCTATATTTTCTTTATCTATTTTTCAATCTGATAAACAATTTTCTTATTCTAACTTTGCCTCATACAGTATGGTAGGTCATACTCGATCTTAGAATTTTTTTAGTACAAGGGGCTGCTATAGGCTCCGCTAGTGATCCTACTAATAGTTGAACTCTGTGCAACTAACCTTGGATGTTATTTTTAGATAATTCGTAACATTAGAAGCACTAGAATTTCACTTTTAAGCTCATGTTATAAAGTTCTTTGCTGATTTGAAGTTCATTATCTAGTTCACCCCATTGTCATGGGTTCTTCCAATTTAGGTTGGTAAGAAGAATGAGCATGCTGGATCAAAAACAGTCAATAGTCCCCCTGGTTTATTCTTCCAACATGCTGGGCACAGGTATATCATGACTACCTTTATTTTAATGAATACTCTTTTTCAAGCATTCTCATGTTAAAGGTTTTATGGTTAACTAATACCAACCAGCTTGGATTAAACAGAAAAAAAAAATTCTGTAATGTGACAAGCAAGATCATTCTTGCTAGCTTTCTTCTTTTAATCCATTCATAGTTTATTGTTTTTAAACCCAGACCAAACTGATCGATTCAACTAGTGAAATTGGGAACCAAATGCTAAGCCTGTCTGGCCACTAAATTTTGGACCAATTCTACCAGAAAAAAAAACAGGATTTGGCGGGGCCGCTGTTTCCCTGTTTGTTCCAGTTGTAAAAACAAATTAAACAATAGTTGGGTAAATACATATCTATAGCAATCTGTGCGTTTCATGTGATATATAAAGATTGTCTTATTCTTTTGCCACGTATGAAGATTGTATATGGCAATATAATTTGGTATATCCCCATTTCTGAACCGTTTTGTTGGCGTGCATGCAGAGATAAAGTAGTGGATTTTCACTGGAATGCATCTGATCCGTGGACCATTGTTAGTGTTTCTGATGATTGTGGGAGCACTGGCGGTGGAGGTACTTTGCAGGTAAACGCAAACGTTTCTCTGGTCTCATCATATTTGCCCACGTAGTTCGTGGTGAGGAAAGGATCTGTATTGCTTTGGTAATTAAACATGGAAATTCATGCAGATATGGCGCATGAGTGACTTGATATATAGGCCAGAAGATGAGGTTCTGGCAGACCTGGAGAAGTTCAAGGCCCATATTCTATCATGCACCTCAAAGTAGATAGATCCTCGTGATAGTTGAATGGTTCCATCTGCATTTTGCATAACACTGATGTAGTAGATCTGAAACTGCATTTTTAGCATGCACCTGCCTTATTCTTGCTTTCTAAATGTTGTAAAATATATGCTCTTTGTGGAGACTGTCAGCTACTACTGAATACTTGCTTCGCCTATTATTAGCAACTCGAGACATTCTCGTTTATTGGAAGCAATGTCTTTATACTGGTGGATTTCCATTTTGCCAGTCATTCTCCATCTCATTTTGCCTTGCTATTCATGATATGCTGTCTAGGCACATCAACTTAAACATAAAAATCGGAGGTCTGAATACGAGAGCGGAAACATGGGAGGATGCAAATTTATTGTGGGAATAGTAAAGTAACCGTATGGAAATACGGGCTCGTACCATCTTGATTGTATCCAAACCTCAAACCAGTGCACGTTGCAACCGTGAGCGAGCTACAAGGATCGTGGCTACCGACGCCATACGTATAATATGGCCACATTTCTTTGGAAAACGAAACATTTGACTCATGTGGCCGACACTGACATCAAGGCCAGCCGCCCACCTCGATCATTTTGTTAATTTTGAATTCCACTTCTTTTTGGACTGCGTCCGCGTCGGAAGCTAAAAAGGCACAGTAGACGCTAACATGGACTGCATTACACGGTTAACTTTCACGCTGGTTTCCAAAAAGCAGCGCATTTGTGAAAGAAATTCCAAGTCTAATCTGAGAAAAAGAAAAGTAGGTGGGCCCATAAGAAGAGCACATTAATAAGGTCGGTGTTGGGATGGTCCGTGTAGTACTACAACGTAAAGCAGGATAATCTGGAGAGATTCTATATGGGCGGTTGCTGGGTCCTACACGAATCGTTTTCCAAATTATGCTCTAGGCGTGCTGCTTCCACTGTCGTATTTAACTTTTATCCTCAGATTATTAGCTACCCTTAGATTAATATCGGATGTTAAGAAAGTCAGATCTCGTCTCATTGAAAAGAGATACGTTTGATCGAAGAGATGGACTTAATTTTTTGATTCACCGATCTTTCTCATGAAAATCGACAGATCCATTTTACCAGTGAAGGCCAACTAATCCGTCTTCTGCATCAAGACCGACTGATCCGTTTTACTAGTGAAGGCTAACTGACTCGTTGTACTAATGAAGGCCGATTGACTTGTTTTATTGGTGAAGATTGATTGATCTGTCTTTTTCATGAAGATTGACTGACTCAGTTTCCTTATGAAGACCGATTAACCTAACTCATCCGTCCTCCTTGAGACTCACCTCTAGGTGATTTGACTTTCTCAATCCAATATCCATCACTTTAATAGATCAAATCCTTTGACACCTAATAATAATATGAGCGACACGTGGGATGATATGATACATGTGGGTCACATGATACGCAACATGATGTTGTACTACGATATGCTATTAATGCAATTTGACATTTTATAATATGAAACATAAAAGATGAGATATTTTTTCTACTGTGGAGGTGACATCTCACTCTTATTGCACTATATAAAAAAAGTTTACCGTCGCAGACGAAGGTATGCGCACACATACTCTTACATTTGTATATGCTCATCTATTGTTCTTCTGCTCCACCTCCTCCGTGGTAGATCTAACTTGAATGTGAGAATGGCTAAGACATGGCTCTTAAGCTTTATAGACTCTCCAGTCGATCCAACTATTTTTGGTTTTCAATGACTCCGTCTCACAAAAATCACCTATCAAGTGGCTCATCTCACAGTGATCTCAGATAAGAATATCGGAGATGACTGATTCAATCTCAAAAAAAATTCTATCATCAAGATAAATTAAGAAATATAGATGGCTTATGATGGATAGATTCATAAATTTTTTAAATTCTCCGAGTATAATATATCCGAGATAAAATTTAAATCATAATTGTGTTTAAGGAACGGTCCAGTTCTTAAAAAGTTTCATTAAAATTTAATCGCTTTTAAAATATAATATAATATACGTAAAATTTAATCGTTCCATGGACTGCCATTAGCATCTCACCGCAACCGGGGGCCACTGCCATATTTAGCTTGCAAACTCAAAACCGTAACTAAGTTAAAATACAATGCAGTAAATTGAACGAGTGAGAGAACATTCGCAGTGACGTACCCACTGCCGTATTTCCACCCCATCCGAATACATACGTATCTGAATAATGAATTGCCGTCTCTAAAATGAAATGGAAGGTGCGGATTTGATCGATACGGGTTTCTGGCTTTCTGCCTTTTTAGGAGGGTAGGCGAAGGTCGGCGACGACGCAGCTGGATCGGTCCGCAAGTCTCCTTTCCGATCTTGTCCTTTCCGTCGATCCTCGACTCTGCCTCGATCTCCTCCGATCTCCGCCGGTACGCCTGCAAACTTTCTCCAAGCTGTCTTCTCCGATTGGATCGGGACTCCTTTTTTGTTTTTGTTTATTTGTTGATTTATTTTTCGAATAAAACGATTCAGAGTTGAGAAAGTCCGGACTCCTTTTTATTACCCGATCTAATCAGAAGAAATCCATTAAAATTGTTTTTAAGTTTTATTTTTTAAACTAATCATGGTCATGTTTTTTCTTCGTTTAAGGGTTCTGGTTTGAACATCTCTGGTTTTGAGCATTCCAGGGATTGACTCCTATGTATGTCGTTGTATCTGTCTTTTTTGAGTTTTACTATATTGATGTATTCGCTATTACATCTTTAATTCAAGTTCAATTTGCAAGCACTGAACTTTGGTTCGCTACGAAGCTATTCGTGTAATGCTATTTTTGTTGGATACAAAGTTCGGAAGTCGTTTTTCTTCGAGGAGGGGAATAGAAGTTGCACTTTTACCTAGTTTTTACTCTAGTTATCGGGATGAAGTAGTAGCTTCTGGCTTTAACTGATTGAGCTGAGTATGTTGTCACTCCGACTTAGGGTTTTGACACAACAGTCTTGTAAAGCAGGAGATTGTTATGATATATACATTATTTTCTAATCAAACACACATCTTGGAAATATTGCTCATTTTGATTGCCTTGATTCATGCACCTTAATGAGATCTATGACCTCCAGATCACAAAGTTAGGGAAGCCTGAAATAGATAGTGAATACCTGATGAAGTGTGTTTCTTACGCATTTGGGTATGTTCATCATGATCCATGGGTAATTTTCAACAGGTTGCAACGTGCAGCTGAAGAGCTGGTGCCTAATTTTCACTAGGTTACAGTTTTCTCGAACTGATTCTTGACATACTAAAAATGAAAATAGGATTAGAAAATAAACTCCACTTCAAGCAATTTTAGTGTGATATCCACCAACTTGATCTCTCATTATTTCCAATATATATATATATATATTATATATTCTAAGCATATAACTTGGATATTATTCATTGTAGAGTCATCGTTTGGTGATTTTGTCAAATTATTCTTGTCATTACAGTGTCTCGATTCTATAATATTTACCTTTCCCATTGGAGCTAACCTTTTCCAAATTGATAGTGATGGATCAAGATGGTTATTCTCTTCAACTTATTGATGGAGACGGTGCTTTCAATTTTACCGGCATTGAACATTTCACAAAGATAACAAAGATGGGTGATTGTGGATTGTCCTATGCAGTGGTCTCTATAATGGGTCCACAAAGTAGCGGTATGCATAGAGTTACTTCAAATTGATTTTAAGATTCTTTATTTTTTATGTTTTTCTTATATTACTTAGTATTTGCTTTTTGGAAATGCCCGAGCTATAGCATTTTTTTAATATTTTCATTGGTGATTTCTAATCATTTTATTTCTTTTGTTAATCAATTTATCTATGAAATTTATATGTAACAACTTGGACTAGCTAACATCTGAAAGTTGTTTCCGATGCATTTTTTTTGAAAAAATTATAATTCATTCATATTTGATAGAGCCTGGAACTTTTTCCCTTTGTGTACATTGGCTTTCGTTCAAGTAAGTTATGCTGAGCATTGACTTTCTTCTTAATATGGTACCAATTTTATAGGAAAGAGTACTCTTTTAAACCATTTATTTGGTACCAACTTTAGAGAGATGGATGCTTTCAGAGGAAGGCAAGTCATGAATACTGAATTTTATATATTCATCTCTATTTCTATAACTATATTTAATTTAATTCTGTCCACCTATGTGGATATTCATTTTCTTCAGGTCACAAACTACCAAAGGTATTTGGTTGGCAAAATGTGCCAAGATTGAACCATTTACTGTTGTTATGGATTTGGAGGGTACCGACGGAAGAGAGAGAGGAGAGGTATGCATTTGACTAATCCACTTTACTGATTTGAGTTTTGTCATTATGACTTTCAGAGGCACCTCTTTATAACCATGATTTGTTTGGATTTGAATTTTACACTTGAGAAAATTCTGAAAACAGTGATTTAGGTCAATGCTGTTTAGCAATAATAGTGACAGTATAAATTAGCACAAAGTAAGAGCTAGAGGAATGTGGAACAATTCTTGATGAATTTTATTCTTTTGATTCTGGTTCTAAAACATCTTTCAAGTAGCTTGTTTTGCTTGCCAAGCAGTATTATTATTATTATTTAAATTATAAACACCTACTTTCATTTCTCTAATTACTTGTACTTTTTTGGTTTAAATCAAATATTTCTATATGTGATGAGTGAATGAACACCTTTTACACATATTTGTGTTTATGGTGATTGGTGAGAATACTAAATGGGAACATGTTCACTATTCAACTTCTATTTCTTTATTTCTTTGTTGTTTTTGGTGGTGTAATTTCATTTGCTGCATTCACGAATAAAATGCTCAAGGTAAACTCAACAGTTGTTTGTGACTTTCACCCAGTTCTTTTAGTTTTTTCTATTCTAATTCCATATTTGTTGTTTCTTTATTTCCTTGGATTATTTTGAGACTTTCAGCCTTGTTTAAGCACTTTTCTTTTGCAGGATGATACTACTTTTGAGAAGCAGAGTGCCCTTTTTGCTTTAGCAGTTTCGGATATAGTGCTTATAAATATGTGAGTCTGCTGCTGAACATGTAGAATACTTTATACTATTCATTTTAAATCTCAGTGTATTAAAAATGAATGACTGACCCTTCTATTGAATCCTCCTATAACATAGGTGGTGTCATGATATTGGTAGAGAACAAGCTGCAAACAAGCCTCTCTTAAAGACAGTGTTTCAGGTATCGTTGTATTCTTCAGTTATTTGAATCTTCAATATAACTAGGCATAATACCATTGATGTGTACTTAATTTTAGCAAGTTACTATTTTTTACTTTCTCTTTTGTGTATGACAGGTCATGATGCGATTATTTAGTCCACGTAAAACAACATTGTTATTCGTCATACGAGACAAAACTAAGGTGGTTAATTGCTTCAATCTTATTTGTAGTTCCATTGCTTTAATCATTCATGAATTTTGGTTGACATCAATTGTTATTTTTGAGCAGACACCCCTTGAAAATTTGGAGCCTGTTCTGAGAGAGGATATTCAAAAAGTACACATTACTTATCACTTTGTCAGTCTGTCTATGTTGTAATATTCTGCAGCTATTGCATTAATATGTGATTTGCAGATATGGGACAATGTACCCAAACCAGAAGCTCATAAAGAAACTCCACTAAGTGAATTTTTCAATGTAAGAGGTAGATTTATTTTACTATGATAAAATTGCATTTGTAACTAAATTTGATGTCTTTACAGGTAGAAGTTGTGGCTCTTTCAAGCTACGAAGAGAAGGAAGAGCTATTCAAGGAGCAGGTCTGTCATAGCATAATTGAATTGTTCACATCAACATGCATTTTACTTAAATGTGTATTTATGCAAGATTATAATTGAAATAGTTTATTTCTATGCAATCTATCAAGTGTTTGAAAAAAAGGTCATCTTAATTCATACAGCTGCTTCAGTTTTAAGTCAATTTTGAAGAGACAACAGTGTCATGATATGCGATGTCATTTTTTAGAGACCTTTAAAAGTTGATGGACAAAATTTTATTGCATATCCGAGCCAAGTCAATACAGTTATGCAAGAGTGTGACTCTTTCATATCATGAAACATGCCATTTCTCTATTGTTGCAAACCAATACTGTGATTGGCTACCCATCTTTTGTTTATCTCGCCTTATTTTGTATGATTGTATGAGCATCTGGATACATGTATAGGTCAAATGACATTTACATGCTATAGTTGGCGTCAAGATGTTAACCGCTTTCTCGTATTTTTGTGTTAACATTTGTTGTAATGTACAAGGTTGCAACTTTAAGGCAACGGTTCTATCATTCTATCGCACCTGGTGGGCTTGCTGGGGATCGACGAGGTGTTGTTCCGGCTTCAGGATTTTCATTTAGTGCTCAACAGATATGGAAGGTTATCAAGGACAATAAAGACCTTGACCTTCCAGCACACAAGGTAATTATTTGGTTTTTATAACTTTTTATTTGTTTGATGGTCTAACTGTTTTATTTTTGATTAATTGTAGGTTATGGTGGCTACTGTACGCTGTGAAGAAATTGCTAATGAAAATTTTGCTTGCTTTAGCACTGATGAGGTGATCTTTGTCTGGTGTCAATTTGTCTATTTTTGTTAGAGACATTTGTGAGAACTAATTTGTTCATGATTTCTGGATTCTAGGAGTGGCTTCAACTTGAGGAGGTTGTGCAAAATAGCATAGTCCCAGGGTTTGGGAAGAAGGTTTCTGCCATTCTTGACAAGTGCTTAACTGGGTTAGTGTTTTTTTATTGCCCTGCCATTCATCTACAAGGATGGAACACCAATGAATTTATAAGATGATGCTTCAACATGATTTTTTTTTGTTGTTGAGTGAATTGTACATATCCTAATCTATTGAGTCTGTAAGTGTTTTTTTTTTGCATAAACTTGTAAACTCGATAAGTTTTATCCTACAATTTATTAACAACTACTTATAATCTGTTACTCTCACTTACCTTTATATATTTTTCCAAAAGACTCACTGTTTCAAATGATTTTTTAATTCTAATGAAGTAATACATTGCATACAAAAATCTCATGTGCAAATTTGATGTGAGTGGAGATGAAGTATTTTCAAAGGACGCATTATTTCAAATGATTTTTTAAAATTCTAATAAAGTAATACATTGCATACAAAAATCTTAAGAAATTTCATGTGCAAATTTGATGTGAGTGGAGGTCAAGTATTGGTAATTTACTTACTGCTTATTTTGGATGTGAGTCGGAGATGAAGTGTTAGTGGGAGAGATTATCACTGCCATAACTTAACTTGAATGTAATCGTAAGATAAAATTGTTACACATTCTTAAATGTCACAACAAATGGTTGAGATAAAGTTGGTAGGATATATTAATTAATTAATCCTTTCATTTCAATGATTATGTCACTGACACCTCCTGTGAGCATCTAGTGACCTTACATTGTTAGGTTTTAGTGATCATAGTAGTGTGCACCTTCACTACCTTACGTGTCACTACAAGCTAGCTTGCAATTGTTCCATAGTACTTTGTAGTTTGTACTACCAGGAGTCTGTACTAAATAACACAACATATCATCAATCATCTCCATAATTATATTCCTTCTTTCCACTGGCTTAGTCCTGTAGCCTCCTGTACTGGCTATTAGTAAAGCTCAGTAGTGATTGGTTCTAACCAGACCTAGAGGAGGGGAGGAATAGAAGTGGTGAAAGAAGAAAAGATATATATGTGTGTGTGTGTGTGTGTGTGTGTGTGTGTGCGCGCACGCGCGCTACAACAGTGGAGTTGTACTATCTACTTTCCTCTCTTTTTACAAAGATTTAACCAGCTTTTCCGTCTCTCAGTTCCTATGGTTCCCTTCTTTTTTTTTTCTTTTTCTTTTATCTCTTCTTCTTTCTCTTTATTTTTCAGGTCTCTCTTACTGATCATACCTTCAGCTCTCCACTCTCTTCCACACTTTCTGATATCTCACCTTCTAGACCCTTTAGATTTCAAAGCAGTACTTACGCTGAATTGAAAAATAACAATGAGATGGCTAGCAAGGTTGGTGATTCTGATTCAATTTCGTTTACGTAAATTATCTATTCTTTTTCCTCTCTACTTCCTCTGATCTATTATCACCCTTGTCAATCATTTTGCAACACTATCATTTTTATTCGATAGCTCAAGAAGACTGGGTTGTTAAGGACTGCAAACCTGCCATAGCAAAACTATTTTTCAGGGAATGCTAGATGATGCGGTATTTAATTTAGAAAATTTGATGTGTATTTGTTCATACACTTTCATGGAATTTTGCATGAACTCATGATGTTTGTGTCTGTACATATAACATCTTCAATAAAATGAAAGTTATTTCTTGAGGTTTTTGTACTGTGTCGGCATGCAAGGAATGAGGTTGATGACTATGTTAATTTTAAGTCATTGCACAGAAACTTGCATTTGAATTTAAAAGAATGCAATTAGTTGTACAATCTAGTTATTTATTATTTGTGATGATTACCAATAATACCATTTTAAGGATAGTTGTGTTGGTTGAAAAAAGTGCATTTATACTATGTTTCATATGTCATTTCAAAGTTTTTTCACTCTATTTTTATTCTCTTTAGTGATTTTTTCCCTTGCTATTGAATTTGATTAATTTATCTTGCAGGTACGACACAGAAGTTTTTTTCTTTGACGAAGCAGTGAGGACCTCAAAGAGACAACAACTGGAATCAAAGCTTTTACATGTATTTTTTTTCCCTTTTCAATACATATCCATTATCTTGACTGTTGACGAACCTCAATTATAAAGGTCATCTTGTCTGGGTTAGTTTAAATTTCAATTTCTTGACACCTTGCCATCTCGCTGACCATATTTTCCTACCTATGCACGTCCGGGGTTCCCTTCAAATTACTTATGCACCCTTAGAACACTTTTCAACTTGATCTTACTACTAATTATGTTAATTCTTCTTTCTTCCTCTTTATATGGTTATTATTGTTAACTTACATAAACCATTATTTCACACTACTTGACTAAAGGCACTCTATTGGCTGATAATTTGATGGTTGTGTTTAAATACGTCTTTTGTGTTACTTGTGTAGATGATATTTGTCAGCTTAATTGATGGAAAAAAATACAGGATTTCTCTAGTGGAATTTTCTGTGTGCTTTTTAAGAATTGCATCTGTGGGCATAGTATGCTTAGTCATTACTTCTTATGAAAGGAAGAACTACTGTGCTTGCAGACAATATAAATTAACTATCTATTCTAATTAAGCTCGAGGATAATAAAGAACTGAAATTTCATTGGAACATATGCAATCATAATATGTACAATTTTGTATTTCTCATTGATGTATTTTACTTTTCAGTTGGTAAATCCTTCTTATCAAACTATGTTGGGCCATATACGTTCAAAAATTTTAGATGATTTCAAAGGCTCTTTGGATAAGGCCCTTGAAAGTGGAGAAGGATTTGCTAGTGCTGCACTTGATTGCACTAAATCTTGTATGAAAAAGTTTGACAAAGATTGTGAAGGTATACTTTTGGGATTCAGATTTATCTAATTAACTACAGAAGTATCCTATTGTAACTATGTTTTCAGATGAGTTGATGATCTGTCATTTGTTTGGGTTTTGTAGATGCAACAATTGAACAAGTTGATTGGGACACTTCCAAGATTCGGGATAAGCTTCGACGTGATATTGATGCTCATCTAGCTTCAGTTCGGTCTGCAAAAATTTCCCAGCTTAATGCACTGTATGAGGTATGTTAAGATTTTGTGTTTCTTTACTTTGTGTAGAGGGCTCTGGTGCTATTGTAAATTCTACTTTATTCAGACCAAAACAGATTCAAAGTTGGATGACTATAGGTTGATGATTCCATTTTATATGCTCACAGGGCCAACTTAATAAAGCCCTAGCAGAACCTGTAGAAGCTCTTCTTGATGCAGCTGCTGATGATACCTGGTCCTCAATAAGAAATCTTCTTCAGCGAGAGACTGAATCAGCAACCTCTGGATTTGCTTCTGCTCTTGCAACATTTGATCTTGACCAGGCAACTATAGATAAAATGATTGTGAGACTTAAAGAATATGGCAGGTCGGTGGTTGAATCTAAGGCAAGAGAAGAGGCTGGAAGAGTTCTGATTCATATGAAGGATAGGTAGTTGCATTTTGAAAGTTCTATTAACTTCTGTCACAGATTTTGTAGTTAGTGGGATAATTGTGTATATTCTTAATTTTGTATTCAGATTCTCTACATTGTTCAGTCGTGATGCGGACTCTATGCCAAGAATTTGGACAGGAAAAGAAGACATAAAAGCAATCACAAAAGATGCTCGCTCTGCAGTATGATGGATTATTTTATTTTATTCTCTTTAACATTATTTACTGTTATAATACTCCTTTTCCCCTCCAATTCCATTCTAATGTTTTTTAATTAACTGAAAATTCTTGTGTATTTTTCAGTCTCTAAAATTGCTGTCTGTAATGGCTGCTACTCGTCTGGATGATGAATCTGATAAAATCGCTGAAACTCTTTCACTTGCTTTGATGGATACTTCAAACAGTGCTGTGAAAAATAGAAGCATTCAAACCATGGATCTGTTAGCTTCAAGTTCATGGCAAGAGGTTATTAATGCTCTTCTCACTTGTACTTGGTTTGAGCATAGACATACAGAGTTATTAGCAAATCTAGCATTTTGTAGCTGTCATTTTTAGTATCTAATGTCTTATAGAAGATTGATTCATGTATCTGCACAAGTCATTGCTTAGCACATTGAAAGGTTGATCATTGTTTTAAGTCATAAGTCATGCTCATCGAAAAGATTCACTGGAGCATGCTAACTCTCTGAATGCCTATGACTGGTTTGTACATTCCACTACCCGAGTTGCAACTATAACTTGCTCCTAGCATTGTGTTTAAAATGCAATATTTAACCCGCCTTCGATTCTTATTGTGGTGTGGTTTGTTTATAGATGCACAGAGCTATAATAATAACAACCTTGTTTGTAGAGGACTACTATTGGCATCATTTTTGTAGCAACAATGTTCTTCACTCAACCTTGATAGCCATATTAAAGTTTGCTGAGGTTTATGCATCACTATGTCTGGTGTTTGTATTGCATTCATATTTTAGCACACTAATTAATAATAAGGCACTGTTCATAGATTATTTAACTTAATTCTTTGATCAGGTTCCAGCTACAACAACTTTGATTACTCCCGTCCAGTGCAAAAATTTATGGAGGCAATTCAAGGCAGAAACAGAATACACTGTCACTCAGGCCATTTCTGCTCAGGCATATTGACTAACTGGTTATCTTGTACAAATTTTATGTTTTTTGTTTTCTCCAGCACTGAAATTATTGATAACTTATGGTTAAAAAAAAGATGCTACCTAAGCAGGAGATAGGAGATTTTTGAGTATTTCTGGGTAGCTTAGATGACTATGATATTATTAGAAGTTCAAGGACTTCCAAGCATGTAGTACTTAATTCTTGTTCAAAATATATCTTTTCCATCTTGATACTAAAATTCACAGCAATAGCCTTCTTTTACAACATAATGAATGCAATTTACTTGTTCTTTTATGCACAGAGTTGAGTTGTGACACAATAAAATCAGCAATGTCCAAGAACTCTTAACACATGTTTTTTTTTGGCTGATTTCAGGAAGCCAATAAGCGTAACAACAGTTCTTTACCTCCTCCATGGGCGATTGCTGCTATTTTACTGTTGGGATTTAATGAATTTATGACTCTTCTTAGGTGATTAATTTACTTGGATGAATTTCAGTATTACATTCCCCAACTCCTTATAAACTCTTACACACTACATTGCAGAAATCCTTTGTACCTCGGTGTCATTTTTGTCGTCTTTTTAGTTGGCAAAGCCATTTGGGTTCAGCTCGATATACCCGGCGAATTTCGCAATGGCGCTGTGAGTGTGAAAGTCTTTCAGAGTTCCAAGTTATATTCATTTTTGGTGAAGCCGATGTGTATATTGAGTCTTGACATTGTCCTTTATCTGGCAGCTTCCGGGGCTTCTCTCCTTATCCACAAAGTTTCTCCCAACAGTGATGAACATCCTTAAGAAATTAGCAGAGGAGGGCCAAAGAGCTGCAGCTCCACAAGCTCAGAGGAAACAGGAAGATGATGAGTCTGAAGCATATAGGAATGGAATACACAGCAATGCAACCTCATCTACATCCTCTAGTGTAACCTCATCATCCGATCGAGGGCTTGAATACACAAGCCCGCTAACACAATGAGAAAGTAGTAGTGATGATAATACATGTTTGTTTGTTTGTCTGTCTTCTCAGTCGAAGGTTCAAGACCCTCTTGTTTAGTGCAGATGCTCCATTGTTACTTGTGGTCTGAGCCTATGAATTCAGTTAATATGAAGCAGAAGTTGGTGTGTGATAACACACAGCTTCATAAGAGAATGGAAGCGAGATTGATGCCCATTTGGTTTTAGTTATTGGCTTTGTGGCATTTGAGATGTATACATAGATACATTTACTCTTGTTCTTTTGTACGTTATTTGTACTTTATGAATTTGCTTGGCTATTGATTACGTGTGTTACAGTTTAAGGTTATTGTTTTTGTTTTCTCAGTGAAGTTTCAATAACTAAGAAAACTTATCGATTGTGAATCTGTTCAAGCGGTCTTGTATTGTCTATGTTGTCAAAACTTGGTTCATAAAGCCTATTAACTTGAATCATAAATGTTCTTAAGTATCATCTGAATTTGATAAGATGTCAATTATTTTTATTCTTTTAGGGATAAAAAGTACTTCTTTCTACACGAAATGGAAAATATAGGGTTTGGGCGAATCTTTCCAAATTTTATTATGAAGCGAATTGGGCTTGTTGATCCATGGATGCCAATGCAAACGCAAATCGATCGCTGAGCCCAACACGTAGCAGCCCATGTCCATGGATCATCAAAAGCAATGATCAATTGGGAAAAGGTTAGCAAATCGATCAGGAAGAAGACGAGAGGAGCTGCGCCGCAGAGAAGGGAGGCGTGTGGGTGTCGATCGCGCAAATGGATCATCAATTCGGCAGTGGGAGCTGGATGATGATCCCGACTCAGAACCCGCTAAGTCATGACTTCCACGCACTCCAGCCCCAATTTTCGTCGCAGCAACAACCGCCACCGCCACCGCTCCAGCAGCAGCAGCAGCAGCACCCGTCGTTGGCCTCTCACTTCCATCTCCTACCTGTAAGCCCTCTTATTAGCATAATCTTCTAGCCGGTCTCTCAATCAGTGCTTGTCATTCCTCGTTAGAACTTGGGGCTAACCGGAGACGTTCCAGAGCTTGTGGTCCGAGCCTAGGTTGGTGCGTCATACCATAGCTTGACAATTGGGAACGAGATCAAATGTTCATTTAGTTTTAGTTATGGAATTTTGGCTGCGTGGTATTTGAGATGCACTGACAGATAATTTGCTTGTTCTTTTGTACGTTAGGTCTTTTTGCTTGAATTTATTCGTTTAGCTGTCGATCATACGAGTGCTATAGCTCAAGGTTACTTTGTTCTCCCTAATGAGGTTTCGATGGCCGAAAAGACTTTTATCATAGGAGAAAATTTTTTGATCATGGAAATTTGTGAATTTGCCCTGTTTGGCCATGTATAATTCATTTCTAAGTTATTATTATTATTATTTTTTCCAGTTAGTAGAACGGTTATCGGAAGCAATTGATAGTGGAAACCGTGATCAACACTACGAGTCATTGGTTAGTTTTCTCTCTCTTTGACCTAGCAATTTCAGTAAGAGGTTTTTTTCATCTCGTCTATTCTCTAAAGATGAGTTAACGAGGATGTTTACTGGTCTTCTGTAGCTATCACAGCCACTTCATATTTCCTTTATTTCCAGGTTACTGAACTGAACACACAATTTAAAAGGTGCCAGCAACTCTTAGACTCTATTTCAGAAAACATCAGTTCAAAATCTATGGTGAGTAAATACAATATTGTACAAATTTTTTGGTACATATTCTAGGCTAAATCGAAGTGCTTATCTTGGTAGAACAGTTGCGATTGGAGTGTCTTGATTCTAGTCCAAAGTTGATGATAATATTTGAATAATATGGACATTGTTATTGTCTTCCTAGCAGTAAGGGAACTATAGCTAATGTTAAATTGTTGCATTATCTTTACATGACCACATAGATCATAACTTATTGATTTATGTAGCATTAGTGATAAAAAAAATCATTATAATTTTATGCAGAATCATTGATGGCTATACAAACAAGGAATAATCTGTGGCACAACTTGTTTAATCCCTACCCAATTGTGGTCATGAAACCTATGTAGCTTGGTCATTGAGATATATATATTTTTTTCAATGAAAGGTAAATCTTGAAACTATGCATTCATATTGGATATAATGGAGAAGCATACGAGCATATATTATATTTTCACTCGAGCTAAAGGTGCAAATATGGATTATTCTGTGGATAATTTCACTTAATCTGCTCCGAAGTTGATAAGAATCTTGAGAATTATCCGTCTATTTAGCATTTTACTGAACACATTGGACAGGCACGTAAGAGGCAACTAAAAAGACTATTTTAGGAGTAGTGGCCCTTTTCACTCTAGCATTACCATACGCATTATATGCTGTCAAGTGTCAACTCATTTCATCTTCCATTCCTTGCTAATTATTATATGTGCTACCTCTAATTGCAATGTGTGTCCACTTGAATGGATTTATTGACAATTTCTATAATGTTTACGATTAACATGACCTTGGCTTCTTGTCTCCTAATTGCCAAATCATTGATGACTCAGAAGGAGTAACCAAAGAAAAACTAAGAATCAGTAATAGATAGCCTTTGATCTAATTGCCTATCTTGTGTTCCAACTTTCAAGTGGTAAAGAGAAACATCTTATACACTTTAAACAAATACATGTTCGAAATAGAAATATGTTATTATTTGGAACTTTTAAGTTCTTATATTCTCCAATCTTGTTAAGCATCTGCATCAATATATTCTGAGGGATCACATCTATTGCTCACTAGTAATTTTTTTTACATCATTGATGATTGAATAAACAAGGAGAAAGTTCCTTTATTGTCTGTACTTCTATAAGCTTGCATGATTCCTTGTTTTGACTGATCTAATTGTGCATATAACTAATGGGAACTGTCCGTTTTGCTTCGATCTATACTTTTGGTTTGTTTGCTTTCATAACTTTTAATCTATTTATTTTTTTTGCATCCAAGACTGTTGAAGGACAAAACCAAAAGTTGGAAGAAACTAATCGACAACTTAGTCAAAGGAGGTCTGAAGTTTCTTTTAAGTCATCAAATATTTCTAATCTCGTTTAACTTCTTGACAAATCCTACTGGTCACTTGCTTTTTTATCAGGGATCTGATTATGAAGTATAGAAGCCATGTGGAAGACCTGGTTAAGCCCGAGAATAGTAGATGACAACACTTCCATCTTTTGATGGCTGACCTAGACTTGCCAATTTGTGTAAGCTAACATATTTTGAAAAAGCGGCCTAATGCAACTTATGCATTCTTGGCAATATGGTGACTAAGATTTTGTAGACCGTTAGTCTCTTCATCATTTGAGACCAAAAGGCTTACAGAACAGAGATGTGCTATGATATTCTTAGTGTTTGTTTACATATGGAGGACACTCTTCTTTCCTTTGACCAAAGATTCAGTGATTAACTCCAAGACTGAAGTCTCTGATGAGAAATTTTCGCAATTTCAATTGGTATCCGTCCTATAATGATTAAATGAGTTTGGGATTTACAGATTTCAATTAAAGTTCACTGTGAATTTTATCTGCAATAAAGAAATCATCTATCTTTATACTGTATATATCTATGGTGCTATTAAATAAATTTATTTGGGTATTCATTATTCGATTTGAAGTCACAAGATATCTGTTAGTTATTTTAAATCCCATCTTAAAAATCATTTATCATGTATTCATGTGTGCTGGAGTGTGGCCTTTGTCGATATAATTGAATTGATATTCAGATGGTAGATTGTTCTAGACAGAGAATTAATAGATTGTCATAAAACTACAATATCTAAAAATAGTTAATTCTCAATCTAAACTAGCAATAGACCAATCAAAAAAGAAAAAAATAATTTAGAATAAAATAGTTTTAATTTTGTTTAACAAAAGCATCCCTTTTATAATAACTCCACCGACGTCTAGATAGTACTGGAGTTGACTCGGACTGAAGTCCACTTTAAATGGGCTTAAATGGGCTGGACGGCCCACGATAGATCGTCGTTGGACATGCTCTACGTGATGTAAACCTCAAACCCTCGAACTGAACGCGAGGCAGCCGTGCTCTGCTGTTCCGTTGCTTCTCACTGCGCTTACGCCATGTATCGGGCAGCCGCCGCCGCCGCCGCCGCTTCCTCTGCGCTCAGGTCCGCTCTCTTACTTCCCCTTCTTCCTTCTCTTGCTTTTGCAGCCTTTCCTTATCTTTTTTCACTCTTGGGCGTCGACCAGGCGATCCTCGTCGTGGAAACAGGTACATTTCGACCGGTTGCATTTATGGCCTGACGTGTTCTTCATTCCATCGTTGTTGAATTCCTTTTGGTGGTTGTAATACTGGGATGAAATGGAATGCTTAAAAAGATTGGGAATGGTGGTGGAATTGTTTTCGCACGGAGCTACGCTGCAAAAGACATAAACTTTGGAGCAGGAGCTCGGGCTGCAATGCTACAAGGAGTCAACGAACTCACTGAGGCTGTTAAGGTTACCATGGGCCCCAAGGTGTGTCATGATCCCATTTCGTTGGGTACGGTTGCACTTCTCTGATATAAGTTTTTATTTATCACGACTTGGCAATTACTAATTATTGGAGTTGGCTTTCTTAAATAATTATTTTGGATATGGATGAACTATTTCAAGAGTAGATCATTATCTGACGATGAGAAATTAATGTGATTATGAGCTTATATATGTGTGGTTCATGTAGACGAATGTTAATTTGAGTATATGTGAATGTTAATTCTTATAAGACTAATAAGTGGTCAATTGTCTAAAAAGTTAGGGATCATTAATCCTTAATGTGAATGAAGACTGGAATGAGGGCCGTACTTAATTAGTAATCAAATTTTGAGCTCAAATTTCACAACCGAACTACCAAGGAGGACAATAGCCATGGATGTGTTGCAATGCCAAACAGTTGAGGAACATGTTATGCGGACACTGAACAAGTGACATAGAGGAATACACTTCATGCACACTATAGGACAGCGCTGAGGGCATGTGCCTTACACGAACCAAACAGGCAACATTGGGTGAATGTACCTTGGTCGCTTGAACTTGATTGGATGCCTCACTGCTTGAACTTGCGGCACCTGGTGGATGTTGTAAGCGTTTGAGCATGACAATGTTGACTTAAACAGAAATGGTTCATCTCTTGCCTCAACTTTATCATTTAGTTGAGAGGGACAAGTATGCCTGAAAGGGTGTGTTGACTAACCCGAATGGGTGCATTGACAAACTAGTCATAACTTATGCTGTCATACCGATGACTCCATCAGACTGATCCACTGGCTAGTCAACAAGTTCGTTGTCCAACAGGTGCTAGTTGGATTGGCAATGACAAATTCCAACAACATTAATTGCCCCAAACGACTACCGATTTTGGTGGAATCTAGGGATTGCAGGATAGAGGGAAAGTTTGTTGAGGATGATAGTTCTTGTTCTTTTCATAGAATTTATAATTTTCAGTTTCATAACAAGAATATAGAAAATTCCTTCTTAATTATGTTCTGATTGCTTGCATGTCTCCTTCACGGTGTTTCGATGTATGGTTAGTGAGGTGGATTAGGTATTAGTTATGTGGAAGACATATAGCCAATGAATTATTAAATAGTAAATCAAATTGGTATGGATGCTTGCAACATCTTTCTAGTTTCTAATGTAGCATAACTTCACCTAACAATCATTCCACTAGCCTGTAAAGCTAATGCAAGTAGTGCTGTATTATGTGGCATTCAGATCAGCTTGTCTTGTGCAGGGCAGGACTGTGATTATTGAGAAAAATCGGGGAGATGTGAAAGTCACAAAAGATGGCGTAACTGTTGCCAAAAGTATTGAATTTAAGGAGAGATTTAAAAATATTGGTGCAGATCTTGTGAAGCAAGTTGCTAAGGCCACTAACTCTGCTGCAGGAGATGGTAATGTTGGATATATATATTTCTAAGATTCTGCATTTTAAGCTTATTCTCATCTTGTCGCGAATCCTCTATTTATCTTATGCAGGATGTCAGGATGTCAGTGTACTAAAGGAATTCTATTTACTTTGTAGTTTTTCATTATTGCCCATTTAACTTGTATGGGCAATCATTTGACGTTGATTCAAAGTGATGGGAAATATTATCTTTTGAAGTGGACACACAAATCTTGACATTTTTTTCATGGAATATATGTAAACTCCACATTATACTTAAAATGAAGAATATAACTAGGATCTGACTCAACCATTTGGGACAAACTTTCAAGAAAAAACAACCTTTAAAGTTGATTCTAGCTGTGTAACTTTGACAAACTTCAATGATTTCATTGACATTTCTCTTCATGTATATATTAGACTACTTTGTTCATTTGCAGGAGCTTTTAATGTGGTGAACATGATGTTATCACTTGTTGTCATATCTGATACATTGTTTTTCATCATATGCATTAGCTTGTGGACTAAACCCGTCCAAGTTTTGAGGCTATTTCTTTGTATTCAGCTATGAAGTGATTTGTACTTTATAATGAATAATGTTGATGGTTTAGCTTCTAAAGCATGCACTGAGATGGGAATATCACAAACAGTTACATTAAATTCCAACTTTGACTGACAACAGGTACAACTTGTGCAACTGTTCTAACTCAAGCAATACTAGTTGAAGGTTGCAAATCAGTGGCAGCAGGAGTTAATGTCATGGACTTGCGCCGTGGCATTAATATAGCAGTTGATGCTGTTATTTCTCATTTGAGAAAACGGGCCTGGATGATTAGTACTTCAGAAGAAATTACTCAGGTGAATAGTTTTCTCAAGATAGATTCTTTACCGTCATATTGATTATTTTACATTCTCATAAATGATAGTTCTTATACTAATGAATGAATTATCTTGTTTTAGGCTGCCTAGTGAATTTTGTTTGTCTATTGTTGACTATAATATTACTACCAAAGATAAATATCCATGAAGTGCATTCTTAAAAGTTTTCTCTAGTATCATCAGTTCCATTGCTTAGATTGCATACTGCTATTTGATGCTTCATGTTTTTCTATTATCTTTTCACATCCACATGCCTATTGTTTTTGCTAGTCTAACTTAACACATGTAATAGGTTGCTACTATTTCTGCAAATAGTGAACGAGAAATTGGTGAATTAATTGCTAGAGCGATGGAAAAAGTTGGAAAAGATGGAGTCATCACTGTCTCTGTAAGTTTCTGTTAAATTGAAACATAAACATAACAGTTTAAACTAATCAAAATTCTCGGAACTTCTGGTGCTTCTTGCTGCAAGGTTGGAAATACATTAGAAAATGAGATGGAGGTGGTGGAGGGAATGAAACTTGGAAGGGGTTACATATCACCATACTTCATTACAGATGCAATGACCCAAAAATGTGTGAGTTCTCTGAGATCCTTCATTTCTGCTAAGATATATTTCTTTTGTGATGAAACATAACCAGTATAGCTCCATTCAAGAATTTGCATAAATGAAGTGCTTGCCTTGAATCTTACGTTGTCAGTCTTAAATATACTTTTTGGAAAATCTTCAAGCAAAATACTCTTAATGGAGAAGAATTTTGGAAAACTCAACAATATGATTACATTTCTCAGATTGACTGGTCTACCCATGTGATTCAAAAATCTTATGTTGTCAATCTTAAATATACTTTTTTTGAGACACATGTTTGGTATCATTTCACAGAGCAAATGTACTCCACTGCCAATATTACTGTCAACTTTTGATTTCTGTAACATCATTTTGGAAGTGAATTGGTTGTGAGTTAGTCAATTAGAAGTTGCATTACTTGTTCTTTATTAATTTTCACATGAAGATAATGTTTCCAGGAGCTAGAAAATCCACTGATTCTTATTCACGATAAGAAGATTTCAGACATGAATTCTCTTTTACCAGTATTGGAGATTGCTTTGAAGGTAATGCTACTATGATTCCCCTTATTAATTTGTCAAATGACTGCATAAGAAAAATCCTGGTAAGGAAACTAAGATGCTTGCTTTTATGTGTATGTAGACAAAAAGATCACTTCTACTTGTTAGTGAGGATGTTGTAGATGATGCTCTAGCTATGTTGTTGATGAATAAGCGCCGGGCTGGCCTTAAGGTAATAATTCAAATCAACCAAAATAAACATGCACACCACACTTTACTCTCTTGTCCAACAGTTCTTAGATCCTTGTTTTTTGTCAGCAATACATACATTCCGTGTTACACTACTTGACAAATTCTTGCAAGTTTGAATTATTTTAATCCTACTGGAAGCTTCTCTATTATAATCTAAAAGTTTTTTTTTTGCCTCCTAAATTTTAGGTTTGTGCTATTAAGGCCCCTGGGTTTGGTGAAAATAGACGTGCAAATTTGGATGATCTTGCCATACTTACAGGAGGGGAGGTTACATGTTTCTCTTGGTTTCCAAATTTCATGCTTTAGACTATGATCACTATAATAAATTCCTAGTTAAAAAAAAAAATCTGTACACAGTGGTGCTGAGTGCATTGCCTTATTTTAATATCTAAACATGCAGGTAATTACAGAGGATCGTGGTCTGAACCTTAGCAAAGTCAAACTAGAAAAACTTGGTACAGCTAAAAAGGTTTGTAATGATTCACATGAAATACTGTCTACAGATAAAACTAATTTTTTTTACTCTTTTAGGTAACTGTCTCTCTTGATGATACTATCATTCTACATGGTGGAGGTGACAAGAAACTGATTGAAGAAAGATGTGCAGCGGTAATGGTTTTTTTTTCTTCTAATATTGTAAAACTGAGTTTATCTGGCCATCATATTGGATTCCTTATCCAGTCACATCTCTAAGGGGAGCCTTGGCGCAACGGTAAGGTTGCTGCCATGTGACAGGTCACGGGTTCAAATCCTGGAAACAGCCTCTTGCCAAAGGCAAGGTAAGGTTGCGTACAATGGATCCTTTCCCCGGACCCCGCATGGTGGGAGCTTCGTGCACCGGGCTGCCCCCCATTAGTTTCTCTAGAATAGTCGCTTGGTTTCTTTCTGCCCACTAACTAAACTTTTTCTGGTAACCAAAATATTCGCTTGTAACCTATGAGTGTCGCTTAGGATTGGCTGCAACTGAATATTGAAGACTGTTCTTGTACATTTCTACAGCTTAGAACAGCCATTGAGAAAAGTACAGCTTTGTTTGATAAGGAAAAGGCACAAGAACGTTTGTCAAAGCTCTCTGGAGGAGTAGCCATTCTTAAGGTCTGTTTGATGAAATTTATAGTAGTTTTGTTCCATTTTTGAACACCTCTTCATGTTCATCAATTTGTAGATTGGTGGAGCAAGTGAAGCTGAAGTTGGTGAGAAAAAGGACAGGGTTAAAGATGCTCTAAATGCTGCAAGGGCAGCTGTGGAAGAGGGAGTTTTACCAGGTAACATTGCACTTGTGGGAAAACATGCCCTTGTTTATGATGGTCTTATCTGATTTGTGCCCATAGGTGGTGGGGTTGCTCTCTTGTATGCTACAAAGGAGCTTGATAAGATTCAAACATCCAATGATGACGAGAAAATTGGGGTTCAGATCATTAAAAATGCTCTAAAGGTCCTTACCTGTTTGATTTGTGTGCCTCACTGTAGTGTAACCCATGACATGTTCACTATCTTGGCTTGGTTGTTTGTAGGCACCTACTTTGACTATTGCTGAAAATGCTGGTGTTGATGGTGCATTAATTGTTGGCAAATTGCTTGAACAGGATAATCTGAATTTAGGATATAATGCTGCTACAGGTTTGTGTTATAGTACCTCTTAGCTTTGTTATTAGGAAAGTTCTTGATACTACCTAGAAGCATTGGAGGTATGAGACATTTTTTTAACAAAAAATTGCTTTGAAAAGTTGTGTACCTTATCTATTTACTTTCTTCTATAACTTAGAAATGTGATAAAGAAACCTTGTACATCTATTACCCTATCCATATTTTGCTGTTTTCAAATTCTTTATGTTTCGATCTTCGAATCGGATATATTGTCTAGTCAAATGTTTCACCGAGGTAGACCACCAAATTTTCATGGTATCTCGTATCAACAAACCGATTGGTTTATGCTCCATTTGATTTCTCTACTTTTCAGACTCCAAAATTGTTGCATAGATGGTGTTGCTTTCATCCTTGTCTGTATTACTGGTTGAAGGATGTTTTTATACCTTCGACCCTGGATTGCCTGTTTAGTTCTAATGCTATATATCAAATGGAATTTGTAAATATTCATTTCGCTATCCATCATTCAGAGACTTATTTGTTTACGATTACCATCAAGAAAGTATACCCCAATATCCTATTGAAGTTTGGAAAAAGTTGTAAAACTGAATGTGTCCATCCCAAGTGAGCTTTATTATCAGCTGATATTCCTTTTCTGTGTGTTCTATTCTTAAAAATTCTAGTAAGATATTTGTCTTGCTTGCTGCTGCAGGTGAATACATTGACATGGTAGAGGCTGGAATCGTTGATCCCCTAAAAGTCATTAGAACTGCATTAGTCGACGCTGCCAGGTAAAAAGAATCCATTTGCATACTTAATGTACTGATCATCAAGCAGTGTCTTGAAACTCACCTGACTGGCAACTTTGATGGCAGTGTTTCTGTCTTGTTGACAACAACTGAAGCAGCAATTGTTGAGCTTCCTGACGGGAGAAATGGTCGACCAGTAAGCCGCATTCCACGGATGGATGACATGGATTTGTGAAAGAAAAGAGTTTCATCCAAACACAGGTACATGACCTAAAAGAACAAGGGGAAAAAAACAATGGGCCGCTTGTGAACTAATGGAAGAGTTCGATAGCATTAGAGGCTTCGGTTGCTTGTATGTTGTATGGAGCATTCTTGAGCATTTTGTGATATTCAGTTTATTCTTCAAGGAGGAACTTTTGAGCTGGTGACAATAAAACACAAGCAAACAAAGACATTGGGGGTGCTCTAATGAATCTTGTTTTTGATTAATGCCTCTAACCAATGACATAGTAATCAATGTTAAGCGTGCTTGTGACGGCATCCAATAGAATTTTAAAGTTAAGCATGTTTGAACAAGAACAATATTAAGACGGATGACCCCTTGAGAAGTTCTCATGTTACATGATACCTGAATTGTTAAAGTGTAAGCATCATTTTGGTTTTCTCAACATAGGAATATGAATAAATAGTAAAATCATTATACAAAAAAAATCTCGTTGCTAACGCTTGATGGCAATGTGATTGGTTGCTACAATAAAGGAAATAATAAGATATCACCAGAATTTGTATAACTATTAATCAATATCTTTACAGACTACCCTTTTATACATACGTGTGACAATAAACTATAAAATCATAGAACCCTTGATAAAAGATATGAGAGATGGAAATTTTTCCTTGTTCTTTGTACATAAATGAATATGTGCCCATGGGTCAATTTAGTGACTGCATTTTTTTTCTTTTACTTCACAATGATTCATAAGGTCTGTGACAAATCAGATTCACCACAGAATGCATCTGGTTCAAATGACCTTGCTGATTCGTCATTGTATGCCCCAGGTATAGCCCGTGCTTGTCCCCCAGAATCTCCAGGTGCAGACGATGGGTACTCGATGTTAACAAATATCAGGGCGCACACAAATAAAGAGACAGCCAGACCGACCAAAGTGAGCTTGACTCTGCTTAATACAGGTTTCACCTGCAGATGAGCCAAAACCAAAATAATACATGGGACTGAGTAAATTGAGAGAATGAATAAAAAAAGCAATCCCTAGATTCTGCAAGACTGCTCGAAATGGTAAGAATAGATCGTTGCAAATATATGCACTCTATTTGTAAGTTTTTTCTTACAGAAAATGAACCCAGAAGACGATCGCGAGCTAGAACTTCAGGCGTCTTCACCCATATCTGGCAATCATATACAAACATATTGCATGAGTTAAGAGCCTTAAACGAAGAAATAATAGGAAGCATCCTTCTAAAAACATAATAGTAGTAGAAATTTGACAAAAGCCACCAGTACCAAAAATTCAGGGAGTACAGGCCAACATAATAGACTGTTAGCAAGTCAGTGATTCTTTAGAAACCAAAAAAAAAAAAAAAAAACACTTTTTCTGAAGTAGTAGAAATTTGTCTAGAATAACAATGTAAATGGACAGGTAAGTGTTGCTGCATCTAAATAAGCACTATTCTCACATTCAATATTAGTAAGCCTACTTGCAGTAACACTGCAAAGTAAGAGTCAAGGAATGATCATCTTAGATGAAGGTCTTCTTGAGACAATAGTTCCTAAAAACTCACATTATTTAGCTACTTAAGTGGACTGAAATAGAAATCCTTATGAGTCAATAATGCTTGTGTATTATGTTACTATCCTTTGCAGACATTTTTCTACTCAAACTTTCAATTTTAATTAATTGTAAAGAATATTTTAGTCTCATGGATTTGACACATAATTGAGTCTAAATAAAACTGTATTTAACTGCAAGTTTACCTAAGCGAGATATGAGTAGAAAATTCCATACATCATCCCTTTTCTGCATTACATTTAGGATTGAATTCACATATAGGCTGTTGTGCAAGTGGATAACTAGCGTCTTCAGTCAATATATCTAAATCTTTGAACGCTTCGACTTGTTTTGTCTGTCATTTTATTCACTTAAAAATTATCATGAATTCCAGATCAACGTTTTGTATTTGAATCTTATACAGTACCTTCTTTGAGGAACATTTGCATGACATAAAACAGATAGATCTCATTCACCCCTACATTTTTTATCCTACTCTGTCATAACCAATACCAACACAAATGACTATGAACTAATCTGTCTAAACCTAATAAGAAATTATTAGCTCAAGGATCATAGAGTAATAACAATTGAAGGATCAAAGTGCAAGTGAAGATTAGTTTGAGATTTAGCAATAATGCACTCGTCAACAACTAAAATTCATACGCAAGAGGAATCGTATAGCTTAATCTATAGTTTAGCGATAATAGAAGGCCCATAGTTTGTAAACGTTGTCAAGTTTTTCCTATTTGATTCACCCATACAAACAAAGATCTAAATTCAAGAGAAAATAGAGAAAATACCACGAACAACGAGAAAGATTGCAAGCAGAGAATATTATACCTGCCCATCGTACCATCCTGTCTCCTCATCTGTGACGCGCACAAAAAAAGTCCAGTCAAATCGAGCAAATAAGCAAAGGGAAACTTAAAGGTACAAGTTTTCTCACACTCGACGGTTGCGCTGAGCAAGCGGTTACCAACGTACGCCCATCCGAGGTACATCCGGAGGACGGCGAGCGTGACGGCGAGAAGCCCAGCAGAGGCGGCTCCGAGGGCGCATCGAGGATCGGACAGGCTATGGGTACCGAAGGCGGAGACGGGTAGGCCAACGAGGAGAGCGAATAGGCCTCCGGTGACGGCGAGGCGGGAGGAGTAGAGGCGGAGATCGGCGGCGGCCCAGGAGAAGGGGAAGGAGGTGGAGAGGGCCTGGTACTCGTTCACCGGCAGCTGATCGAGCGGGACGGGGCAGTCCGTCTCCGGTGGGCTTCCATTGCGGAACGAGGAGGAGGGGGAGGAGGAAGCGGAGATCGGCGGCGGCCTCCTCCTCCCTTCGGCTGCTGCTTGTTGTAGCTCGTCGCAGTCCTTGCGAGGCTAGGGCTTCGGAAAGAAGGCAGCTTGTTCGTGTGCGCATCGAGGGGAAAGACGAAGAGCGACGCTGCGATGGCCATGACTGGAGCAAAGAGAATTATTTTCCTGGGTTCGATCGAGTGGGTGTGTCTTGCGGGTAACTGGTAGTCTAGTACTGCTCTTGCCTTCCATTATCCACCAGCCGTTTCGTTTCCAAGTTTTCATTAGATAATCATAATTCAAAAAACAGGAAAAGAAAAACAAAAACAAAAAGCTCTTTGTACTTAAAAATTAATGAATCACTTTCAAATGGAAAAAACTAAATATCTGAATTATTAAAAAAAACACTTCGAGTTTCAACTTTGTTTGTTATCTATTGCGTGATTAAACAGTGTTCACAGGAACACATGCTGTTCAATAAGATTTGTCTTTTTTTTGCAGCTGACAATAAACATTTCGTCCTCACGCACGCAACTTAAATAGAGTTGGAGTGCACATAATAATAAACAACCTTTCAAAGAACAAGCCACATGAAAGGATTGACCTCCTTGTTCCATAATAGCAGCAAATATATATACATTGTTTATTTACAGCATATTGACAGTTGAATATTAACACGAGAAGCAGTTTTAGAAAGTAAAACATAAATAAATGAACAAGCATGCTTTGACCACTATTGCACAATGCTTGAAGGTTTATGCCATAAAGAATTGCATCTACTGAAAAGGTTAGTTTTTTCTTCAGAGAGGCAGCGAATTTGAAAGCAGAGTGCAAGCTAAATAAGCTATAAAGCCAAATGATACACTGAAAAGGTTTGTAACATCGAGAGTTCTAAGTGTAATATAATTAAATGAAATCCATAGAGGTATCCTGACCTGTAATCAAAGGAAGTACTTCAAGCATGTTAAAAGATCTAACTAGTAGAAGAATCCACATGACAGAAGTAGCACTTGACACAGTGAGATAATTGATACTATATGAACTTGATAAGATAGAGGTGTGAATGTTGAACTCTTGGTGGAAGTCGACAATCTAGAGGAACTATCTTCTCTAGGATCCAATTCACTACCGGAACAGTTGCTTGGAAATTTACTACTACCTCAGTCAGCCTTCCCTGATGTTTCAGTATAACAATGGTTGGCACCTTCCATGATATATGGCTTGTGGATGGAAATTAGCGTTGCAATTTTATAGGCATCTTCCACATGAATAATTTCACTGCAAAACCAAGAACTGTGAAGAACCTGAAATAAGCAACATACCCTCTAAAATCTGCATGACCAAAAATTCCAGCGTACTATAAGAAATCTTAATTTTAAGCAAGGTGAAAACTATTTAACGTAATTGGACTGTCGAATGATAAAACTTGATGTCTTTTACTTTCAGGCTTTTATGGGAATTTAAAACAGCTATAATTATCTGATACAATGTTCTAATGTAGATAACTTATCTGAGTTTTATATCCAGCATTATTGACTGAACACCCAAGTTTGTGTTAATCAGACAAATATTGTTTTTATATGAGAGATTATTGTCATCAAACTGTCTTTGTCCATGGCATTTATATGAGAGGTCATTCCGATAACATAACCAATTGAACCTAAACTGATTAAAGGCTTATTCAAAGCAAGAAAGTTTTATGCTCCATTGGACACTTGAACCTAAACCTCTAGGTGAGATGGCTAAGCAAAACCCTCAACCAGAGGGCATTTAGGTGCCTGCCTTAGCCGCCTCTTAATAGTACCAGTAGCGAACACAGGGTGCCCAAAATCCAAATGCTCTGAGATAAACTAATGGCATAGAAGGGTATTTTCTAGGTGCTGACTGTTCTAAGTTCCCATATAAGCTGATTAGCCAAGCCCATGACGTTGCAAATTAATGTATGATAGATTATTAAAAGCATGGTTAATTTCATAATAAGTGATAATTACCACCACAATTAACCAGTGGTAGTACACTAATTATTCCATCTAAATGTCATATAATCTCTTAAAAGATGATATCATAATAGACCATTTATGGAGCCAAAAAGAATAAAAATGATTACTTGTAAAAAGTCGTTTAATTACTAAGAGCAAAGGAAAAAAGTAGCAACCTGCACTCATTAGTAGAGAGGCATCTGCATGCATATCTATATGTTTTAGTCTGTGCGTTAGACATCGATTAAAAGGAACATGTTCATATAGGGATAGGATCATACGAGGATCATGTGTTCTTTTATCAAATGGGATTGATTTTCCGTGTAAATTTTAGTTTCATTTCTTTTTAACCTACATCTAAGAATCACTTTCAGGTTGCTTCCTAGAAACAAGTAACACAAACATGAACTTCCCATGTGCATAAATAAACAGAAACAGAAGCCCTACAAGAAAAATGGAAATTGATACAAGAACATGGAAATTGATACGCGCCAGAACCCATTTCAGATTATTCAGTAAAAAAATGTTGAACAAGTCAAATATCATCATGGATAACTAGGAGGCAGGAAGACGAAGCTGTCTCAAACTATACAAGAATGATTATAATAAAGTTTGATTACTAAATGAGAAAATGAAGTAGATTTGCCAAAGAGCATCAACCTTTACCATAGCTAACATTAGCACTTATTTCATAATCTTTTAGCATGTAAATCTTAAGCTCCTTTCAAGTGGATTTTGTACTCAAAGGTTCATCTTCACATTGGCTGGAAATATCAGGGGCACCATCATATAGGGCTCACAGAATATATAGAATTGGTTAAACACATGAGAATCAGAGTAACACAGAAAAATAAAATTTTCCTGGATTAAGATGAAACCTGAAACCTTTCAGAAAGGCGGACACAAGCCCATAGAAAGCAGATGTAGCAGCCCAGTAACCAATCGACCTGTTGGTTTATTGCTTTTTTTTAAGTCTGTTAATTGATCTTCTCTCTCCTCCGGCCATTGACGGAAGCCGGGAAGGGAAGAGGCAATGGACGCCGAGTGTAAAGAGATGGTGGTGAGCGCATTGATTGATTGATTCCCGGTGCAGCGAGGTCAGAGCCCTCGCAACACTTGGCTGTCCTCCCTCACAACAGTCCACCACTCACGAACCTGTTCCCCAACCCCCACCTCCGCTTTCTTTTTCTTTCCCCATTCTCTTCTCCTCCTCCTCCTCCTCCCTCCTCCCCCCTATGCCCTTCGCATTAACTTCCCCACCCACCTCCCTCCTCCTCGATCGCGTTTTCTCTGCCCCTCTGCCGCCTCGCCCTTTCCAATTTCCCCCCACAAGATTCGCGACAAATTGCTCAATTACTTAGCCCTTCTACCTTCCATGGACGGGGCGAGTAAGCTACGACTGACACCCGTTTCAGCCAGCGGATCCTCCTCCTGCGACCTCTCCAACGACGTCGACGGCAGCACCGACGCCGCTGCAGAGCACCGCGCCACCCGGAGAAGGAAGATGGTAGCCAAGCAGCGCGGCCGGAGAGCCCGCCGTCGCCCTGCATCCGAAACCAACCCTGCCTCCGTAAGCACTCCCATCCCCCCGACTCCGCCTTGATTTCGCTTCCATCTAATTCCAACCTCAGTCCAAATCTATACACGAGACTTGATGGGCTTCGAGGAGATGTTGGGCCGGGCATTGATTTCCCCTATCAGCCATCCATTCTTCCTCCTCTGATCGTTCTTTCCTTTGTTTTTGCTTTTCACGGAGAGTTTGTACTTGAGTTCATCTATCGATTAGAGATTTTTTTGATCTCAACTATTTGAGCATTAGCAATGTTCTTAATCATAGCAGGGATCTGTGCTGGATTTGAATGTGCCAGCCCTTGATCCTGACGTACGTGACATTTCTCTCTTTGTATCTCCTTTACATATACAACCTGCAACGCAACTGTTTGAGCATGCAGTTTTCTTCATCTTGATCCTCCTCAGCAAGCCGTGGCTGGTTTGAGGTTTCTTCTGCAAAAGGAGCTCAGGAACAGTGATGTTAGCCAACTAGGAAGAATTGTTCTTCCAAAGGTAGCATATATAATTTAACACTTTGAATCTTTTCCCTAATTTTTCATCTCTCATTAATTTTGTGTATATGAAATTCACAGAAAGAAGCAGAGGCCCACCTTCCAAATCTGACCTGCAGGGAAGGCATTGCTATAAACATGGACGACTTGGAGAACCTTCACGTTTGGACATTCAAATACAGGTTTCATTCATGAACCAGTTTTAATTTCCTTGATGAAGTACACAAAATGAGAAGAATACAGAAGAAAATCAATGTAATCTTCCTAAAGCTAAGTCGCGTGTTACTACTTTAACTTGCCATTCATATCATTATCAGGTTTTGGCCTAACAACAGAAGCAGAATGTACATACTGGAGAACACAGGTGACGTCGAGTTTCTGCATGCCAACAGTACTAATCCTATATATATCATGCACGATCTCAACTATATATATATATGCCATAATCTTTGGATTTGAATGTTTTAAGGCGATTATGTTAAGGAACATCGACTCCAGCTTGGAGATTTCGTCATGATATACAAAGACGATAGCAAGGACCGTTATGTATGAACAGTGGCTCTGATATCATTTGTTCTTTGCTTAATTATCGTATGGATGACTTGATTGGCATTCATAATTATATATATTAATTAGGTGATTCGGGCGAGGAAGGTGCAGCAGGCTGAGAGAGAGGTTGTGTTGGGCCGGTGGACGAGGGGATTTTTGACTCCATATTGCCCGATATTGTGGTGGGCAGCGCAAGATACTCAGATCTCTTCTTGCCGTTGGCGGAAGGGATGAACAGCATCGCGTATGGATGCGGGCTGAGCTACGCCTTCGAGGAGGACTTCCCCACCGCATTGCTCGATGATGGAACTGGAAGCAGCAGCGCCAGCGGGTCAGCCTTCGACTGGGAATCTGTCATTTGATCTGATCACCATGCCTCCGATCGATCTCTTCTGTGCTTCCATTGCTAGCTAGCTACTTCCTATTAATTACTACGTACGTACGTTAATTTAGAATAATGAAGCAGCAGCAACGAACAAGGCGCATGCAGGAAGTTCCTTCCAGTGTACCATCATTTTGTGATGAATAAGTCCACGCATACGTACTTTGTGGAATGTATGCTAATTAATTACATATGTGTGGATGTTGTTATTTTAATCAAGAATTACATCATTGTTTTTTTAGTTATAATTAATTAACCTTGTTTAAGATTGATTAATGTTTGTTCTGGGGCGATTTAATCAAGATTAATTCCTTCACTTAGTTATATTCAATTTAGTATAAATCTTAAAGCTTCTATTATATATGAGGCATTTGAAAATTATGAATGTAATATACTTAATTATATTATATTTTTTATAGTGTGTTCCAAACCGCCGCTAAACGATTTTTAAACCGTGCTTTTTTCCTTGTGTTGTTATGTACCTAGATAAAGGTTTTTATATTATCATAAACTACAATTCTATAAACTATAAAATTATCATAATTAGAATTATGATCACATTATGATTTTATATATAATTTTTATAATTCAAAAGTACCATATATAAATATATAAAATTATAACAATTGATATATATATATGAAACAATAATACATGATTTGATTATATAAAATGAGTAAAAATGAAAAGGATCTAATTATCAAAAAGAACGTTTCTTTTTTTATTTATTATGGAAATAGTATTCCATCCCACTTTAATTTTTTTCATAAATATCTCTATTTTTAGTATTATGGTAGCAACTACGAAATTGAACTTTAGACAATTATAGTAATTACGACACCGTAACTATTATAAATAGCTGCAACAACTATGAGTTCATCTCAACTATAAAATTATAACAACTACAATCCTATAATTGTCAAGCAATTGTAATAACTATGATTTTATAATTATTATAACTATAAAATTATAGCGCAATTACAATCTCATAGCTATTATAACTACATAGTTATAACAACTACGATCTCATAATTATTATAATTATATTACAACTACGATCTTATAAATATAATTGATATATAATTATAACAATTATGATTTAGTAGTTATTATAATATAATATTGATAAAAAATAAATTATTTATATCATTTATAATATAATATTAATTAATATTGATCAAAGATGGAGTAATTATATTATAATAATTATAAAATATCATTGATATAATATAATATTATTAGTGTTGATCTAAATTAAAATATTCATGTTATAATAAATCATGACTGCTAAATAAATTGAACAAACAAAAATAATAATGGCTCAGGCAGAATACTGATGTTATTTTGATAATAAAAAAAGAAGGTGTCCTTTTAATAATTTCAATAAAAAAGAGGCTCTTTTGATTTTTACCCAATAAAATCATGATTATAAATATGCAATTTTGTGATTTGAACTAATATTTAAATGCAATAACACTATCAATTATGGAATAGGACTTCATAAAATTTTATGTCTAAAAATTGGGTTTCTAAGTTCATTTAGATTTGATTCCAAGGAGGGCATCCAAATGATAGAGTGAGTTAAGCTACAGAGTGACTCATATAATCATCCTCCTTCAGTTCCACCCTTGAAAGATCTTGATGTCAATTTTCTTTTTTTTTAAAAAAAATGGAAAAAAAAAAAATCAAGGAATCGGAAAAGGGCATGTTTTTTTTTTTCAATTTTTGTTTATGTTTTTTTTTATTTGAGAAAAAAAATGTTCTTGCAACTTATAATTCACTTTCGCACGCAGGACCTTGAAATAGCGTCGGAAAAAGGAAGCAGATCTGCAAGCAGAGATCTGATACGACTTCCGTTTTCCATCGTGCTGATTCGCCATGGAAGTCCAGATGAGGAACCCATCCGGAGGAGCGGATGGAGAAGAGGAGGAGGCGACTACAGTGTCGGCGCTTCGACTCCTCCCCTTTGCTGGGACAGCGCAGCAGCACTACGTCTCCGAGCTCCTCTCGTTTACCCTTGATCGCCTGCACAAGGTAATTCCTCCTCCTTGGTCTTTCAATTGTGGTGTCAGATCTGGTAAAGACGTGGTGACTTTGCAGGAGCCGGAGCTTCTTCGCATCGATGCGGAGCGCATTAGGAGGCAGATGCAGGAGGTGGCCGTCGGTAACTACCGTGCCTTCATTGCCGCTGCAGATGCCGTCTCCTTCATTAAGGAGCAGCTTTCCGGATTCGATAAACACCTTGATTCTTTGGTACCCTTTTAACGCCTCCTGTAAACCCTATTTCTGTCACTGGGCATTCGAGGCCCTGCTCAATCCCTTGTAACCCTTGGTACTTTAGGAGCTAGCATTCTTGAATAAGTAGGGGCGGGCTTGAACAACACCATGTGTATAGCATATACGCTGTGAAACGACGTCTGTCTAATTCTAGGTTTGCATTATTTTACTCTCGTCTGCCATTTGGGACTTTGCGTAGCAATTGCATACCTTTGTAGTATTGAAAAACTGCAACCTTCGTGAACATATAGATACATTTGGTTTTGAATCATTATTGTACTGATAAAATCTATTTCAGTGGTGTGAATTCACAAGAAACATATAGAAACATTTGGTTTTGAATCATCATCGTACTGATAAAATCTATTTCAGCAGTGTGAATACACATATTGCTTCTCTGGATAACTATTCACCTATGAATTCACAGATAACTTAGTGTTTACCTTGCTTTAAATTATATAGAGATAGAAAGAATGCTCGATGCTATATTGATTCGGTTACATATGGGTCAAAACAATATTAATCTTGACTCCAAAACGATACATAGCTATTTTAGATGGCATCCCAACCTGTACACATAGGTTGATCTGACCCACTCCTTTCGTACCAAAATCTCTCCCTTTGGCACCAATTATAGATCAGAACTGAACTGTCTCAAGACCATGAGGGCAAGGGCTAACTGGAAGAGGGTAGATTTAAGGCAAGCAAGGCATGCACGTATACAGGAGGGGAATACTAACCATTGCATGGATAGGGTGCAATGGAAATACTGAAGTATATAAAGAGAGTCAATTTTCCTTCCAATTAAAATCTGCCTACCCCTTGTTATAATCTGCAGAAGATCATGCTTGCTTGAGAAGCCAAAATTGGTTTGTTTTTTTTCTTCTCGCTTTAGTAAATTGCAGAAATACTTGTCAATTATGTAATTAAGTTCTGTACAAATATGGTTTTAGGTGATAGGAAGTAGAGTAGAGTTTCATTCTTATTATATACTTGTTGCAGATAACAGAGATCCCAAATCTTACAGCTGGTTGCACAGAGTTTATTGAATCAGCACAGCAAATTTTGGAGGAAAGGAAGTTCAACCAGACGCTACTTGCGCATCACAGCACTTTGCTTGATTTGCTTGAAATCCCCCAGCTAATGGACACGTATGCACACATTCTCTAAATTAAACTTCAGTTTATGTGCCAAGTCTTATTCCTAGTATCTATCTTGTTGGTTCTTTGGTTGTACCCCATGCAAATCTTGATCATTTAAAATCATGGCCGTAACATTTTTGATATGATGTGCTTACCTCAACTTTAGATATGTTCTTATGAATTTCTTAAGGCACTACATTTGACATATGGGAAATGTCCATTCTTCAATCATGTTTTTTTCCAAATTCCACCTTTTGTTTAGGGCCTATTTACTTGGGCAGATATGTTGTTAGATGGTTAGTAGATAGGATGGGTTATTTAGATTTGTGCAGATGATAAGCCGTTCTCATCCTTTGATTTTTGTTCATCCAAATTTGGCTTACCAAGTACAGATAGATGATCGCGTAGCATACCAATCACCCCTACTCTAATCATATGCTTATTTGGTGAATCCATGTTAATTGCTGTAAAATGTAATCATGCATTCATGTGTTCCAGATGTATAAGGAATGGCAACTATGAGGAAGCCCTTGACCTTGAAGCTTTTGTCAGCAAGTTGTCAAAAATGCATGCCGAGTAAGTCTCTCACTGATCCAAAACTTGCACCATTGTTATTGGGTAATGAAATAGTCCGCTGGTTTCATTCATGATAATACCTATGCATTGATATTTGGAATGAAGGTTACCTGTCATTCAGGCATTGGAAGCAGAAGTTAGAAAGACAATGCAATCTATGCTATCCCAGCTTCTTCAGAAACTTCGTTCAAACATTCAGGTCTTGTCTAAACATTTTAGGACCTCTCTAGTGTTTTATAGTGCATCATGTTGGTTCATTCCATTTTACTTGTCTCATGTCTCCTGAAAGACAATTCCTTTCATTGGAATCACATAACTAAGTTCTTGAGAAAAAAAATGTCATACAGTTGCCTGAATGTCTGCGGATTGTTGCGCATCTGCGTCGAATAGGAGTATACACTGAATCTGAGTTACGTTTGCAGGTATAGTTTCTCTTTTCCTATTCCATTTTCTGTTGTCTTATGCAGTAAAAATGGCTTCTGATTGCTGAAGTAGACAAATGCTAGTCTGAACTAGATATTTTTAATCTATTGACATACATCATAGGAAAAACTTGGAGTTTGTATATTAGAGATGTTGATGAAGAAGATAATTCTCTTCCATTGTGAGCGAGTACAGGATTTTGTGCCTCCAACATTCCAGAATGTTTTGATTTGTTTGTGATAGAATATTTAGGAACAAATAAATATTTGGGGTATAAAAGTTTCACTTACCTTTGAAAGAACTATGGTGTAATAACTGGTAATCAATGACTTTCATGTACCTTTCTTCTAAATTTTGAATTTTTGAATGGTTGATAAAGATAGAGAGTAAATGTTGTTTGAGTGCTAATTTTGGCTTATTTGATATGGCTTTGGAGATATACAAATTATACAGATCAATTGAGTGTTTGCTTTTTAACTGAACATTCTTATCCCATTTGTTGCTTGAACAGTTTTTGAGGTGCAGAGAGACGAGGCTTTCTGGAATTCTGGATGACTTGGACCAGAGAAATGTTTATGAGTACTTGAAAGGGATGGTCGGTTGCCACAGGACACATCTATTTGATGTTGTTAACCAATATAGGGCTATCTTCAACAATGATAAATCTGGGAGTGAGGAGAACTATGATGGTGGACTTCTTTTCAGTTGGGCTATGCATCAAATAAGAAATCACCTAAGCACTCTAGAAGCTATGCTTCCCAAAATCACTGAAGGTGTATCCTTGTCAAATATCCTTGATGAGTGTGTGGTGAGTTCATTTCTGCAATTGATAGTTTTTTTTTTTTTTTTCCAATTTTTCAACTTCAAGGAAGTTCTTTGTTAGACATTTAGAGCTTCTTTAACATACCAAATTTCATTTACAACCTTTTACCTCTTTTGGCTGTTGCTTGTTTACAAACTTTGAATTTCAAGTTTCAGCTTCTTCCATGTGTACTGCATGTGAGTTTAACATATTGCTAGCTTTTGCTGCATTCAGTACTGTGCAATGGGCCTTGGCTTAGTTGGACTTGATTTTAGAGGCTTGCTTCCTCCACTTTTTGAAGGGTAAATAAGCAACTCTTTATCACTCAATTTAGTAATGAAATATAAATGTATTATTTTGTATCATTGACATTCTCATCAATCACAGTGCAGTCATCAACTTATTCTCAAAGAATATGAGTACTGCAGTCAAGAATTTTCAGGTACCCGGGTAACCTTTGCATGAGCTTATGACTTAGCATATTTACCTTCTCAAGTTCTGATTTCTGAGCTTAATTTGTAAATTCCTTTCCTTTTGTTTTTAGTTGAAATTAACTCCCTTGTCAAAAATGCTTTGTTAAATTCTGGCCACCTGCATAGAAATTTGGTCTGTTTTTGCTACTTAGGCTTCATCAACAGTTTTTTTTTTTGAGGAACCTTCAAATGCTATATTTAGTGATTAAGTTAAAACTGTTGGCATTGGGTTGATTATCATTCCTGATTATCCTGCGTAGCATGATGGCCTATAAATGTGTATATGTGTGCCCTATTTCAGAAAACTTTACGGCTAGTACCATCCCTAAATAATTTACTATCACTGAAAAGAAAGTTTCTAGTGAGAGGGCTTAAACAATTTCTCTGGTATTTGTAGATTGTCTTAGATTCACATCGTTGGGTCCCTTTGCCATCCGTTGGCTTCGCAAGTAATGGATCAATGGATGAAAGCAATGATGATGTAGCACCACCCTCTGCACTGATGGAGCATCCACCTATAGCCATTTTTGTCAATGGTAAGCATAAGCATTTGTTAATAACATTCATTGTTGATCTTGTTTCTTTGCACTGGAATTTTTATACCTTGTGGCAGTAAAATCAAATGCAGATGATTCATTTACTATGCAGAAGAAGTTGCAGCTTAGCTCTCTACTTTTGCAGTTCTGTTGCAGCTGATAGGTTATCTTGACATTGTACAGGTGTTTCTGCTGCTATGAACGAGCTTCGACCATGTGCTCCAGTAAGCTTGAAGTACATTCTGGCTCAAGAGGTTGTCCAAGGCCTACAGGCGGTTTCTGACTCCCTGGTGAGGTACAATGCCATGCGGGTGCTACGAGGAAACGAGTCTACACTTTTTTTGTCTCTTTGTCGTGCTTTTGTGGAGGTTTGTTGAGTTCTTAATCGATATTAGCTTTTGTTCTGTGTTCTTCAATTGCATGACTGGCATTTGTGGTTCCTAGGTAGCTTTTCCATATTGTGCCACTTGTTTCGATCGCTGCTATCCAAATGGAGCATCCTTGATCTTGGAGCACAGAAGTATGTTAGACAGTCTAAGTCTGCTATTTGCGACCCCTCCTGTCAAAGGATTGAAAGATTCTTTGGTGAATAAGGAAGCGAAGCAACCAGTGGAAGCCGTTGGCATTGCCATAATGGCTGACCATGAAGCTCCAGCCAATGGTGAAAAATCAGAGACAGACGATCGCACTGAAGAAATTGGCGTAGAAGTAGAGCCAACAAAGGAACAAAGTGATGACTAGGTTTTGATCTATATTTATCAATCAGATGGATCAATCCGGCTATTTCAATCGTTTGGCAGAGGTTTGAATCGTATATTTGAGATTGGAACTTGATATTTTTAGCGCTATAAATTTCTAGTGCGAGGTTATTGTTCAAAAAACAAACTGTGAAGCAACTATCATCGCTGCATATTCACATAATAGTTTAAATGTTTTTACCTTATACAATATTTGTGCAGTGTGTTATTGGTATTCTACTGTACGGTTACAATATTTGATGAACTCTTATGAGCTGTAGTATGCAAAAACAAACAAACAACAACAGAAACAGAACAAAATGGATACACGGTGCATATAAATAGCCACACAATAAATGAACAATTGGAAAATACACTTAAGTCTAAATCACTACCACAGCCAAGTTCCCATCTGGTTGGACAGATGCGTGGTCAAATTGAGTGATTAAATTGATTTGTAATCTAAAATGGCCGACCAATATGACACAGAATCTTGATCATAAGAGGCAGATGGTTGCCTCTCATACCTTTACACGTCTCGACATGCTCCAGTTAGTAGCCACCATACAGACAGCTTCTTCTGTCGTCCTCACGGAATGCATGAGAAGCAAGAACGATGTGAAGAGACAAACTACAAGAACCTGTATGTTGCAACGAATCTAGTTTTGAAGATTTATCAAACTTTCCAGCTAAATGAATAACAACAAAAATTTTCTCAGAACATTAAATGGTTGAATTCCACAAATTTTCAACCAATCATCTTATGCTATTTATGATACCATTTTTGTCATGACTAACTAACATCCAAAACAACAACTGGTAGCTTTGAGTGGAAACTACCTAAAAGAATTAGGAAAAGAGAAACAGAGAAAGACGAACTCACTTAAGATCTGTATTAGTCTTCTTATTATATATCTGCATAACTCAGCTTAAGATGCACCAACCTACAGAAACTAAATTTTATTGGCCTTTGAATAATCTTTGGAATTTCATAGCCCAATGCAAAAGCTAAATGCATTCTTGTCGTTTAAAACATTCCACCTTCTAAACAAAAATGTCCAGCATGGAAGTGAAGGGAGCATGATAGGGCTCAATCTGTGCAGCTACAATTGCAACATGCTTGAAGAAGCTAGACAAATTTCCATAAAATCTTAGAACTGATTTGTCTTTCATTAGTCTACAATCCCCTTGGTTGAGCCCCTGAAAATTCAGAAACTATACCAACACAAACTTTCATTTGAGCTCAAGATCCACATTGGTTAGAACAGAAATCAATTTCTTGTTGTAGTAAGACAATTGTGGTAATTGATACATGATGGAAGGACAAACCCCATAATAGAGAATAAACATAGGCGAAGATAGAAATAGCGATACCAATGTACATCTTCTTAGTAGTAGAATAAATCTAGCACAATTTCTCTGTAAAAGAATCAGCTAGCATGTGTTACCGCAAGCAAAGGCATACAGAATAATAATAAATACAACTGGGGAAAAAAATTGCAAATGCTAAAATGTCATAACTGAATCTTGCTTCTTTTAGTGAGTGATAGGCAACTATGGATGCTGAATAACAGAATGATTGACCTCAGAGGAAGAGTCAATTATCGCAGACACATCGACTAAAAAAATTGTTAATTTGTGCTTGATTTAACAAAACAACTAGGGTGGTTCTTGGAATTGATTCAGAAACATAGCATGACATATAATGTGACAGATTTAACTACCTTATGAAACAGCATACAAGCATATCTAATTGGACGATCCATGTAAACAGGTGAACGACAAGTCGAGACTTTCAGAAGGCAATCTGCCATCTATGGAAACACATAAGAGTAGCAGCAAAGCTTGTAAGACATTGTCAATTAATCCCAAAGAATAACAAACAATCTTTAGTTTTTGAAAAGTATCTAAACAACAAAACCCTCTTTGCATTGTTAATTGTTTCCCACTGTCTGTCTAAAGAACCCTAATCTAATACCAAAACCAACCTTGCAGTCATTCGACACAACCAATTTTGCTTTACATTCCTACCAACAAAATAGCCCAATCAGAATTTCCCCCCATTATCTGACAAAGGATGGATAATCAACGAATGAATTTCCATTTCATGAAACTAAAAGAAAGCTGTGCCTGCAAGGCCATGATGCAATAGATTATGGGCAATGTTCTCTCTGGCCTGCGATGCACTCACCGATCGAATGCTGTTCTCAGGCACCATCTCATCGTCCACCAGTTCATATCTGAGATCCGGCTCCATCTCCTCTTTCCTTAGCTCGCAGATGTTGTGCAACACACAGCAAGCACCAATAACCACTGGCAAATCCTGCAGCTTCACTTCAGTTCGCTTCTGCAAGCATGTCCACCGTCCCTTCAACCTCGCAAAGGCTTCTCGAGCAATACGCTGCACCTCCCCAATCTTCTCGTTGAAGGCGTGCTGTGTCCAAGTGAGGTTTTGGTGGGTGTATGGCACCAGGACCCAATCCGTCAGAGGATAACCTGAGCTCCCCACAATCCATGTGCTCTTGAGCATCCCTGCGGCAGCCCTCTGGTGCAGAGCCGATTTCTCGAGTACTTGGTCATCGGGCATCGAACCTGGCCAGCCGATGCAGACGTCCGTGAAGACCCCGTCTGGATTTACGACCCCTTGGACTGTGATCGAGTAGGAGGTCTTTTGATTTCGCTCCGTGTGCCGGCGATTGAAGTAGGCAGCCACGCTAATTTTGGGTGCGATGATCGGGATGTGGGTGGTATACATGGATCCAATCACATTGGGGATGCCGGAGATGCTCTCGAAGCGGGATTTGACATCAGGGGCAGCAGCCTCGTCGGGCCACTGGAGGAAGCGCGGCATGAGAAGGGTCTTGATTGCGGTGCACACCTCGAGAACGAGCTTGTGGCAGGTGGAGATGCCAAGCCCAAACCGTTTCGAGACTAGGCGAAGCGGTTCGCCGGTGGCCAACCGCCAGATGCAAACCGCCACCCGCTGCCGGACTGGGATCGCGGCTCGGAGCATCGTGTCCTCCTTCGCCACCGCAGAGCCAAGCTCGTCGCAGATCATGTCGAACGTGGCACGCCCCATCCGAAAAGCCTTCCGGAAATCGGTCTCGGGGAAGCTAGGGTGATTGCACTGATCCCACCATGCTCGCGACCGATCCTTCACCCAAAGACGCCTCTGATGGTGACCGCCCGCCCCTCCAGCAGCGGGAGCGCTGGAGCCAGCGTCTCCTTCCGCTGAAGCAGTAGCCGCAGCAGCAACGGCCACGGCGGACGAAACCAGGCGGGCGTGCTTCGATCGAAGGGTATCCGCTTCGTCGTCGATAGCGGAGAAATTGTCCTGGATGCGGGAGTAGGAATCGAGCATCGCCTCGCTCTTCCGCTGGTGATTCTCCTCGAGGAGGGATAATTCGCGGCCGGAGGCCACATCCGATTCGCGCCGCTCGGACTCCTCCTGCGCGTCCATAGCGGCGATGGAGGTCAGCAGAGTGGCGATTGACTTCCGCTTCTTCCTCCGCCTCTCGTCGGAGGCGTCACTACCGCCCGCATCCCGCTTCCGCCCGCCCTTGGGCATATCGGAACACGGCTTGGCCGGAGCAGCGGAGCCGGAGGTCGAATCCTGAAAGAAGGAGATGTAGAAGGAGAAGTCGTCTTCGACGGCGGCGGCGGCGGCGGCCGGTTGGCTATTCATACAATGGAAAGCAGACCAAAGTCCCAATTCGACGGACCGATCGACGGAGGCTCCGGTGAAGACCGGAAAAAGAGGGGAAGGATTAAACGGCCGGACGGATGATGGTGGTAAAGATGAAGAAGAGGAATTCAGACGGAGAAGTCAATACCATCCTCCTCACAACCACCCCACCCCACCCAATGTGAACCTGATGGTATATATGTCTGCGATGGAAGCCGTGTGGACGCGGTTTCTTTCGGGAGGCGTTTCAAGGAAGGCTACCTCGTGCCTCGTCGAGAAGACCCTTCTAGCATGGCTGGCTGGCTGGCTGGCAGGCAGGCAGCCAGCCACACGGAGAGAGAGACCGACGCGGATGCCCGAGCACGATAGTGGGCGCAACGCGACAAGGTGGTTGTGCCAAAGGATGACTCATGCATGACGACACACGGCGTGGCATAGATTAGTCAAATGGAGCGCGCGGAGCAAGAGAGTTGCGTGTTGGTGCGCTGCGCCTCCTCCTCAATCTCCTCCTCCTCGTTCCTCTACGCGGAGAAGGTGACGCGGCGTGGGCTGGCGCTGGCATTTCGACGACCAGAGCACATGGAATGGCGGTCGCCGGTCGGTCGTCGCGCAGGGTATGAAGATGGGAAGAAACACGTGGTGCGGTGGGCGCAGGGATTGCTGACCGGGGGGTTGCGGCGCATTTGTTTTAATTCGATTTGATTTTACAGCCGAACGGAATGAAATAGACGCGACGCGATCGGTTTGACCAGCAACCTTTCGGCATGTGTGAAACAGTATTAATTAGGGTAACAATGTCTCAATTTGTCCAAATCATTAAGATATGATGCTATTTTAATTTTTTTTTTTTTATTAAAATCCCACCTCATCTGTAATTCATACGTAATTTACTCAAATTTAACAATTATCATTTCATAATTATTACAATTTAAATGGTAGATAAATAAAATTAAATTTGCGATATAACAATTAAGAAATTATAACGTTATCATGTGTTACAATATATTGTACAATATATTGTAAGACAATACTGATGCGTGAGAATCTTTTTAATAAAAAAATATTTAAAAAACTCCCTTCAATAATTAAAAAAATAAACAAGTTTTTTTGACTTTTGCCCTAGTAATTATAAGGCCGGTGAGCTGTAGTTGAAGTTGTTTTCCTTTTTTTCCCTCATTTGTTTCCCTAATTATGTAACCGCAATCAAATCATCACCTATAAAATAAAAAAAAAAGTCCACGGCGGTTTTCTATTTTTTTTATTAATTTACCTATCGACTAAATCAAAAAAAAATTAATTTTTAAAATATTATCTTATTTAAAATTTAAAGTTTTTATTATTCTTTAAATATTTTATTATTTTACTATACCCATCCTAGCATCAGTCTCTACATAAGGTTATAACTGTGCGAGATAAAATATCCACTAAGAAATTGAGCAAAAAAAAAAAAGACTAATATTCGTCTGTAATTTTTCAGTAAAAGATGAAATTTATCATCCCAACATTTCATACAGTCGACTTTATGACCATCTATGATAAGATAAATCAAAAAGCTATAGTTGACTACGATAGGAGAGCATTATATTGACTTCATCGAGATTCATCTACAAACATGAGTAAAAGACAACTTGACCAATCAAATCATACGTGACTATATTTATGTACTAGGTCTCATAAACTTTTTTTATTGATTATCAAAGTAAATCTAAAAATGCATGTGATTTCATGTTCAACCGTCAACGTCTTAAATTTTTCCTAGTTCCATTAGAGAAATCATGTGTAAGACTCATTTAATTTACCAAATATCTCCGTTGGATTTGTGTTGCTAAGCGTAGGCAATAATAAATATACCAGTCGAGAACCATCAATTTTACGAGTCTAATCAAAACCTTCCGCTGACCTGAACACGTTGAGTTTGAGGTTTAAATAAGAGTAAGCTAATCATCGCTACAAATGAATACCAAATTTAATATTCAAATATACATAAGATTAATTGAATAAATAAATTTAAATAATTTATTAAACTAAATTAATAAATGTCAACGCAATTTAACTTGTTAATATTTGTGAATATTCATTGTCAATTCATGAATAATATTTATGAATAAAAAATTTAAATAAAAATATAAAAATTTCAAATTAAGAATTGAATAGCATTTAAACCAATTAAATTTAAACAAACTCAAATCAAATTCAAGTTTAAAAAAATGAAACCAAGCTAAACTTAAAGAACAATTGCAACAACATGACTTTATTACCTTATTAAATAAACTTAAATAACAAAATACTTGACTCAATTTGACTCATTTACAACCTCGATTGTCTAGGTCTCTAGATCCAACAACTTAGTTTACTTAGTCATGTTAAAATTGTCTTCTTATCCTGCATCCGTTAGGCCCATGGACATTGCTACAACATGGAATAATAAATTGATATAAATTAAATGTGAATAATTTTTTATCTTATTTTATATTTTATAAGTTATAATCGTATAACTATTATAACAATATTGAATAAGGATATATTTTTTTTAAAAAAATAAAGTTTTAAAAATGAAACATCTTGATCATAATAAAAAAGTAACGACATTCTAATTTTTACATAATTCTAAAAACTTAAATGTTACGCGAAAGATTAAATATTAAAAAGTTTTAACTTTAATAGTAAAAATAAAATATATAAAATTTAAATTTAATAATAGATGGAATTAGATAATGGGCCTGAGTTATGCCGGCCCAATGTTCTTTTAAGAAACAAGAAATATGAGAGTGCAGGGGCGACAGTTGTAAATATCTCCAAATAATAAAACGCTCACCTGTCTCTTCTTCCTCCCTTCCTCGTCGCTTATCCACACGCTGTTCCAAGTCTCCGACGGTCCGACCACTCCGATCCGGATACCCAAGTGGCAACTATGTCACTCTCCTCGATCTCCAAGATGACCGGCGCCGGCTGCGTGTTCGCTGCCCCTGCTCCTCAGTACCATTCCCTCCCCGTTTGTTACCTCTCTCTTCCGCTTCGCGCCTCACGCTCTGCCACGCACGTCGCACGTGCGAGGAAGGGCTTGTCGCGTTCTCGCCGTCTCGACAACCGGAACAAGAGGGAAGACGGCGGAGGTGTCGCCACGGAGAACGAGGATAGCGTTGGTGGAGATGGGGCTTCTTATCTGGAGAGTCCTGGCGCCGGTACGGAAGGGATCGAGGGATTCGAGCTTTCGACCACGCCGATGCCGGTGCTTCCGGGGGAGGAGAAGGACTTCTGGGAGGGGCCGCAGTGGAACGCCTTTGGATTTTTCGTCCAATACCTATGGGCCTTCGGCGTCGGCTTTGCTGTAATATTCCCTTAACCCTGCTGTCTTCGTTGCCTAAGTATTGCTTGTCTATCACATTTAATATGCTTATGCCTTTGCTTTGAAGCTTCAGCTGGTTTTTTCCCTTTTTTTTTTTCTTTTCTTCTTCATCCAAAAGCCTTTTCTTTTTGTCTTTGGTTAATAGCGATCAGTTTTCTGCTGTTGAATTCAGTTTATAGAAAGTGCATGCAGTTGTTTACTCCCTAGGTCCCTCTAGGAATCATATCAAGAAGATAGAGATACAAGAAGTGTGTCTGACGTTGTCCAGGAAATATTGGTTGAACCTTTATCAAGCCACCATTCATGTAAAGAAAATTAAGGCCATGTTCAAATTGTGAAAAATAACCACAAAATCAAGTCACACCACAAAGCACTAGATTCACGTTGTTCGACACAATATGTGTGGCTACGTTAGTGTGAGAAGAATAATCCATGATTCACGTTGTTCGACACAATATAGGTAGCTAAATTATCATGCCTCTCGTCAGTTATATATAAATTCTGAATCCTTCAAAGCTGTTTAGCCATATATTTCTCATCTACTTTACTATCCAACAAATTATTCTCTTACGTTCCAAAAATGCATCTTGGAATTGTACCTGTTGTCCTAACAGGGTTAAAATACTTGCACAGCTGATTGCTTGTGGTATTGCTGTTGCCACATACAATGAAGGCGCAACTGATTTTAGGCAAACAACTGTCTACAAGGAGTCAGTTCAGACTAAGGAGCTATTAGAAGAATCGGAGGCATCAGATACTGATGTATTCGAGGCTAATCCAACTGAGGTAGCACCAAGCCTGGAGTAGCCTAGTGGTGAAATATACTAGCGCTTGAATGCGATCGAATGCAAGTTACAGATGCTTTTAGGAATTGCAAGGAACTATTAAGTGTTTTGCTGCAATTAAGAGACTTTTTATCACTTGTATCTTGCACTTTCACATCTGTTCTTGCAAATGTATGTATTAATGCCATCTACAAAACACCGAATGGTAACAAATGTAAGCTACAATTTTTCTTTACCAGTTTTTAGATAACTTGGCATTGAACTAGTTGAGTCAGACAATTAAAATTCGTCTGTTGCTTAATATTATCAAAGAAAAGAGTAGTCTACTAGGATATAAGAAACAACAGTGACATACATCAGGAATGATCAAACCAGGAGCAAGAGACACATAGCAGCAACCCCTTCAAGTCATTGGCGCTGTAGGATATAGCTGAACCCAGACGAATTCTTCTTTATATCTTACACTTGCTTCACAGGAGGCTAGACATGTATATATAACAATGGTTCCCCAATCAAGCGAGTCGGAATCATTTTTCACACCAAGGTAATAAAGTAACTGAGGCATGATCTGAACATATAAACAAAAATTATGTAAGAGTTACCATTATAAATAGGCATCATGCCAGAAAGATTAATCTCTAATGTTTGCTATAAAAAGGGAAAAGAACTCAGTCATGCTAATAGATGTCCTCTTACATCTCAATTCTCACGGTGATGAGTATTTGATATTGGAGCAGTATCTAATAAAGACAATTCGCTTGTGATAGGAAAATTTAGATTAGCATGAAACCTGGAATTCATAGCATACGGAGCCATTGCAGTACTTGCACTTGGGTAGATTTGTCATGGAGGGGCGGCCAATTGACAAAGGCCACAGTGGATTTGCCATCAAATCTCGAGAATATCTATCGAAAATTACATCATCCACAATCAATATGGACTCTTTACTAACAAAAAAAATGCGCCAACAAAATTACATTTGAAAATTTGCACCAAAAAAATCAACAATTTTAACCCTCACCTCAAAACTTGGCTAGGACATTTCGAAATTCTTTCTTGAAATGATGCCCAGCTCCTTTTGTTGTCGTCAGCCTTATTACATGAAGGCCAAACAAATCATCCAAATAGAGATGGCAATAGCAAAACAGAAGTTAGATCATACCTCAAATTTGTCCGACAAGAACTGATATGTGTCATCTGTTACATGTTGAGTCACCAATGATGATGTTTCATAACTAGCACCTTCAGAAGCTTCCACATCATAAGCACATTCATCCTCTATGAGAATCTCATATTCAGGCCATAATGAACTACATGCAACTAAATCACCAAAATATGGCACGGTTAAAATAGGCGCCTGATTGCATGTTAATGTAAAATATGCATCCCACCTTTATCACGACTTAGTTTTTCTCTTGGGAGACCGGAACTAATAGATTCCAAGTTATGATGACACTGATTTTTATGCCCCGATTTCCAATGCATAGCCTTATAATCAAGAACAAAATAAGTTATCATTGAGAAAGTCACGATCAGCATATCTTTTTGAAGCTACCTGATGTTTCTCGCAGCAGTAACGTGCTTGCTTACAACTACTACAAACTTTCTCCCCTTTCCATGTGCCACACCAAGAGCAAAGTGCAACTACAAGATCCACCATAAAAGCAAAAGTAAAAAACTTTTCAACATAAACCCATCGAGAATATTTAATCATAAATGATTAACTAAACTTCTTCTCGAAGCAATAAAATTACTCCAGACCAAATAAAGCAAAGTCCAAAAATAATAAGATCATCATTGTGATAGAGTTCTAGGCTCATATACCTCGTTTTGAACATGAAACCGTTGTATCAAACAATCAACAGAACAATTCAATCAACTAAAGGGATATCCAAGACAAACTAAAAATAAGGGGAACAAAGTTAATTACCTCCTACACTCAATGGTTTGTCATTGCCATCCTTCCTTGGTGGCTCACTTGAGTAGAAAGCATTCGACCGTGGTAATTGGCACCGGAAGACTTTTATACTTCAAATCATTTCAAAAACAAATAATCTCAAAACAAAGAGAACATGAATGCCGGAAGCAAGACAACAAAAGTTGAATAATGTTAATATATAGGCAATTTCTTTACAAATAACACTGTTCACACCTCCGTCTAGGAGCTTCTTCTCTGCGCTTCCATTGTTCATGCTGGTCCTGAAGAAGACATGACATGGATGGGCAAATGAACACATATAACATCCTATGGAAAGTAGATTCCTTCTCAGGAATTGGAGCATAAATCTGCAAAAATAATAATAATAATAAATAGAGCCTTAAATAATATAGCATCACCATAACTAAGTAGGATATACACTAACAGAAACAGAAATATATTTGCCTGAAGAAGAAACTGAAGAGGCTCTTCACAAAAATCACATCGGGAAAACTTCCCCGTGGGAAACTCTACTGGGTCCAACCACGCCTATAATGATGCAGCTAGATGAGTAACTGAAATTACTTAAGAAAGGTAAAAATATCAGAGAATAACACGTACAGGAGTGCCTCCAGTTTTACTTGGGAATAGATGGCGAAGGAGGAACTTAGGGTGCTTGGGCTTCTCAATAGTACCCAGTGTTACATATTCCTCTAACTCATCCTCTTCATCTTCCTCATATGATTCCTCCAACTCTACTTCTTTAGTTGCTTCATCAAGAGACAGTTCTTGGAGTGGTAACATGTCATTCATGTAGGAATCCATCCAATCTCAACAATCTAATGAAGCCAAAAAATAAAAGTCTTCAAATTGGCCTGTATTAGGATATTCTGAGGTTCACATGCTATGAGGAATTTTCTATTTGTTTGTTTCTCCATAGTGTAAATGTCTAAGCAATTGATTTGGGACTTGAATAGTAATATCATGAAAAAAACTTGTAGTCACCACATAACTAGCAGCATCACTGAACCAGTGAGCTTTGGGCATAACAAGCTAACTAATCCTAATTTTTTTATCAGGCCATATTTAAAACAAAGCAAACAAGGTATCCCTCATCTCACAAACACTATTAACATCTCTACTCTCATCATCCTTTTTCTCATTTCCTCATCTTGACTCAACAAACACTACTAGTACACAACCTCAATTGTTTCTCATCCATCACATGTAATTCACTTTGTTCGTACACTCCATACTTACTTTTTTCATCCGTCACCACGGAGCATCAAAATCATATAAATACAGAAAAATATAATGTTCCACAAAAAGAAAACACTGCAAAGTCAAATTTGTGTAAAGCAGTGGCAATACAAAGTACAAATGCCTTTGAATTTTTGCATCCACAACAGTAGCATGCAAGCTCTTACTGACAATAATCTCATGATAATTATGGTGAAATTTTGTCCCTAAAATAAGTTAATGGGCTCTTACTGACAATTGGCAAGAGTCATCAACGCTGATAGAATCAAGATTTACTCTTGGGCAAGACACCAACATACATAATAAAAATAATTTTAACAAGGCAACCATGTCCACTATAAAACACTTTTTACAAAGAATTAGTGAATGTGTAAGTTTTTTCCCCAATTTGGAAATTTCCTCAAACATGGATCTTTACCTATTTACCTATTTGGACGTATCTCAGTACCATGACATTTACATGAATGCAATAGGAGGGAGTCAAAATAACCATGAATATCTTCATTTCAAATATGCAATTTGACTTCAGAATAGGCTCTCTAAACAAGCAATATACAAGACATAGTTAGCATATAGTTTATTAGCTAATGTTGTGAATTTTGTAATATTCCAAATCTCCGACACACTAATCTAACTCAATTGGATATATGAAGGCCATCGCCATCGAATCCATAATTTTCTTAGAAGTTAATACAGCGTGTTAACATCTCGAATAAGCCGAGCTACTTTCCTTGTTTCCAAATTTCCATATTCCAAATATTTCAGTAGTCAAAAGAAAGTTATAACATTTGCATTCAGATAAACCCTTGATCCCAAAAGATAGATCATCAACTTGCAGTAATGGAGCTAATTTTGGCTTGAAAAAAAAACACTTTGATAAATACAGGGATTAACCATGAATGACCAAAGGTAGTAAATAGAATAAAGAATACGAGACAGTGCGCACAGACTGGGCGGAGGTCACGCTGCAGATGGGAGAAAGATGTTAACTGTGGCTGACGAGCTCACGAGTGGGTGGGAAAAGGATGCGGGCTGCGGCAGCCGACTGAGAAAAAGTCGAGAGGCGGGAGAGGATTGAGAGGGCGTGGCTAGCTGCAGCTTCCGATAGCAAAAAAAAGTCGCCAGGAGGTAGAGGACGATTGGGAGAGGGCGTGAGCGTGGCGGCCGCGTCTCAGGCATAACCCTATTTAATCCAGTCAATTCGATTATTTTGAAATTTTAATTTATTTTAAAAAATAATTATTCCAATTATTCCAATAAATCGAATTAATTAAAATAAAAAATAATTAATAAATTCTTTAAAAATGAATTTATAAATTTTGAATAATATTTAAAAATTATTATTTTAATTAATTAATTTTTTATCAAATTAATTGATATTTTATCAATTCAATTTATTTAATTTTTATTTAAATATAATTTTTATTGATTAATTAATTGATATTTGATATTAATTAATTATAATTTTATTTTCCAATATCATATCAATTCAAGTCATAGAGTTATGTAAATTTAAAACATTTCGATTCCTTTCTCCTTTGCTTGTCCCATAAATCTAAATTGATTTAAATTTAAAATTATCAAAATAATTTAAAAGTTTTATTTATGCACAAATTATTATAATTTAGATTCTGGTCCAAATTTCTACTTAGCCTTTGGGATTTAAACAAGGAAATATATATAGATAGTTGTTGATCAGAACTGCATAGACTACTGAGCCCTGTTAACTGCGTTTTTTTGTGAGAGATCACGAAAATCTTTAATTTCCTACGGCAAATGACAGACTCAAACAGTCAGCTTCAGAATCTACTCTGTTCTTTCGACAGCTGCAACTAAATCTACCATCTGTCGTATCATTTCCTTCTTAAGTATTTATGAGTACAGACTGACGGACAAGGCGTCGGCGAAGCTGGCAACGAGTTCCTCGTTGTAGCAGCTGTCGGCTTCGTCCTCTGTCGCCAGCGCCGCCTGCAACTGGCTCCTCCAGTCGCCCTCCACGTTGCGACGACTATTCCTATGTTTCTTCTCGCCGGTATCATGGCTGTATAAGTTCACGATGTTTGCCGTCGCCGTCTCCGCCTTCTCCGTCTCTATCTCAATCCCCATCTCTTCCTTCCTCGTGAACCAACCCTTCACTCGCGGCCGGCTGTCTGCCAATGTTTTCCTGCATGAATACTTCAAGGACAAAGATTTGATCGAGTTACGATACTTCCAGATTGAAAGGGAAGATAGAATCGATGCGCGTACAGTGATCTTCTTGTGGAAATTCCTCTGGCTGCGTTTGCTCCGATACCTCTCGATCCTTTCCTTCCTCTCCTCGGCGCTGTATCGCGCCATTCGATGGCTCGCGTTCGGACAATTCATTCCCTGCTACACAAACCCAACAAAGATTCGATTTTGAACGTGAAAAACGATTCAGTATGGAATTTTAGGAAATATGGGAGGGCAAGTTCGCGACTTGGTCGATCTGGAGGTCTCCGGTGCTTAGGACGCGCCTCACTGGTTCGGCGTTGAAGTCGAGATAGTCGCAGGAGGAGGAGGACGGCGACGACGAGTAGGTTGGGTAGATGAGCTCGGCGACGTGGTGGTGGAGGGGGCGCGAGTGGGCGCTGATGTTCCCGTCGAAATAAGACTGAGGGAGCTTGAAAGAGGAGCCAGTGCCGTCGGAGAAAAGGCCGTGACGAGAATCCCCCGCCTCCGCCGCCTCATGAAAGAAGTCCGAGTAGGAAGGGGAGAAACTGAACATGGCGAGCTTCGGCCTTCGCTTGTTCGGGTTAAAGGAGCAGAGTAAACCCTTGGGGACGTTGGCGTCGCTCGCCTTCTTCTTAATGGAGGCGCGAGGCGCGATTGCGTTGACCATGGCGGATCCGGGACAAGGTTAGATTCGGTCCGTGTCGGAATACAAATGTGCTTTTTAAAAAAATAATAATAAAAACTGTCAAGTCGACTGTTATTTGTTGGTAGAAGCATTTTCCTTTAGATCTTTTCTATTTTTGATTTGTTATTTACAATTTTAAAACACTAATATAATATTTTATTTTATAAATATCACAAAATTATATTATTCAATATATATATTTATATATATATATGTAATTATATCATAAAAAGCTCTGCAAAAGGCTCCAAACGGCCTTGAGAAAATACTATCACTTCAGTAACTATAAAACAACATAGTACTATAGTAGCAAACGCTCAAACAAGTGGATCACTCACTGTCAAGCAGTGCAATACTCTGTGCCACATTGCTCGTATTGCTTCCTGACAGAGTGGCAGTTGGAAAGGAATTCAACTTGCACTTGTTTTTTGTTTGGAGCTGAAGTGTTCAACTCGCACTTGACTAGAGGAATGTGGTGCTACCACTTTTGCCATGAAGAAAGAGATTTCCACATGAAGTCCTCGGTAGCAGCTTTGGCTGGCTTCCCCATTACTGAGTCTGATTGATGCTCTCCACCAACCACTCACCGCAATCTAGGAAGTGAAACTGATTTGACTAGTGAGTGACCACTACCAACTTGTAAACAACTTTACAAGTCACCCTCTTAAGCCTTACAGGTCGAGCAACGTGATGGTGTTACTGTCCTTCCTGATTGAACTAAAGATAAACTTCAGTAAGCAACATGCAGAAGAGGAAGTTGTTTCTCAGTAACTGATGTTGGGCTTCGATCGATTTGTGCTGATATCGATGCTTTCAATGAATCTCAACCTTGTCCCTTAATTGCGAGAAGAGAGGAGGAGCTATAGCGATTTAAAGATCCATGGGCTAAAGAAACAAGGCCCGAATTCTTGTCAGATCTTCTGAATAGTATATTTAGAGGATCTATTTTCAAGATTCATGACAAAAGTTGGCATCTTTAGTTGGAAAATGGTGTCCTGTTCGCTCAAAATTTCTTATCTCTGAAAAAAACAAACAAAAAGAAAATCGTTGATCGTTGAGCACGCTGTTAAACCCTCCCTAATTAGAAACTCTCTTTTGGTTATTATGAGAGAGTGCGTTACACCCGAATTATCGGGTACTGAACGCCATGCGGTTACTCCTCCAATGGCGACGGTGCAAATATCTATTTACATCTCTTCCTCTGCCATGTAAACTACTCTTATTGCCAGACCTTCTTCCTTCCAATTCATCTACGCCATGGACGTCCTGAGCTGCGAGCCATGCATCGCTCAGGAAACAACAACCCTGCCGTACGCCGAGGCTGATGACAGCCTCCGCGCCCTTGCCGGTCGAGCAGAGGGCTTTGGTCGGTATGCTATAGGAGGACTAAATGGAGACCTTTATCGTGTCACCAACTTAGAAGGTATGCCTTGCACATCCTACACTCCTTTTGGTTTTCTACTCTTTTATGATCAGTTTTCTTAGTACTGGTAGTAAATGAATTTGAGTTATTTTCTTTGGCCGGCCGGCCAATTCTATATATGCAGATGATGGTTGTGGTACACTTCGAGAAGGATGCCGTTCCAATGAGCCTCTGTGGATCGTTTTTGATGTTTCGGGAACTATTCACCTGTCTTCCTTCTTGAGAGTATCATCCTACAAAACAATTGACGGAAGGGGTCAGAAGGTGAAGGTGACAGGGAAGGGGCTGCAGTTGAAAGCTTGTGAGCATGTCATCGTTTGCAATTTGGAATTTGAAGGTGGAAGGGGGCATGATGTCGATGCCATTCAGATAAAGCCCCAGTCAAGGCACATCTGGATAGACCGTTGCAGTTTTCGCGATTACGCTGATGGACTTATCGACATTACTTGCGAAAGCACAGACATAACCATTTCGAGGTAATACGTATATTTATTGGCACCTCAAAGTGCAAGAAATTAAAGAACTAATCCACCTTGATGGTTCTTACTTCTCAATGGCAGATGCCACTTCTCAGAGCACAACAAAACAATTCTGATTGGGGGAAACAGCTGCAATATCGCCGACAGGTGCATCCACGTGACGATCCATCACTGCTTTTTTGATGGAACGCGACAGCGGCATCCTCGTGTTCGATTCGGCAAGGTTCACCTATACAACAATTACACAAGAAATTGGGGCATATACGCTGTCTGTGCTAGTGTAGAGTCACAGGTCTGAATCAATCCTACTTCTGAATCGAATCCGGCATGCTGAAAAATCTTGCAAAGCAAATGTGTGTCCTTTGTTGAACTTGATGGACCTCTTGTTGTTCTCTTCGCTTCAGATTCTATCTCAGTGCAATATATATGAAGCAGGTGAAAAGAAGACGGTCTTCAAATATCTGGTAGAGAAGGTATCAGTGATCCAAACACATTTGATATTACTGTCAAAAAATTACAACTAAACAGGCTAGCTAGCTCCACATTGAATTAAATTTGGTGGTGTTTGAGCAGGCAGGAGATAAGGAAGAAGGAGCTAGTGGGCGTGTAAGGTCTGTGGACGACCTGTTTCTTAATGGCGCAAAGCCCTGTTTGATAGTAGTAGATGACAGTGCTGATAACGTGTTCGAGGCACATGAATGCTATGAAGCATGGACAATGGAAGCTGCATCAGATTGCCTCAAAGAAGTTGTCCAGCTTTGTGCAGGTTGGCAACCCATACCGAGGCCAGAAGATAGCTTAATCAGTGCAGAAACTTCTGTTCCTTCTGCTGTTTGAAGCTGGATGCCATGAATACACATGTACCAAGGATGTAACTCATGCATGAAGACTATTTTTTTTTTTAAGTTTGGATTCAAACACGTTTATTTCTCAATAGAAAAGTAGTTAATGCAGGTGATCTCAAAGAGAAACTCCTTAAAGGGAATACTTGCTTTTCGTCCATGATCAACTCTTTGGTAGATGATGAGATTTCGTCGTATAAGTAAAGGTGAACGATTTGCATTCCACATAATATGAACACATTATGTATAAATGAAAATCTCAATATGAGCGGCCTACAATCTATCCGAGAATGATGCATCGTATATGAAAGTAAATGACTTACAATTCACTCGTAATGAAATGCATCGTATGTATGCACATATACATACATAGATCAGATGAACAATCTACAATCCACTCGAAAGAGATGTATCATATATATATCTACGAGGTGAACAACCTACAATCCTCCCAATACGAAATACATTATATGAATACATATATACAAACACACATATATAGGGTGAATGATCCACAATCCACCCAAAAAGTACCTCACATAAAAATAAGATCAACGACCTCCAATCCATCCCGTGAGGTGTTTCATATAAAAATAAGGTGAATGATTTGCAATTCATTATATGAGGAAAAATCATCTCAATTTAGCCAAAGCCCATGAACACGTAAAAAAAAATCAAAAGTCCTCTTTGTACACGGAGTCAACCGTTCTATATTACTAGTCGCAAACTCTTAAAAAGTAAAACTCGAAGCTCAAGACTATAAGTAATCATAATTCGAAATTGAAACTGTATAATAAATACTACATTTATTATCTTGATAATTTAATGTCAATGATAATGCGTCTCATTTAAAATATAGAATTCAAAACTCTAAATATAATAATTACATCTATTATTTTGTTAATTAATAACAGTGCTAACTCCTAAAGTGCGAAGTGAAATTATTGATATAATTAGATAATCTAATTTGTTATAAATCTCAAATAAGAAACAAACAAGATAGATAGATATCAACTAGGAATAAAAGGGCAACCAATATGATAAGTAATAATCATGCAGTAAAAATAGAGATAAGATTAAAATTAACTCTATTTTTTATAATATTTATTTTTATAAATTTTAAAACATGCACAAGATAGGTGTAGTGAAATAAGTAAGAAAACTTTACCTCGAATGCGAGATTTTAGACGAATGCTTATTTAATTCTATATGCACCTTTAAACTTAACCATAACTCATCCTACAATATATGAAACCAAAGAAAATTCCTTAAACATGCAATACAAAAATGAGAGGAAAAAATTCAATACCATCAAGTGATAAGATATATATAGTAAGAGTATCCAAGATTCGAAAATAAAATAAAATTTTCTCTAAGCCTTATCAATTCCATCCCTCCTACTTTGCCCCTCAAGAACTAACATAGCACACTAAATATGAGGGAAAAAAATTGAATTTGATTTGTCGGAAAGATTAAGAGAAGATTATCCTTTTTGTTTTATACGCTTGTAGCAATCACAAGTACAATCACATTGTCATTAAGCGATGACAACGACCAAGGGCGGAGCCAAGCTTTTTCCTACCTGGGCTTTAGCCCGGGCGCCCGACAGACTTAAAAAAGAACTATCATTTAAATTTACTATAGAAAAAAATAAAAATAGATGTAAAAAAGGATGATAGCCCGGAGACTTTCGATCAGATCAAAATTAGCCCGGAGGCTATAAATTTTCTGGCTTCGCCATTGACAACGACGACAATCGACGACGATCATGAAGAATAACAATTGAGGGCAGCAAGTCAACGATCAAATAGCTATGACAAAGATTAAGATCACGCATAAGAGAGATATCATATGTGTGAATCGGAAGTAATAAGATGAAATTTAGATTTTGTAATAATAATAAGAATGAGACAACATCTTTAACTAGCCATGCAATGATGATGTAATGATGATGACAATGATGATGATAGCGAGAGAAGAGAGATTTTACAAAAAAATCCTTATCTTTATAAAAAATTATAAATGAGTATTTTGAAAATTTTAATAATGTAATAATAATTATAAATATTTGTAGAAATATTTTAAAACTTGACCTGAATAGAGGCATTTTTCTCACTTGAATTATGTGTAGCTAGATAAAAAGTTTACATACATAAGCCACCTTTTCAGTCACTAGTTGTCATCTTCTTCCATGTTGTGACGAACCCCGCAGCTTGCTCTAGGCAAAAGGACACGGCCAGCTCGCTGAGTTGATGACTTATCTCCCTCGTAAGCTCCCATTTCGAGATTAAGGTCACATGGTGGACACCTCAGCACAAATTTGTCTGTTCCCTGGAGACAGTTCAAGTGCTGGCTCTCTCCCCACGTCATGGATGAGATATTGATGATACAACCACAGAAACGACCTAACTAGGACCTTAAATTATATTTTCGACTTTGTTATTTTGCAATGATTGTGCATGATCTATTGGTGACAAGTCACGTTACATGATTCTCTTGCTCCACTTTTTCCCGCTGGAATTCGAATGCTCTAATACATTTTAAAATAGAATTGGCACAGGATGCAGTCGCCTCTTATCTTTCAAATTGTTTTTGTTTGTCTTTGTTGTCAGAGCAGTAAGATTCTTGCACCTCTTTTTTGGAGTTAGTGCAGTAGCAGATTTATAATTGGCATAAAGGTTGTATTTTTGTATCAAAAAGAAACAACATTTAACAGCACTAAAGTTATTTGGGTTTAGAAAAGGGTTGAGCTTAAGGCTGGCTGTAAACGACTGTCAAATGCCTTTTCAGTCTTTCGAGAATTTTTTCAAAGTTTAGATGAGTTCTCATAAATTTGCCTTTTCACTCTTTCCAGAGTTCAAACTTGATGAACTTTTTGGAAGGCAAAACTCTGAAACAAAGTTGGACACAAAGTTCGATTTGCCTTTCTCCCTGCTTTCCTTTCCAGTTTAAGAATTTAAAATCGAACAAAAATTACATAAAAATTTAAAATCTCACTTTATTACTGTGCACAACAAACAAGTTCTTACAAGACCAGTGGGACACTCGTGGCGCCATCTTCATTTTGAAATCGCCAGCAGCCTGTGGCGCAGGAATCGCTGCATGGGAGTTGATTCCTCATTGCTGATGGTCGACTTCTTGCTCCTTTTTCTCTCTTCTTGGGGACTTCACACCCTTAATTTATTATTCTGCCTTACACAAATCCATTTTTCTTCAGTTCTTTGTTTGACTTTGATGTTATGGAAAATTTCAGTTTATCCTCAAACTTTTCTGTTTTTTTCATCGGTTATCCTGTAATTTAATCTTAATAATTTGTAAAAAAAGAGAGGAGATATTCTGATAGTAAAAAATATATAAGAGGTAAGTTAAAGCAGGTCTTTTATTATTATGTAAACTATAGAAACAGATAGAGCTGCAACATGAACTACTCTTCGTGTTCAGCAAATGCCAGTTTTCCACTGCTAGCTTTCTTGGTGGACGTGGAACGCTGTTAAACCTTTGGGACGATTGAGCAATGGCAGTTGCTTCCAGAGGGAGAGCTGAGCTTACGACGAAGACGAGCCCAGAGAGGACAAAGGTGTGGACTGAGCCGAAGCTGAGAGCAAAAGCTCAAGTGGTTTACTACCTCTCGAGGAATGGCAACCTCGAACAACCTCATTTCGTGGAGGTTCCTTTCTCCTCTGTAGAAGGGCTCTACCTCAGAGGTAACGCTTTATGTAAACATCAAGCAAAACAAGCCTGACTGGTTCATCTAAATTCCTTACGAGCATTTCATCGAGCGACTTGTTTGCAGACGTCATCAGCCGTCTCCATGTTCTCAGAGGCCGGGCCATGGCGGGCATGCACTCCTGGTCTTGCAAGAGGTAAGAACGCTGAAGGAGTGTAAGTTGATCTCGATGATCTGTATCTTCTCAATCCTTTTCTGTTGCACATCAGGAGCTACAGAAATAGCTATGTGTGGCATGATCTGTTGGAAGATGATTTCATCCACCCTGTTTGTCGGAATGAGTATGTGCTCAAAGGAACACAGATTCTGGACTTCCACTTCTCTTCTACTCCCTCCGCTTCCATGGAAAGCTCCGCCTCTTCCTCCATCAGCTCTGGGAAGTCTGTGGAGACCTCGAAATGCGTGCAAGATGACACCTTTCTCTCTTCCACCGTCAAGTCGAGTGACGCGTCCACCCAGACGGACGAGCACAGGAGGCATCGCCGGCGAGCTACTCCGACCGACGAGAAGTCAAAGACATTGACGATGGTAGAGAACCCCGCCACCGAACTCAGCCAAGACGAGATCTCGCCGCCGCCACCGTCGTCGTCTAGCCCGGAGACTCTGGAAGCGCTTATCAAGGCGGACGGCTACCGGATCGTGGCGGCGGAGCCGGAGGAGAAGGAGAGGGTGGAGGCCGGCTGCTTAAGCGGAAGAGTAAAGGCCACGGAGGTGCTGATGCATCTGATCTCGTGCGGTTCGACCTCGGTGAGGACCAGCGGGCTGTCGTTGATGCCGCAGTACAGCGGACTGCTGGACCGAGCTGAGTCCATGGGACACTTCCCGAGCTTCCGGGCCATGAGAGTGGAGGAGGTGTACTTCAGTGGGAGCTTGGTGGAGACCAACAAGCCGCCAGCGGGCGGGAATGGCGACGAGGTGCCAAGTTTGAGGAGGTCCTCATCTTACAACGCTGACGGGTAAGCTTCTGCTCTGCTCCAATTCTGTCTGTTTCGCCAAACATTCCATTACACTCTTTAATTACCATAACAACATCAAAACAGGGGCTTGGAGAAGGATCTTGCGAAGGAGAATGAACAGGTGCGTGCTCGATGCGTGCCGAGGAAGCTCAAGACGAGAAAAGAAGGACGAACTCACAAGTAGATCAAATCCGTACGTGCTCTAATTGTGAAGTCGATGAGAGCAACGAAGTCCTATCTCGTTTAATTTTCCAGCTTCTAGATATCATTCTCAAGTTTGATTAATCGTTCGTGTTCTTCGACATCAACAAGAACTCCTGTAACTTAAGACAAGAAGCCAAGTTCGTTGCACCAGCATTCTTCCTTCGGACGTTAATGAAATTAAAGATAGAAAAATATTTAAGTGAATTGATGTTTTTTTTTTCAAATAAACAAGAGTCAACAATTTCATTTTTTTTTCCTCTCATGGAAATAAGTACGATATTAATGCGCGTATGTGTTTAGTGAAAGTAGGTGGTTCGTCCAACCGCCGCCTTCAATTTGGATGTCGTTCCTTGTTCATTTCTTGGTCGATGAGGATAAATTTGGTTAGTTCGATCTCCCACTCCCAACCATAAACTCGCCTCCCCATCCATACGGCGACGTGCGGGGCGAGCGATGAACTGGGGAAGCGGAAGGAGATCTCCCATCCAACGGCCCCAGTAGATCTCAGGGCGTGGAAATCGAAGTAGCTGGAAAAAGAGCGTTTTTTTTTCCTTCCCTAATTCGATCAACGCCGTTGGATCCAAATCGAAATAGTTCGGAATAAATGCCACGGATTGGTTGTCATCCCCTGCTTGTGATCTGCACCTGCCTTGCCAACTTCGTTTCTTCCTCGCTTGTGGGCACGCTCGGAGGTAGAGAAGGATGAAGGTCACCCTTGTGTCTCGCAGTGGGAGGGAGGTCATCAAGGGTGGGATTGAACTCGCCGATGAGGTTTTTTTTCTCTCTCTCTCTTGCTTCTCTCTGTCTGATAAGCAAAATTCATTTGTCTTATGATTTGTCGGAGGGGTTTATCATCCTCTGCAACCGGTCAAAGAGTCATTCTTAAGGTCTTTCTTTGTGGTAGTCTCAGTGTTTTGTATTTCTAGTTTGTTGCTCTTTATCTTGTTTAATTGTTCGATGTGCTCACTAGAAGTGTTCAGATCTTGTTTTGTTTGTAGATTTGAGTTTAAAAATTTGTTTCTTGGCGTGCGTTTTCAGGCTACTGTGAACGATCTACAGGAAGCTATACATGCTCGAAGTAAGTTTCTTCATGGCTTAATTTCTTCATTCTTATATTCACGTTCACGTTCCGATCAATCCCGTTGAAATAACAAAAAGAGTAGTGTATAATTAGTATAAATCACCACATAGATTGCTTCTAATCTTAAAACTCATTACAGCCAAAAAGAAAAGAAAAGAAAATAGAAGTATTAGCACCCATTATGTACCAAATGGGTAAAAGTGAGATGGTTATATTTGTACTTGCTAACTATTTTGCAATGATGATGCGTAGAATGGCTGGAAGATAACACCTAAAAATTATGGTTATAAACTTGGTACTTTGACATGCACACCCAACTGTCTCATTCATATATAATTTTTATTTAGGTGATAATTTGACATTGTGCCTATGTAATAAACAACAATAAATGGGCTTGGTTTATCCTCAAGTGTCTCAATCAATTATAAGTATGTGCCTTAAAATTACGTAAATAAGGTAATTCGGAAACCTCAAATCTAATAGTTCTAAGATTGTAACTGTAACTTATATTCCAAATTTTCCTGTTATATATGTAAACATAGGTTTTAATATTTATGCTTTTACTATTTAAGTGGTCACATTTTGAATTTTGCTCTAGTTTCCTTCTCTTTATTCGTTTGATTTATTAAATGAGTGAATTGTTATTTATGTATATTCTGAGCACTGCCTGCACTTATATTTTGCTGATTTAGTGAATGTGAAACACCTTTAGGAAATGAAAGATGGATCTAGAAAAACTGTATACATTTGTTTAATGTTTGTATTGAAATTCATTAGTATAGCAACTTTCACTAAGTTCAAAGAGGTGAATCTAATATTTGCTAAATTGTTCAAGTGACAATTTACTGCAAAAGATATTGGGAAATATCCCAACTTATCCTTTTGTATTTTTCATTACCTTACCTCACATGATTGAGCTCCTTTCCTTTAGCATAGTCCCATCACATGGAATTACTTAGTTGGGGCATGTTCTCCTTAGTTATATGTATTGGCAAGATTTGAATGTTATGTACCAAATCGATAAAATGTGAAATTCGATTAAGTGATCACTTATCCCCAAACATGAAGTCATAGGTAAGAATCTAAACTTTATTTTTGTATCCTTCCTCCCCCAAACTCCATGAAAGAAGGTAATATAGATTATAGCTTCAAAAAGAGTGTAAAGAAATTATTGTAAATAATTTTCTTGAAATCATATGTTAACAAAGGAACACACTGTGCAATCTTGTTAAGAACAGCAAGAATCGAGTGCCACAATCAAGGAAAGATAGTGTTAGAAGAGCACACTGATCTTCTTGGAAGAGGGCTAAAGCCAAAGAGGGAATATATAGTAATTTTTATTTGTTATTAAACTCGGTTGATTTTCATTGTTGATGTGAACATTACATATGTTGGGTAATGTTGCTGCCCTGTGACCTGGAGGTCATGGGTTCAAGTTACGAAAATAACCTCTTACAATGTAGGATAAAACTCTGCACAATAGACCTGTCCTGGGACCCGTATTAGCGGGAGCTTCGTGCACCGGGCTGCCCTTTATGTGAACATTACATATATGGCTAATTCCTCTAGAGTTGCATTACAAGACTCTTAGAGCAATGTAATAAGAACCAACCCATTATAAAAGTAAATGGTTTCTAATGCCTTTGTCCATTGTGGATCATTGCATATTAGAACTAAATGCAATTGTTATGAACTACAAATTATAATTAAGATTAAATATAATTGTTTGTCAACGTAGAGCTTGAATTGATCGCTATTGTGGCAGGAGTACAAAACAAAGCTTGTCCTAGCTATCACTTTGCCAAAATGTTACAGGTTTACTTGTTCAGAAAATTTAAGCTATAAGCTTAGCAAGCAGCACATACAAATAATTTATGTAGCAGAAATGAGAATAATGAGAGGGACAAGTGAGATTACTGGGAGGCAGATTCTAAAGTATGTTATTCACTAGTAGTAGGTGTATCTTTGATAGATGAAAAATTGAAAAGAGGAAATAGGTTAATATGGAAAGGTCAGGTTTGATGATTGGTAGATTCTGAATTTGATTAATTATAGTTAAAAAAAAAATGATAATCCCAGTAGCCACATCTCTGGGGATGGTCGGTCCGATTAATTATAGTTAAGGTGCAAGTGATAGATTGATATCAAAAGGAACTCAGCATACTAGAAAATATTAATGTCATTGACATAATAATTTATAACATGACTTTGTATCATGCTTGGTGATCAAAAAATTCAATCTTAAATAGACATGATTCATTTATGTTCTTTATGAAATTATTATTTACTTTATCCTCATGTATATAATAATGCATATTGTCATATTGAAGTTACCTTAAGTCAGCATATGGTAGAAGCACTGCTGTCATTTTTTTCAAAATGCATCTGAGAACTGACTAGAGTTTGAAGATCCTATTTTCTTGCCTCTGTAGGCAGCATAACCAACTTAGCACATTTAAATAACATACTTAGAGACTGAACTTCCTCAATCACTTTTATCATTATTATCAGCGTACATGCATTGTGTGTTACATTAGGTTCTTTTTATTAATATATAATGTTACAAAATATGATCTATTCATTTTCTGGTTCTATTCAATTTCTTACCTTGAGATATGTATGTTTTCTTAAAATTTTGAACTACGTCTTTGACAATAAACATCCATATGATTCCTCTCCATTTGCAGTTAAAAAATACTATCCTTCGAGACAGCGCCTTACCCTTCCATTTCTCGCTGGAAGTAAAGGAAAACCAATTGTGCTTATTCCAAAGAATAAATTGGCAGACTATTGCGATGGGAATGCCAACAGCCTAACTGTTGTTTTCAAGGATTTAGGCGTACAAGTTTCTTACAGCACTCTTTTCTTCTGGGAGTATTTGGGCCCACTAATTATCTACCCCATCTTCTACTACTTTCCAGTTTACAAGTACTTTGGTTATGAGGGTGAGCGAGTTGTTTACCCAGTCCAGACATATGCTTTGTACTATTGGTGCTTCCATTATTTCAAGCGTATCATGGAGACTTTCTTCATTCATAGATTCAGCCATGCAACTTCACCTCTCTCCAATGTATTCAGAAACTGTGCCTATTACTGGACTTTTGGTGCATACATTGCCTACCATGTGAATCATCCACTGTATACACCTGTCGGTGATCTGCAAATGAAGATCGGATTCACATTTGGGTTGATTTGCCAAATTTCAAACTTGTACTGCCATCTCATTTTGAGGAACCTCAGAAGCCCTGGTGGTAATGGTGGTTACCAGATTCCTGGTGGGTTTTTGTTCAACATAGTAACTTGTGCAAACTACACCACAGAGATCTACCAGTGGCTTGGTTTCAATATTGCTACTCAAACAATAGCAGGTTATGTGTTCCTCATTGTGGCTACTCTCATTATGACTAACTGGGCCCTTGCCAAGCACCGGCGACTCAAGAAGGTATCACTATGCTTGATTCAATATGTATATGTATAGTGTATGAGCTTTTGCTTATTTTTCCTATGGTTTCATAGTTTCGCAAATTGTATCCTAGTAAAGCATATTTAACATGCAAGCAAGCCTGTCTATGTCTGATTTACTTTTGTTGCAGTTATTTGATGGAAAAGAGGGGCGGCCTAGGTATCCACGACGTTGGGTAATACTTCCTCCGTTCATCTAAGCTGCAGAAATTTGGGGGGGTTCTTGCTTCTCAAATTTTAATATTTCAAGCATATCATTTCGTGGAAGTATCAAAGTTCTTTTAGAATGTAAGCAGTCGTAGTCAACTGGAATATGTGCTTGCTATGTACACTTGAAATTTCTTCTTTCATCGCACATTCAACTTCAGTTTCTTATCACGAATTTTTCTATTCAGATAGAACTTCTATTTACTCCTTGTAGGTTTTAGGGTCTGCATTGGAAATTCTACATAGCTGGGAACAAATTACATATCGACTGTAAAATTCTATTTTGAAGAATTTGATGACTGTATATGCTGATGCTGTGCAGTTTTACAACCCAAAAATGAGTCACTAAACTATGCTTTTGATGGTGTTATCTCATTTAAGTCGCAAGCTTTGGTATTTAACTTGTTTGCAACTTAAAATAACGTACTGTGGTTAGTGCTATCTCCTTTCTTTAAGTTGGAGAATTGCATCACTAATTATCAAAGCTGCGTAAGTGAGTTGTCTTGTCCTCTATTGATGGAAGTGATGATATTTCTTGCTAAAATGAAAATTTCGGATAAGCCCAGGTGAAAAGAAATTCTCTCGTATTTTGCATCCAAAGACTATTGGAGGACTTCAACGCCCACCTTAACCAGGGTCTCGTATTGATTTATCATGGCATTTATCTTGATTTATTTGAACCCTACCTTAACAATGATCAAAGAAGTTTTACTCAAGTTGCTAGAATTCTTCATGTTAAACTGAAAATGTTGATTAAATCTTAAATCGCATAGATTGACTAAGGTAACAAATACTAGTTAAAATGGATGATTCAATATTTAATCTGGGCTAGTGGACTTAATTGAATATACAATATCATGATCTCCTACTTCAACGATCCTCCTAGAGCCGATCCTCATTCCACAAGAATGGAAGGAGGTAAATTTAGATATATAGACAAGAGATGCATGGTGAGAAGATTCAATTCTCTGACTGTTATATCAGAAATATCATACATTCACTGTCTATCTTACCTCTTGGTGGCAAAAGATAAATATAAAGGAATCTACTTGAAGGGTGCAAGTGGAACAAACTTAAGTGTATATGTTCATGTAGATGCTCAAAACAATAAGTTGGGTGCATTAATCAAATGTATTGAATAACGGTACATCGTTTGGACTATCAATGAAGCTTACAACTTAAAAAAACAAAAAAGATATTGATCAACGTGTTTCTTCTCGTCTAGAAAAGTCTTCCTAACACAAAGACAGCTTATATAGCTTATCTGATTATATAAAACTCTTCTGACACTAACACAGAGCTTAGCGTAACAATCATCCCTCCATGAATATACTGAACAGCAGTGAGAGAATAACTAAGTCCAAGGCTCTAATGCTTCGAGCAAATGTGATCTCGAATGAGCTACTCAGTTAGAAATGACCTTATTTGGCTCAAACACATACTTGATAAGAGATTCTTTAATGGACAGCAACTCCGGGAACTCATTCTTCAACTTTGTAGCATCCAGTTCGTTATTGCTTCGAGGTGCAACTATGACTCTGGCCTGTTCTTCCAATGTGAAATTGACCCACTTGAAGCTGGGGTCAATGTAGCTCTTGTACATCTCTAAGATTTCATTGTGGCTCACCACACCAGGATTTGTAAAGTTCCATATGCCCCTGCAGTTTCTTTTTGCCATCTCAATTGAAATAGGCAAAAGTTCATCTAAGATCGTCATGCTATTGGGAATGTTCACAACCTTGTTATAACGACTGATTTTTGTGATGAAGTTCCGAGGGTTGCTCAGATCAGACGATATGGGCATCCTGACTCGAAGTGTGCATACATTCTCATATTCTTTCAAAAGCTCTTCAACCTTCATTAGACCAAAGAGAATTCCCTTGTTAGCTTAAGGTATATGCAGCATAATTGATGGGACGTAAACAGATTGAATGAGTAATGGAAAATTACCATTGCTTTAGTCTTCGAATAGAAGGAACCAGTAAAATTGGGTTTGTCTTCTTCCTTGAATCCGATGCCCGATCCTTCAGGGTGTTCAGCATCATACTCAAATATACAACCAGTAGCATAATTCATCAATAGCAACTCATGCTCCCTACAGACATCTGCAAGAGTCAAAGTTCCCACAACATTAGTGCGAATTGTTTCCTGCTTATGTGATTCACACCAGTCGACATTAGGCCTGCCAGTCACACCAGCAGCATTGAAAACATGAGTTGGCTTCACATTTTGAATATCCAATATGAGCTGGGAACGGTCTTCCAGCCGCCCCCGTCCATACTCGTATTGTATGCCTTGTTTCTCACATAGCTTCCCCAGAAGGCCCCCAATCCATCCTGTTCTACCATATATCAGGAATTTCAGTTGTGGTTTCTTTGGAGAGGACACACTGCTCCTTGGAGTGGGAACCAACATTTTGTTCTGTGTATTAGTGTTCATGGACTGAGAAACCAAGTACTTTGTTTCTTCAGAACCCTCAAACATACCAGGCATCATTAGCATTCGCGGATGAGGCAATAAAGCTCCTGAAACATCTCCCCACCAATCTGGATTGTTCATGTACCACTCCATAGTCTTCTTGAGTCCCTCCTCCCAGACAGTCCTCTCTGACCATCCTAGGTTCTTCAGCTTCTGGTCATCCAAAAAGTATCTCTGATCATTGAAGGGTCTATTCTCCACAAACTTAATGACCTTATCAGAATCTAAGGAGCACAGTTTGCAAATATCCATTGCCACATCAATCACTCTCCTTTCTTTCTTTGTTCCAATGTTATAGACATGGCCTACCTCACCTTTGTGAAGAACAACCTCGAAGGCCTCAGCAACATCCTCACAGTATAGATAGCTTCTGACATTAGAGCCATCTCCATGGATAGGCAATGGCTGCCCCCTCATGGCCAAAAGGATAAACTTTGGAATCAGTTTCTCTGGAAATTGATTTGGCCCATACACATTGTTTCCTCGGGTAGTAATCACGGGTAGGCCATATGATCTTCCATAAGCCATAACAAGCATCTCAGCACCAGCTTTCGTTGCTGAGTATGGGTTTGTCGGCAGCAGCTGAGATGCCTCATGGTTTCCAACCACAGCGTCCTCATCAGTCTCTCCATAGACCTCATCGGTACTAACATGGATAAACCTCCTGATCTGACCAGTCACCTTGCAGGCCTCGAGGAGGACGTGAGTGCCATAGATGTTGTTCTTAGTGAACTCGAAGGAGTTACCGAAAGAATTGTCAACATGGGTCTGGGCTGCAAAATGCATGATGGTATCAATGGATTCCGTGATCAGGAGGTAATTGACGAGGTCCACACTCCCAATGTCACCCTTCACAAACTTGAAGTTAGCAGATGAACGCGATGGGTTCAAGTTCTTCAAGTTGGAGCAATAATCAAGCTTGTCAAGGACCACAATCTTGTAGTCAGGGTAGTTTCGCACTAGGCGGTTTGCGACATGGGATGCAATGAAGCCTGCAGCCCCAGTAATGAGGATGTTCTTAGGTTTGTATTCCGTCATTTGTAACCCAAATTCTGCACAAAATCCAAACAAGTCATATCGTTAATTTCAATGCACAATTTACATCGATAAGCAAGGAGTCAAGGACTAGCAACACACGAATAATAAAATCCAGACAAGATCGCCTGCAGATCAGCCAACAGCGTTGCAAAATATTTTAGGAAAAGGATGAAAATCGTATCTTTTTGGCGAATTATGCCTCTCAATCATTTAATAACAAAGGTGGAAGCATGCACCAATTTATAGATCCGAAACAAAAGGTCAATTAACACATCTAAGAACCAGGAACGATCATCTAATCAAAAGGGTGGTTTATTATAATCAAAAGGGTGGTTTCGAGCCGAGTCACAAATGAGATCACTGCATTACACACGACAGTCGAGCAATTCGTCGAATATGGACCATGGACAACAAATCTGAAGATCACGACTCGATCTACATGGTTTGCCCTTCAAGAAATGGGGCGAAAAACTGGAAACCGAATCCAGATCCGAGGAAAGGCGATGCTTGTTGGATCTAAACCACGAAAAAACACACCTTTCCAGTGAAAAAGGGCGACAAGTACAGCTAACACCGCCCGGAAAACCTCAAAAACAGCAACCGATAGGTAGATCCAACAACTTACAAAATATGGGGCGTAAAGGATTTGCGAAGGAGATGCTTCGGCGAGGAGCACGAAGAAAGAGGAAGCGAGCAAGGAATTGGATGGTCGATCTCGGCGAGGACCGCGGAGAGGAAGAAATTGGGGAAGCTTCGAACGCGGAGAAGTTGTCGCGGAGATGAATGAAAGGAGCGGGTTGGTTTGGTTTTATAAAGCGATGTAACGCTAATTAACGTGGGATTAAAGATACCCCCTTTATAAAACCAACCGCCACAAGGTCACGGAGTCCTACACCGAAACCAAAATAATAATAATAATAATAATAAATAATAATAAAATTAATCAATTTCTAAAATTTAATTTACCCTTAAATGTTATCATAATCATGATCTTAACTCTTTTTTTTTTGTTATGTTTGATTTTATTTTGCAGGTTGTCATTGTGATGGGGAAGGTTCTGTCCTACTTCATCGGCGCCCGGAGAACCGCACGAGAGGGCCAAAGATGGCGGCTCTTGCCCGTCGTCAGGAAGAACATTAAAGTTGCGTTGGTTACGTGGGTACTTCATAATCATATAATTTAAATTATAAGATATCATAATCTAAATTATAAAATATAAAATATAATCTTAATATTATTTGATTTAATTTATTTATTTTAAAAAATAAAACATAATTAATTTATCATTTATTATATTATTTGTATTCAATTTATTTATAAATTTCTTAAATTTAAAATTAATTAATAAATATAATTCATTAATTTTATTTTTAAATTTAAAATAAATTTATAGATATTTTAATAAAATAATTGATTATAATAATTATTTTAATAAAATAGTTTATTAAATTAATAAATATAATTCATTAATTTTATTTTTTTAAATTTAAAATAAATTTATATATTTTAATAAAATAATTTATTAAATTAATAAATATAATTAATTAATTTTATTTTTTAAAATCTAAATAAATTATCTCTTTTAAATTAATAAATATTTAAATTAAAATTTATTAATTTAATTATTTCAATTTCAATTAGGTTTCATGATACATTTCAATTAATTCAGTTTTAAAATTGAAAGATAATCATGAAAAAAATCTCGTTAATCTTCTAAATCATAGAAAATCTTAGATTGCCAAAATAATCACGTTCTTGGATTATAACTCATTTACTTATGTAACAATGATGCTATATTATTTAATAATCGATCATAATTTAAATTAAATAAAGTTGATAACTTTAAACAGATGATACTCCTTAACCAAACTCCTTTTAATATCCATGAATTCACCGCCAGCCACCGTCGTCCAAAGAAGGATTTGGGCTCTTTAAAGGGAGAGAAGGCCTCGGCCTTTTAGAAACAGAGTCTTAATAGGAGAGTCCATGCTTTCCTCCTGGAATTTGACTTCCCTGTTCACTTGGTAGCTACAACTGACAATTCCTTGTCCACTCAATTATTGCAGACAGTATATTAAGAACCGACAGTAAGAAAACAATCAGATGGAATCAATGTGGACAATCTAGATGGAGTCATCATTCTTGTTTCATATTACTAATCAAAGGTAGTCTAATCTCTGAGCTACAACTGGTAATGGCATTCCACTTTCCGATCGAAAGAAAATCTATGCCTAATTACTAATAACTTGTTTCATATTTCTTTCACCGAAATTCAGATATCTTCCAAGCCCCGTGAAGATCAAAAGCAAATAGAAGATTTACAGAAAACGATGCTTCACTGCTTCTCCAATCATTCACAAGACAAGCAATATTCTCCTCCTGTTCTTGTACAGACAACGGAAGATTGTGGAAGACGAACGAGTGTCCGCATGCATTCAAAATTCAACATTTGGAAAGCGAAAACAGATGCAATCAACTCTTTTTTTTCTTTTATAAATCTTGTTTCTTTTATATCTTCACTGAATTAGATAAAATTTACGGCTAGATTACACTCTAATAGTCAACCGAAAGTCGTAAAGCAAAACTGAAGCAGAGTAGGAAGCCGCAACGAAGTTCCCAAACATCCACATGTGACATGTCCCTCTCGACTCACACCACCTCCACCGCCGTGCAGTGCAGGTCGAACGTCAGCATGGACGCCCGGAGCTTGGGCGGCTGCCGCTGATCGGAGACCGTCACCGCGGGGAAATCCATCGCCGGCACGACGATCCTCTCCGACGTCCCGAGCCATTTCGACTGCATATACTTGTGCTTTCTCCACGGCGCCATGTGCATCTTGTTGTCCTTCATGCACTTCTTCGCAGCGGCGCACACGATCTTCACGACGCCGCGAGCTTCTCCGCCTTGCCGACGAAGATCTCCGGCAGGGACATCACCAGGCGGTTGTATTCCTGGCTGCTTCTCGCCATCTCGAATTCCGCCCGAAAATTTTGCTCGATCACAAGCCTCACGGGCCCTTTTTTGCCGCTCTTAGTTTCCATCTTCACGTCGATGTACGTGTGCTCCCCTGTTAGACATCAAAACAGAGCTATATCAGCTATTGCTAAGTGGTCTTTAATCTACGTGTGCAGCTTAGAACAACACGAGCCGAGGGGGAGATTAACTACCTGAAGGAATGTCCGGCGATCTCTTCCATTTGGACTTGCACAGACCGCTGTCATATCCTATCTCATGGAGCTCCTTGGTAATGTATGCCAATGCGCAATTCCGGCATTCTTTGGCCATTCTATTGGAGCAAGAGCACACAATACCCTTCGCTTGCATCTTGTCTACTGCATCCTTTGTTCTCTGCAGTAATTTAACCTCTGCAGAGCTAATCCGTGATAATGCTTCCTGTAACATATTATTTTTCAGAATTGATTAGGATCATCTAACTGCCAAAACATGTAAAAAAAAATCTGCAAAAGATAAAAATGGAGGATTAGGGATAAGTTATAGGTCCTGCAGGATAATAAAAAAAAAAATCCAAGAAGGGGAGAGAGCGAAAGAGATCTATACAGATTTTTGTCTGGGAATTAATCGACGGAAAAACTTACGTAAAGAAGCTGTTGCTGCGACTCCCAAAACGCCTTGTTCTCCGCGGCGCTGCTCTCGCAACCCCCCTCCTCGTCGCCGCTTTCGAAGGCTTCATCACTGCCCCGGTCGCCGCGAGAGCTCCCGTCGGAGCTCTCGCCTCCGCCCTCCTCCAAGAAGCTGAAAACCGTCTCCGACAGGCTCATCCAGCCATCCACCGCCTCCACGCCCATGTCGACCTTCTCCACGCCCTTTTGGATTTGGCTGGCCACTCCGCCTCTCACCGATGGCATTGACGGCCCTGCTAGGCGCTTCTTAAATACCAGGCGACGGAGGAAGCCCGACAGCGACCCACAGCGGACGAACGGGCCGCCGCGAACATGTCTGGACAGCTCGATTGTCCACGCGGCGAGGTTTGGTTGGCCTGGTTTGGTCTGTGGTCCCCGGCTAGATGAACAATGTATATAGCACAGCTCGGATCCACGTCAGCGTCTCCTGCCTCAAGAATTGTTGCCTCCCTTATCCGCTCTCCCTTCTCTCTATTTCTCACCCACTTTCCGTCTCTGTTTCTCAACTGAGACACCAGCTGGGGGAACGTAGAACTGGTCAAACAAAACAGAATTGGGACCCGGGTCGCTGGCAAATGAGAAGTCTATATTTCCTGTTTGGTAAACTGATTAGCACAGACGATATTAGGATTGATAGAATATGCTTGCGGTATCTGGGGGGCACGGTCACCGCATCGCGCCTAAAGGGAATATCTTCCACGTTATGGTTTCTAGCTGTGGCGTCGGTTATCTCACCGCCTCATTTTTGGTATCAACGCGAGATTTCAGGCTTTAACGCGAGATTTCGTCTGGCGAGATTTATCAAAATGCACCTCTGGTTTTTCCAGTTTGTGAAAACATGTGTTTTTTCCCCAAAAGAACAAGAAGCCCCTAATTATTTTATTATTAAAATATACCCTTTTATAAATTATTAAATTAGTATTCCATCCATAATTTAATATATCAAATACCTCTTGTTGTGCTTAACTTGAAACAATTTTGATTAAAGAATATTATCTTAGAGTAATTTTAGTCAAAAATCTTCAACCAAAAAATACAACACCCTCCAATATATAAGATATCTTTTATATTTAAAGCACTATATATCTTCCATAGTTTTTAGAATTATACAAAAAAAATCCCAATTATTAATTGTTATGCGAATAATCTTCCAAATTTTCGTTATTTTCAGGACACTCCAAAAACTAGTTCGTCCACAAATTCTGAAGATCTTTTGTGTATAGGAATAGTAGTGATTCACTTGGTGCACATTGAAATTAAACAGCTATTGCATATTGAGACATTCATACTTAATGAGTACATTAAGATCTCTCATCAATGGATAATTAACTATTTGGATTGAGATCTTATCCATTGGCACTAGTTGTATCGATAAGAATAAAAAAAATCAATAAGAATAAACAATAATGTATTTATAAAAAAAAACAATCATGTGGCTTACTAAACTTTTCTCCTATTTTAAACAATATGCATTCGTCTTGAACCAAACACATTATCTCATCGTTAACTTTACATGCATAACACCTTCACCGGCAAAACAAAAATAAAATATGAGATTCTACCTCTTTATAATTATTAAAGGTGCATATTATTTTAGAAAATAAAGGGGGCCTTGTCTTGTCCTTTATTGCTTTACAATTGCTATAGAACTTTTTAAATAAAATAAAAAAATACAATTTGAATTTTATACATCCAAAATTGAGTTCTCTGATTCCAAAGTTTTATTGATTTACATTTTAGCTTCTAAAAGTATAATCTTCAACAATAAAATTCAGATCCATAATTTCCTATTTTACAATAATCTTTTTGTAAATAACTTATATATTTAATTTTGAACCAAAATTCAAACCCAATGACTTAGTTTACAAAATTATATAAGATGTTCACATATATTTTACCAAATATCATGTATTCTATTATTTTATATTTATTAAAAGATATTTTAGTTATCTTCTAAAATACCCCCTCCTTCCAATTGAATCACACCATGAAAAAAATTACAACTCCCTTCCTTAGTCTCATGATTTGTTGAAGAATTTACATATTAAATAAAATGTGAAATTTATCATGAAAGACCCATGTGGTATGTACTTTTTCAGCATAACAAAAAGTCCTTTTTAGCCCAACTTATAGCATTTGAAATGATCATTGCCTTCTAATTTTGTTAGGTTGAAAAAGCCAATGGCATGATGGTTTACATGGCTTTTTTAAAATTTTATATCATTATTTTTATGTAATGTATGTTTATTGATATAAATATGAGCATTTTATGACCATCAAATATTCTTTTTCAACAAAGGTATTTATTGCATTTAGAGAGTTTAAATTTGAAGGAAAAAAAGAGTCACAAACTCGAGAGAACAATAGGATGCATTCATTCCGATTCCCGACAAATGACACGAACAAATCGCAGCTAAATCTTAGCCGAGTAGACAATTATATATATATATTCATCCATCCACGCCGACACCTGCAAACCCCACCGGTCTTATCTCAAACAGCCAGCACCCACCACATAAATCGATAACAACAAATGTGAATCATGAGGCATGCAGACTAATTGATGAATAAAATATCCTCAATGATACATCATAATTTATCAGCTTTTGTTTTAAATACTCATTCTAGCTTATCCACAATGTCACACAGGGAAAGGGACTGCTAACCGAACTTAATTATGCTCGAGACAAACGCCATCAGAGCTTGGCAATTGGTATGTATACGTACAGGGAAGGGTATTAGACTTCAGCTTTTGGCCAAGGGTTGGGCCCGAAAGGAAGCTACGAGAGATAGCAGAGAGAAAGATAAGGATTGGGATGAAGGTTAGTGCATGCATGACGTGTTATGAAACTGCTTAAGTACGTACGAGGGCGCCTGTTCTTATTTATGACTCGGAATTAAAAATGACTTGTGGCCTTGTGGTTGTAGGTCAGTCCTCCCACAATTATTGTCGGCCCCGCGAAGGAAGATGGATGAATTGTGAGCTAGCGCGTGGACGATGCGGTTGGACACGCGGCGGGGCGCGCAGTTCTCGTCCTCGTCGCGTGTAAGCGAGGCGTGGCGTGGCGTGGCGTGGCGTGGCGTGGCGTGGCGTGGCGTGAAGGATGGTTCGAGGGAGGCAACGCTGGCGCGTTCTTCGCGGATCAGGATTTGAACCGTGCATGTGCAGGGTGGGGGCAGTGGATTGTGATGTTATGTTAATCTCACAGATTTGCATGAGAGGAAATTAAAGTGGGCGAGCAAAAATTTAAAATAAAAAAAGACCGCAATCTATCTAATCATCCGATCGAAGGGATTTTCTAGACAACATGACAATTTAAAAGATATATTATGTTCTATATCACCGTACCAATTATGGAGCTATATCTAAATTAGGCAGACGTGGCGTGACCAAGTCAAGTAATCATGCACGCTAGCTGCATAGCTTGTGGAAAGAATAGATAAAAACACCTGAATGAAATACTGAAGAATCAAATTACTCGATTAGTCAATGGCCACAGTCGTAGGCAGTCGGTTGGAATCAGACAGCTGCTCGTGAAATCTGTTTTATTTTGCATGGTTTGTTGTATATATCTTTAATTCAATTTCATCGACTAGATCCACATGCATCACATGTATATATATATATTCCAGTGTTGAAGTTGTCTGGACTCTGGAGGCACTCATTTTATTATGTTAACTAGTGTGAAGAAGAGACAAGAGGAATCAATTGACTGAAGCATTTGGCTTTATGAATGTTCCAGGAGCAAGGCCAGATTAATCTTTGAAACTAGGGCAAATGAGGTCCCTTCTTAACTCATATTTATCTGGGATGATTTAATCGTTATAGGTAGAAACGATGGAGCATGCTAAAAATTCTAGATTGGTTCTCAATGAATTCAGAATAAAAGAAGCTAGATTAATGTTGTATCTAAATAAGCCATGCATATGTAGTTCTCGAAGAACGTGGAACGATCGAGCAAAGAGAGAACTAATGAGAATATCTGGATTCAGATCAATTACGCATGCAGTTTAGGCTTTGGGCTATAATCTGATCGAACAAGAGAGAGATTGCAATCTGAGAAATTTAAAAATGTGTTTTAATTCTGCAATTGGAATTTTCTTAAAATATAAAATTAAAATTATTTTGTGTGTGTTTTTTTTTCACTCACTTACATTTTTAATTAATTTTAAAAACAAAATTGATGTTTTTTATTTTTAAAATAATTAGAAATTTGTTTTTATATCTTCTCAGTTTTAGCGAGGCTTGTCGCCTTAATTCATGTTGGTTTTCCTCGCCTCTTTCGTATTTTCAACTTCTTCGAGCCCGACGCTCGAACTCCTCCGCGTGGGTTTCGATCGGCGAATCCTCCCGCCGAAACCCTAATACACGGATTCATCGGAGCAATCTGCGGGCGAAAACCTAATCGACGGATTGATCGGAGCAATTGCAGAATCAGAAGAGAAGAGATCCTTCACACCATTCCCAATCTATTCCTCTTTTTGTTATTATTTACTATTTTTACTTGCATTGTGCATCGCTCCCCTGGACCGGTGACGAAGGAGACTAATCGTTAACTTTTTTTTGGAGATAAGAATTTCATGTAAGGGATATATTCTGGAGATTTTCCGTGCTAGAACAAATAGATCTTGTCTTGGATTTAGGTCTGCTGGTTTCAGGAAGTGAGGATTTGCAGATTTTGATTCATTTGATGATAGGATTTTGTAAAGGGTCGGGGAGATGAGTGGGTCTACCTTCTGGAGGGAGGTACGATGGCTGCAGCGTCATTGGGTCTTCGGTCGGGAAGCTACGGATCATTGCATCAACAGCTACAGGATGGTGGTTTTTCGGCAACTCAACCAATCCTGCTTCGAAGGGCTACAAGATCCTTATCCGGAATACGAGAAAGGGAGAAGATCTTGCCTAGGATTTACAAGTTTGTTGGGAGGCGGAAGGTCCGAATTCTACTGTTGCTCATGATTTCAGCTGCATTACTGTCGTTTGTTTCGGTTATTAGTAGAGGTTAGTTGCTATTTTCAGTATTTCTAGTCATGAGTTTGTTATTGAATTGTAGGTACGCCATTTCATTCATAAATAATATCAATTACATCACGCTTCCATGAATTTGATGCTTAATTGTACTAGGTTATTTCATTCGTGAGTAATATCTAGTGAATAATGCTTCTATGAGTTTATGAATTTTCTAGTGAATCGAAGGCATGTTATTTCAGTCATCACTAATATCTAGTAAATTATACTTCTATAAGTTTGGATGGATTCTTATTATCCTAGTAGAGAAGTATAATCTTTTCAATCTTTTGTTATGCTATATTCTAATTTCCCATCCTCTTTTGATCATTTGTGGTGAAAATTTAGTATTAGACAAGTTGACCAATACAAATTTGCTTGTACTTATTTTAGAGACATAATAACCCAACTGAATTTTAGATCAGTACTTGACAGAGAGCTCAATAGTTTTGTTTAGGTGTGTCATATCAGGTAGTGTTCCATATGGAGCAGTGTGCTCTTGATTGTTGTAGAAGTTTGCACTAAATTTATATTTTCAAGAGCTATAGTACAGTGGCGGTATCAATATGAGTTGTGCGTTGTGTGTCCTGATAAAATTTCTTCATCATGAGTTTCTATCAGATGAATAACATTTTCCATCATGCTAATTTAAATTACTCACAAATCCCAAATCCTTGATATAATAACAACAACCAAGCCTTTATCCCACTAAATGAGATTGACTATATAGATCCTCCTATTTTATTGGGCTTGATCCCCTATTATATTCTTTTCTATATTTAAATGAATTTTATCCTATATTATTGTTGTTGATCAAGTCTTATTTTGTCTCTCTTTTTTGATTAATGTGTGTATTTGTCATAGTCTTTCATCCCCTAATTAGGGCATTTATTGATCACCAAAATACAAGTTTATACCATCTTAAAGGCATTTATCGGAATTTTCCCTCAATAAGTGCAATTCTAATTTTTTTTCTTCTAATGTTCTCATTTCTTATCATATTCATCCTCGTATATCCATATATCTATCTCAACATTCTCATCTAGACGACTTTTATCTTCTACTTGAGTGTTCGATTCATAACCCAACATTCATATAACATAGTAGGTCTAATCGCCATTTTGTAAAACTTTCCTTTAAGTTTTAGAGGTACCTTACGATCACAAGAAACATTTGGCGTTTTCTTCCATTTCAACCATCTTCCTTGTATCCTATGTGAAACATCTCTATCAATCCTTCCGTCTTTTTACAAATTTCAAATCTTGGATATTGAAAAAAAGTTGCTTTTTAGGTTGCAGTGTTCCTTCATGTATTATCCTTGCAGTTCTAAATATTTTTCCTTTATACTGTTTTCAATTTTGATATAAACCCCTACTAAACCTTCTTGTCTGCAGCTTTGATATATTAGTTTTTTCATTCTGCATCATTGTGGCATATGATAAACTTCCGTTGCTATTTCAGATGAAGATTCGTTATTAGGTGCTACAACACATATGCATTCGGCAAATCCTTCAAGAAAAAGTTTCAACTCCCCATTTATTGTTCCACACGAAGAGTCCTCAACTAGGCATAGTACAAATCATATTTCTCTTCCCTCTCATCATGGAACACAACATCCTTGTGAAAAATTCCCTGTTCCTTCTCCACCAATGGATAAGAGACACACTGGTCCACGTCGTAAGTGATGATCTCTTAGCTATATGCTTAACAACTTTTGGATTATCTATTATACTGACTTCTCTATCACACTGACTATCTCATGTGTGTTTTGCAGCATGTCCTGTTTGTTACATTCCCATAGAGCAGGCTCTGTTTCACATGCCACATTCACCATCTCCATCACCTGTCCTTAAGAATTTACATTATTTTTCAGAAGCTAGTTTAATCTCTTATGACCCAAATGGGGGCACTATTTTTGGTGGGCGTTCATCTTTAAGGCAGAGAAATGAATCTTTCACCATAAAAGAATCAATGACCGTGCACTGTGGGTATTTTTCATCATCCTTCCTCCTAATCCATAAATATTATTGGATAAATTGTAAATGCATTTGTAATTGCATAAATCTGCAGTCTGCAACGTGTATGATTTCTCTTCTCTTTCTTTAGTATTGTTGTGCTTATGTTCGTGGAGTAAAGGTCCTATTACTTTTATTGTTTTCTAAATCACAGTTTAATAAGTGTTTCTGCTCTTCCATCAGATTTGCAAATGGAAGGAAACCTGGTCAAGGAACTGGATTCGATATTGATGATGATATCCTTCTCGAAATGGAAGAATGCTATAATGTTGTAGTAGCCTCTGCTATATTTGGTATGAATATAATGCTAATTCCATTTCTTTTTCCCATTTTCCCCCTCTCATTCCTTGTTGTTTCTCCAGGTTCTCTTTGCCCATTTAGATTGATTTGTTGTTTGTCTTGTTAACCAGGAAATTATGATTTAATGCAACAACCCAAGAACATTAGTGACCATACGAAGAAGAATGCATGCTTTTACATGTTTATTGATGAAAAAACTGAAGCCTATATGAGAAATACTAGTCGTCTAGATGATTCCAAAAGAGTTGGTCTCTGGAGAGTGGTGCTGGTTCGAAATCTTCCATATGAGGATTCAAGGCGCAATGGGAAGGTACAATTTACTCTCTAGACTACTATCGATTCACATTAGCTACAATTAGCATCATTTTACATTTACGATATGACCTTGCAATATGCAAAACTAGGCCAAGTCAATTGTCCTTTTCCGTTCTGTAACTGTTCAGCATATTTTATTAGCATTTCATAATGGAAGACAAAGTAAATGTAAAATAAACATGCATATTTTTTCACCTTCTATACCATTTCACCTAAGCTCATTACTTCATCATTGGATTTTGTGAATATCATTCTGTATCTTGAACTTGTTTCTAAATAATGTTACCTTCCTGACTGTATATTGGCATAATAAGCTCTTAAAGCTATCAATTAAATTACATTCACTGAAAGGATATATAAGACTACCAAAACAATTGATCTTCTTCAATATCAAAAATATTAAAGAGGTGACCCAACTCCATCCAAGATTCTTGATTTCTTCACACATGATTCACTTTTGATTATCCAAATGAATGAGTTTCAGCTTTTGGAATTTTGTAAAAGTCATTTTCATCTTTGATATATGTTATATATCTAATACCTACTATTGTATGCTGTGTTTGTTTGCCTAGATGGATATATCTTTAGAGTGTAACATTTATCAATAGTAGTTCTCTTCATGTTCCATGGAGAAAATGCTAGAAAACAACAAGCTTGGCATTAAGGTTATTGATGAATGCAACATTTAACAACAAGAATAACAACTTCGTAACATATAAAAATAGAAATTGGACAACTTATGAAAAATGAAGTAAAAAGAAATAACCGAGTAAGTACATTTGTTCAAAGAAGAGGTTCTGAAAGGGGTAACTTAAGCAGATTGATAAAAGAATATGGGAGAAATAAAAAAATTGGATGATTACTTGAAAATCAGTATTTATGTAATCTTAGCTCTGGAACAAATTTAAAATGCATTTGTATGAAGTAAATGGCTGTACGCTCTCATGATTTTGTGAATAAGCTTACTGTGATACACACTTTCCGCAATCATGTCACTCCATACTCTTTCAGTCTTTTGTAATTTAAATGTTACTTCTAGTTTGCATTTATATTATTATTGTCTTTATTTTTTTTAAAATTAGCAATAATCCCTTTTCTATTTGAGATGATCTACTAGTAAACAAGAGATTTTTTTATAACATTAGCAGGTTCCCAAACTTTTGCTCCATAGGCTTTTCCCAAACGCTCGATTTTCTATTTGGATTGATGGAAAACTGCAACTCGTTGTGGATCCCTACCAAATTCTTGAGAGGTATACTTCGATGGTCTTGCCCCCAATTTTTTTTGAGTGGGCTTTCTTTAACCTTGTACGCTTTTATCTATACTTTGCTGAATGTTGTTCTTTGCTTTTAAATAGAGTAACAAAGTATTTGTGTGTTTATATTACTTTAGTGGATAGTTGAACTTTTTGCAGCAAAATAATGTTGTTTTTAATTTTTAACTCAAATTGTCAAAATAGTCTCTTTGAAGACGATGTTTAACCATCCAAACCGTAGGTCAGCATGAGCTGTTGCACTAGATTACCTATTCAACTTATGAAATGCTACAGGATGTAATTTGCAAAATGAAAATTTTGTTCTTTTATATAAAAGAAACAACTCAATGACGGGTGAAATTGTTTTCATTCTTATATAATTGGAGTCGTTTAGCTTATTCTTATAATTTACTCTTTTATTCTTTTTGGATCAATGGAATTGTTTGAAGTGAGCATTTAGTTGCACAACCAGGTACACTCTTATATTAAATGTTGCGACTTTATTTCAAGAAATATTGATATGTTTAACTAGCGTTGCCGAAGGTATAATTATGTGGTAGTTAGTAGTAACCGACTGTTTTTTATGTATGAATAGTATATCATCTACATGATTTATATACGAATGACAAAACAAAGCATTTTATGTTCAAATCTGATCCTTGAAAATCTACTTCATTGTCTGTAAAATTAGTCCATATTCACTGACATGCGTTTATATCCACTATCAGATTCTTGTGGAGGAAAAACTACACATTTGCAATATCTAGGCACTACAGGCGTTTTGACGTATTTGAGGAAGCAGAGGCTAACAAAGCTGCTGGAAAATACGACAACGCCTCCATAGATTATCAAATTGAATTTTACAAGAAAGAGGGACTGATACCTTATTCTTTATCTAAGCTTCCAATTACAAGTGGTGAGTGCTAGGTTTTACCATATGCACAGATTCATTTATGAATAGATTACTCTTACCATACATGTATCAAATTTATATATTTTTTTGTACGCCAGACGTACCAGAGGGATGCGTGATCATCAGAGAACACATACCGATTACTGATCTATTCACCTGTCTGTGGTTCAATGAAGTCGATCGTTTTACCTCCAGGGACCAAATCAGTTTCAGCACTGTAAGGGATAAAATCATGTCCCAAGTAGATTGGACAATTAACATGTTTATGGACTGCGAAAGGCGCAACTTTGTTGTTCAGGTAAATCAACGTTTTATCATGATCTCTCTAACTTTGTTAACTATATTATGCCCCGATTTAATTAGACAATTTTGTTAACTATCAAATTAAATGACTTAATTTCGTTATGTGTAATGGATAATGTCTATAGGAATCAACCAGAAGTGTGCTTATTTAGTTTGATGATGATTGTGCAGGCATACCACAGAGACCTGTTGGAACAGCGAAAAGCACTTGCCGCGATGCAGCACCCGCCTCCTGCTGTAGTGACACATGACAAAGACACGAGAGCACCGCCGTTGAGGAAGCTGCCTGGGAAAACGCCCGCGAGGCGTGGTAGGGATAAGAGATCCAGTCCACGACGCCGCCATCCGAGAGTCATCGGTGGAAATTTATGACAATTTTTGTTTCGATTTATTCTTATATTTCAAAGTTCTTAAAAGTTAGGCAGGACTAATTATTCTCGAGTGCAAATTGCAATGTTCTATTAATTTATTGAGGAAATATTGACAATTTAATTATTCGTTGTAAATAACAAATTTATGAATAAATCGTTTATGAAAATTGATTATTTATATGGATTTCGCTCGAGCAGATTTGTTTTTCATGTCATCCAGTATATTTAATTTTGGAAATTGCTAGGAAGCGGATGCCTTGTAGGTTTATTTTATAACTATCCCGTGGGGGCATGGTCCTCGTGGGAAAATTTTCATATCAAGTGCGATCGTAAATTTATACAGAAAAAGCTTCCGTGGTCAATCTACGAATAAAGAATGCAAATTCGCAGGGAAATTTGTGATTGCATTTCCAATACAATGTGAATCCAACATATTGTACAAAGTTAATACAACACATAAAATTGATTAAATATAAACGGTATCTCCTATAAAAAAAATTGCAGTCTCTTGATATAAAAAACAGAGAGATCGTCAATAAACTTGTAAGTCGCACGTAAAACGTTGACATGCAGTCGTTATAACTATTCTACTTCACTGCCAAGGATTCTTGTTCCTGTTCTTTTGGTAACTGATCTTGGTACTTGTTTTAGGATTCTGCAATTAATCAACCAACGAGTAAATGAGAAAATGGTTCGCTCAAACACAAACACATGAGTGCAATTTGACTTACTATTTTTTTCTTCGATTTTCCACGTATCCTATTCTTTGGTGGTTTCAATTTGTATATTCGCACCATCCAGTGGTGTGTAGTAAACACCTGGTCAAAAAAGTGTGGAAAAAATATAGTATGATTCTTAACGCATTCATTATGCTCAACAAAGTAGACCAATCCTCCACAAAACTCAAACAATAAACTAAATAGAATAGGAAAATATAACTATTACACTAAAACACTACAACAGGGAACTAGTAAAAAATGTTTTACCTCCTCAAAGTGGGTTAGCTTGAAATGTTTTTTCCCTATTTCTGTCCTCCTGACTCTATCAAAGCCTTTACCATCTGTTTCCACAAACCTAAAAAAATAAAATAGTATGAAAGGGTACTCTAACTATAACAGTATCAGATTCGTAGATAACAAGGATTTGCAAACCTGTAGTATGCCAACTTGTACATTAGGCAATTGAGCATAGTTGGGGTAGCATGTGCATCAATACGATACTGGCCATCCCTCTAGATTGACATGAAATAAGCACTTAATAAAGTTTCTCTTGGTGAAATTGAAGAAATAGTAGTTCATATATTTCTGAACCAGCTATAACTAAGTATTAAGAATACATAGCATAGACAGTTATTGAAGTTCAATGGATTGACATCTTATATAATGTACCACACTTTTGTGAGCAAAGGAAGGAATTTAGAGGTAACACTCATTATTGAAATTGATAAATTTACATTTCACCTGATGACTTAGTTACAATACAGTAATATATCTTATGCATGTAATATGCTAAGGTGTTGACAATTTTATAATCTTTTCAAAAACAATGTAAGAGAACAATAAGTGATGTACTACACAACAGTGCAAGATAGAAGTCAGACACTCACAAGATAATCAGGCTCCCTAATATGTGGAAAGACACCTCCTCCAATTCGAACCATCCACAAGAATTTGTTGATGTCATCACTTGGGTAGCCCACAAAACCTGCTCATTGAAACAAAAAGCTAGAAAATTTAAAAATTTAAAGATGCAAATTTGAAATGATTGAGGGGATCTCACTTGAAAGCACAAACCTCCAAATACAACAAGAACATATTTGACATCCAAGGAATTGAAGATCTCCCAAGCTGGCTTCTCAGGTGAAGACATAGCAGTACCAACAGTTGCAATGTGAGTGTTATTCCAGGTATTATTGTCAACAATGACAGTACGATTTGCCATCGCAGTGGTTTGATAACCATAGTCCCACCAAGATGCTACCTGTAAAATAATATAATTTTAAGAAACTTAGGAACTTTTGAAATGTACAATCTCAAAAGTTACAGTGAGTGTTATTCCGGGTACATTGTCAATAATGACAGTAGAATTTGCTATCATAGCTGTTTAACAACCATTGTCTAGATCCTCTCCACAGCCAATTGCTGTTAATATATGAAAGCTCAAGATCACACATTGGACATGCACTACCAAGTAGCACAACTTTCAGATGGTTGATAAATCAGATACTCAGATGGCTTCAAAATTTATGGAGCTCAAATATCATCTATGTTATCATTTAGAATTAGATCTACATCAGAATACATCCCTAACTTTCTAGCAAATAGGTATACAAGCACAGAAGTCTCTTTGCTTCGTCTGTATTAAATGAAAAAGGCTGTTTTTTTTAAAGTCGTATAATCAAATAAAATATAGAACTGAGAAAAGGTTGAAGGGAGCTTCAATCCTGGGCAGGGCTTGAACCATTTGGACAGAGCAAAACAGCAAGATCTTTGAAATAGTTGCCAATCTTTATCTAGCGTGTAGTTGTGCAATTGGCTTTGTCGAAATGCTTGCTTTATGGCTTGACCAACTCTTGATTAAGCCATAACATCGTTCTTGTTTCTCTTTTAATTGGATCAAATTTTAGGTAGGTATTTGCCCTTCCACTAAAAATAAAATAAAATAAAGGGTAAAAGTGAAATTGCTTTCAAGTACTCTCTGTTCTGCCATCATGCCATCCTTTCCAAGCATATATAGTTGCCATTTTTCCTGTATTTCATTTCATCAATGTAGTTTTAGGTAGCCTTTTAGTCTTGCTCTCAAAATCAAGACTGAATAAAACAATATAAACAAAAGGTGTAAAAATGGAACAACTTGGCTGCTGAGAACATCCTGACTTCAACACCAGAAAAAGAATCCTTGAACCACAGCCATATCTTGTGTATTCAACACAGTTTTTATCATAACCTGAATTTCTTTATTTCTTTTGTGTAATGCATCTCTATCAGTACCAAGAATCTTTTAGGTTTTTTATAAAAAGAAAAAGAAATAAACAAAATATTATCGACAAGAATTTTTTTCCTCAAGCATAAAAAGGAATAAAAAGTTTGCATAATATTGTGCATAAAAGAGAAGTTAGAATAATACTATGATATTGAAATTTCAAATAAATATAGCAAATCTTACCACGATAGGAGTCAATCAAAATACTTATGTATGAAGTTAAACTGTAAGTTACAGAAGGATATAATAATATATTAACCACACTGACTATCGCAGTTCAAATTTTATCAGGCTAAAATTAAGTGCACAGCAACTTCTGTCTATCCATCAATAAGATATAAGTATGGCTCCGTATAGAAACAAGTGGCTACTGTTCAAGTCCACCACAATCATTATCAGGATCACAAGTGACTTCTGTCTATCCATCACCTCCTTTTTCTACTTAACTATATAAACATGTCTCTCCATCTCCCTTTAGATTCTCAATGATACAAAACCAGATACTGATGCAAAGTAGCACATTTGATTTACAGACAATTATAAAAAGCTAAAATTAAAAAAATTATGCAATTCTGTTTCAATCTAAAACCACAACCAGATTCCTTTTATAAGATTATCTTAAGCATTAAGGCAAAAGCATCCCAGAAATTGTGCAAGAAATGAGAAATAACCTTATCATCTACATCAGTATTATGCTTCAGCCATGCATATGCTTCACGAAAATCATCAAAAACATGCAAGCCATCATGGGAATGAGATGTTAGGACAATCGATGGTGCAGAGTAAGCTTCTGCTGCTGCCCAGACACAATGAACCTGCAATAGTGAACCAAAAAGTTCAATCAAGTTAAAACACCCAAAGAAGACAGCACCAGAAATAGAGTACAATGTATAAATACAAAATAGATGAAATATCCGAAGCAACATATTCTTCAATGGCTGTATACCACTTAGATTAAGCGCCACTTTTCATTTCATTTTCCTGGATTTCAAGAGTTATCAAAAACTACTAATGTAAAAATTAGATTCTTAGTGATAGTAAAGCAGAGGAAATAAATTGTCACCAAAAAGAAAATAGTTGAATAAAATAAATTGGATGGTGATTTGAGATTGGCACATCCACAATATGATTGGTACGTCCAGCACAAATTTTAAATTTGTTTTTTGACGTTTAATAATTTGGAGTGAATTAGCACTTCTATTTCAGTAATAATCAAGGAATATTTATAATCCCAATTAAGCCTAGCTAATTTTCCTCATTAAGAATTATTTCTCCTGCTAGTTGTTGAATCTATAAAAGAAGTTCAAAGTCTTATAATTTTCTAATCTTTTAATTGATACAATATTCAATTTGTATTATCCTTGTGGCAATTGTTTCTAAGGGTGAATTTCGTGTCCTTATTCATCAGATGTGTTATATCAAATAGTGCATCATTCATAGAACTATGAATTCAAAAGTGATATACAATTAAAAACTAAGAAATTCTGTGTATTATTAGCTTAAATGTTAATCATCATATTACAAATAAAACAAGAGATTTTCATACCACATAAAAGCCTCCAAGAATGATGAGCAAGAGAATGGCAACTGCAGATGCCTCCAAAGGCAGTATCAGAAGTTTTTTTGCATTTCGAGGTTTATCAGACACCTTCTCCGAGTTTTCTTTTCCTTCCTCCTTGATTTCTTTTCCTTTCTCCAAGGTTTCTTTTCCCTTCTTCCTATTCTTCTTTAGTGGTCTTTCTTTGACTGTACTTTCAGATTTTTCTGTTGGAATCTTGCTATCAACCTTTGCTGGTTCATCTTGAGTGCCATTGTTAGTATCCCCTGCCTTGAAATTTGTATCATAATTGACACAATGTAGTAAAACAGACAAATTCAGAGTTACAATTTTTGAGAAATCAAACAAGAGACAAATTAGTTGCCATACATCAGAAGGTGGAGTTTCAAATAATTTAGGAAGCTGAAATTTGATAGATCGTGTGAAGACATCAAAGGCTTCAGACAGAGCAATGCCAGACATTATGCATGCAGCAGGAGCCAAAACAAGCATAAGACGAACCTGATGAAAGAATTGCAAATAATAAGAAAGATGGCAAAATTCTACAAGTATCATTGACAAGAAGAAATTGTGCCACTTACCATAACTCCAGAAAAATATACTGATGTTGCTATATACAAAATCACAAATGAGCTAGCATCAGAAAGAGGTAAAAAGCAAGCCTGGAAGACATTGAAAAAAGCAGAGTTGTTTAGAAAATTGGTAGAAGAAGCCGAAGATTGCCAATAATACCATATAATTATATAATTAAATTTTCAGTTGATAGCTAGTGAAAATTTGTAGGTTCTACCTAGCCGATAAAAATGGTGGAAGTAAAATTGAGATGGTTCATTAACTTAATAAGTCTAAGATATAAAAATTGTCTAATAGAGAAAGATCTTATCACAATTCACATGAATCGATTGAACAAATACGAACTGTTTTAATTTTAGACAGAGAATCACAACTTTGCAAGTATACAAGGATTCATGAAATGGTTGAAATACAATAACAAACACGAACTGTGTGCAATATAAAATATTTTTCCAGAAAGACATATCACCTAAATGTAAAACTGGATAAAAATTAAAACTAGAACGAACTAAAAATGGCCTAGTAAACATTCCAAAATAACAATATAGCTGAAGGTAAAAGAAAAGTAAAATAATAGGAAAAACTTACAACAATGCCAGCTGGAACCAAGAACGCCAACACATTGATGTCCATGAAATAAGAAGGCCATGTTGGTGGCTGATGTTCGCTAACACTAGCAATGATGGGTATGTACTTGCTTGCATAAGTTCTGCTCACATGGAAAGGAGGATCAAGAAGGTTGTTAATATCTAGAAGTGCAAGCTGTTTCTTATCTAATCCTAGAGACATTTTTTTGGTTCAATTCCTATGATTATTTTATTTGATGTGGAATTCTATAGAGTCGTATTTAGTTAACCAACATACAGATTGATCATTGCTCGGTCATCTATAGCATGTAATGCAACATGTAAGTTCTGTTGAATATCAGCAAATGTTGTTAGTGTGTTAACCACAGTCAATTTGCAGGAAGCTAAATGAACCTAACCAGAAACAAAATTGGCCACTTCAAAGGCTATGCAAAATGAAACCAAAATCATTCATCAACTCACATTCCTACTGGGTCTCATATACGGTGGATATCTAGTGCATGGATTGTGAATACTTAGCATAGACATAAAGATAGATAGCAATAAGCTCTAACGGTCTATAAAGTTTACTACATTCAGTGGGCATGCCTCAAAAGAATTTCTGCCCTTAGTTGTGGTATGTTCCTCCATCAAATTTTTCCTACTACTTTTAGAACTATATCACATATAGCAAACATTTAAATATTTAGCACAAATACAACAACAATTAAGCCTTTACCCACTAAGTGGGGACAGTTATATAGATCCACCTATGACATTAGACTCAATCCCCTAGTATATCATCATTTATATTTAAATGAAATTTATCCTATTTTATCGTTGTCAAAGTCTTCTTTGGTCTCCCTCTTCCTTGATTATGAAAAATATATCTCAAAAAGATTACCAAATGCTTTGCTGTATAATTCCTCATAACAATGATTTTAAGGATTTAATAATTACACCAGTAACAACGAGCAAGCAACGAGCTCCAACTATTTAAGGATTTACCAAACATTGATACCAAACAGAATATTATTAACATTATCATCGATTAACTTCATGAGAAAATGCTTACGGATCAAGAAGACTTAAGCTACGTCCACTCCAACCTTTTGTTGGGCTAGAAGCGACCAGTGCAATAAGAATAGCTAAAACTGCACCACAAACAGCACTGAAGGGGAAGAAACAATTAATGGCCAACACATTCAAGCAACTATAGTATAAAACTATGAACTGCCATAAGATAATGAAAGCTTACATGCCAATTGTAACGATAAGTGTCATAGCCACTTTAAACATCTTAGGAGATAATATTCCTTTGATATAATAAACTAGAGCAACCACGTGAATGATTATGAAAACCTGCAAATTAGAGGGCAAGTCAATATAAAAGCATATTGGATTCTAACCACTAGCAATAGGTTCGATGTTGCTAAGAAATACAGACATGCTTTAAGCTCTTCTACCATAGTACCAAAGAAAACTAATGAAATTCAATCTTGAAGGTACTAGAATTCAAAATCTATAAAAATATCCATGGTCTAAATCATGGTTTAAAATCACGACCCATATCAAGTTTCGATTTATGACCAGAACGATATGATTTCGGTATTGTATTGTGCGAATATGATTTCAATATTTTTTAAATATAAAATATATTAACAAAAGATGGGATTGCGGCGCCTCCATATGGTAAATAAATAAATAAAAATGTATTATATATTTTCAAAATTAAAATAATATATATATATATATGTATATATTAAATTAATGAGATTGTTTTATTAGGGTTTGAATAAACCTTTTTTAAATTATCCATTTTATAGCTAGGAGTTGATTGAAATTATTAGCCTAAATTTATTTTCTGCATCCCACCCGTGCGCCATAGGGCATCCCCACCGCCACCCGCGAGCTTCCTTGCCACGATCCATGCGCCCGTGAACGTCTCTGTTGCGACCCGCGGTGGTTGTGGTGGCCTCCGCGACCCTGCGGCAACCACAGTGCCAGGCAGAACAGTAAATTTCAACCGTTTCACCCGACACAGAATGAAATTTTAAACCATGGTCCAAATTAATATGTGCCTTTTCCATTACCTATAGATATTTACCTTAATAATATTATAGATCATGGATGTAAACACCATACTATTAGAAAGTAGATTGTAACTATTTATACTAAATAGTAGCAATTTCTTAAGGGAACTTAACATCAGCCATGTATCATGCAGAATGAAGCAAGTACCAACAAAGTTTTGGTCCTCAAGTCAAGGACTTCCATAAAGCATAGAAAAATAGCATGTCATGAGATTTGATATTGAATGACAAACCAAAAATGAAGCAAAATGCTCAGATGTCATCACTGCATTGAAACCAACTACAGGCACCAAGGAAGCTAACAGTGTTCCAAAAACCACCTGCAAATGCACAGTAATTTTATGTGACAAAAGTGGCACCTCTTTATTAAAAACAAAACATGTATTAGAACTAGATGACGGCTTAAAGCAAACAGTTATATGAAACTGCTAATACTTACAAGAGGAGCATAGGCAATGTACAAACGCGACGAGTAACGACCAGTTACAATGCACAAAAGGACATGCATTGGGATAAGGTTGATAATAAATGTATAGCCTCCCCAAGAGCACACCTACAAAGAACAAGATACTACTGTAATTTCTACTTGGAAGATAAGTCAATGAATAAAAGACAGAGCATGCTTTACCATGTAGAAATATGATATAGCATTCAGAGTAGCATAAAAGAGAGATCCCGTATTCAGAGTCTGCATATAATTCTTGAGATCAGAAGACTTGTAAAACAAAATGTCATAAGCAATAACTAACATTTGGCCAATAATTGGATAATTAATCCATCTATTTTTTTCCATAAAACAAGAGGAACATGAATTCACAACACAGAACATAACCAGATCTATACCTTGATATACAGATAAAAAGTGAAAATTAGGGCAAATATTGCAACAGCTTCATTGTCATAGCTTCCAGCCACAGACCGTGAAATGTATGAGGGGACCTGTACATAGAGGAGAAAGATATAATTGTTTTTCTGAGATTAAAAGAAACTGTCACATAAAGAATACATGTGAATTGCAACATATAGAAGAAATTTCCCTTCTAAAACCTGATCAGAAAGCAAATTTATAAGATGACTAACTTTTCTTTCTTATATACAAAAAATATGATGAAGGAGACCACGAATTCATGACACTATTATCTGAAACATGAAGAACCATATCTATTTCAGCAAGGCTATAAGAACACATGGTATAAGTTGTGCATTCTTCTCGCACATACATTCTGGTTATTTACTAATCAACAGGAACACGAGTAAGAACAAGATTACCATTGCCAATAAGGCCGCTGCAGTCAAACCAGCTCCAGTTCCCTTGACTTCCTGCAATTCATGCCAGAAGAATAGAAAAACAAGTGATTATCAAAATTTTGACAAATATCAATATGAAAAACAAGAACAAACAAATAAATGAGAGGGTGCCTTTGTGAGAAGGTATGTAGCCCATGCTGCATTCGCTGAGAAAATAGGAGCTGTGAATACACAGACAGTCTCCACAGACAGAGGGATGTTCAAGTTATTCAGCAGCCTGCGATCATGAAGCAAGAAATGCACTATTATTTAAATGGATTCTGATAGATTATAGCTTGTCACAATTAACAATATCTGGCAGACATACCACCATATGGAACCTGCTGTTAATGTCAAACCAGGGTAAACTGTTCCACCAATTACACGACCAAGGGGATACCTGTCAAATCGTGCTAGCAACATTAGCTCAAAACCAATATCAAGCCTTAAGTTTCTGAAACAAGTTGGCATGAACTCTGAGATAGTACCAGGTTCGGTCATCAAACCAATTCCAAAAGTCATATATTCCATTCTTTGTGAGAAACTGAAAAATGGTTCATGTGATGAGGGTATAAGATATATATTCTAAAACAGAGAGAATTTGACAGGAAATTCAGGAGAAAAGGTGACATGCTTAGTGTATCAACTCCAATGCTTCCCATTTGCAAATATAATAGCTAATATTATCTTGTTATCAACTGTCGCAGCCTGACAAGATATCTTTTCCATAGTATAATGAGCAAGATTTCAGAAAGTGTGCTAGGGGAATATAAATAAATTCTAGTAGTCATAAAGTCCAACCTTCCAGTGGTTAAATAATAGAACTCTAACTGGATATTTTTAATCTCCAGATTATGACAACCAAGAAAATCTAAAAACAAAATAAATTTAAAAAAAAGAGATCAGACTATAAACACAATAAGATTGTTTAAGAGGAGATCTATTATTAGCTCTTTTTAAACAAAATACTGTGAGCGAGAGGAGATATGAGAGTAATAAACAAAACATGGAAAGAATCAAACCTGAGTGACTCTATAGTTGAAATACGGATCAAACTCGTGAATCACACTCTCATACTTGATGACCTAGAAGATGAAAGAAAACAACAACAAATGCAACACTGAATCATCACCCATTATTAGCTCAAAAATAACTGCATGCCTCCATTTCAGTATTGTATTCCCGCTGCAGATCTAGATTGGAGGTGATCGATCAATGAGAAGGACGACTTACCGAGAAGAGGCGGATCGAGAAGGCTAGGGTTCCGATCAGGAGTAGAATGAAGACTCCGAGAACACCCCCGAAGGCCTTCCTCAGGGACCCTTCCCCTTTGGCTTCGGAGGGATCCGCCATTGACGGCTGGATCAAGCACAGGGGCAGTCAGTGGGAGGCAAAAGGAGACCGGAGACCCCGACGAAGACTTTCTTCAGGTTTTGGGATTCATGAAAGAGATCCCACTCCGAAGTCCTCTTATATGTCTCTCCGCCGTCGTTATTGCCGTCCGATTGCGTTCACTTTCATACAAGGCGTTCGGATGATCGCCACGTAATCAAATAAAAGTATCACTCCCGTCCGTTGGGATTGAAAGGTTGGGTCGTCGAGCAGTGAGCAGATCTATTTTAGTCGAGGCCTCGTGTAGGATTTCTGTTGATTTGTCATCTATCAGGTGTTGCACTTTATTTGCTTATTAGGTTTAAGATTTTATGATTAGCCTATATATACCCATATTAATCCAATTAAGTGACATTTATATGTAATTGTTATAATACCATAGACAATTTAAAATTATGAAATTTAAAATATTTCAAAAACAATAGATATATCACAATATAACACATATTATATTCTTTATTTATTTGAATAAAACTAAAGAAGCACAATTATAATTAAAAATATATATAAATTCATGAATTATTCAAAAGTTTTATTCATGAATCTCAAGTTTATTGTATCCAACACCCCATATTCTAAATAAAATACCATGAACAAAGATCACCCAGCAAAACAGCAAACTAATGATGAACTCGTAATCTTGGTAGGCATCAAGGAAATTTAATTCAAGAGGAAGAGTGTTGCCTACCAGTGGATAGTTCAATGAGGCATTCCTTCACAAGTTCTTTCACTCTTCTCTTCATCAGCTTCTCCTTCACGGTGGAAAGCATACCACGATAGAACATCTCCATTCGAGTGAGCTCCTCATCATCTGCCTTTTCAAGAACACCCTCCAATTCCTTTCTGATGTCAAAAACACCAGACTCTTGCAGTGACTGGGATAGCCTTCGCTCGTCCAGTGGCTTCCTGAACATTGATATGTGTAGGAGATTGGCATATCGCTCCATCAGAGTCAGTTTTGTCCTCAAAAGGTTCAATTCTTCCGTCGCAGCAGACAACTTTTGCTCTGTTTCTTGAAGCTTTCCGACTTCATTGTCTCTGGTTTTTGGCATTGTATCTCTACTATTGCTTCCTTTCTTGGCTGTCATTTCAATAGGAGGCCATAATACAGGGGAAGGAGAATAACTGTCGGTTGTAGAGCCAGTGCCTAGGACACCACTTCTTCCTCTGCCCCATGCCCAGAGTTTATAACCATTGTCCGAAACAAGAACCGTATGGGCTGCACCACAAGCAACTTGTACGGGACCAGTAAACCTTATGCCATTCGCTTCAGGAGCCCGTATTCTCAAAGGAAGGTGTGCATCCCCAGGATCAGTTCCAGTGAAGCTAGCATCTGGACACAATCCGAGGCCCTTCTCCATTCCCCAAGACCACACTTCACCAGTCGAAGACACAACGGAAGTATGAAACAAGCCGCAATCGAGAGAAATCAAGAAAGCATCCTGTGGTAAAGAATCTAAAGGCTCTGGCACACATGAGCTTCGAGTAGTCCCGTGACCAAGTTGACCATTTTCACCAAGACCACATGTCCAACACTTGGATTCAATCTCCTGGTCATACGACTTCTTATTAGCAAGAATTGCCGTATGGAATGCTCCACAAGCAACTTCATAAACAACCCAAGGTGATTCCACATCAAAAGTTGATATGATTTCGGGTTGTGACCGGCTTTCCTTGTCGCCTAATCCCAGTTGACCATGTTTATTGTTGCCCCAAGAGTAGCATACAAGGTCACCATCACCTCCGTTGTATATTTCTGCAGTACTTACTACAGCAACAACATGTTCATTTCCGCAGGCTACCTTGACAACAGTATGACCATGGAAGTGCCACACAGGAAGAGGAACAGCACTGCTTGAGAGGCAAAACTGCCCATCTTCCGTGGCCTGTGGAGAGTTTCCCCAGATCCATAGAGACCCATGATTGTCTATTGCAAGAGACATCATTCCTCCTGCCTTGACAGTGCAGATCTGCACCCAAAACATCCAAATTAGATCAAACAAAATACTAGGACTATTACTGCATCATGTGGCAATGTACAGTCTCAAATTCTGAAGTCTGGATATCAGTGTCATATCCTTTAAGGCATGTGTGTTGGCTTCCGTGAGCATCAACCAAGATAGATGATTACATATCACGTGGTCATATATACGAGTTAATTAGACGACATCCATACCTTTTATTTGCCTGGTAATTTCTTTTATATAGGGGTGATTATGGTTCAGTTTATCAGTTTGATGAGAGTAACTGAAACCAAATAGGGATATACTTGGCTTTGATAAATCCGCACTGCATCAAACTAAAACAGTTCAATTTATTGGTTGGAAAGAAAATTCATATCAAACTGACACCAAACCGAAAGCATCATTAGAGAGTGTGGGCACTTCTTCATTTGGTTTTATGCAAGTAAAAGCTTCTCAGTCATGTCTGTTGATCTGGAATGAATGACTATTACCCTATGGTTTAATTACTGAAAAGCCCACAATCCTTACACTATCTTAAATCAGGGTATGTTATTGGAAAGACACTGTATTTAAATACAGGAGGTTCTATTCAACTCTATTACCATCTTAAGTTTAGACAAACATTAGTAGAACATAAATATTATGAAAATGACAACTCTCAACTTACTATCCTTCAACAGCCGTCATCGTCATCATCATTTCTCCCAATTAAGAGGGAGTCATCATCGTCATCATCAAACTAAACCCCAAAATTAAACATGAAATGACTCTCCTTTCACTTTAGAAACCACAGCTAATAAATAAAGCAGTCATCATATGTATTTGGTTAAACAACATAGACAATCAAAAGAATGCTTCTAATATTTGAGTTTACTAGAATTTGAAATCATCCAGGTTAACTACCTTTAATGAAGACTCAGTGCTAGCTGCACTTGATTGGTCAGTCAAAGAATCTGGACTGCCAAGTCCCTTGAAGTGTTCAACCAAGCAAGGAATTGAACAATTTTCCTTGTCATGACCAAGCTGACCATCCATGAAATAGTCAAGGCACAAAAGGATATGACAAATCAGAAAACATGAGGATATGACTTCACATCCACCATCAAGTGATTTCATTGCAAAGGATACAGACATTGTAGCCCCAGGACCAAACAGAACCATCATCTAGCAATGGGAAAAGAGATTATTAACAAGAATGTAGTTTAGAATTACCCATAATGTTTGATGGAAAAGGGCCCTGCTACTTTAAGTTTACATTACAAACCCATGCAGAAAAGAATTACATTTTCCATGTTTAATTAAGTCCATCTGGATATATGAAATGCAATATTGATCATAATATTAATGTCAGCTATCATTGGGTAACTGACAAAGTAATCAGCGAATGCAGGAATCAACAAACAGGTTAGAAGAATAAATAATATCTCAAATAGTGCAGGAATAATCTACTCTAGCATTCAATTAATTAAATTAGTAGAGGTTGAAAGACAAAGGTGTGGTTCTGTGCTTGAAAACATTTTGATTTCATTGCACACTTAGTAGTTACAGACATATCTAAATATACTATCGGCCAGAAAAAAAAAATGGCCCTCAAAATGTTATGGCAACCTTCATTACCAAAGGTCCACTTCTCGCCAGACAACTGGAACTAAGTCCCATATAAACAATAAAAAGATGTAAAAACAACAGATGGGATTAATTACTGTAGGTGGAGCTTGAAGCACATGGAGAAGATATTTAATTTGCTCAAAAATCAATGCACCAAAGTTATAATTCAGAAGCTTCGATGAATGCAGAAAGATATATAAATAATAAATAAAGCGAGACAAATGCAGAATTGGGACAAATAGCTGTTGTTGTGTTCTTAGATCTAAAACTGAAGGAAGAAAACTTTATACGTAGCTACAACTTCTGATGCAATGTCTCGGTATCAGATAAAACCAAGAAAGGGAACAAATTTAGTAGTTCACAACTGATCATGAAGCTAGAGACAAGGTAATTGACATAATCACATGCGACACTGAAATTCTTGCTTCGGCCTTCAGAAGCAGAGAGTTTGCTCACAATTATCTACCTAGATCCACTAATAATCATAGAACATTGACGTCGCATACAGTAAACCCCCTCTCAAAAACTAGAATAGAATCCGATTTCATAGTATAATGGTCATACAAACACTAGAACAAGTGTAACAATAGTGTAAAATTGAGAAGCACCCTAATCTCAAAGGAGCTGATACAATAAAAGATGAGAGATATCGATCGGACCTCGTAAACCAAGACTGTGGTAAGCACCAGTAGCGATCCCTGTGTAGTTGGCTTGTGGCACGTTGGAACTATCGGAAGATGCGATTGGAACCGGGAAGAGCTCGTCGTCTTCCCTACTGGTGCCCAGCCGCCCAAATGTCCCCCTTCCCCAGGAGAACAAGCTTCCATCCGCTGAATCAAAATGAAAATTACATAGAAAATACAAGACTACGGATCGAGGGGATGAAGTGAGATGTTTGGGGGAGACGCGAGGATACCAGTAAGAGCGAGAGTGTGAGCTTCTCCGGCGGCGACGGCGACGACTTTGCGAGACATACTTTGGTCAGAATTTTCGGAGGCGGCTGAGCAATTTGTGTTCGCGACGCGGATCGCCGAAATTAACAATTTTTAATCTGCTAGCAGAGAGGCAGGCAGGGTCGGGAGGATAAGATCCCCACCGCTTGACCAGCCTGAGGCTCATGATAAAGAGGTAAAAAGAAGAACAAATGAGGAAAGGAAAAAAACAGAATAAGGTTGGCCAATTCTGTTCTGATGCAAACTTTCACTCACTTTCACCAAGGGTTACTTGTATTATCGCCTTAAGTTTCCCTTATTAATTCAAACGTGGCGATGAGTCATCATTCACTATGAAATCAAGCCACTACTACAAAGGCCAAAGGTTAACCATCTAGGTCTCCGAGACATCACTGAGTTGGTTACGACGCAGTAGAGTTGTAGAAGAGAGCAAGGGTTCGAATCCTGACAAAGTCAGGCAATACCGTCGTGACCAATTGTAATTTTTCGATTTACCTCATCACAGATGGTCGTGGGGCCGACCGTGTGGGGCCGCTAAGGTGTCGGATCCACCTTTTACAAAAAAGGTTAACCATCTAGGATTTTGTTAAAATACCAAAAGTTTGTGAACTCAAGGGAACCACAACCTGAGGAAAAGGTTAACCATCTAGGATTTTGTTAAAATACCAAAAGTTTGTGAACTTAAGGGAACCACAACCTGAGCTATCTGTTCGCGTTGAGCTCAGGTCTGAGAAAAATAAGAAGAGCTAGTGTCGAGTAAGGTGAATTGGGTAGCGTGGCTCAGAGCTCGGAGAGGACTGCTGCAAAGAATCAGTTTCTCAAAGGAGTCAAGTTTTGGGTCCCGACTCAATCCATTCATCGGGTTGAGGTCCCCAAGTCGGGACACGAGGCTAAATCAACCTTCTGTCTGATGTGTCAAATACCTGGATTAGACCTTGACTTTTCCAAGCTGAGTCCAACCAACCCATAACATCGAATTAAATATAAATCTATCTAAATTAATTAGCATTGTTTTATGCATGCCTTTAGAAATTAAAAAATGATTATTTTATTTTAATTTATTCTCTATTTTACAAAATGATTTATATCATAACGTATATAAGAATTGGTGATAAACAATTGTTTTTTATTAAAAATAATATTGCGTCATAATTATTTAAAATTCCGATTTGACGAAGCGTTCTGAATATTTTACGGGACCACGTTCTCCAGTTTTTGGGTTGCCTCTAATATGATAAATTAAATATTCATTCATTATCTTCCTTGTTCACCCCCTCCCCTGCTTTCTATATAAACCCTAATGAGATGATTTCAGTGCAGTATCGCTATTTCTTCACTCTGGATTTACGCCGGACATGTTTTCCGGCGGCAGTGCGTCGGCGGCAGGGGAAAAGTCCTTCATCGATGAGCTGCTCGACGAGTTTTTCAACGAGGAATCGGAGGCGGCGGCCCCGGGGCTCACCGCCGCCTGCAAATCGACGGACTTTTCCTCGGCCACCGGCGTAGACATCTGCAGCGATTTCTTGTCCGACGGCCTCAGGACGTTTTTGACCGACGACTACACCCCACCTAGTTCAGTGTTAGAGAATCCGATGAATTATATATTCGTCGATGATCGCCGCAGAGTGCCGAGCCTCACTATCAAGGCTAGTTTTTCCGGTGATCCCGTCTACTTGATAACGTAACTAGATTTCATTTGGCAATAATAACATCTATGTTTTTTTCTAGTCTATTTATTTTTCTTAACTTTTTTTTTGTGGGTGTGTGTGAGAAATTATAGATTTCCATCTAACATTAATTAATTCAAAGCTCTACATATTTCTTTTTTTTTTACCAGCGTTAGAATATATACATCGAATGTGAATATGAATAACCCAAAATTTAAAGCTCTATATATTTGTGTTGAGCTAGTCACAGCTACAAGTGCGTGTGGGCACGCATCAGGCTATAAGTGTGTCAACCATAACTGAAAAGATATCTTAGTGATCTAATTAAGATGCTAGCTTTTATTATTCCTTTGAGTGTTTAATCACTATAACTCCTATGATTTATGAATGAGAAATAGAGTGACTTCTCACAAGAGAGAATGAAGAATGACAGTTTTGATGGAACTTAATGATGGTATCGAATCTATGTCAAGCTTGGAAAGGGAATTGTTAGTTGTGATTAAGGCAAGCTGCAGATCTAAGTTAGTTTTAAAATAGAGGTGAGTAAAATTTTGATTCAACTGAAATAACTAGTTAGATTTTTCAACAATCATCTATGTTTTAAATTTGTTCAGTTCTATGTTTTAAATTTGTTCAGGGTTCTATTGGTAAAAAAACATTTAGTTAGTTTGGTTTTAATAAATTCGGTCTGACTTTTAAATGAGTAAATTATAATGACTGCAAACATTCACGCACTATGAGATCATAAAGGTGAAAAGTTTCATCCATGTTGAATAAGTGATCATTGCCGTCAGATTTCTCTTTTTCCTTTGCACTTGATAGTTAATATCCAAGTCTATTAAAGCTTTTCTAAACTAATTTGTACTTTTGGAAGGTCTATGCTCATAGAAATGGGTTACTTGAGATTGCCCCTTAATTAGTAGGTCCATTAATTGGGTGGTAATTTTATTGAGCAACAATGGAAAACAATGTTAGTCATTATAAAAAAATTCATAAATAGGGATGAATTTAACGATCGATTAAAATTTATTTCCTAAAATAGCGATTGAATTTACAATTCGATCAGTAAATAGCGACCGAATTTTAATCGATCGCTAAATAGCGACAGAATTATTATCGGTCGCTATTTAGCGACCGAATTGTACATTCAGCCGCTATTTAGCGATCAAATTGTAAATTCAGCCGCTATTTTAGTGATCAAAATTTAAGTGAGTCTGTAATTTTTGAATCGGATGACAAAGAAAGAATTTAGCGACCGAATTTATATTCGGTCGTTAATATTTAGCGACCGAACTAGTGGTCGGTCGCTAAATTAGTGATCGAAATCTGGTTCGATCGCTAATTAGCGATTGAATCGGAGTTTGATCGCTAATTTAGCGACCGAATCGGAGTTCGGTCATTAAATTATTTTCTTAAACAGTTTTTTTTCTTTTCGCTACTTCCTCCCGAACCCTAAACACACACGGCTTTCTCTTCGCTTTCTCTTCGTTGCGTCTCTCCTCTTCGTTGTCGCTGCCCCGATCTCTTCCTCTAGTGTACCCAGCGGGATCTCCTTCTCCGGCGTCTCAAGTAAACCCTAAATTCCCCCCTGTTCCCCTTGGGCGCGCCCTCACGGTTGACCTCTTGTGCGGCCGACCGTCGGGTGTGGTGGCACGGCTAGCCGCCGGGTTTGGTGGCGGACCCGGCCGCCGGGCTTGGTGGCGCGGCCAAGCGCGAGTGGGTGATTTGGTGGCGCGGCTGGAAACATAGGGCAGTGAAGTTGCTTGATGGGTTGCTTTACTTGATACCTCCTGAGAAAAAAAACAAAGTCTCTATTTATATACTTAGACTCATGCTTCTACATCCTTCTACAATTAATACATCACATCATTAAATATAAGACAAATATATTTAGTTCTTTTCTATACTAATGACTCTTGTCATAAAGAGTTTCATTGAACTTAGTAAAATAAATGAACTTTGCCTAGATGAAGAGTCACATAAAATCAAATTGATTTTGACTACTTTCTTGTATGGTTGAAGAAGTCAACTTGTCATTGGCTTTGGAATAAGTTTACATGCCAACAAGGGGTGTCCTGACTCATCCACTCCGACACCAAAATCAGTCCGTCGGCCAGAAATGAGAAAGACAATGGAGAGAAAGAAGTGGATGCTGAGAATAGTATGGGTATGTGCGTATACCTGAGCCTCACGAAAAGCGGATTCCTTTTATATAGAGTCATTAAAGGATGTGTCACATCGACAATAAGAAAAATATTCTATCATTGTAAAGGAGAGTCCCATCACCCATGCCTAGTACAACAAAAGATTATGTTGTATCAATAATATATTAGGTTACTTACTGTTCTGAGTATTATGTCATCCCATGTGTTGTCCAAGTGGCTGTCAAATGGGATGAGTAATTAGGGGCGTTGTATTGACGAAGCGAAACTACTTAGGTGGGAGTGTTGACTCGCGGCAAAGCCAAGCCGACTAGAGAGTTGGTTTCTGTTGAGGAGACCATGGAGCTAGTCGGAAAGATCGTGGACATGGAGTCAGTCGAGCAGTTGCTCCCACTTCTTGACTAAGACATGTCAATCCATAACGGTCCATTTTACATGTGGAACAAGTTAGAATCATGGTGACTTTAATAATACTTATGGTGAATTAACCATTTGTCTTTATTTTTTTTTTCTTAAAAAGAAACAGTTGATTATTTGCCTTTAAGAAAACAATCGCACTGAAAAAATAATTTAACAAGTTTTGATTATTTTAAGTGAGTTTTTTTTTCGGCCTTTAGCAGGATGGCATTAGCGGTGGAAACGAGGTGCCCAAAGATCAGTTGCCGTGGGTTTCGAGTATCTTTGAGGAGGCTTCCTTCGCCGGCGAAAACATCCAAAAGATCCCCGCCATCTCCGGCGTCGATGAAAACTCGGACTCCAGGTCGCAAGCTGCTGCCCGATCGGAGTTCTCTCACCCCGAACTCGGCAGTAGCACACCAGGCGCCAGCAAGTGCTTCAACCATGACTACTCCCCCATCTCGATGTTGGATTGGGAACTCGGCGGCCCTTCCGGCGCCGCCACTGTCGATGTCCGATATGAGAAGAGCAAGATGGCGAATATTATGACGACTCTAAAGAACAGAAAAGCAGCACGCGCGGCGGCGGCGGCGGCGGCGGGGTTAGAAAGGCGCAGGTGCCTACACTGCCAGACCGACAAGACACCGCAGTGGCGCACCGGACCGGAGGGCCCCAAAACGCTCTGCAACGCCTGCGGGATGCGGTTCAAGTCCGGCCGCCTGGTGCCGGAGTACCGCCCAGCCTCCAGCCCCAGCTTTGTGGGCTCGCATCACTCTAACTCCCACCGGAAGGTGCTCGAGCTCCGACGTCAGAAGTCGATCCTCGATCAGGAACACGAACAGAAACAGGAACAGCGGCCGCTGCTCCTCGGAACCTGCCGCCTTGCCTCGGTCTTCGGCCTTCCACCGGCGATTCATCCTCTAGATGCGCTCTTCCACGGCCCCGGTTCTGGACGTCAATTTCAATCACCGGAAGAATAATCGACACGGTCAAGGAATTTAGTATTTAGTTGGAGTTTTTTCATTCCACTGTTGAAGAATAATCGACCCTAATTTCCTCATGCTCCTCGATCCTCCTCTGTACATAATATATCTAAACGATATGATTATATACGTAACTAATTAATCTAGTATTATGGTGCATGCCGTTTCTATATGAAATTTGTTGGTTGAGATCACTCAGCGTAACTCAGAAATTAACATCCTAAAATTGAATAAAAATTTAAGTGAAGACGCGCGCCTTTCATGCACTATTAAGTGACAGTATTAATTTCAAAATATTTTTATTAAATTTTCAAATAACTATATTGTTTCGTCTAGTTCTATATTATGTGTTTTCATGTAAATTGTAATAAGTGTTTTTGTTTAGTGCGGTAGATGTCTTGTGTGATTTTTCTTTGAAAAGGAAAAAGGTCGCCGATAAAGATAATCTAATGGAAAGGGGAAAAAATGGCGTAGTAATAAAATTCAAGGATTTAAACTGAAATATAAAGATGATTGTAGTCATAATAACATTTTTGATGGTGAAATTATTTTTTTTTTCAAAAAAATATCCAGTACAAAACAAGTGTTCTGAAATCAAATGTAACGTAAAGAAACAATTTTGAAGAAATTTTTTGGGAGCAATTGAAATTTGAATATATATATATATATATATATATATAATATTTTAAATTTAAAGAAAAAAAGATGTAAAATGAAATAAAAAAAACTTGAATTGCAAAGTGAAAGGAAATGAATTTTAATTTTGTAAGTTAATTTAAGGGGGTACAAAATGAATTGTTTGGTAACACTATGTAATGAAGAGAATAAAGATGATCCGCCAATAGGATGAGCGTTGGCATTTGTAAATATGGTTATACTTATATTAAATATTTGTGAGCTAGTATTCATTTTTAAAGATATATATCTAATTTATTAAAATTCATAAATAAAGATTATGAATTATTTTTGAATAATATTTATGAATATATTCAACTAACGAATCAAGTTGATCAAATAGTTTTTTTTAATTAAACTTATGAATACTATACATTTATAAATAAAAACTCTAAAACAAATAAACACACTCATACTATTAAATTTATTGATCAATCAAATAAAACTTAAAAACAATGTACAAAGATCAAACAAGTTCCAATTATAAGAGTTTATAGCTTTTGGGGTGTATTTAAAATTTGTGAACTTAATAGGTAAACGCTTCGGTAACGAATTTATGGTTTAATAATTTAAGCGGGTAAATTGAATTCATAGGTAAAAGGGCCGGTAAGTGTTTGCTTGAATTTTGTAAGGTTAAAGGAAAAATAAATTCTGTGGTTTAGCGTGGATCGAATACAGGACCTTCAGTCTGACGCCCGACTGAGCTATCCCGCTGCTACAGTCATTGCCTTTTACCCAGTTAGTGTTTTCTTAAAATTTATAAGGTTACAAGAGACAACAAAATTCGTAAAGAAAAATGCGGTGAGCGTGGATCGAACACGCGACCTTCAGATCTTCAGTCTGACGCTCTCCCAACTGAGCTATCCCCGCTGCTGTATTTAGTGCCAAAGAAGTTATAAATATCAAAATAATTAAGATCGAAAAAAGTGCGCGGTAAATCAACAGGCAAACCTCAAGGACATCCTCAGGCTAGATCGATTCATTAGGGAGACGTGCCATCATCGCTCCCTCCCGCGCACCACCGCCCTCACCACTCGCCGCGACACCCACGACGACAACGAGTTCGCCGGCGTGGACCTTTGCTTCCTCTGTCAGAGGTATGATTTTTCTAGTGCGTGCATGGATGCATCTGTTCTGATCTAATTACATTATGATTGTATCCGTACGCGTGAAACATGTTTGATGTTCAAGAATGAAAACAACACTTAACTGAATTGTGGGTCAGAAAAAAAGAACGATAAATATTTTCATTAAAATCAACTTAGTGACATGTAGGGCATCTCATTTGACACACAAAGGGACCAACATAAAGACAACAAACAACAGAAAACACTAGGACTTATCATCAAAAATAAATTCTGACGTGAAAAAAGGGGGAAAAGATAAAGAAAAAAAACTCGTCTTTAACTCCAAGCTGACATTATAAAGAGGGTCAAATAATTAGAACATATATATTGATAAAAATAAGACGACCAGAAGAACTATGCAACCGGCATCTAGTACGCTACTACTATGCACCGAGGGCTGCTCTTGTCCGATCATCTATATTTGTGGTAAACAGGCTTGTACATGAAGTTCTCCGCATATTTCATGAGGTCCTTCGGCCGTGGGTAATGACTTGCCAATCCTTCAAAGGGTAATAGCTAGTTTAGCACAGTTTTGGAAGAATTCTAAGCTGAGAATAATAAGATGGAGAAGAAACTCACCAAGTTCATATGCTTTGGCTGCGACATTCGCAGCAATATGGGCAGATATCTTCCTTATGTTCGAGAATGGTGGGTAGACCATTCCTGTGTCTAAGTTCTCCTGTGTCACCTGTTGGGCCAAAGCTTCCGCTGTCCGATAGAAATTACCACAATTATACTACTTTCCAAGGTTTTGTATAATAATATGGAAATGTAGCTGAATAAAAAATTCACAAGCAAACCAAGTTTCCCATTGGTTTATGTAGCATCCTACATCAAGTATGCATACACAAAGAGAAATATGACAATGATCAATTCAACTCATGAACTTACAGGCTGCAAGCAGCATGTCATCATGTACACGGGTTGCTCCAGAGATCACTAACCCAAGACCAAATCCCGGGAAGATGTAGGCGTTATTTGACTGGAAGAATGTAAAGGGGCAAGTGTCAGTTCCTAATATTAAAAGTCCGTATGCATTTATCAATATAGATTGTTGAAGTTGAGAACAAATTAAAACCTGTCCAGGCACAAGAACTTTTCCATCATATTCAACTGGTTCAAATGGACTCCCACTCGCAAATATTGCTCGACCCTGTGAATGAAAGCATAGTTTTAGCGAGTAGAAGTAACCACCATAGTAAATCATGAATAAGCACTATGCGACTGTAGGCCTGAAAAGCATAAAGATTACCTTACTCCATGTATATGCTTCTTCTGCACTACATTCAGACTGCGAGGTAGGGTTGGATAGTGCCAAAATTATGGGTTTCTGTAATGGAAGTAAAGCATCTTTATAGATTGAATCAGATATTATTCAAACATGTATGAATTGCAAATGATAACAGAATACACTTAAGGATCTAGTAGGGGTATGGGAGTGGAAATTAACCTCATTAAAAGTGGCCATCGCCTCAACTACCTCCTTCGTGAAAGTTTTCCCCACTCCAGATGACCCAATTAAAATAGTGGGCTTTATAGCCTATGAAATTGACAGAAGAAAAAAATGAAGGAACATTCGAAAACTACTTTTAGCAAATTTACAAGGAAGCAGAAAGTCTGTTTGAACTTCCACAAGTTTCAGATAGTAAAATTAACAAAATATCTTGGAGAAATAAATGAAAACACAGAACTAGAGAAACCAGTTGAAGAAAAAGTCAACCCAAGTTGAAGAGACCACTCTACTCATAAAAATTGATAACTTAAGATCCACAGTAGTAAGGGGAAAATATATAATATGATAGATAGGCTCAAACCTTTATAGCAGCTAAAAGATTATTGACAGGCTCGTGATCATGCGCCCATGGTTGCTTAAAGTGTTGAAGGAAATCCTTACGTGAGTTCACAATTAAACCCTGCAGAGCGTGAAAAGCATTGCCATAATAGAAACAATGATCAACAAAGTAGACCAAACAAGTTGTATAATTGAAACAAGTACAAACAAGGTCCAAGATTCTCTTCCTAACCTTAGAATCCACCATCCATATCCTCTTGCGAGTCTCTTCCACTGGAGCTTGCGTCTACAACAGCCATAAGAATGCCAAAACCAATGAGCTAGTACGTAAAATCAAAAGAACAGCCATAATGAATGAGCGAGTATGTAAAATAAACAGAACAGCCCCAAAATCATTCACACACACATAATAAAAAGACTAAGTTAAAAACCTGTTTTGACATCTCAAGAGCTATGAGTTCTGCAATACCGGTACCAGCCTGCAAAATTGATATGATGAAGGCTCTAATAATTGATATAAAACACAATCAGAATAAGGAAAAGATTGAAAGTATTAATAGCATAAACAGATGAAATACTTAACTGAGATAAGTTCAGCTAATACATTCTTGAAACATGTGCTTGGCATAGTGCATAATTAAAGTAACTTATGCAGCATGTGTATCCAAAAACTAAGTAGCATAAGCAGAAAATTCCACATCAAATATGGCAAGCACTACATTTCAATCTATACCACAAAACTGAAAAGTTCCTTTTTTTCCTCTCTTTCAAAAGTAGAAGCCCCACTATCATTCTAACAAATAAAATCCTAATTGACATTGTTCCTCATATCTATTTGTCTTATAATTATTTGCACCACTGAAATTGTAATAAACCAAAAATGAACCAATTGAGAATAAGGATACCTCCCCAGCACCAAGGAATAAAAAACTGTGCTCTGCCAATGTTCCACCAACTATTTTCAAAGCACCAAAAAGACCAGCAAGCACAACAGAAGCTGTGCCCTGAAATGAGAATAAGCATATTGAATGGTTCATAAACATGTGGAGATAGCATAATGTGAGTGAACCAAGTTAAACAATTAGAACTGAAAAAGGAAGTTCCTAAGTGTAAAATAGTAAGGCTAAAATCAATTACCTGTATATCATCATTAAAGACAAGATGTGTTTTACGATATTTGGCAAGAAGTTCAAATGCATTATGGTTGGCAAAATCTTCAAACTGAAAAAAAGAAAATATGAGACAAAATTGAGATTGAAATAAAATAGAATAGGAGAAAACAACAAATCTGCAACTATAAAAACTCGACCCAGTCATTGACCTGAATTAGTACTTTTTCTCCATATCTATGTTTCACAGCATCCATAAATTCCTCTATTAACTCTGCATATTCCTAAAAGCAAAGAGAAAATCTGTCTAACAGAACTTACATAAAACAGGAGAAAATAAAACATATACTTCCAGACAGTACTTGACCAGTAGCCCTTCTTCGCCTCAAGCCAATATAAAATTCATCATTAAGTAGCTGTTCATTATTGGTCCCCACGTCAATAGTGACAGGCAAACACTGTAAATTATCGATTTGTTTTAGGAACCCAGTAAATTAGAACGTGCTACAAAAACTAGCAGAGACAAAAAAAAAAGTATAATAAGGATCATACAGAAATAAAAAGCTAAAAATACAACTTACAGAAGATGGGCGGACTCCGCCAAGAGCAGTATATAGAGCAAGCTTGCCCACCGGAATTCCCATGCCCTAGAAAATTGCCATTTAACAATTTAAAAAACCATGTGAAAATGATCCCAACATAATGGTTTATATGTCAGGAATGATTATTGAATTCCAAGTATAATATTACCTGGCAACCAAGATCCCCAAGACCCAAGATCCGTTCACCATCTGTGACCACAATAACTTGAATATCCCTTTCAGGCCAGTTTCTCAATACCTCGAGAATCCTTCCTCTGAAAACCCAATTTTATACCATGATTTTCAGTAATTGGATTAGGAAGGATGCCAAGTGACATAATAACTTACTTCTCATTCAAACTGATATAGAGGCCCCGAGGATGCCTAAAGATAGAGCCATACTTCTGGCATGCCTCGCCGACAGTAGGCGTATAAACAACTGGAAGCAATTCTTCCACATGGTCAATGAGGAGTTTGTAAAAGAGCTTCTCATTAAGCTCCTGGAGATTGAATCATAGGTATACCAAATGAGGTTGGAAAGTATTGGCAACAATTAATAATGTAGATTAAATGACATTTATCTTAGGTACCTGCATATCCATCATCGCCATATACCGTTGCAAGGGTACTTGGTACTGGCGAAGATTGTGCATGATCTTTTTTTCCTGTGAGAAAAAGATGCAAATTCCAGATCCACAACAAGAAACATAATTGTGTTACTTCTCAGATAGCTTGCATTCTAAATACATACAAACCTGAAGCTCTTGAGAAATACACACTGGAGGTAGGAGACCTCGCAAATAGTGGGCATCTCTCTCTTTCTCATTGAATGCGAGACCTTTGTTGTGCTGTGGATTCCGCAACAATGTGTAACCACTATGAACGATAAAAAGAAATAAGAAAGAATTATTATAAAGCTGATTGCATATACTCATCAAAGTACCCAGTACACATAAGCTAACAGCTGAGAAACTTTAGGAAGGTGTATAATTATGAGGAAATTCTTCATAAAAAGCTGCTGGACTTGAAAGTGAAAAAAAAAATCTGTCAAAAAGGAAAGGTAAAATACATGGATAGTCATTGGACAATAGACTCTCAACAATCAAAATTAATCCCTGATCATAAAATAATATAACAAAGTAATAAAAGCACACCAACTGCTGGCAACTCAGTCAAGGTGGCAGCCAAGCACCTGCTCCCAACTCTCAACTATGGATGGAACAACATCCCACACCATTCATAGTGGGAAGACAACTTTCTTAACAATGAATGGAGACCAACCTTGACATCAAAATGACCTGCTTATCCCCCTGAAGGGAATAGCCGTAATCAAACCTAAGAAATATAAATACAGATTTGCCTTTGCCTTCACTTATACACCTAGTTTAATACAAAAAGGAACAAAACTGAAGATTTCCATTTTATATGTCAGCATGACCACTATTCATCATGTCTAAAATGCCAGAAGAGATATTATGCATAAGCATTTGGACAATCTGAAGAGAAACAGAATGAAGATACAACAGATGCCATCGCTCAAAAAGGATTAAGTTAATAAAATGACATATATGCTTGGAAGAAGAATACAGGGCCATTGATTTCACTCATTCAGGATAAACATTTGATTGCTCCATAAAAATATAAATCTTCAAATGGTATAATTGAGCTATATAAATAGAGAGAGAGTCGTGAATAAATCAACAGATATCATCCTGCTATTGATGTCATGTAAAAAATGTATGGCATATATATAATGCAACCATCTTACCTCAAGTTAAGGCGAAAAAAACGAAAATAAGTAAATTCCAAAGACAAAAAAGCAGCTGGAGGTTTGTAGATCGCTTTTAACAAAGCAGCATGAAAGAGTTTTAACGACAGTCTCCGATATCATCAACTGATGTTCAAACCTCACAAAAATGGCAACATTCCAACAAGATCAAGCAAAAAAAAAAATAAATCTTGAGAAAACCACGGGATCAGATCCAAGAAAAAACCTAGCGACGGAGACTGTCCACGGCATCATGAACTGTTCATCCATGTCGACATCATCGCGTGTCATGTCATCGGAAGATTCAACAGACTTCGGCTCGATCTCCTTGATTGTATTGTCCACTGAGATCCCCCTCCCGTTCATCTCCCCTCCGCTCCTCGCCTGACACCGCACCGTCGTCGGAGCAGGCAGAGCCACTCGCCGTCTGGACGCCCGAAGCGGGACTAGCAACTCGTCGCATCGCTGAGAAGACAAAAGCATTTCAAAGGATTCTCACACATCGCAGGAAGTGGAAAAAAACGTCAAGAAAGCCTTTATTCAGCAAGTGCCGAAGAGGGCAACGCGTAAACAAAAACATCACAAGCACGAAACAAGGCAGAATGTCGGCGGAAGAAAACAAGAAATCCCCATGAGACGAGATTGATTACCAGAAAGCACGTTCGATCCAACGAAAGCATAGCGACGAGGAGAGGAGGAGGAGGAGGAGGAGGGAGGGTGGCGGATCGATCACCCAAGCCTTTCGCGTCTAAGGGCGCGGCGGTCAAATCAATTGTCGAGGGGAGTAAGGGAAGAGTCACCGATGCCGCTGCTTTTAATGACCATAAGATGTGCCGGCGGATTAGCGAATCTCCTCGAAGCCTCCGACGTGGGATCTACGCGACGCATATTCTTCGTGCGCATTAAAAAAAGACCGCGAGGGTGAGCATACCGGGGACTGTCTCTCTGTCGCTTTTGGATTTCGGTCGTTTGGGTGAGTGAATCGGAGCCAGCAGGAGGGATTGCGATCGCAGATGAGCGTCGGCACGAGGGATACTCGTCTCTGCGTGCGGCGACCAGTGCGATTGCGCCCTCGGATCTTCTATATATAATACTGAGAACTTGCCAAGTTCACTGTTCTAATATTGACCGTTGAATCATGTGTTTTCACTTTTTTTTTTTTTTTTCTCTTCCAAAATTGCATTTAAATGCCCTCGCTAGTAAATTCAACCAAACCTTTTTTCCCCTCGATTTTAACGTCAAGAACTCTATAAGCTAAAAAAACATCGTGGTCGGAGCGCACGTGACTTTGGACTCTCCGCCCGTTTGATGACGTGCATGGCACAACCACCGCTTTTTAATTATCCAATAATTACAAAGTTGGACGATTTATATAATAGAAAATACAAAAACTCATTGGGTTCGGCGGTTCATTTTGACCTGTGAATTTTGAAAAATTAATTACAGTGTTTCTTTTGGTGGCGGATTCAGGAATAAAAATAAATATAGAATTTAAATAATTTAGATATTGTAAATACAGAATTATAAATATTTATAAGATATGTAGGAGATTTACTCAAAATTGGGAAAATTAGGTAGCTGAAGAACAAAATTGGGTGGGTAGGATTAATTGTCCCCGAACGTTTTGAATCAGAGGAGACTTTGAAGCTTATATTGGTGGCTGGCTTTGACGATCAAAAAGTCACAAAATTGACGAGACTTCTTGTGCGTTGGTCATCGACCATTGAAATAATGGTCACATGTTATCGATTCATTATATCTTCATTTTTCGAGAAAAAAATGATAATAGAGTTATTTAATAGGAGTTAATTAAATCACTTATATGTAATACAGGTCATTACTGTTGCATTCTCGTTCAAATAATTACGTTTCGTCAATCTTATTTAGTTCATCTATTTTTGAGACAAAGAAGATCAAGATGAACTCTCAATTGCTCTGCTGTGGTATTAAATTAAAACCACCCATAATAACTATCAAATTATTAAAATGGTAAATCTTAAATATGATTTTGTATTGGAGATTCATTTTTTAATCTTCACGGTAACGAGAATGAGATGCTGCAAGAAGAGAAGCTCCAATGCCCGATCCATCATTGGCCATGGTGACCACCACAGAAGATGAGGCCTCTTCTCCGAGAACTTCTTTCAGTGCGGCGAGCAAGCTTTCTCTGAAGATAGTGTAGTGTTCATATAGCCCGCCGTCCATTGCGAACACCATCCTTTTCTTCGTTTTGCCATTGTTGTGTCCAAGCTTCTTCAGAATGCCGACCATGCCGGCGGCGGCGAGACGAGCCCCACGCTTAGCCACGATATCGCAGACTTGGACAACCACTTTCCTTGCTTTCAAGGAAGAGCTGGAGATCTGGAATGCCAGAAAGTGTTGCAGAAGTTAGGAACAACGTAACTAATCCGTGAATGCTAAATCGATAGAAATTTAATCAGTTTGGTAGAACGGGAATGCATCAAGACCCCTAAGAACTCCTGCAGTTTGGCCCCAACAACTTTGAGATCAGCTGAAGTATCATGATGCATTGCTGACATGACAGGCGTCCTTCAAAATCACAAAACTACAAGAGATTATGCTTTGGACAAAAAAGCATAAAGGTATGCAAATGCAACTGAATTTTAGAATGTGTTATTCCTGCAATTAATAGTATATTTAATAAATGGATGCGACTAACAAAAGAATGGCAACTCAGTGATGAACTATCACGAAATTAGCTTCTTTGATGTTTCCTGATTTCAATGACCAAGTATGTATGGTGAATCGACAGGAAATTGGAAACATCATATTCAAGAAGGAATATCAAATGATAATCACATTAACATAGTCAAGGTTGAAAACTGAGAACCCATTTAAACTAAAAGATTATGATTTAGGTTAATTGCACAAGTACAAGTTCTGAGATATATACATACTAAATGAGATTTATAGTTGACATTCTAGAAGGCTAAAATTATGATAAATTGCATTTTTGCTTTGTAAGTTTGTGCGATCGATTAATAATAAAATGAAGAATAGGAAACAGGTTAAAGCACAAAAATATTAAGTCCAATCTGATATTAAAGAGATGATGAAGTTTCCACTAAACATGCTTGTTACCCAAGTGTACCATATTGTTCAACCTCATACATTTGCTAACTAAATGGAATCTACTTTCAGAAGTACCTTTGCAGTAATAATAACATTACAAAATCTTTCAGAAACAAGATGACTGATTGCTACAACAATATTTCCAAATTAAGCTCCAACAAGGAAGAGATAAGTATCGTCTAAACCATGGAAAAGGCTAATCCTTGAAATAGTCGAGGTGCTACAATTTTGTGTTTAGGCATCAAATAGCAATTGGTATTTGCAAGGAAGCATAATAATAAAATGATAGTTGAGAAGCATAATTGTGGAAATGGAAAACATTTGAAAGGGCTAACGATCATACACATTGAGAAAAGAAGTGTATATAAAACAAATAAATAAGAATGAGACATATTTGCATCACAAGAAACTAGTAATTACCGTATGCTATTATCCTAAAAATGGCCATGAATAACATACCGTAGAACAAAAGGAACTTTAAGTTGTGAAGGAACTTCCTCCCCAAATAAGGCAGCTTCTACAGCCAATCTCAATAGAACTCTTCGGACTATTTCACCCAAATACATTCCAGAAATTAGCTTCTCATAGGTCTGTAAATGATTAGACAAATCTCAAAATTAACAAATCACATAAAACAGGAAGAGAAAAGTTAAATAGCCAGAGAGAAATGTTCCAGTTATGACCTGTTCACCAGGGTTCAAACTTTCAGCATCAAGTGCTTGATCATAATCTGTTATTGGGAGATGGGAGGAGCGAAAGTTTCCCCACTCCATGTTAATGACCTACAATACAAGTAAATTGCCTTAAGAAAACATCTAACAGGTAAAAAGGTTTGTTGATGTACCATGATATGATCCATGACAATCTCAATGCTAGTAAAAAAACTGCATTGAGCTTGGATTTGCAAGACAAGCATTTCAGAATCAGCTCCCATTAAAGTTATACTCCATCAAGGAGTCCTTACCATTTCTCCCGAGTTAGGAAGTGGACCTTGCCATTTCTTAATTGCATCAGCACGCTCCACATATGCTGCATTTGTGCCAGTGCCTAGTATGATACCCGCAACAACATCTTTATCATCATAGACGCCACCAGCAAGTGTTCCAACTGTATCATTAACCTGCATCAAAAAGTTAACTGTGTACTTGATTTTCATCTATATGATATATCATGAAAAAATGAATCTCAATGAAATTAATAGCAAAAATAGAATGGAGCTAACCAAAGCTGTAACTTGCATATCAAGACCCTGTCTCTTCAGGGCCTTAGTCAGTTCGCCCACCACATCCTCACCAACCTGCCTTCACAAACAGAACTATGTCAAAATGCATAATGACTAAATAAAAAAACAAAATGGGGTATCATAGCAAGTATTACATCTATGCTGATGTTTTAGGCTCATGCTAATGCTACCTGACCAAAAAAAAGTACAAAATAATCTCTTTGAAATTTTAAACTATGATTTCTTTTTACTATAGAAAATGCTTGATGCAAAATGATACCTCAATCTTTCAATAAAGTAGACTATACAAAAGGTAAATTAAATTTTGCATAAGATTTTAGTCTTCTATAGACTCAGAATATGTTGTTAGATCTTCAAGACTGATGGAAATGACTTGTCTTAAGTAGCAAATCTCAATAGCGAAAACTTGTCACACTGTATGGACATTAATTTACTTTGTCATTTTTTTTAGGCTAGGATGTTAGTCACAGCCAGGATATCATGGATGGTATGATTATAGGAGATCGAGGCTTGTCAAAAGATGTTTCCTAGATAAGGTGCTACACGACTATTGACTAGATTCATTTTTCTCCTCAGACAATTTATCTTCTATGAATAATAAATAAGATAGAAGGGACTACCCAAGAAGGAAATTAATCTTAATCTTTCCCTTCTACCTGGTTCATGGATTTAGGGCTCTAAATGAACCAAATGTTCGTGAACAAGTTTCGTGTTCGGTTTGGTAAGAATTTGTTTACGTTCGTTCAATACATACAAGATCAATTAAATGAACAAGCTTGAATAACTCGTTAAACTAAACAAACAAGCTTGAACACATATGCATACAACTCATTAATGTTTGCGAACAATATTCGTGAACAATATTCATGAACCATGTTTGTCAATAAAACTCTTATCAATATGCTAAATAAACAAATAAACTTTCAAAATGAACAAACAAATTTGTATTATCAAAGTCAATAACCAACCAACAAGCTTAAAATGTAAAAGTTTCAAAAAATCAAACAAGCTAATTGAGAGTTTGATAACATCTAAACGAACAAACTCAAGCTCATAAAAAAGAAATCAAGTCACGCTTGAACAATTATTTCAAAGACATAGTTCATTTTAGGCTCGGCTTGGCTCGATTACCTTATCAAATAAACTTGAACACCATAAAACTTGGCTCAGCTTGGTTCGTTTACAACCCTACATGGATTAACCCCCTTTTGGTGGGATTTACAATTCTCCTTCATAGGCAATGGAATGATTTGATTATTATTATTTTTTTGCAAAGGTATGTATTTCCCAAAAAAAGTGTTCCTTGTTAACACATCATTTTTATCTCAGCAACAATTGAGTTCAAAACAACTTATTCATCATATTTTGGCCAACTAACAAATAACCAGCACACATATGAAATTAAAACACGGAACATAATTATATCAAAGAGAAAGGCAAACAGACCGTGCTCTTTATATTGAAGCGCTTTGTCCACTTAATGAGAATGCCGGAAGCAATTGAGGTTTGCTTGACTGGAAATGAGAAGGTAAAGCCAAGTTCTCTCTGCTTGCCTTCAGGAAGGTGAAAATCCTCACCTTCAGAAGCAACAAACTGTGCTAAAGCTGAAGCAATGAAATCAAATAATTCCTAGAAACATAATAAAGCCAAGAACAAGCAGTCGAATCAGATTGGAACCCAAACTTGATCTTTGAGGAAGAAAGAATAGAACGAACGCTGGACTTACATCTGAACTACCAATCATCAAATCTTGAGGGATCGATACCTCCTTACACTCTTGCTTCACAACACGCCCTTCCTTGCCCCCTAATTGTACGCGCAGTACGCGGAAGTTGGTGCCTCCAAGGTCCAAGGCGTAGAACAATCCCCTCTCATCCCTGTCAATGTGGCAATCAAGTTGGATCTACGATGAATCAATCACAAGGGCGCAAAGAGAACATTTTTTCCCCCAATGGAGGGATAGGTCGTACCCGGTGGGGAGTCTATCCACAAAGCTAATGAGCATCTTGAGCGAGCTCCCGTCCTCGGACTCGAGCCCGGCGTACATCTCCTTCGTCATCGCATCGGCCACCTCCTTGAGCTTTTCGGTGGGCGTGGCGCATTGCTCCTCGAGCTCCTTCAACAACGCGGCGGCGCGAGCCCATCGCCTGTTGTTCCGCCTCCGGTGCTGTACCACGATCGCCGTCACGGCCACGGCCGCCGCCGCTGCGCAGATCACCGCGGTCCCTACTAGCACCTTCCTCATCTCCCTTGAAGGATTTTTTTTTAATGGATCAAATCCTCAATTCTTTCTCTCTGAATTTAAACAGCAAATTCACAAAACCCAACCTTCCCCACAAATGGAATAAAAGAAGAAGTACCGGACAAGATGAGTTTCGATTCTGCAATGCGAAGAAGTGGAGGAAAGGACAAAAGATGCAGGAGGAGACTTAATTTTTGCAAAGTGGCGTAGTGCATGGAGCAAGTCAAGAATCAAAATTACTTATTATTACGAATTAGAATACTTCTACTGTTCATCGATCAGCAAGACATTGCAACATTCAAAAATACAAAAAGAGAAAAACAAAATTATCAACTTCGACGAACGATTGGTGGTGCTTGAACAAGATATTTGAACTCGACAGCTTGCGCAACCGCATCCAGAGGATTTCAATCTCCTACTGAAGAAGATTTGTATTTTTTTTTGCCTTTATAAATTCATGTTTTAGAAACTGCGGCCATTATTTTCTAAAAGAAACTATCATCGTTTAAAACATAAACAGTTATCATAAATCAAATTTCAATCAAAAAAAAGTTTAAAGTAGATGATCAAAGTAAACTCATCCTTTCTCCCTCACAAAATTCCATTTCTGAGGGTTAAAAAAAATCTCAAAATTTGAGAAACTCATTAAGCGACCTACCTACCCCTACCGTCGTTGGCAAAGCTCCCTGCGCAGTTTCTGACTGAACGGCTGACACGCGTCCATGCTGAGATCAACGGCCGCCGCCAGAGCTACGAACAACGCCACGTCCGCCATGCACGCGACGTGCTGCGCCGCCACTTGGACCGTCGGACGGCTTACTTTCCCCTGCCCCTCCGCAGTCGCCGCCGTCACGAACCCACCGCCGTCGACGCCGGTATCGATGCGGAACTCACCGCCTCGCCGGACGCTGATACTCGAGGACGACTCGGTGGCAGGGGTGCAGGCGTTGCTGGTTCCGGCGTCGGGCACGAGCTCGAAGCGGTAGCCGACGGCGTCGTGGGACCCGCGCTCGAGCCAGGCCTCGAGGCGGCCCCACGGCTTCCAGTTCGCGGTGGAGGGCCCGACGGCGCGCAGGATGAGCCACGCGCCCGGGTTGGAACGGGACACGCGGTCGGAGCCGGGAGATGGGACGAAAGGCGTGATCACCGAGGCAGCCGCCACCGGAGAACCCGAGAGGTCGTGGATGGTGACGGTCCATCCCTTGCGCTGCTCGCGCCTCTCGTTCTCTCCTTCACCGGCGAACGAACCAAAGAAGCATCTTTGAACACCAAACTTTGTTTGCAGTGGACTGTGGAAAATTGAATTAATTAGTCCTCGTCGATGAATTCGTAGTAACACAAAATTAATCCCTTGATGTGGGAATCTTGTCCCAGTCAAACTACTGGGAAATTGACAGCAATCAGATACTTTTTAATATGCTTTTTGGAGGAAGATAATTTTTAATTTTAATGAACATTTCATCAGGAAAATCTAGAGGATATTTTTCTCGGCAGTTAAAGAAAATTTCGTCACCAGAACACAGAAATCAAAGAAAATTAACCCAACAGATTCGTCGCGCGACGTTTGCACCTGGCTCTGTCGGTCCGCCGGCGATCGGCGGAGAACCTGCAACTGAACACTGGCTGGCGAATGATCCCACTGCCGCCGCCGCCGCTGCCGCCTGCTCCCTGGATTTGATACACCACCGGGCTGCACTCCGGCTCGCCGCCGAACTGGAACACGAACCTTGGGTCAGGCTCGGTCCGCACCACCAAGTGGAGCCGCGCGGCGCGTTGCCCGCTCCCCATGCTGACCCATCCGCTCTGCACCACCGCCGCTCGCCCCGCCGTCGCCTCCAGGTCCACCGCCACCCTCACCTGGCCCAGCAGCCTCCGGCCCGAGGCAAGCGCGCAGGAGTACTTCCCGCTCCGGCCCGCGTAGACCACCACGGTCAGGATCGCTGGCCGCCCCGACATCCTCTGTAACGCAGCCGGATCGAGGCTGATGACGACTCGAGACGACGAAGCGGGAGTGGCGATGCCGGCGACGTCCATCATGTTAGTGCCCGACGACGTGGGGCCAAGGGCGAGGGGGAGAGGAGCGGTTTGTGCGGGGAAGTCTTGGAGACGGATGGAGCAAAAGCAGGTGGTCGAGGAGGGGTGAACGCCGGGGACGGCGATCTTCGCCACCGGCGGCAACTTCAACGCAAGAGACTCTACTACGAGCCGGACGAATGGGCAAGGATCCATCACTCTCCCAATGCCCAAACTCAAGTTAATCTCTTTATAACGCCGACAGTATCTGCTTCCACCTCGTTAACCTCTATATACCCGTCAAATTATCTGTGCCCTTAATGATGATTATCTACTAATTTAGCAGGTTGTAATAGGATTGGGCGGAGGGATGGTATGGTAGGTGTGATGCTGTCATTGGACCCAACACACAGCTGGAATTGGCTGGGTTCAGGTCCTTTCCATGTTGGCATTTGCAAACGGAGACAGTATGTGATGTGGATATAGATGGGCAGTTACTTCCAAACATGGCCACATTGATTAATATTTGCATATATCTTTGTATAAGATTTGCAACGTTGGATCCACAAAAGAACAGTTGTTAATTAACTAGAACATAAATGAAGAAATAAATATTAATAGTGAGGGCTCTGGAGAACTCGAGTAAAGCATTCCACTATTTTAGATTTGTGTTACTGATCAGCTCAGCTGATCCGTGCTTCTTGCTGTCGAGTTCTGAAGAGTTCAATGCTGTAGTGTCAGGCAAATTCCACAGCCTGCAGCAAGTTTAGAATAGTAGAGAACTTATCTGTCTATTTAATGTGATTTTGTTTTGATAAGCATAAATTATCAGAAGGGTGCCTGTATATATACAACTGTTTTTTATTTTTATTATTAAAATACTAATAATAACGGATGGTTAGTAAAATCAGTCGATGGCACGATTGCAATTTTGTAACGAACGAACACAATTGGCTGGAGTTATTGTCATGCTCCGAAGGTGTCATTTTTCACACACTAAAAGGTACCCCTTCGATGACAATAAAATAAAAGAGATAAGATATAAAGAATCATTTAAACATATCAACTATATGTACATCATAATCTTCATAGACAATAAAACTATACAAATAAATCACAAACGTAAATACAGCAAAATAAAAATAAATCAAATCAGAAATCAGTACGTCAAGATCTCTGAGCAACTCTAAGAAAAGTTGAATCAAATATAGTATCAAGTCTGCACCTACAAAACTGGAGGATAAAGAATGTAGACAGTTAGCCAACCGTTTATATATATATATATATATCCATTATATTTATATATTATATATCATTATCTAAAATCAGATAATATTTTTATATATGAATTTCGTATCTCAACTTAATTATCATTTATTATCATCAATTATGATAACTTCTCAATTCTTATTATTTAATTAAAATATATATAAATCATCAACAATATAATCTCAACATGAATAAATATCATAATCTTGTGATATCAACATGTATATCTGTATCAATGATATAAATCAATTAAAAAGTAAACTACTAGAGCCAATATCATCAAAGTGTAATAATGTCACATATATAGGCTAACAGTCTCCTCAGAATATATCGTCACATATGTTATCTAACATACGGACTAAAAGCCCTCACCCATGAAAGACATGATAAACACTGATCACGGGCCTCCGCACTACCACAACATATATGGGCGGTCAGGTGCTTTAGACCGAGGGCTACATCACGCCACCACTACTCAAGTGTACGATTCAATCCTCTGGTATAAAACTAGATTCATAGTTATCACTTTTTAATATTTTCTATTCTTATCTTTATTATTTCACTTTATTTTTTTATCACAATTATTATTTTCTCAATTAGTAACTTCTCGATTAGTCTGAACGACTAACATAAATTTTATTTATTAATTAAAATATCATCATAAGATTTGCAAATAAAGGGCAAGTATCAATTAGAAACAATATCAACAATATGGAATATAAAAGATCAAACAATTTAAAGACAAATATCAACGGAAGAATAAGTCAGAACAACCATTTAATTTTTAAAACACTCTTTTCTATCTTAATCCCCAGATGAACCTATGTGTGAACATGAATTAAATCAATTATTTATTCCTCCAATGATTTAATTATTTTAACTCTATTTCACTATTTTAAATATTATTTTAATCCTTTTTCTTTTAAAAAATAATTATATTAGTATATATAATCCATTTAATATATTTGTTATGTACAAGGGAATATAGGAGTCAAAGACAGAATGTACTCACGTTTTATGTATATAAAAAACTTCGAATGTCAGCAGATCACCGTGCTCTCTACTTGAATCAGTATCTACACATAATATCAAAATAACTCAAATAATCAAAATATTATTCAATAATAATAATAGCATAAAAATCTAAATATTATTTACAATTCGAAATTGAATAATCTTTTTTAATTTCACTTTCTTTGTAATATTTTCTATTCCTAAATGAAATATTCATCATAATCTAATTATTTATTTATCCTAACTATAAATTGATTAACATAAAAATATACCTTTCTTCTAAGGAACTAGGGTTGCTGTTGGCTAGAACAATGACAAAAAAAAACAGCAAGGCGAGGTGCTGCTCGAGGAAGAGAGATTGTTGCTCGTGTTGCTGGAAAGAAGAATGGAGGAGAACAAAGGGAGAGGATTACATTCTTGAGAAAAGAAAGGCCAAAATTCAAGTGCTAATTGGTTCCAAAATATGTAAGTACCTAAGCTTTATGTTGTTTACGACCTGTTCAAAGTAGGGAGGGGAGCAGCGCTGGTCCTCGACGAAGGTTGGGGAAGGGAATATGGAGAAACAGGTGAGAAAATAAGAAAGGGACAGTTCTTCGATTGAAGGCGCCACGCCGGCAAGCGAGACGGACAAGCTGCGCGGAGGGATTGAGGAAAACACAAACGAGGGCGATTGGAATCTCGGAAAGAGGCAGGCGACGGCGGTGGAAGAGATAAATTCTAATTCGTATTTTAAATTGATCGAATCGATTTAAACTTTATACTAGGTTCGATTTGAATTAATGTAGTCTTTATCTTTAGGTTTATTGGGTTTAGTTTGAACTCAATTTGATTTTTAGAGAGAAATTCTCATTTTCTATCTAATGATTTAATTTATTTATTTATTATTATTATATTTATTTATTTAAAAAATTAATATTTGTTCAAAAGTGTGCGACGGTTTAGGGTTCGGGGAGATAGCATTTCAAACATATACCCGTTGGGAAGTCTCCCTGTCTCATGACCGTTGCACTTCTCTCCTTTAACCCTCCCTGTCTCATGACCGTTGCACTTCTCTCCTTTAACTCTTCTTTCCGTTCCTCCCCTCTCTCATTGCATCCGAAACAACGAGAGATTCGGTAGCAAAAGACCAGGAGAGAAAGATGAACAACCTCATGACCAAATCCTTCTACAGCTATGCAGATCTCAAGAAGGAGGTCCTCAAGGACCTCGAATCGGGCGGTGGGGAGGTCGAAGCGGCCATCGAGATGGCGGCCGCCAGCGCTGACGGCCACCTGCTCCAGTTCTTCGAGGAGGCGGAGCTTGTGAAGGAGGAGATGGCGTCTGTCCGCGATCTCCTCGCGCGTCTCCAGGCCGCCAACGAGGAGAGCAAGTCGACTCACAAGCCGGAGGCCCTCCGCCACCTCCGCGACCGGATCAACGCCGACATCGTCCAGGTTCTGAAGACGGCCCGCGACATCCGCGGCCGCCTTGAGTCCATGGACCGCTCCAACGCCGCAAACCGGCGGCTGTCTGGCTGCCGGGAGGGCACGCCCGTTGACCGGACCCGAACCGCCGTCACCAACGGGCTTCGGAAGAAGCTCAAGGAGATGATGATGGAGTTCCAGGCGCTGCGGCAGAGGATGATGGCGGAGTACCGGGAGACTGTGGAGCGGCGCTACTTCACGCTGACGGGGGAGGCGGCGTCGGAGGAGGTGATTGAGCGGATTATCGCCGACGGGGACAGCGAGGGGATGATGAGGAAGGCGATGCTGGAGCAGGGGCGTGGGATCGTGGCGGCTGCGGTGCAGGAGATCCAGGACCGACACGACGCCGCGAAGGAGGTGGAGCGGAGCCTGCTGGAGCTGCACCAGGTTTTCCTGGACATGGCGGTGATGGTGGAGGCGCAGGGGGAGCAGATGGATGACATTGAGCATCACGTCGCCAGCGCCGCTCACTACGTCAAGGACGGCACCAAGGAGCTCAAGTCCGCCAAGGAGTACCAGAGGAGCAGCCGCAAGTGGCTCTGCATCGCCATCATCTTCCTTCTCATCCTCGTCTTGTTTGTTGTCATCCCCATCGCCACCAGTTTCAAACATTCTTAGTCAACAAAATCGATGATGATTGATAAGGGGGATTCTTAATTGGAGTTCTGCTCAAGCTCACTCTGTAACAGGGGACAATAAACGGTAGCTGGTAACCAGGTTGCAGGCGAGGTGTTTGATGTTCTTCCCGTCTCTGTTCTTACTTCTCTGCTTTGGATCATTACATGATTGTAGATCTTTGTTCGAAGTGATAATGATTCAACGACATGATTAATGTCATTACGCCATCTATTACAATTTGCTAGCTGGAGATCTTGAATCTATTGCAATTGTGCGAGAAAAACTTCTATCGTTATACTTAGAACTCCTTTAGACATTGAGTTTTCATGTTGAAATATTGAGGAATATTGTTCATATCCAAGTTAAGGTACATGGAACCCATTTGTTGTACTAGAATATTGAAGATCAACCATTATTTGAAAGTTATGATTTAAGCAAATTGATTTGGTCTAACTTATTCTTCACAATCATCTTGATGAGGAAGGGTATTTTTATTTTTATGGTTTGTGAAGTTATTTATGTTGTTCATTTTAGTTGTTCCGCATACCCTTGTATGGTTTATCTGGATCTTTTCCTGTGGAGTTTTAACATTTTTATGGCTGGTTTTATTATCTTTCATTGTTATTTTAATTGTTTATCGACTTTCCATTTCAGTGACTTGTCTTACAACAACCTAACTGGAGAAATACCGGATGCTCTAGGAGCATTGTCATCTCTCCGAATCCTGTAAGGATAGTACAACTTGTGATGGGTGAAATAATGCATAACTTGAGTTTTGACATCTTGGAGAAATTTGACCGGCAACAATCTTACTGGAACAATCCCTAATTCTCTTCTTCAAAAACAGAATATGGTATTCAGGTTTGTGTCTCTGTATTGATTGACATTCATGACACTTTCTCCTAGCTGTTAAAGAAGTCTCCTGTTAGCAGTCTAAGGTTAAGAAACTGCTTGCTAAGGCTTCAAAGTTTTACCACCTGAAATGAGCTGTGGATGTGCATGAACAATTTGAGTAGTACATCAACGTGTTGCTAGTTGATGTGTTCAGCTTACCTGAGTAGTAATGGGATTATCAACAATATTAAAACGTATATCAGCACATGAATCTTTTGCTACATAACTTAGATAGTTGTAGATGAAAAGTTAAAACAGAGGGGAAAAAAAGTAAGATCATCTAAAGTTTAGCCTTTTGTGAAAATTTGTTGGGGGGCTTGAATGAGCAAATCTCAACTAAGCATTAAGAAGATTGACATATTCCAATTGGCATGGGAGCCTCATCTATGAGATTCTCATTTAATCATTATTTACAAAAGAAGTTCCTGTCTTGTGAAGGTGAACCCAAATGTGCTCTGGTTTGACTATATATATATGAGTTATGTTTTTCACTCTTGTCCATACTGGGTATTGTTACAATACTTAGGTGCCCTACTTTTGTTCAAAAATGTACTAATACATAATTGATGCTTAGTCAAGGAGGCAATCCAAATCTTTGTCCTGGCGGAACGTCATGTGGAGTAGAAAAGAAGCAGCTTTCAAGTGTTGCTATTAATGCAATTATTTGTGCTGGTTCAGTGGCTTTACTTCTCGTTGTGGGGACATTCATAGTATGTATAGTGAGAAGAAAACAAGGTAGGTGTTTGGGAAAGTATGATTCTGTATTGATGACATTTCTTTTTCAATTTGGATACAATGGGCAATCACTAGCAGCATAACTTTTCGTCCTCGTATTTAAAGGATCAAATAGAACCACCTACTCCAATACTCTGCAACTTAGGAAAGAAAATGATACTAAAAGAAGTCCTTTGCCCATTAAGAGCTGTGGGTTTACATACGAGGAGCTGGAGAAAATAACTAATAACTTTGAAAAGCAGCTCGGCAAAGGTGGATTTGGTCCTGTCTTCCATGGGAACTTAGAAAACAATGTTGAAGTTGCCTTCAAGATACTATCTCAATCATCTTCACAAGGCATGAAACAGTTTCGTGCTGAGGTAACCAGTCCAACTCTAGTTAATGCTTTAGTAGTTGAGTTCTTATTAGAAGTGCTGCTCTGTTGTGAAGATTGATTAATATATTATTGGAACTAGAATGTTAGTTGTCACAAGCTTATGCTTTATTTCCAATGGTCAGTGCTGACTGTAAGAGATATTAACACAAAAAAGCTGGTCCAGGGTCTAGATTTCTTTTGGCCTATCAGTAATTTTCATATGGATCTTTTATTTAACTAAACTTCTGTCCATATGTTATGGATCTTCCTCATTTCTAGCTATTGTCTATTTCTGGATCCTCAAGAATTAATGTCCTTCCCCTTAATTTTCATTTACTGTGGTTAGTGTAACAGGCTCAAAACTTGACAAGGATTCATCATAAGAATCTTGTTTCTTTGCTTGGCTACTGCATGGGGGGGATAATCTGGCACTTATCTATGAGTACATGCCACAAGGAACCCTACAAGATCATCTTACAGGTTTGAATCACACATTTCATCTGGTTTGCTTTAAATCTTGAATCTGGACTGATCTGTAGCCAACATATTTCTTTCTCCAATGTTGCACTTTGTTTTGTTTAATTTTACATAATCATGTCTTGTCAAATAAAACTTAATAATGTTTGATTTTACCATATTGTCATATGATGTTTTGGTGAAATGATATACTTGCTATCCAGTCCAATTCAAGTAATTGTTTATCATCATAATCATCATCGAACCATGTTAGCACCAACTATTTGGGAATACAGTGACACAAAATTGGCCTGATGTATGTTTGGTTAATTGATACATCTATATTTAGTTAAATAAAATAATTGTTTATCATCATCATTAAGCCATGTCGGTGCCAACTGTTTGGGGATACAATAACATAAATATGCCCATATTTCACTAGTCAAGTTAATGCTTAATCTAATTGTCTTAAATAGGTAAAAGTCATGGTAATGCTACTTACAGTTGGGCGCATCGTCTTAACATTGCAATTGGAGCTGCATAGGGTTTGTTAGTCTATCCATCCTTGATCACTTAATGGATCTTTTGTTATCCTTTTCATCCCAATATCATGAGCTTAACAATATGCAGGACTGGAGTATTTCACACTGCATGCAATCCTCCACTCATTCATAGAGATGTGAAGAGTTCGAATATCCTGCAAAGTGAAAGTCTAGAGGCCAAAGTAGCAGACTTCGGGTTGTCAATGCCTTTCAACCTGGACAACCATACTCATATACCTGATGTATCTGCAGTGGTTCGTACCCCTGGGTATCTTGATCCAGAGTAAGATTATTGCTCTCTCTTTTCATTTTCTTTTGGCCCATTTATATACATAAACTTGAATATTGAAAGGAACTTAACAACACTGTAGAAATTGGAAAACTTGAATGGAAAGAGTACCATCTTACTGTGCAATTATACTTATGAGGAATGTTTTCAAATATCATAAACTGCTTGATGATAGAGGGCTGAGAGTTTCTGAACAGGGAAGAAACAAGATACTTGATTCAGTTTTCTGAAGATAGGAAGATAAAAGACCCACCCAATGAAATACTATGAAAAATGATGTACAGTAGGCATAGTTGATGACCCAGTCAAGATTGAACCTCCAATTCATAGGCACCAATTGGACTAGTGGGTTACGGATTGATATGTTTATTTTTAGAATATTCAAATATATATTCTAATATACAATATATGTATTGTAGCTGACGACCCTGTTAAGCTTGGACCTCCAACTCATTGGTGCCGCATGGACTAGTAGGTTACTGATTGATATGCTCATTTTTAGAATATTTAAATATATATAATTTACAATATATACCAGATAACAGGTCTTAATAAATCCAGTACGTTCTCATGATTAAGCAGCCAAGTCAATCATAGGTCAGTAGAAACTGTTTATGGGAAGAATCCACAAACAAGTCTTGTTAGAGTTGACACAACATTGGATCTCAATTCTGTAAAAGATGGTCTATTGTGAGTGTTTATTTAGGCATCATTAGTTAGTATCGAGAGATCTTTTGCATTGTTTGTAGGAATTCCTTCTTTTAAATCCATTAGCTCTTCTACTTTTCTTATATTTCTTTTATACAAACAACTCTCTGCTTTTGATCACCAGATAATTCTCTTTAATGCGAATGTCAGTTATTATCGAAGGTTGACCTAAAATAACTCGCATCTTCCAAAACTGTTTTAATCAGGATATAACCTAATACAGAGATTGGTTAAATCACTGCAGTTGCTGGTGTACATTCTCATTTGCTTAGAGTGTTGTTTCCGTTGTTTCAATATTTTTCTACTGTTAAGTCAGCTATGCTAATGCTCTTAGGTACTCTTCTTCCAACCAACTCAGTGTGAAGAGTGATGTCTATAGCTTTGGAGTGATTATTCTCGAGTTGATCACAGGCCAACCTCCTATGGTGCGAACTATGACAAACACTATTATTTTAGTTCAGTGAGTACGCCAAAGACATTCCCAAGAGAATATCGAGAACATCGTTGATAGAAATTTAGGAAGGGGGTACGATGTAAATTCCATTTGGAAGGCTACTGATCTAGCATTGCAATGCAACAAGATTACCATCAGAGGCCAACTATGGCTCGTGATGTTATGGAGCTAAATGAGAGTTTGGAATTAGAGTGTGCTTATTCTAGGGGTTCTATAACTCAAATAACACAGACCAGTACAATCAGTGGTGCTTTTGAAGTCGAATCACCGCCAGCCTATGCTACAGTAGCAAGGTAAACTTATCACAGGAAGGTTCAAGGTGGATTTGTTTTATCTTGTCTTTCTTTCCAAGAGTATGTTGTTTGAAAGTGTTGGGTCCCCAAGGATGTCTGCATCTCCACAATGGTATGATATTGTCCACACCTAAACCCTTATGGCTTTGTTCTTGGGCTCTCCCCAAAAGGTTTCATCCCAATGGAGATATCTTTCATCCTTTTAAACCCATGATCTTTTCCATGTGTTTTAGATGTGGGACTATGTTTGTACCTTTGTAACCCAACAATCCCCCTCAAACAAAGGACCACAAACCCTCTCAAACGGAAATCTTCCATTCGATGTTTGAATCCTCGACCCATCAGGACTTCTTGCCCCTCGGTCCATCCGACCTACTAGGACTTCCTGTCCCTCGATCCACTCGACCTACTAGAGATATCTTTCATCTCTCTGTCACACCTAGGACTTTTTGTCTAGTCGCAATAGGATTTTCTGATCCGACCTACTATGACTTTCTGCCTAGTCGCAACTAGGATTTTCTGCCCCTCTCCATCCGACCTACTTTGATCGCTACTAGGACTTCCTGCCCCTCGGTCCACCTGACCTACTAGGACTTCCTATCTGGTGTCTGATTCTCTTGATTCAGACACGAGAGCACTCACTTTCCCGTCCAACAGTGTGTTAATAGGCACGGATGTAGAGATTATAATGAGAGTGACAACTAAACTTTTGAATTGGCAAGATCTAAAGCATCTGTTGTTGATTGTTTAAATGCTGTTTTACGCTTTCCGATTTACCCTAGTGGTCGGTGGGAAATTTTCGTGGGGCCATAGATAGTCAATGAGACTAACTGGGATTATCATTTTTTTTAAATGCTGTTTTACGACAATAGCTTCAAGCCATTCTCTTGGCAATAACTCCCGAAGTGCTTGCTGGCTTAGTTAGGTGTCATTTTTGTGATTGTTTAAAAATGTTATCTTGCACGAATGTTCATCGGAGAAACCTTTGACACCCTACGAGTTGAGTTAAATTGTAAAGTCACAAGGTTCCTTATCTGAAAAGCAGCCTGTCTAAGGCAGATTTGGTCTCGTCTTCCACAGTCAGGGACTTGGAAAACAATGTTCAATTGCTTTCAAGATCGCACAAGGCATGAAACAATTTCGTGCTGAAATGTCATCTGACTTCGTTTTAGCAACACATCCTGTTGAGGAGATTAATTGCTAGATTACTTGACTAGAAGACCCTGTATAACTTAAAGAAATGTGTAGATTACTACAAACTAATGCAGTATTTCCAGTAACATGTACTGGATTTTGTGTTTAACTTCTAGCTTTGGAGTAATTATCCTTGAGTTGATCACAGGCCACAGCCTCAGATACTGAGAACTATGAACACTTCTATTAGTTTAGTTGAGTGGACACACCAAAGGATCGCCGGAGAGAATATTGAGAACATGAATTCCACTTGGAAAGCTACTGATCTAACATTGTGTTGCACATAGCAAGGCTACAATAAGAAGGCAAGTATTGCCTATGTTGTGATGGAGCTGAAGGAGAGCTTGGAATTAGAAAACGCTTCTTCTTGCTTCGTTCAATTCGACTAGCAAAACCCACTCGGTTGCAATTTGTTTCACCATCAATTTGGCTCGACTAGTCAATCAACTTACCTGCTTGATTGATGATCATGAACTCTATATTGGAATTTAAGGACGAGGGAGGTTTAATGTTAGTTTGATGCTCACGAGGGCGGCTAGGATTTTAGTATTGACCACTACGGACGGCGTATTATTTTGTTAGAGTTCATGTGAATATTTAAATGAGCGAGGGTGACTCAGAATTAAAAACGATGTATAAGAGATTCCCACCAAAACAAAGATGGATAAGAGAGATCTATCATCCATTCAATTTCTTTGGGATTTATATATATATATAATCATTTTCTCTAGAATTCATGAGTAAACGGCTTCTAGTTAGTCTTGTTTCTAGTTATTTCATTGATATGTTCCACACAGGCGAAACTTCCTCGAAGCTGATCCTTGGCCATTTCCATCGCCAAAAAATAATCTCCAGATCCCAAAAATTTGTAAAAAATTATAAACGAGGCATCGGTGCATTCCAATGTCAACATTGCTGAAAGATAAAAGAAAAAAGTAAGTGTGGAAGGAAGACAAGGGAGTCAATAAAGAAAATATACGAGCAAGGAAGATTCTTCCGCGGCCATTTCTTGTCATTTTATCTAATCATCATCATCGCCTTTGAATTTATTGAGAACAAGGCCATTTCAGCACCCATGCAACTCTCATGAACACCCCCTCGCCGACCAGTCCAGTCGATCTTGCTGACCATCGACTTTAAAGTCACGCACATTTCGTTGCACAATAGATGAATCCACAAAATACATGTACTTAAACTTCCATGGATGAACAAGATCGACCACAGAAATAGTCAAGAGTTCTTGGATTATATCGAGAACAAGGCCCTGTTTGTGGCTGAACTCAACTCCTCTTATGCTTGATCGGTCTCCTTGTGCTCTGTGTTTTGCTTTAATGCATTACTGTTGATTTTACAGTTCATTTGTAAAATGTAAAAATTCCCATTTTTAGCACCTAAAGAATTTTATGACAACTTATTGGGATTATATTTCTCAATTAATTGATAATTTTTGCTAGTCGACACATCTACCACAGAGGTTCTCCCATATACAACCTCAAATCTAATTAAGAAAAAAAAACAAACATGTACACTAATATAATCAAGAACTACTCTCTGTTAATTGATCACCAAATTGAGCTTCAACAGGAGTTCACGCCATTGCTAAGAATATCTGAGCTCTGAGGCGGTCCAAAGAAGAGGAGGCGGCATCTCCTCGTCCCCGTAACCACCCAGCAGCTCACTCAGAAATCCCAAGTCAAATTCCGACAGCAGCATATCTTCCTCGCCGGCCTTGCTGCTGCCGCTGCCGTCGTCGGCTGTGACGGTGGACGAAGACACGGAGCCTTCTTGATCGTTAATCATGGAGCTCAAGTGATTGGAGGAGGACAATGGTGGTGAATACAGCTTGGAGATGGGATCCGAGGTGTAGCTGTTCTTGGACTCCGATTTGACGGCGACAGCGTGGAGCAAAGCAGGCGGTGAAGTTGCAGACGGATTCTTCTTCACGGCGTCGTTGTTACTTGACGTGATCAGCTTCTTCTTCAGCTTGGTGTTCCAGTAGTTCTTCACGTCGTTGTCTGTTCTTCCGCGGAGATGGGAGGCGATGATCGACCACCTAATTTCAAGATTTAGGATAGAATAGCAGAGATAATTGAGGTGGGTAGATTGATCGGCAATTAAACTGTTGGGAGATGGTTTGGTTCATCACCTGCTGCCTAGTTTTATGTAGAGAGAGCAAATGATGTTATCTTCTTCCTCTGTGAACCCACCGTGCTTGATGTCAGGCCTGAGATAGTTGAGCCATCTCAAACGGCAGCTCTTCCCGCAGCGATTGAGTCCTGAAATAAATAATTAACCCACAAAATCGTGAATTTTTTGTGCTGTAAGAAACAGGTTGTTGAGGGCAAATCCCCACAATTTAACCCTCCAGAACAAATTTTGTTTGACAGAAACCATGATTGCTCGTCCTTTTCAGTAAGAGACAGGATTTTGACGCGAATGCAAAGCAGAGAAAACTCCGAAAACAAACGAAGGTCAGGAGGAAGAAATTATGATCAAAACCTGCTTTCTGGGGCAGAGCAATCCAGTTGCCACCGGTGCCGTGCTTCTCCATGTAACTCCGGAGAACCACGTCCTCCTCCGGCGACCACGGCCCTCTCTTCACGTTGGCCTTGTCACAGCATGGCGCTCTCCCCATCGATGGTCCACCTCAAAACCAAGCTACTGCTCGATGGCAAGAAACAGGGGAGAAGGGAAGAGAGAGAGAGAGAAAGAGAGCTCGCAGTAACAGGGAGATCAAAAATGGCAGCCTTCTTGACCCACTAGGACCTTTTGCTCGGTCCGTGCATTTTATAAAGACAGGTCTACGACTTCTTCCTGGCATCGACAACTTTAATTATCTTCCATGGCAAGCAACCCCCCTAAGCTAGCAAACTAACCGATCAAGTTTGATTCGAGCCATGAGCATATATGTAAACACGTACGCACAGGGAAGAAGTCTCTGAAGCATGGGAAGGCATCAGTCAGACTCGATCAGAGGTGCTGAAGTATTTAAAAATAACAGTGGAAACGTGAAGGTGGATGACGATGGCTGCTATGGCGATCGATGAATATAATGGTGCTTCGGCAGCCTCGGAGTTGGTCGTCACGCCAATTAGGAACCTGACCCACCCAGTCGATGAACAAGTTGTTGATTTCGCTTTGTTTGTTTCTGTTTGTTTGTTTGTTTGTCGTGTTTAATCTACACGTAGCTAGCTCGTTATTGCTTTCCAAGGTTTCATCTTCGTTCGACATGAACACAGCGTCTTGAGCTCAGTAATTAAAACTATATATATATATATAAGATTAACAAGGATTAATTCATTCAAGGGCCTAACAAAGAAAGAATTAGACTGTTCTTCTCATTAACTAATCCCTATCGAGTATGAAGAAACTTCTCATTAACTGCGTAGAAATATCGATCTAATTAGAAGAATGAGGATGTATGTATTCACGGAGTAAGCTAATATTCCACGCTATGCCCATGCCTCGACCCCACCCCAACCGCGTCTCTTTCAGCTTCGACAAATCCCAATTAATGGTCGACTTAAATGCCATAGATAAATTAATTAAGTCCCATTCATTAATTGATAGATGTAACCCACCCTCCAAATTACTTAATTACTTGTCGCTTTTGACTAATTAAGCCATGACGATTACTTAAATATGAAGACTAATTAAAGTGTTTAATTTTCTCAGTCAGTGGGCCGGGGATCGATGGCTGATTCCATTTTTATTAATTCCAATTGCTTCTGCAGGCGCTTTTGAAGTTTGAACTCGTCTTCCTCGTGATCATTACTCACTGAAAGCCTAAAAAGGCATATATGAGCTCATCAGCCCCTCTCTCCAAATTTTCTTTGAATGCTTCTTTCTGTCTCTCTCTTTCTAGAGAAACAAATATAAGAAAATTAGTTCCCACTGACATGATCAAGTTGATTATCGGATGATAAATTTATAATAATAAAGTAAGATTTGAATCTTCATAATCATGGATGTATATCCTTGCATTGAAAAATTAATTTCTCTACCTTGGGAGGTCATTCAATCTCATGATTTACTTTCCCATAAAACCTTGAAGTAGAGTGGTACTTGAGGTTATTATTATTTTTTTTTTTTACAAATATAAGAAAAGTAACAATGTTGTGATAAAGACATACGAGAGATATCCAAAGTATCATAGGCCAAATCTCAACTGGTGCAAGATTATACTCTTTAATAGAAAAAGTATGAAGCATATATGGGTCAAGTTGAGTACTTGAATTGGAAAAATAAATAAAAATCTTGGTCGGATCATCCTAAGATTAGTTGGTTCGAAAAACTTAATACATGAATTGTAACAAATAATAAATAGTAGAAAAATACGGAAAAATTAAGAAAATAATTAATAGAGTTGTTTATGACTTAAGCCGATGCCTTGTGACTAATTTTTAAATTGCAAGTTTCAAATTGGACCAACAAGGACCAAATCACGCTCCAACATAAATTTTTTTTTTTAAAAACTACCATTAATTTTTAAGTTTCCAAAATACCATAAATCCAATCATTTTTAGCAAAATATTCGTCTTTAGAATATTCAACCCTAATGATTTTTTTAAAATTTAAAATCATGAGTAAATGGTCTCTCATATACTTAATTTTTGCATTTTGTATGTTTAATTAACTTTAGAATTAACTATTATCATTTCTAAAATACCAGTTGATTAGTACATATAAGTCTGTTAGTTAAATTTTCACAATCAAGAAAAATTAAGTTATAATAGAACCCTTAATAATATGCATAAATTAGAAAAAAAAAATTAATCATCTAATTTTGTTTCTTAACCAAATTACTTGTAATAGTTTACAAATCAGCTTAAATTTAGATCTGAAGAGAACTTGAAAAAATCAAAGAAAATCTAGAATAAAAATATATATAATTAAAAAAATTAAATGCAAATAGCGTGGTTTGGTAAAATTGTCATTAAGTACTAAGTGAAATACACACACACAATATAATCAATATTTCTATTCATTCTCTTAGAAAATTATTTATCAATTGTAATTACTTGAAGTGACAAGTTTTGTATCATGTTGTTGGGTGCTTGCTATCAAAATTTGATGGAACATAACTATCATACAAACTTGAGTTGCATATTTATGTTATTTTAACACAAGTTTGTTGGATTTAATTAAGTGCACTTGCAAGTGTGATAGTGATCTCCTTGACTTGGCCTAATTTTTTTGGCTTCCACTTTATTAGAACTAAATGTTAATTAGTTCATATATATGCAAAGTAATTAATTAATTGACTTGACATGGACATGTTATTTGTTTGTATAAGTACATAAATGATATATACCAATTGTTTATACGGCAACAAGGTTAATTATATTACTAATTTGCAGTTATGCTAATTGAGGGGAATAATTAAGAAGGGAAAGGGAAGAAAAGAATATGAAAGGGGGAAAAAGGAATAACAAGGAAAATAAATCTAAAAAAATAGTTGTTCCATAACTCAAATTATATAATGAAATAATTATTTGATATTAATTTAAAACTAATTTCAATTGACATGGTTTAAATGGAATGTATGTGTGAGTCTTATTGGTCTCAAATTTACATTTTAAGCATTATATATTTATCAAAGTGAGATGACTATTTAATACAAGTCAAAATGCAAATGTGATATATAGCGACAAAATGCTTTTGGATCGAGATCCTAAAATCTCATCTTCACATGATAAACTTTTGTTTTGAGCAGTGTGAGTTCGTCGTTTAGGTGAAATGGTATTAAAAATTTAAGTAGGATACCACCAATAAATTTAGAGGTCCTAAGAACCATCAATTCCTTCAAACTTTCTCTTTGAGTAATCTTGTTAATAAACCTCAAAACAAAATGCAAGCTTAAGATCAGCAATGTGCTTAGCTTCTTGGGCTTCCGTAAACTTGTACTCTCATATCTAAACCTGAGCTTCATTTTAATCAAAATAATTATTTTATTCTATAAAAGTCAATGTCAATCTTATTTAGTATATATATATATATATATATATATATTAAATATATATATATATATATATATATATATATATATATTTATTAAAGATGATCATCTCACTATGAGTAATGTCGGCACATTAGTAATAAAAATTGTCATTTCGTTTTAATAATTTTTCGAGTATCAAAATGCGAGTTTAAGACGGTAAATTCATTCACACTTTCATTCCTAAGTTGGACACGTGTAAGTTCAATTTCAGTAAAAATAACTATTTTAATTCATTCGTTTTATAATTAAACTAATATTCATAGGCAAAAATTAAAAGGATGTGTAAATCATCAAAATCTTTTAAAAAAAAATCAAAAAGAAATTCTGTTAGATATTTTATTTCAAGAATATCTTTTATTTTAACATTATTAAAGTAGCTATTGAGTAGTTGATATAACCTTTAAAAATTATTTTGTAACTACTATAATATATATTGTAGTATTATTATAGTAACTAATTAATTAATAGTTGTTATACTTGTTTTAAAATAATTTTAATAAAATTTAAATAATTTGTTAATGGTTAAAAAGTATTTATGTTATAATAATTACTTGTAGATAATATAAGTTTGTAACAATTATCAGTAGTTATAGTTAAATCCTAAATCTTAAAATCTTGAACTCTAAATTTTTAACATTATTATATCAAATACTTTTTTTATCAATTTAATTAAAATAATTTAAACTTCATGTCTTCATCAAAATCATTTTAGATTAATTAAAATTACTTAAAATAATTATAAAAGTTACTAAGTAACTAATATTAATAATATTGAAAATAAAAATAATAATATTGTAACAGTTATTCGATAACTTTTAAATATTACATTAGTTATCGAATCTTTACTATACATTAAAAAAATATCAATAATTATTATAATAATATCAAAATAAAAAATATTTTTAAAATAAAATATTCGATAGAGCACACTTTTATTATTATTATTTTTGACTCAAGGCATCACAGTCAGTATTTGAAGCATTGTTTTTTACGATATTTGTTACAGATTAATATATTAAACACAAACTGTCGTAATGTTTCGCCCATGGTTTGCGTTACCGCGGCCACCTGATTCAGATTTGCCAGCGGTATCATCCAAAGTAACCTGTGACGATGAAATGCTGGAATATATAACTTTTGGACGGACATGTTCATATTCTTCTTCGTTCATCTGCAAAAGTGTGAGAGGAAAGCGATATTTAATTATTAAATACCAAATGTTACTGTCTGAAGTAGAATAATGTCCCTGGAGAAGCTCAAAACCAAAGGCGGCTGTCTCGCCAGAACACTTTTGTTTTTCTTTTTTTTTCTTCTGATTATTATTACATATTATGCAATATGGATGGGCAGATGGCAACTAGAAGCAACGGCTGACTATCAAACCATAAAAGTCTTATGATACGGAGTTCATCACAGCAAAAGAAACATAGTTTTTGCAGTGAATATTATACTGTAAGAAGATAAAAGTCTTATGATTAACATGTATGTATGGTAATATCATAGTTAAATTTTTGTAGGATGCTATTATTTGCAGATACTCAGAATTTGTTAACGTGAAATACGGGATGAATTGATGCGACAACAGTTCTTCACGAAAGAAAGACGTACTGTTTTCTGATTGAACATTCAACATAAAATTTCAGATGCAGAAACTCCATACATGAAATAAGATGCAACAATTCTGATTGATCGAACTCTTTACAGCAATGAGTTGGATAGAAATTTCAGGTTTAGAGAACTTGTTGACATGAAATAAAGATCGGTGTTGTTTCACAGTTCCTAAAAAAGAGGGGGTTTTCAACCCCAAAAATGTCTTTTTTTTATTCTCCAGGTTCAAATTATTCACAAGCTCCTCTTCTTTATTTATGTACCAATCGACGACGTCGTCAATGCAGAACTTGATACTTCAATTTGATAGTCCACTTCAATCCTTTACCAGTTCTGATACCCATCCCAAGTCGGGCACCGTCTCCGCTGCTTCCTTCTCCTCCTCTCTCCTCCGGCACTCAAGAAGCTTCGCTGTCAAAAGCCAAGGAGCACGCACTGCTTTCTCTGCTACATCTCGGGTTTCTGGCGGGAGAAGGGTCCTTGCAGGAGATGCTGAGAACCACGCCCTTCTCCTCGTTCCAAACGGCGTCACAGATCTCAACTTGCTCAGCCTCAGCTTGGTCATCGCCCCCATCATCTCGTCCATCGCCATAGGCGACAAGGGCGGCGAAGATCCATCAGACCGCGGCGACATGGCGGGAGGCGCCAAAGTAGACTTCGGAGACTCAGACAGCAGAGTTACGGTGCCACCCTTGCCAGGCGATGTTGGACTCGTGGACAGGATGATGCGAAGCTCCTCCTGGGAGTGTGCAAAGAAGCACACGCGGCGGAGGCAAGCGCTTCCGTCCTTGCATGGTTGCGTCCGGTAATGCGACGGGTGGAGCCAGCTTTCGAACACGCCATGGGCGTACTCGCAGTCCTCGCCGCGGTGACAATCTCCGTCTCGGCGAAAGTCAGGGCAGGGGGTGCCGGTGTAATGGAACCTCCGCGGGTCGCGACGACGGGCCTTCTCGCCTGGGTGAGCGTAGGGACACTTGGTCCAGTCGTGCGACCGCCTGCCGGGGCACCGCCGGACCTTGAACTCGTACATACGGAAATCGTCGCTGCCGAACACGTCGGCCGCCGAGAAGTCAGGGGAAGAGTCGTCGTCGCAGGGGAGGAAGAGCTGGAGCGCGAGTGCGACCTCGCCAAGGAGGTGAGGGGGCAGATCGCCGGGAAGGCGGGCGACGCCACTGACAGGGAGCGCTGTGTAGGGCTGCATCGCAGACACGGGGTTGTTAGAGAGGGACCAAGGATGGACCTGAGCAGCCGGGGCGCGGTGAACTTGCTCGCCGGGCACCATTTATGTGACTTCGAATAGTACGGATGAAAGGAACAGGAAAAGAACGGCTACCTCTATTTATAGTGACGCAGGAAACCGACGTCAGATTAGCGGCGGAGGAAGAAGGGGGGCCCACAAGAACCTTCAAGCACCCACAGGATTGCGCTCACCTTCTCCAGTCGCGACTGAAGTCGTAGCTGATCTTTGCAATTTCCGCCAATGCTGGCGTGGAAGTACCTTGCGAGGTGTGAGGCGGCAGGAGTGGAGCGGGACACGTGGAGGCAAGTGAAGGCATGGGTGCAGGACGTGGCGAGAGACGCCAGACGTAGACCGGCGATTTACTGTGGGTTTGTCCATAGTATCTGCCGAATAATAAATAAAACTTCGAGTTATTTAAAATTTGTATTTTACTAAAAATAATTTAAAAAAAAAATTCCAGCAAAATTTAAATTTGTTCTCAGCATTTAAATTCCATTACAAACTATTAATTATCGTCCTTATTAAGTCTCCTGATTTGATTGCTTTTGAAAAAGAGAGATTTCGATTGATCAACTAATTTTTTTTCTTCTAGTCTTTAGTCGATCTTATCTCTAAAACCATTTTGCTAAAATCTAATTTACTATTATTAGTGGATGTTAATTTGGATTACATAGTGGCATTCTTATCCTGATTCCTATATAGATTAGCATTCACACCAACCGCACAACGTGCAATAGATTTTCGTCTTCCGTTTAAACAGAGCCGGTGCAGCCCGAGGTGATTCGGGTTTTGGATGATGGAATGCAAACCCGTTTCGACTTAAGATTAATTTAATTAAGGCCTGAATACAGAGTTCGACTGTAGTCGGATCGGACCCCGCTACATTAACGGGTCTGTATGGGGCTTTGAGTTGAGCCCAACAAAGTAATGAAGTGAACCCGGCAAATGCTATGAATCTCAACCGCTAGATTGTAATCCAACAGCCAAGATTCTACGACTTCACCATGTGATTAGCTTAAAACACTAACGGTGCGTTTAGTCGAGCATTATGGTTGATAATGATGAAGAGCGAAAAGTTTTACTTGCAATGCAGAGCGAAGAGAGAAAAGTTGAATTTGATGAGGAGTTGCAGTCGATGAAGCAATTGTCTGTGAAGAAAGAAAATGATGAAGTTTTCATTAAATTGTTTACTATATTTTTTTAAAACAAATTTATGTCTACTTTATTACAAGCCTGATGTTAGTCGATGCAATGTCTATTTGCAGGGTACTGGTAAGGACATAGGAAAGAAGAAAGAAAACATTGTAATATAGTTGCCAATTGCCAACTTGGTTATCAGCACACAGCATATTCTCATGTGTTTCTGACTGACGAGAATCCTTTGTTGGTAGCATATGAGCATCACTGAGTTCTTTAAGCCGACAAATGGTGGTAGATACTACGCCCCAGGAGGCGGTGGGCGTGGTAGACTGAGAGGTGGTAGGGGGCAACAATTTGGAGGTAATTTTGATCTTGGATCTTCAAGCCCTACAGGTGCTCCCTCCATTGAGGATCCTGGACAATTCCCCACCCTCAGTGGGAAGTGATAGCAAAGTATAGTCTCATCTTCCTCGTCTTGATATCTCCTATTCTGATCTTAGTTTTGGGTCGAGGGATTGCATGAGGATACAGTTAACTCGCATTGTCACTATGTAATTTATATCTGTCAAGAGTTAAATTTAAGATTTTTTTACATTTAACCTTTGTTATATGTTGCTTATCAATTTGCTAATTCATTCTCGAGTAGTTTTTACCTGCATCTAAATTCTTCTGTAATAGTATCATTTCATCCATGGATTCATTTGCAGAACGGATAGGTCAAGATCTTCACCTTATTTTTTGCATCAAGGTCTTCTGCTACCATTCATAACTATGTTTTTACAATTCTATCCCCATGACACTTTTTAAATTCTCAAGAACAAAAAGCTCTACAACCATCAAAGAGAGCCCAACTCAACTTCATCCTGATCAACATGAAAAATTTCAGCATTTTTTAATCCTAAATCATCCTCTATATATCCTCATTCAATTGCCATTTGGACCTTGAAATCTAATATGATTCCTCTACATTACACCTTTAGCTTGAAACCTAACAACTAATCTCTAGACACAAAAAATAAAGTGACTATATCATCCTCAATTTTACACCTGATCAAAAGTGGATTCTAGTCGAAACATTTAGATGGGATTCAGCCTAACCCATGAACTCTTCTACAGGCTCATCACATGTTGGTTAAAATGAAACATGTGAAGGTACATCAAACACTTCTATGCCCATCACTTAAAGCATTTATTCTTCTTTCTTGAGTTGGACGCTTACCCTCTCTGCTTTCCAGCTAACATGCAAGAAACAAAGAACGATGTCTAAACAATCCAAGCAAAGGAACTGAAAACCCGAGGGCCCATTGATGTGGCACATCGAAATGACCACAGCTGTGCCACATTCGTCTTCCATGCTCTTCCTTTTGGCCCTTGGAAGAATTGCAGTGCAAGCATAAGGTGGGGGGAGGACTTTGTTTTTGGGCAATCAAATTCGTACCACGCATCATAAATGCCAACAAAAAATGGCCTATTGAGAATGGAAGTGGAGGAAGCACGGACATTTATTTGAGTGCCGGGCTTCCTTGATGGATGTATGCGTGTACTAGTGCCAGTAACTTTACGCTGCTGTCTGTAATGCAATGCAAGTTCTTCAAGCGTCTGATTTAGTGAGCTTCGCTTCTAATCATTTGTTAGCTCTATCAACCGGCACATGGAGATAATTTTTATTTTCTTACGCACGGATAATTTTAATCCAAATATTAACTCGAACTGTTCTAAGAGAAGGGATTTCTTTCACAGTTTTTATTAAAAATTTATATATACTTTTTTTAAAAAATAACGATTTTCTTTGTCTTCCACTCGATTGTTCGATAGTAAATAGGGAGGGGTTCACTTTCCAACAGCGCACCGATCAAAGCACTACTTAAATCACGACATTAACTACAATTCCAACTCATGCAATGATGCAAAGTCATTTATAGGCTAAAATTATTAATGTTTTTTTTTCCTTCGGATTTTTAATACGAGTTTTAAATTTTAATTTTAAAACCGACAAGTAGTTAACTAGCTTTGCCAGCGTGGAAGGCAGCTACCATCGGACATGTGGTTAGTACTTGCACCGCTCGGAGCTGCTCTCGTAGGATGTAGACTCCTAGTCCTACCAAATGTACTTGAGATCACACTGGCACCGCCTTTGCTCTATTTATTGTTTTTGAAATATATAATTTTCCTAAATACATTTTAATTTAATAATAAATTGCATTTTACACTTATAAATTTTTAGAAAATTCTCTTTTGGCTATTTTTCAGTATTCCAGAAAAGAGATTACTGAATAGAAAACAAATAGCGAAAAAAATATAATAAATAAAAATGATTTAGAACCGGCTCGGTTCTAAAATGTTGGTTGATTCCGGCTCACCGCCACCCACAAACCGACCGTCCTCCATTAACTCCGTACCGTCCGGTTCGTCTTTTCTCCTCTGTTTTGTTCCCTTCTTTTTATATGCCAGCAGCATCGAGCGAGCTCACTCACTCATCCATGGCGTCCACGCCCCTTCCTCTTTCCCTTCTCTACTCTCTAGTCCTCCTCCTCGTAGTAGCAGGTAATGGAACTTCCAAGCCCCTGCAGCGTCAAACCCTCCTCGTTACTCCTCTTAGAAGTCCTGCAACCCTCGTCCCAGAGGAGGACGAGGGCCAAAGCCTAGCCAATGGGGTGGACTCCGAATCCGAGGCGACCCTTTCGCCCTCCTCGTTCCACTTCGAGCTCTCACACCGTGATTCCCTCCTTTCCGCGACCGCCTCTCCCGAGCAGATCTTTAGCCTCCGCCTCGACCGTGACGCTGAGCGGGTCGAATCCCTCCGGCAGATGCTCGCGGAGGTGGCTGCCCCGCTTCCTCGCAACGTCACTGGACGGCGGGGGTTCAGCAGTAAGGTGGTGTCCGGCCTCACGCAGGGCAGCGGCGAGTACTTCTCCAGGATCGGGATCGGCACGCCGCCGAGGTACGTCTACATGGTGCTCGATACCGGCAGCGACGTCGTCTGGTTGCAGTGCGCCCCGTGCCGGCGCTGCTACTCCCAGTCCGACCCGATCTTCGACCCTCGAAGATCCCACACTTACGCCGCCGTACCCTGCGGCACCCCGCTATGCCGCCTCCTGGATGCGGCCGGCTGCAACACGCGCCGCCGGAGCTGCCAGTATCAGGTCTCGTACGGTGACGGATCCATCACCATGGGTGAGTTCTCGACCGAGACACTTACTTTCCGGCGAAGTGTCCGTGTCCCGCGCGTCGCTCTTGGATGCGGCCATCACAACGAGGGCCTCTTCGTTGCTGCTGCAGGTCTCCTCGGCCTTGGTCGTGGAAGTCTCTCTTTTCCGTCCCAGGCGGGCCGACGGTTCGGCCGTATGTTTTCATACTGCCTGGTAGATCGTACCTCTGCCGGTGCTCCAAACCGGTCATCCACAGTAGTGTTCGGGAACTCCGCCGTGCCCAGGGCCTCTTCGCGAGTGGCCTACACTCCCATGGTGCGAAATCCCAAGGCGGACACTTTCTACTACATCGAACTCACAGGAGTGAGCGTCGGCGGCACGCGCGTGCCAGGCGTCCTGACGTCCGACCTCCGATTAGATCCCTCGACCGGAAGGGGAGGCGTGATCATGGACTCAGGAACGTCAGTGACGCGGCTGGCGCGGTCGGCATACGAAGCGCTGCGCGATGCCTTCAGGGCCGGGACGACAGGCCTGAAGCTGGCGCCCGGCGGCTTCTCCCTCTTCGACACGTGCTACGACCTCTCCGGGCGGACGGAGGTGAAGGTTCCGACTGTGGCGCTGCACCTCGCTGGCGGATCGGCTGTGTCGCTGCCGGCGGAGAACTACCTCATCCCGGTGGACACCAGGGGCACCTTCTGCTTCGCGTTCGCTGGGACTGACAGCGGCGTGTCCATCATCGGCAACATACAGCAGCAAGGGTACCGGGTGGTGTTCGACAGGGATAGGTCGAGGGTAGGGCTCATGCCGCGAGGATGTTGACGGCGGCTGCCGACGTAGGCCACTGCGATTGAAGTAGAGGGTGAAGCAACTTTTTCCTTCCTAAATTTTATCCAATTCACGGTTATCCTGGTGCGCTAATGTAATGATACGCAGAAAAAAAATTTAATTAATGAGCAAATTATTAATACGAGCAAATGGGTGGTCCAGATATCACTAGATGATTACAAAAAAACAAAAGGCACAAATAAATAAATAAATAAATAAATAAAAGACGATGATTTATCGGTACAAGGGAAAGGAAAAGAGTAGCTGCACAGTCTGCAGGAGAGCGCAGCGCGCACATGGGAGGTGGAATTAACTGTCGTCTACCTCGTGTTCTTGCCCTGTTTAGTAGCCGTTGTATGCATCCACCCGTAAAGCATGCCTCCGCTTCCACACATCTGTCTCTCTGCTGTTTCCCCTGCTAATCCAACTCTGCACTGGTTTCATTTTATCTCTGCTTATTCGTAACAACTCTTGCTCGATTAGGTATTGTCCAATAAATAAACAAATGCATCTGATCTCGCTACCTCAAGGTGGTGACGACTAAGAGGCGAAATTCCGTGTGAATGGCCCTCGGAAGTTCCTGATGAATGACTGCGCGCGTCAGCTCTGGCTCTCAACTATCTAGAAGCCGTGAAGTTTCATGTGTGCTATGGAAATGAAGAGGATAACATTTTGGTCGGCAAAGTTACTGCACTGATGCTGTAGCTTCTTCACAGTGCTTTGTCCTCTGGGAAGACCTCGAAAAATGTCAGGCTCACTGTATTTTTTCCCCCACCGAGACGAGCTTTTTACCGGAGTCTTTGCTGGGTAACTATCAAGGATGAACTCAAGTTGACTCCTGATTTCCTTGGTATCAGAGCTGCAGAATTAACAAGAACTCTGTTCCTGCATGTTCTACAATATCACTTCTGTTCTCTAGAAGTTGGTTGGAGGTTCAACGAATCCAAAATGTTTGTAAAATGAGCCTTCAAAATCCAAGCGCGGACCTATGAACTAGGGTTTCTTTCGCCAAGACCTTCGCTATCCATGCATAATCATGAGATTCACTAAGTTCCAAATGCGTAACAGAGGCTTGAGAAACTGGATTATAAATAGATTTAGAGAGGAAGATAACAAGATATTTCCATGGTTAGAATTTTCCAAGCAAGGTGGTGTCGAAGGTACTTCAAGGAAGCTTTTGAGGTGTCTCGTCCATAGATAATCTCTCCTGCAACTCTCCCACCCGGCCAGGAATACCTATTTTCACAGGGCTAGATTACTGATCCACGTGCAGCACGTTATTTTTAATTGTTTTGCCACTGATGGCTAACCGACATGCATGTTCCATTGGTCTTTCAATGCTTCATGTCATTATCATTTTTTTACTGAACACGCTAAATTATTCATTTAAAATGGCAAAAAATGCATATGATAAAAAGAAGTCTCAGGAAGTGATACCAGGCAATTGACAGATCAACAGTCGGTGACATTTTAACTCAAGATATTGCCCGTTTACTGTAATGCTTTGACCTTCTTGACAAAGAAATAAGAACCAGCATAGTAGGTATTTCGATTAAACATTGCGGATAGTTAAGTTATCCGTCGCGATGTGTGCGACCTCTTGAAAAAATTCAATGGAGAAGATGATGAAAATCCGAAACATATTTTAGAAAGAGATTAGATTGATGTCAATGAGTCCTTGTAAGTCACTTTAACATTCAAATTATGATTCTTTCAAAGGGATAGAATGTAGAAAGAAAAAAAAATGATAAGAGAAAAGTTCAAAGAGTTGAATTTGAAATAATACCTTTTGTTAGAGTTTTTATAGTCATCTGAAAGTATCTTCAGGTTGTATGGGATAGTGCCTTTGTGTAAACCTATGAGGGGATCAGATCTAATAATTATTTTCTTTTGACCTTATATGCAGAAAAGAAAAAGTATCTAAGGGGACCATGTCTGACAATCTCATAATCGCCTGTTTATTCTTGAATAACCATGTGTTCGTAGGAATATTCGCGTTCTCTCTTAGTGGACCCATAGAAGACAGGGGTTTGCAAGATACGTAAAAGTAGAGTTCAGTATGAGATGGGCAAGACGATGTAGTCTAAATGAGACTCAGGACTAAGATGACATGATCGAGATAAGATTTAGGACTAAGACAGTATGATCGAGATGAGATTTGAGATCGAGATATCAATGACATGACTGAGATCAAACTCGGAGACTAGACGATGTAGTCGAGATAAGATTCGGGATCGAGATAACGCGGCCGAGATAAGACTCGGGATCGAGATGGCCGAAATGGCATGATCGAGATGAAACTTGAGATTGAAATGGTTGAAATGAAATTCAGAATTGAGATGGCATGGCCGAGATGAGAATGTGCAGATGACCGATATGATATTCGGAATTGAGATGGCGTGGCCGAAATGAGACTCGGGATCAAGATGGTCGAGATGAGATTCGAAAGTCGAGATGAGATTCGGGATCGAGATGAGATGAGATTTGGAACCGAGATAGCCGAGATGGTCGAAATGTTGTGGCCAAGACGACGTGATCGAGATGAGATTCGGAACTGACATGGTCAAGACGGCATATCGTCGAAATGGCTGACATGGCTATGGGGTTCGGCTTAGGCTTCGTTCAGGTGGGATCCTACTTTTTGGGGTCATGCTGACTAGTACTCTCAAGTCAGGATTAGACTTGACTTTCCCTTACTCTTGATTTTCATTCAGGAAAGAGCCACGTCAATTCCCCTGCATCAGTGGGTTTTGGCATTTGAAAGATAGCAAAGACACCACCAAAAGTGTAAAATCCATACATTCTGGAGAAAAATAACTCCTTCAGTGCTGAACAAATTAATAGGACATTTTCCGATATTGGTTCTGCAATACCGGAGACTATACCCAAGTCCAACACAAGCTTCTTAGATAGAGGCCAGACAACATATGCGGTGGCAGCGTACAGAAAACTGGTTGCAGCAAAAGCAGCAGATGCTGCGAAGCCTGCAATCACCGCAGCAGCAGCAGCCATTACTTCTGTCACCATTCCATGTTCAACCAAAAATCTGCTTGCTACCGGAGACGCCACGGTGTGGGGTAGTCATGTAACTTGCTGATGAAGTAGGACTGCCACTGGAATTAAATGGTCAACAAAACATGTACAAAAATACATGCTTTTAAAATTTATGCACAATTAGCCATTGTTGCCGAACAACAACTTGTCTGTCTCGAATCCCAATTATTTGGAACCCAACATGTGGATTTTATCTTTATATGTGGCTATATTTTACTAGCATACTAATATCCAGAAGTTTTAAATTGTTTTTTTCTTTACGTTATAATTTCCTGCACTCTCCCTTTGTTCGTTCCTCGAACCTTCAGCTCAAAATGTTTGAAATTGCCACTACCGATGTGTCATCTTTGTTCACGCTGTTAGAACGCGGAGTGGTTGAGTCAAGATTATTTTGATGTGTTATAAAAGAGTTTAAATTAGATCTTATTGTTAAGTCTGATGTAGGTGTTTAAGTATGTAGAAAAATATACAGGCATCCGATGGCGTAGGATCTGTTAGAGTACGATGGACTAAAGGATGGTTTGAGACATCCGAGGGATTATGAAAAAGATGAAAAGCATCGGAGAAGATAAGATCTTGATAAAAGACACAAGCAAGCGAGTATGATGGCTCGGAAAGAGAGTTAACAAACTCCGTGCATTTGAAAATGAGAAGTTACAAAAGAGTGCTATGATATAACAAGAAGAAAAGTGCCATGAGCGAGCATTCAATGGATGAGAAGGTAAGAGGAAAAATGTGCAAGGTAAGCTGGTGAGACGAGTGTTGAGTGATCTGTAATCGGATGAAGGTAAACTAAATCATAGACAACTCATTTTAACATAGTCAACTAAGTTAGAAGGTTTGGATGACCAAAATAAGGATTTTATTGTTATCAATCGAATCTTCCTTTTTTGGTAAAAATTCTCCGGACTTTCAATTTTTTCAATTTCGATTGGCCTTTTTCAATTCTCCTATAATCTTCTACTTTCGGAATCCTTATCCATAATAAGTAGGTTATCGTTGGAGTTGGATCGGTCAATCAGACATTCAGATCATGCGATCGGAAGCACATGGGAGCTGATCCAACAGCGCAAATTCGATGTAAGCTGGATCGTACGACCGAAGTACAGGATCAAGCGATCGGAGGACACATGGCAACCGATCGAGAGAAGCTATTCCGAAATCAACCAAGTTTCGATTATACATTATTCTATTGACCGGATGAATGTCACGTTAGTGAAGGAATGAACAAAGATTGTCTAGTGGATCAGATCGACTTACCATGTTAATAGTTTTCGATCGATCAAACAAACCTTTTTGATCGACCGAATGTGTCACGTCAGCACCTGAGCGGAGGCTATAGAAAAGACGAAGAGCTCATTTGAAAAGATAACACACAATTACGACTAAAGCTTTCAGTGCATTCAACTTGCGTTTCTATGCATAGGCCTTAGAGTAACAATACGACAGTTGTGAATCATATCAAATGTATATATATATATATATATATATATATTATATATATATATATATATATATATATTTTGTGTTTACTTTTAATTAATTTATGTATGTCCTTAGTTAGCAAAAGAAAACAAATTTATTATATAGATACGTTATCCATCCTCTCCCTCCTTAGCTATCCGAATTTCTGCACTTATGCAAATTAATTTACTTTCTCATTTAATCCTTGTATTTAAGATACAACTAGATTCTCATAAATAGTGATTGTTTTTCATTTTTACTTTTTTTTTTTTTTGTATTTAGCCATTGTTGTCGTGGGATGTCATAGCAATGCTTTATCCTACTATTTAATCATGTAAAATTAACTAACTATTCTCTATTATTATGTAATAGTATTGTCTTCAGGGACACAATTAAGTTGGTTACAATGAAACAGATTTATTGAAGTAGGAAGTCGAGGTAATATTCTCCTCTGTCGTGATCAACTGCAGCTTCTCGATTTACTTCTTCCAGATGATTGTGAAATCGATCGTGTAAGACCGCTAAGATGACAGATTCTATCTTTTACTAAAATATATAATATTATTCTTATTATTATCTCTCATCTTAATTTTAAATTGATCAAATTGAATTATTATTTCTCATATAGAGGACCATTATGTTGAATGAAGTTTTCTATAATTTATCTTTCTTCCAAATCCATTGGGATTGTCTTGGAGGATTATCATCTTTTACAATAATTTAATGAATTACCACAAATTCAAAAAAGTTTCATCGCTAAGCTCGATTATATTTTTATTTTTTCCTTTTTTTATGTAGTAAAGACAGAAAAACAAAGCCTGTGCAAAACTTCCCGTAAAAACCACTAATTTCGTGGTTTGTGCTAATCTCAAAGCATTAAAAGCTTTCGCGATAAGCAAAAGTTCAATTCTATTATTTCAAAAGTTTATTTTTAATATATATATATATATATATATATATATATATCAATTATTTTTAATAATTTAGTTTAATTTAGATTTTAAAATTTTTAATTCAATTAAATAAAATAAATTAATATTATTATCTGAATCGACATTATACCATGTGATATTGATTTTTAAAAATCCAAATCACACTATAATATTGAAAAATCAATATCAAAATGACATTGATTTGAATATAATATTAGTTTGAAAATCAACAATTAATGTTGATGTTCAAAAATCAACGTTTCAATTATTTGTAAATTATATATATATATTGTATTTTTTTTACATTTTTTTATTAAAGTTATTATCTTTGGTAGTATAAATTCAAAATTCCCTGCAGAAATTAACTAAAACCCAAGATATTTTAAGCAGTAAATTTAAACGAAATTTCAAATTACACTCGAAGAGAATCGAGATAAAATGCCATCAGAGCTAAATTGGCATAGAATCTTATCTAATAAATACAAGATCCCTTATAAAATTATGGAAAGGGAAAGAGGAGTCACTGTTCTCAATTTTAAGCATATTAATGTAGGTTAATTATTAGCTTAATAGGGGTTTTCTTTCATATTATTTTTTTTCTTCAATTTTTGACACCCAACACAACAATAACGATTAGTTTATAGGCTAATTCTAAAATAAAACTTTTAGAGAGGACATGTAAAATCACCGCATAGAGAATTCTTCTCTTAAAAAAAAATATTAATTCAAAAAGATATATCTTAACCTCAACTAAATAAATATTTAAATAATCTAAAAACTTAACAATATGAAAAAATAATCTTAATAAAAAAGATTAAAATTATTTGAAGTTTTTGAAAAATATTTTAAAAGGTATTTTTTGGACGTAAGATTAGATCGTTACGGATTACATTCGATAACAACATAGATTTTTGAATAAATTTCAATTTTATATATTATAGGTTCCGTGATTCAACCGAGTTAAAAATCATGATCTCTTCAAGATTACGATCCATTACATCCATTTTCGATCAATTTTTCAACACTATAGTGTTTTTTTACATTTTTATTAAAATATTATTTTTATCGTTTAAAGCTATTATTTTTTATCATTTAAATTTATCTAATACGGGTGTCATAGATGATGTGATTCTCTCTAGAATAAAGGTCAAGAGTTAAACGAAAGTTAAGGTTCAAGCTGACCTGGCAAGATAAGTCAACAAGAACGTGAGATAGTTGTTGCCTCTTGCTTGGGTTGTACTTCAAGCTCAGCATGGGCTCGGTCCTGGACCTCATTTGAGCATCCAAAGCAATGTCATCCGGCCCCAAAGCCTCATCTCGGCTATCTCAGTTTTGGTCGTCTCAGGACCATGTCAGTCACTCAACTCCACCTCTCAACCATCTTAGTCTCAATTGTCTTGGTCTCAGCCATCTCAGTCTCGGCCGTCTCGATCTTGATCATCTCGGTCTTGACCATCTTGGTCTCAGTTGTCTCGATATCGGCTATCTCGATCGTCTCGATATCGGCTATCTCGATCTCGGTTGTCTTGGTCTGGGCTGTCTTAGTTTCGATCGTCTCAGTCTCGGTCATCTCGGTCTCGGCCATCTTAGTCTCGATCTCGGCCATCTCAGGCCACTCGACCACTCCACCTCTCGGCCATCTCAGTCTCGGTCGTTTTGGTCTCAGCCATCTTGATCTCACCCATCTCGGTCTCAATCATCTCGATCTCGGTCATCTCGATCTCGGTCATCCTGGTCTTGACTGTTTCATCTCGACCATCCCGGTCTTGACTGTTTTATCTCGACCATCCCAGTCTCGGTTGTCTCGGTCTCGGCCGTCTCGTCTCGTCTCGATCATCCCGATCTTGGCCATCTCAATCTCGGTCGTCTTAGTCTCGGCCATCTCGGGCCACTCAACCACTCCATCTCTTGGCTATCCCAGTCTCGGTCATCTCGGTCTCAACCATCCTAGTCTTGATCATGTCGGTCTCGACCGTCTCGATCTCGGCCGTCCGGTCTCGACCGTCTCATCTCGACGGTGTCGTCTCGATCATCCCGGTCTCGGTTGTCTCAGTCTCGATCGTCTCATCTAGACCATCACATATTGGGTGCCACCTTCCGTTTTATACAGAAACTATCAAATTTTTTCAAACGTGCGGTGCTTGCAAAGGAATCAGGGTGATTACAAGATTGTAAGACCTAATTCCCTGGATACCCTCGTACCTGTGCATAAAGTCAACAAGTAAGAATAATCAGCGATTACCGTGCACTGCAGTAAGGCGATTACGAGTTTGATAGACTTGGTTCCCCAGATGTCTTATGTTGGGATCTCAAGTCGGCAATCGTCAGAATCGATCTCATCGAGCCCCGACTAGTGATTTCCCTCGGGTCAATGTGGAGATGCATTCTTCGTGAGTATAAAATCCTTTGTAAGGTATGAACGAGGAGGGGCTCTGATGGCTTTCTCTTTCTCAGTAATTTGAGTAACCACATGTACTCGTCTTCTTCTTTTTCTGCACTTTCATTTTTTCTTTTTACAGAATATTACTTTGAGCGTCGGAGTAGTCTGCCGAAACTCTCTGACACCCTTCTCATATTTTTCTGAAGTATATTTCAGATCATCATCTTCTCCTTCGAGCTCCGATCCATTAAAAAATTGTGCACGTCGGATCGTTTATTGACTGATGACTTAATTATGTATCTAACTAAAATAATATCATTTTTATCAATTTTATTAATTATCTTTGTTTTAAAATCAGCACTATAATCGATTAATTTCGTTGAAATTAACAATTAATATTTTATCTATTCAATTTGTTTGAAAATATCGATCAGTTTAAAAAAATTTTGATTGGTTCGTCGATTTAATCGATTGAGTTGATTCCATTTTGAATCCATTGCTCAGTCTTAGCGTTCGCCCCTGCACGATAAGAAGAAGATACATTGGACGGCCGATCCGTTCGATCGCATAGATTTGCTTTATGTGTACGGTAGTTAATTGCGGTCACGGGAAATGAACAAATGCTTGCCCCGCACTGCAACCGGCGTCGCATAAAATGTTCAATTTTATGCATTTTGGCCTATTCATTGTTGTTCAATTTGCAATTCGACGCTCGTCGCTGTCCGCCGTGTAGGGGTATTTTGGGAACATCAAATTCGACGGAACTACTATTAGTCCATTGTTAACCCGTTCCGCCTTCTCGTCTCGCCTGTTGCTTCTCCTCTCTCTCTCTCTCTGTTCCTCTCTCCTCTACCTCCAAACTGATACCCGGCGCTATCTATCCTTCCGCCTCAATCTGATTGCTCTGGCTTCTTCAATTCGTGCGCCTGGAGAACGAAATAGTGAAGAAATCGCGGCTCTCGTCGAGAAAAGTCTGTAATCTACACGATCTGCTGTACGAATTGAACTGCAAAGAATGGGGGAAAATGGGCCTTGAAATCCTTCTTCCGTCGAACAAGATGAGGTTCCCTAGATCTTTCACGAATCTGTTTGCTTTTGATGGATTCCAATTGATGCTTTTTGCGCTTGTTTTCAAGAGACCTTGTGGCCAGAGAGATCGGTTTCTGTTCTCTCCCGTCTTTTGTTTTGAAAAGATCGTGTTTTGAAGAGGATGCAGCCGCTGAGTGGTTCTGTAGATGGTACTTGTTTTCTTCTTCTATTTCGCAATGATCTTTGTTGGTCATCACGATAGTAGGTTGCGATGATTTTGGCTAGCTTTCCCCGTTCTCGAAAACTACGTCTCGATTACGGAGCTTTTTCTCGGTTGAGCAAGAAGCTTTGATTTTAGATGATGCCTTCATTTGCGACTTGATTTTTCTTGTTTGAGAAATACGTCTTTTTGTTCTATCCGTGTTTTTGGTCTTTTTGTTCCTTGAGAAGGAGCAGGATTTCCCTGCGGTTGTAGTTTTCCAAGGATGCTTTGGTTTTCAAATCGACTTCCCGTGGTTCCAAATCCTGGTTTTGATGGTTTGATAGCCAATCGGCTCGTTCTCATTTGTGAAGATATCCAGATCAGAGGTTTTTATTTGTTTCTATTATTCAGAATATTTCCAGTGAGGAAATGGCGATCACATCTTCTGCGGTTCTATGGCGAGAGATAGTGTAGAGAATGTAAAGTGCACCGCCCTCCCCGGCCGCTCCCCGCTTCCCCCTCCCCCTTCTCCCCCCTTCATTGAAGAAGTATCCGCCTGTTTCGTTGTTGCCTCCTTTTCGTTTGGAGCTCTTTCTATCTCCAATTGAAGGATTAATCATTTTTTGTTGATCAATGGCCTAATCATCTAGTCGGTGGTTTTTTGTGAACGCGTTGTTGCTTCTCGCTTGTTGATTTCAGGTCTGCTTTTTTTTTTTTTCTTATCTATCATTCTCAGATTTTAGAGTCAATTTTGGCTAAAATAAAGGCATAAAAGTTCTTGAGGTAGCTACCGGCTGTTTTCTTCTTTTCTATTTTTCTTAGATAGCTGCTTTCGATCCATCCAATTCCTACTCCGTTTTTGTGCCAAAAGGAGTGTTTTTATTTTGTTTTATTTTTTGATCTTTGTTTTCAACTCTATTTCCTGCGATTGTTGCTCACTGCGGATCGACTATCCTTGTTGTCCCAAATGGATGAATAGTAAGATTCAAGTCCTTTTACGGTTTATTCTCGCATTAATTTGAGCTAAAATCTCTTCGTGTTCTTCATCATCCATTTCACATTTTTTTTTCTTGTGCTAAAATTTTTTAGAATTTTACCTTTCTTTCACTCGAGTCATTTCTTGGATGTTGAAGATTTTTGTTGATTCGTGTGTTGCAATCGCCAGATTCCAGAGATTAAACAGCCCAGATGTCGTCGTCCTCAGCAATGGTAGGAAGACCGGTCTGAAAGCTTCGGAGGAATACGACGCCGAGGACGACAGCGGATTCCCTAACTGCTCGCCGTTGGAACCAAAACCATCGACAGTAAAATCCAACGCCGGATCGGACTATCGGTCCCCGAGTCGCGATCCTCCCTTCTTCAACTTTTCCGCCTCGGAGGCGGCGCACTCCTTCGCCGTACCTTCCTCCTCCCACACTTCCACCCTCCGAACGCAGGCAAAGGATCACGGCCACCACCAGATCAATGGGCCAAGCCACGGCGACGTCCTCTTCCAGTGGGGGCACAGGAAGCGGTCGCGCGGGGCGAGGACAGAAGCCCGGTCGTCGCCGGTCGCAGCACCGGCGGTAACGGAGGCGAACGAGTCTCCAGCCCAATCGAGGCAGGTGGTCAAGCTCCAGCGGAAGTCCTCGGAGGCCCCGGCCGCTGCCTTGCCTCCCCCCTGCGGGCCGTACGCTACCAGAACGAGGCTATGCTTGCCCGGCCGCGAATCGAGGGCGTCTGTCGTCAACAGGTACAAGTTTCTTCCTTTGTTCTTCGTTTCGCTCCTCGGCAATTGGTTCATCCGATTTTTTCCCCATTTTTCTCATCCTTTCTTTGGATGAGAAGATGAATAGACGAAGGATCTTTGATCCGTAGTCATTTCCATCATGCTTCCTGTGATGATCTACTCAGCAGGCTTGTGTTCATCGATGCAATAGGCAATAGTTAGATAGATTCATAGGATTACAATTAATTCTTGTTTTTTTACCTAAAAATTACTTTCCCCTTTTTTGCAGATTTTTTTTCTTATTTCCCGATGCATATTTTTGATGTTGTAATTGTGTTTATTTTTTCTCCAGTTTGGTTTATAAGCAACAGCTGTAGCATTTAGCAGGCGGTTGCATATATATAAAGCCATTACGCTACTTTTATTTTTGGTAGTATAGAGAGGTCGTCCACCTCAGTGTCTTTGTTTCTCTCCAAGTCTCACCCACTGACGCCTCCTCACCTCCACCCCTTCCCCTTGCCATGATCAGGATCATCGAAGAGAGATCGGAAGGCCGAGCACGACCCGAGAAGCGATCCCCGACGGAGAAGGCCCTCAGATCGCCGCCCAACGCCAGCGGCAGCGACGCTGCAGATCTGGACCAAAAGCAGCCACCATCGTCGGAGCCGAACCCAAGCATGGCGAAGGAGAGAATCAATCTGGATCATTTCGAGTGGCCGAGGATCCAACTCTGCCTCTCGAGGAAGGAGAAAGAGGACGATTTCCTGGCCATGAAAGGCACCAAGCTCCCCCAGCGCCCCAAGAAGAGGGCCAAGAACATTGATAGGACCTTGCAGGTATATAAAAAAAATAAATAAATAAATTTCTTGCAAATGTTTTTTGTCTCAAAATTTGATTTTGGGGTTTTTTTTTTCGGTGGTTGGAAATCAGTATTGCTTCCCAGGGATGTGGCTTTCGGATTTGACGAGGGGGAGGTACGAAGTAAGGGAAAAGAAATGCGCGAAGAAGGTATGATTCTGATGGTTTCTTCTTCTCTGTTTTACTTGGGACTCAATTTTGACCTTTTCTAGCCTTGCTATTTCCATTCTTACTGATGCATAATAAATGTTTTTAATTGGCAATAGCTTTTATTTTATTTTATTATTATTAATTTTCAGTATGGGTTTGTCTTTGTTGACCCCTTCACGTGAGGCCACGTATGTGCGGTGTGGCTTGGTCTACTTTCGCTTTTTTCTCCTTTTTCCTTGATCATGATCTTGATGCCATCTGAGACATTGATTTATAACTCTGATTTGGATGCCTATTTTAATGTTTTAATAAAAATAACCATTATTATTAAATCTATTTTGCGTTTCCTTATCGTTTGTTTTGCTTGCTGTTGGTTGTGCAGCAGCAGAAGCGAAGGGGATTGAAGGGAATGGAGAACCTGGATAGTGATTCCGAGTGAAGTTGATGAAATGCCATCTCATTTTGCCCTTTTTGCAGATTTTTTTTCTCTTTTTTTTAGAATAGAATTAATTGGACTCTTGGACTAGCTGTACAAATTGTTTAACTTCCATTAATGAGCAAAAGACTTGTCCTTACAGCATCATTTGTTATTTCCTGTGCTACCTACACGTGCCCTAATTTTTTTTTTCTTTTGCCTTATCAACTGAAGTTGTGTGTTAATGAATTTTTGTTGCCTGAATCTGACCCAACCATTCAATTGAGTTCATAACCAAAAAGGACTAGGGCCCTGCTTTTTTTTTGTTTTTGTTTTTTTTAATGAAAAGGTGAATGTATAATCAAGGATAGCTATTCATATCTAACCAAGTATGGGATTCAAATAGAATTGATATATATCAATTCTGCATCAAAATATCAAGTATTAAGTAGTCCTCTGAGTACTAGAGCTTGAAAATCCACAGCATCATCAGTAAGTAAACATCTCTTACTGTTTCTATAACCACCATCGAATCCTCCTCCCCAACTAGCTAATTGACTCATATCTAAAGAGCACATGTTCTTGCGTCTCCTCCACACCACAAAAAGGTACATCATCTGTCATCAAGGTAATCTTATCTATATCGAGTAGACAGTCTTTTGTGAGTCAACATTCACAATGTGAAAGCATGACTCATTTAGAGATAACTGTGTTAGATTGTCCTCACTCATAGCCTTCTGGTACTGACACCCTTGAAGTGATCATAAGCTCTCTGCATTGCTCCTTCTTTGACTGAACCATGAAGTCAGACACGGGCTCCCAGGGCATAGTTGAATTGGTTACGACAGAGTAGAATTGTTGAAATGGATAAGGATCGAATCTCGACGAAACTGAGGCAATGCCCTCCTCCATCATGACCAACTGCAACTTCTCGATTTATCTCTTTACATGTAGTTGTGGAATCGACCGTGTGGGGCTGTTGAAGTGGTAGATTCGAATGAAGCTAGACACTGTCTTGCAACTTCTGAGCTACTAGTAGTGGCTAGGATGCTCTCTAATCTGTAACATCTTCTTTATGAGTGAAGAGTCTGTTTGTTTAGTTTGTCACTCCCATAAGTCAATATGTCAAAGGTAGGTATCAAGAACGGATTTAGGAATTAGAATTGGAAAGGAGATGAAATTACATATTGTTTGTTGGACTTAAAGCGAAGGACAAAGGCTAGAAAAGAAAAAAGTTGGAGTTTACTATTATGGGTTGGAAACTACCAGTGACTTGTTCTTCTCACTTGACATTTACCCAAGAATGAAAAATAAATTAAATTAAAAGATCAAAAGATAAATCAAATAGAACAATAAGAATTATTATTGGTTTGCTTGAACTAGCCATGAGAAAAAAAAAAGCAAAACAACAACAAGAATGAAAAAAAAAATCTAAAGATTTTGACTAGCTCCAACAATAAGAAATGTTTCATATCCTATACAATACAGAGGAGAAAAGTTAAGACTTTTTTCATATAAGAGTGTTCTTGAACCAAGAGTTGATCATAAGAGTCATGAGTGAGCTATAAAATATAATCTTCAACTTCGTTGATGCGGGTAGGATCCAGATCAAAGTCTCCCTTAGTCTGTTCATCTACCTTGATCATATAGATGTTGAATTTTCAATATTTGTTGTGAGTCCAATCATCCTGTAAACTAAGTCAGACAAATAACCAAAGCAGGAGGAGAGAGGAGTGCCCAGTGTCGGATGGGTATTGTGTGAGGAGCCAATCACGGCAGCAATCGCATAGTTCTCTTCTCTCCACTTTCTCTTTCCCTACTCAGCGAGCGTCCTCCTCTTGTGCCCTTTCTTTTTGCCCCCCTGTTTCATTCTTATCCACATTCTCCAACTCGTTTCGGCATCCAAATCGAACGCCGACAAAGCACTTAGAACGCTGCAATTAAACAATAAAGTGAAAGATTTGATTTTGAAGCTTCTTGTGAGATTGTAGCTTGCTAAACCACGTACTGAAGTCTACGATCCACACCTGTGGGGGCCCCTTCCCTCAGTGAATGCAGCATTGTCCTACAGGATAAGATGAAAACAGTCTCAATCTATTTAAGGCCACTTGTTTCTCAAAGTTTCTAAGTAACTAAAAATCAAACGAAGAGTCTCGTTGTATCTAAGGGGCACTTCTATTTCTCAAATTTCTTAATAACCAAAAATCACCGCGTCACGCGTCCAAATTTATATTGCTTTCTTATATTGCTTACGTGTTACGCGTGGAATAAAGAAGCCGACACGAATCCTTGATTATTCCGCTCAGAAGAACCGGAACAATCAAAGCAAACGGAACGGAACGGAACGGAACTCCCTGTTTGACCAAAGTTAAATCCTCACACAAATGAAGACGTCATTTTCTCTCTCTTTCTCTCTCTCCCTCTCTCGAAAAATATGAAAAAAACCAAAATGTTAATAAATAAAATGTTAAATTATCATCGAATTAATAAATAAAATTTTATATAGCTTATCACTTTCTTACACAGCATATCAATACCTACCACAACAACCTCACACCGAAGAAAGCCATCGTCCACGCAAGCGCCACCGATTCAGTTGCGAGCGGGTCCCACGTTTTTTTCTCCTACTATTGGGTCGAGCGCCACGGAGGCGTTTTGTTGACTGGGCAGCCTTTTTCTTAATTTTTCGAATTTTATCTTTGAAAACGACCGATGCTTTGATTAAAAAACGTATTGGAAATATATATATATATATATATATATATATATAAAGAAAAATGGAAAATAGTGACAGGGGCAAGCACGGTTGGAAACTGGAACGAAGGAACCGTGAGAAAGCGACAGACTGCCGTCGCGACGCGCGCGGACGCGCAAATTTTTCCAATCGCGATGTTTTTCAACAGCGAGCGAGCGATTGGGCGCACCAAATTTAATGCTTCGGGGCGAAGGATTGGAAGGAATCGTAATTGGAATCTCTTCCGTCCCCAATGGCGGAGCCGGCCGCAACGAAGGCGGCGACCGAGCAGGAGGCGACGGGCAAGAAAGGTGGCGGCGGAAGAGGCAAACGGCTCCTCCTTGGGCGGTTCGAAGTCGGAAAGCTCCTGGGTTCTGGGACCTTCGCCAAGGTCTATGTCGGCCGCAACGTGCGCACCGACGAGCTCGTCGCCATCAAGGCCCTGGACAAGGAGTCGATCCTCAAGGGAGGACTCGTCGCGCACATCAAGCGCGAGATCTCCATCCTCCGCCGCGTGCGCCACCCCAACATCGTCGAGCTCTTCGAGGTCATGGCTACCAAGACCAAGATTTACTTCATCATGGAGTTCGTCGGCGGTGGCGAGCTCTTCTCCATGGTCTCCAAGGGCCGCCTCCTCGAGGACACCTGCCGCCGCTACTTCCAGCAGCTCATCTCCGCCGTGGCCTTTTGCCACGCTCGCGGTGTCTACCACCGCGACCTCAAGCCCGAGAACCTCCTCGTGGACGAGAAAGGTGACCTAAAAGTCTCCGACTTTGGGCTCTCCGCCGTCGCCAACCAGATTCGGAGCGACGGGCTTTTCCACACCTTCTGCGGAACCCCGGCATACGTCGCGCCCGAGGTCCTCTCCCAGCGAGGCTACGACGGTGCCAAAGTTGACATTTGGTCGTGCGGCGTCATCCTCTTCCTGCTAATGGCCGGCCATCTACCCTTCTACGACCGAAGCGTTGTGGCCATGTACCGCAAGATCTATTGCGGCGTCTTCAGGTGCCCCCGATGGTTCTCGCCGGAACTCATCGATCTCCTACACCGCCTTCTCGACGTTAATCCCCAAACCCGGATCACCATCCCCGAGATAATGGAGAATCCCTGGTTCAAGAAAGGCTTCCGCCACATCCGATTCTATATCGAAGACAATGAACTGCACAGCATAACCGAACCAGAAGAAGATGGCCAATCGCAGGATGAGCCTTACGAATCAGGGTCTGAGTCCGACTGCTCAGTTGCTTCCTGTCCAGCTTCCTTTTCAGATGACCATCGTGAGCCGCTAGGTTTACCGAGGCCGCCGAGCCTTACGGCATTCGATATCATTTCTTTCTCGGAGGGATTCGACCTCTCTGGATTGTTTGAAGAAACTGGGGAGATGACCACTACCAGGTTTCTGTCAAAGGAGCCTGCACCCAAGCTCGTAGCGAAACTAGAGGAGATTGCCAATGTCGCAAGCTTCAAGGTCAGAGGGAAGGATTGCAGGATCTTCTTGGAAGGGACAAGGGAAGGTGAGAAAGGCCCGTTGACGATTTGCGTGGAGATATATGAGTTAACCCCTTCAATGGTTGTGGTTGAGGTGAAAAAGAAGGCTGGGGATGAAAAGGAGTATGAAGAATTCTGTATCAACGAGCTGAAGCCTGGATTAAAAGATCTCATGGACGAGTCGAAAACCACTGCCAGCATCGGATAGTGATACTTAATTTCTGTAGTAAGTTATCAGTTTTGTTTGTTTGCTTTCCTTTTTATCTTTGCCACACGCCACCCACCTTCATGGTGGTTGAGGCATTGGTTAACAGCATGCCGAAAATTCTCAGTTTTTGATTTCATAGTTCAATTGTTTTCATGATTGCTGAGTTGGTGTATGTCTGTATGATGCTCTGACTTCCTATCGACCTCAAGATTTGATCTGAAGGAGCAAATATCTATGTTATAGCTTGTCCTGAATTAGAATTCGCCATCATTATGGACATGTTGGACTATGGTTCAAGAAAACCATGGCTTAATAAGTAATAAAGCAAGTATATACAAGTCTTCTTATTCCATATGCATATAATGTATAAATACCAATAATTGATGATAAGAATTGTGCATTCTTATGTTTAGTAAAAAAAAAATTATTATTTAAGATAACAATGTTGTTACGTGATTGTGTTTAATGTAATCCTCTGTCTCTATGTTTCTTGTAGGATCCTTGATCTCAAAGCATTCATTGCTTATAAGCCAAAGTAACAGTGGAGGGCAACTGACATCGCTGGTTTCTGATTGTTACTTGGCGTGCAAAGCTTGTGTATGTATTGTTAATTATTCTTCACAAGTTGAAACAATGATACTCAATCCTGTTCATAGGTCAGCAATCGATTAATAATCAAACTGACTAAATCAATTAAATCAAAATTGAACAAATTAATGTTTTTTTTGAACAATCGGAATCGACCGAACTTTGTTATGAAAGTTAAACAAATTAAACCGATAAAAGATCAATTAATTCGATCGGTACATCAGTAGACACTATTGGACAAGTTGTGTCGAGAATCAAAATTTTAAAAATTTTATTTTAAATACCAGTTGTGTCGAGAATCAGCTATCCATTTGAAGAAAAATTCTTATATATTTGAGTTTCGAACTCCAAATGTTTTGATCTGTCATCTGTAAGTCTAACCATCTCACTGTTGGCCCAAGGGTTTGTTTGTTTAGACCTTGATATGTAGCAGCTTAGATTTGTCATGTGCATCTTCTTCTGTAAAAAAAAAAAAAAAAAAAAATATGTAGAATTTGTCACCCTAGCGGTCCCACACGGTTAGACCCACGACCATCTATGAAGAGGTAAATCGAGAAACTACAGTTGATCACGACGAATGAAGGTGTTGCTCTTGCCCTCTTCTATAAGTCTGCTCCATCGTAACCAACTTAACTATGCCCCGAAACTGTCATGTGCATCTTCAATTGTATGTGCTGATTGAATATATTTTGCAAGTTTTACATATTCGAATAAATTTTAAGCTTGTATAAGTTTGAATGCACCAAATCTGATGAATTGGATTGACGTGAATGAGTCAAATATGAAATGAATCATCCCATTAATGGGACCAAATAAAAGAAAGAATAAATCATTTCATTCTCATTGTCGTCTATTTCATTTCCTCCCATGAAAAGTTGCTGCGCAATGACATTAGAGGCAAGCAAAAGCCTCATGTCTCATCATTTGAATTTGCCACTGATAGATGTATATATTTGTTATTCGATAGAGTGCAAATTAACTGTAAACGAGAGGATGCTATCTTCTTCCAGATTCCATACCATTAAAAACATTTACATAAAACAATAGTTTTGACTTGGATAGAAAAATTCTGCTATTCCATTTGAAATCCAAGCTTCAAGAACCCAATCAGCACTTCATGTCAAAAGAATACCCTACTGAAGCAAACGGGTGTGGGTTTTCATAATCTTCAACAAGAATTCAGTTTGCCACAAGCACAACACTCTAATAGTATTACAAATTAAATCGAGTTCTTAAGGGAATTTAAGAATATACACTCCGGCCATATAATCTTGGTCCTGAATGCACCATACTGCAGTAATTGAGCACAAAGATTATACATATTTTAGTTCTTATGAGATCTACTTCGACACACCTTAGTTTCTCACAAAACTCGCAGATTGCAGAACTCCCCTTGTTCATAAACCATAATGGCTAAAAAAAGTCGGATGATGAATCTCCTGAAGTATATGCACATTCAACCACCTACTACAAAGGTCTATGAATGCATCGTAAGGCTGGTGAATGAGTGGACAAAAGGATTCGTGTTTGAAGCATCTTACAGATTTCAGGTTTAACTCGCTTCAACTGACAGGATCTCAAGTTCAGCCCACCAAAGGGGAGAAAGTCTTGGAGTAGCTGCTTCAGGTGAAATTGCAATCACCTCCCGTAATATAGAAGTGACTTCCTTCATACTTGGCCTCTTGCTTGGATCAGGATTGATGCAATGTTGGATTACCTTACAAAGGATATCTAGGTCCTCGTCTTTGTGCGATTTTAAAGTGGATTGGACCAAAGAGCTAGCAGTGTCATTGCCACTAAGGTACTCTGCAACCTGTTATTACAGAAAAGTTGACACCTTAGACAACAGTGCATATCAAACCATCCAAGATGATGAGATTTCCACTAAAACTTCTCAAAAAGACTAAAGAAATGATGAGAAAAAAATATCAAAAAGAAGAACAAAGATACAAGATACAGCTAGTGGCTGTCTCAGCTCACCACATTAAGAAGTTGGGTATGTTCTTCAGAATGTGGAACCTTTCCAGAAACTACTTCCAATACCAGTAGTCCAAAATTATAAACATTGCTTGCAGGATCAGCAGAAAGTTTTTCAGACTGATCAAAGTCCTTGTCACTATATGTCTTTCCCTTGGCAAAAATTTCATTCCAAACATTAACATCCACTACCTGCATTTAATGTATATCAGCATCTGTTCATCCAAAACTAGCAACGCTTTGAATGCATCTATTCATCCATGTATTTAAATTTTAAAGAATCATTACCTTAGCAGCACAATCCTCTGACACAAGGATAGAGCTTGATGAGAGGTTTGGATGAGATATGGGTGGGTTCAACTCATGCATGTACTGCAGACAGTAGGCTGTTCCCATGAGTATCCTCATTCTATCGTTCCAGTCCAAATGCTCATATTCTTCCACTGCAGAAAGTTCAACATCATTACTTTGGATTGTCATTAACTTGTAAACCAACTAATATCCAATCAAATTAATGGTTTTCTACTTACAGTGAAGATGCTCAAAAAGTGTACCATTGGGTGCATATTCAAGGACCATCATTCTCATAAATGGTTCATTTTCCCCACAATAACCAAGGAGATTCACAAAATTCTTGTGGTTTATACGAGACAGAGTATCTATCTGTATGCCCAAGATAACAAAAGGTGTCAATGCACTGACAATAAACATAACAGCGTAGAGAGAAGGTAATCATAATAAAGATACCAAGAACTTAAACCTTTTTCCTGAAAAGCATTTCTGCATGCCTAGACCAATCATTTGCAGATGTGATTGTCGTTGAGGCGACTGCTATCTCAACCCCACTTGATAATGTTCCCTTAAAGATAGTAACCTCTGGAAAACTGATAACAATATTACTAAAATCCTCACAAGCAGCTAGCAATTCTGGGCGATTCAATTTTGGTACCCCTGTTTATGTTAACAAGAAGAAATATGTCATGCATTAATTTACATGACAACAAGCACCTATGCCTAGTTCAAAACCGCTTAGTCAGAGAGTCATTTTGAATGTAAATTCCAATCCAAAATTTCAATTCAAAGGTTAATATGCTTCAAAGCTTCCCTTCGTTCATAGCTAAGATCACTAATAGGCTTCACAAAACAATATCAACTTGAGAAAGGCTTATTGAGGCAAAATGGTAAACTAATTATCTATTCTATTATCAGATATAGTAGCACACTAGTACCTATCATGTGAATCAAATATTGAAATAACAATCAAGCATAGAATTCAAAGGATTTACCAGTAACAAAAGCCTTCTGCAACTGACCACTTAAACCAGTTTTCCAAGGACCTATTGTGGTTGGCCCATTGCTGCGATACACTATAAACATGCATATTCCTACGGCAAGAAGTAAAGCAGCAACTGAAGTAATAAGTATGTACACCCATGTTGCTGAATTTTTATATGATGGAAGAGAATTAGAAGGAATTGGTGTTGGCTGAGGATGAGGTATTAATGGAGATATGGATGGGCTAGGAGGTACTGGGGATGAAGATGGCGCTGGTTTAGGTCTATAGTGTATTGCTGGAAACGAACCACTTGGAATAGGCGGGACACTGACAACTTGTGCCACAGGACCACTGGCTCCAGGAGCTGCAGGAAGATTCCTGGTTTCTACAGCCAACCTACGGCGAACAACTTTTACACCTTCACTCGTCAAAATGTATTGCTCACCAAATCCAGCTACATAAAGTAAAGAAAGTGGTTACTGTATTATAAATCTTGCGCTGGTCAAAGGACAGTGAGTTTGCATTTTCACTTACCAGCTATATCACTTGTTCTATCCATTTGATCACCAGAAGCACCCCCTTCCTGTCTCAAGCTTGAAAAAATACCTCTTCTGTAGTTGATATATTTTTAAGAATACATCATCAGCCAAATACCTATTTCTCACAAGATGATCTAATAAAACATGGAAAAAAGGAATAATTACTTTGGCAATATGTCAAAGATTTGCAAGATCTTCTCTTTGATAGGGATCCAAAGGGAGCTAAAGCTTTTCAGTTTTTGCACACTTGTCCCCCAGAAGCTGTTACATTAATCACAGTAAGTCCTTGCACATAAAGTCCACGATCCACCCATTTAACTTATACATAAAAACACTTGCACAATATATAAAATGAACCAATGTAACAATATAAAAGCAAGCAAAATGATTGATCTTAGTAAGGAAAATAGTCCTGTTCCTTTTGCTTTCCCATTTTCCGTTGAGAAATTATCACTTGCAAAAGATTGAATAATTGGCTTTTTTCTTATTTTTCCACAAAGCTTTTACCAATAATGGACACACTAAATCTCAATATAAATTGTTGATTGTGATTCCAGTGGTATGCGGTATCTATCAATGATAAGTTCCTAACATTAGATAGAATTTATACAGTAGTGTAGAGGTTGTTCCTTTGGGAAAATAGTATACGTATGTATAACAGAAAATGAGAATTGCAGAAAGATGATCAGCCTTTTCAGCTCAAAACAAATTTGGTGAGAATAGTGATAGAATATTGAATCTTAAAAATTCAAGGAATATTCATCATTGGTTCTTTATTTACAAAAAAAAAAAAAAAATCATGCTTTTGTGACAGTTGACAAATAGTCAAATTTCTTGTCTTTTAAGTACATAATGTTAGTACCCTAGTGGAGTTTTGATGTGTGACTAAATAAGTCTGAAATTAGGTCATGTGGTATTTGACATGTGTGACTAAGTGTACAGGGACTTAGGAGATCACACGTAATAACCAGATGACGAACCTTGACAGAAGACGCGAGCGAGCGAAAAGGATGGCACGGGAAAGGAGCCAATGGGCTCAATGCATCCGAGGTACGAAGAGCTGCAAAAGAATACTCTGGCGGAGCGAGAAGGACACACGGGAGAGAGCCGAAAGGACTCGGTGCATCCGAGGGACGAGAAGCTGAGAGGAAGACTGTACAAGGCGACTAAGGCAAAACGGAGAACAGAGGAGGAAAATGATCGACACAAAGTTGACCATTCCAAGCGCCCGGATCCACTCCAAGCCCCCCAGTGTCCAGGCGTCAGGATCCATTCCGAGCGCCCCAAAGTCCAGGTGCCTAGAGATTTTCCAAGCGCCTGGATTGCGAGGAGTCATCCAGATCTGTTGGTGGACCGTTGACAGATCGGATTGGGATCGACGAATCCAAGCGCTCGGAAGTGCCACATTAGCACAACGGTCAGATCGAGGTAAAAGCTATAAATAGACTGAATCTCGAAGAAGAATACACACCCGAATTATCTGTTTGGTACAGTTTATTGTTAGTCTACGTTGAACCATTATACGAGGTTTCTCCGCCTCTGGATCAATTCCGACGAGAAGACTTTTAATTGGCATTTTCATAGTCTTGAACTAACAACCCGATGGTTGTAACCAAGTACATTCTGTGCCTTGTAGTTTCTTATGTTATATTTACATTTTAATTAGTGTGTCCTTGTTAAAACATTAGCAAGAGAAAGAGTTAATTATATTTGCAGGTCGCTATTCACTCCTCCCCTCTAGTGATCCAAGAAAAGCTTCCACTACACCAACACATAAGGCCACCCTTGATTCTTCAATTCAAAATCTTTGCTGATATGAGCAGTATATTGTAACTTTGTGGTCAAAAACAGCAGTAATGCAATTAGTGATTCTTCAATTCAAAATCTTTGCTGATATGAGCAGTATATTATAACTTTGTGGTCAAAAACAACAGTAATGAAATTATATTTTTTTTGAAGGAAAAAAGGCATCTAACAGATTTATCTTTAGTCATATAAAACTTGTGTACTAATTGAGAGAGTTCTTCAGTTTCACTTCAGCATTTTATCCATGTGGTTCAAGCTATCAAGTTTGCGGGACAATTTGGAGCTGAGCCATGGATACATTAGAATGCAATTATAGCTTAATTAGAGGATTTGACTGAAATTTGAGCTACCTGAAATGTGATAGTGAATTTTTTTTATTGCCGACTATGAAATATGCTATGACTCAAATAATGCATAGGCAGGATGTCATAATTGGAGGATATTGTGGTATCTCAATTCAATCTGACCTTATGGAATATGGGCTAAAAAAAGTTTGTATGACCTAAATGAATCAACTAATACAACTTAGTTTGGTAACTTAACAGGGTAATCAATTTAATAAGTATCTCATTAGGGTGAATGGTGATAAATTATGAGACCATAACTTAGTCATATATTAAAACCATTAGCTAATCAAGGGGTTCTTAAGATTCAAATGAATCTACTATTGACTTTTACTTGAGCATTTGAAACAGTGATCAATAACAATAAAGATAGTGGGTCAATCTTTGCTCAGAGAATTGGGTTGTCATAACATGGAGGTTCTTTCTAAGAAGTACATGATAGGAAAGGTCAATGCAATCCCACAAAAAAAAAAGAAAGAAAGAAATTTGAACCAGGTTACAGAATTTTCTTTTTTCCTCACTGCAGCAGGAAATATATTTGTCACAAAAAGGCTACTGAAGCTACTTGTAGGATCAAGTAATCCAGCTATCTTCTTTATTGTCATTTAAAAATTCTCCAACCACCATTCTTGTGGCTTTGTCTTTTTTTTTATCACATTACTAAGAACACATACTAGTTTAATTTAAAAGACTTGAACACATTTTAGAACGCACAAATCTTTTCAAGAGTATTTAAAACTCATATGAACCAGATACTTGGCACTATACTAGTACAAATATAATAGAACGGTGAAAACATACTCTATAAATTGAGCCCTTAACTAGCAACTTGAGTTTTTCCTCCCCACAACTGGATAATCAAATCCTTAACATGGTATCAATGTGCAGGACATGAGTTCACAGTGACTTCAACTCTTTTGGCACATAATGTAGATCATGAACTTTAATTCTGCCTCATTCCCCATGTTATCTTTTTCAGTGTGTACTTTTGATTTCGCATGATGAACCTATCTGTCGGACATGCAGTGTGTCTGACAAATAAGTCTATATACTACAACAGATCTATATGCTGTAAGGTGTATGTTAAATAGTAAATTTATATGCTATAACAAACACAACAATGAAAACAAAATCTAACCAGCAACTTATGTTAGCTAGGTTACAGGGACATTTAAAAAAATAAATATTGACTTACCAATGTTTGACCTTCCTGTTTATATGATTCAGATTATTAGCCATATTGCAAGAAAGATTTGGATCCTTCATCAGATCAAAGTATGTGTTACGATTTACAATCAACAGCATGTTGCCTTGGAATTTGTTACCACAGAGAAAGCTGCAGAACGAAAAATAAAATGATATTTTTCCCAATAAGTATTTTCTTAGCTGATGAGCAACAGAGTAAATATGTAACAGGAGGCTCACAGATGTTTGAGGGATAACATTCCTCCAATCTCCCTTGGAATTGTACCATTTAGCATATTGTTACTCAAGTCCAACACCTCTAACATTGTCAATCTTCCAATCTCCTTGGGGATGACTCCAGAAAATTTGTTCTGATAAAGCACACTGTTGATAGAAAATCAGTTGAAGTAACAATAGAAGCCCAAAAGTATTAAAACTAATAATCATAGCAGGAAAGTCCAAAGATGATGAGTGCTTAGGAGCATGTAATGAAATTTATGGAATAAGAAAAACAAAAATTGTCACTCAGTCTTCAAAAGTATGCCCAATGTACAGGCACATGAAGGTATCACAAAATTCTTTATTGCGAGTAATCAAAGCATGCTATCTTATTCTTATTTTTTGAGAAGGATCATGTCAAGGATGAGATACATCCTATCATCATCGTCAAGCAATGGTTTTCCCCAGAAAATCTATTATACATCTAATGATCACGAACAAAAAAAAAAATCTCATTAGGATCAGTAACCTAGCTTGGTGTATCATTATCAAGACAACATTAATAAAATAATACAAGTTTGAGAATGTGTTAGCCTCAAATAGAGATAAAGAGAAAAACATAACATGATAAGATTTAAAAAATGAGAACTCTAGAAGCATGGAGTTATCATAAATTTTTTTGATGGCAATCAATGCTGGCACTGCATACTAAGGAAGATGAAAAGATGGGGGGGAAATAACTCATGCAAATAAATGACATGAAATTGATTTAAGTGTGATCTTAAGTTGAATATGGAAAAAAATATGCAACTTACAGAGCTTTCAAGTGTCTGAGCTTCCCAATCTCAGGTGCCAAAGTTCCTTGCAGAGAGAATCCTTTTAGATCCCTGTGAACATGCAGAGAGTGTTTTCATTTTTTGAAGAAGGAACGAGTGTACAAAAGATTTGAAACAGTGAGGTGAACCCAGGATTATGAATTTGGAGCAAACTTACACTAGTTTTTTTCCCCTCAAGATGGAAAATCTAAGGGATGACTAATAATTGTGAAAAAAAATTTGATAAACTTTAACTCTATTCTTAGAAAATCAAAGATTTAGAAATCTCCATTAATAGAAGCATTCACGTCATAATTTTTTGTCATGTAAACTTTGCATCTAAATAGAATCATACTGACAATTATATTTTCTAGAATGAAGCCATGAAACGATGGATGTAGCTCCTTTTCATGTAAGCTGTGAGTCTTATAGTGATTTGCTACTGATTCCAGCATCATTGCTTGAGCTACTAAAAGACAGAGACTGAGACAGATCTTGTGCTTCCCTAAAGAAGATAAATCTTATGCGAGATCAGCAGGTCCGTGTCAATATGCATACACAACTATGTGATGGAGCACATCTTTAAGTCAAATACTTGCCCTCACACACACACAAAAAAAAAAAAAAAACATGCACGATGCCAAGATAACAACTAACAAGAGAAACTGAATAAAAGAGTGAGATGATCTTACAGTGTAACGACTTTATCGTCCACACAACCAACACCGGTCCATTTGCAAGGGTTGCTATCACTGGGCCTCCAATTCTCTAATGCCCCGTAAGGATCAGACTCCACTCTCGAACGAAACTCCAATAGAGCCAACCCTTTACCGAAAACCAAAACTTTCAAGATCCCACAACCAAAACACAAAAATCCACAGAACAAAGATGTGCAATTACCTTCGAGGTTAACCGACGCGCAATCCTTGCCGAGGAGACAGATCATCAGCGCCGCGCATAATACCTTGTGCAGTTGGAACTCGCATCGTCCCTCCATTCCTTTGAATGCTCGTTAACCTATCTACAAGGGTTCCCCTCTTCGACTTCCTGAGGTCGAAATCGACGAGGGAATGGTTTCATAAATTGGCAAACTACTACTCCAGAATCACGCCATGTAACCAGAGCACCAGGAACAAGCCGAGGCCCGGCTCCTTCAATCGAACACCCTCATCTTTCAGCACCTGGATTATCAATCCGAACAATCCAAAAAAGAGAATAAAGTCCCCACTTTCCTGACGAATCCGAGGATGCTTCGATCTCACGAAATCTGATTGCAAAAGGAGGAGAAAAATTGCAAAACAAAAAAGATCAGAAAAGAAGGGCATGCTCACATGGTGACCGGACGATCAAAAACTGCGGAAGAGAACGGAGACGTTGCGTTGTAGTTGGGGAAGGTAGGAGGGAGACGCACGGCGAGTTCCGAAGCCGATGGGTGTGGAATTGTGGATATTCTTATAATTATAATAATTATTATTATTATTTAATTTTATAAAAAGGAAAAAATGCGAGGAGTAATTATCTTGGCGTGGGTGGAGGTGGGACCCCGGGGCACAGCCGCAGGGGGCGGACGCGCAAAGTGCAGTCACGCTCGCCCATCGTTCTCAGGCCCTGTTGTCGTGCCTCCGCCTCGCGTCACTGAAGTGGTGCCCACCTGTCCATATTAATTAGCTGCTGGATACGTTAGATCAAATATATATATATTTTTTAAAAATGGATGATTTTTTAAAAATATTTTATTGGATCTCTCTCTTTTGTGTCTTCCCTATATATAATAATATATTTCATAAAATTAATTATTGTCTTTTAAAATCTGACTTTTATGATTTTTTACAATATAAATCATTCCTGTTTGAGGACTGCCACTGGCAATATAAATATTTTTTTATCGATAATTAACTCTTTGCTTTGGCAAAACTAAATCCTAAAGTCATATATGGATAATAAACCATTTTATATGCATTTTTGTATTGCATTATTGCCTCAATGTTGTATGTACCCTAAACACCACACCGAAAAAAACTGTCACATCTACATAATAATATGCAATGCGGATTTCATCAGTCATATTTAAAAATTTTATAATAATTATTTACTAATAAAAAAATAAATATATTCTAGAATCAATATATATTGTATTGTAAAAAAATTGAATGCAGAGGAGAGTGAAACTTAATTTATTTCGTCTTTAATGAAAGAAATAATGATCCGTAATTTACTCTGCAATACAGGTCATCCTATTCTTTAAGTGATAATTGACCCATTACCCAATAAGGTAAGTAGACGATTATTCACGCGTCTTGACGTCGACGCGTCTTCGAGCCTATAAACTTGGCAGCGCAATTATTTTAACGTGGAGTTTACAAAATGCTGCTCCATCTGATGCGTTTACTAGGAAGTTACTTTGAACATCGATGGGGTGATTTTTTAGAAGATGTTATCAATGACCGAAATTCTTCCGTAATGTGTAATTTATCCTTTACTTTGTTGTTTAATGTCACAGAGAAACCGTTGCGTCACATTGAAGAAAGCAAACGGAAGTTGGTGATAACTTGCTTGGCTTCTATGTTGAAGCTCCAGTGGAGGAGCAAAGACAGTTCACCAGCACAAATGTTTGACGTGGCTGTGTTTGATTAATAAAAGAATCGTTCGAGGGGGTGAAAAAATCAATGATGTTATGTTTAACATGGAATAATGTGAAAATTCTCGTTGACATGGAAGATTAATGGGTTATATTTTTGTAATAAGAAAAAATAAAATAAAATATTTGTTCGAGAAAGTTATAAAGCAATTTAGTTTGGGAAATTTGCAAGGCGCTAAAGAACTTAACAGGCCGGCCCATCAATCTTTTTCGAAGCCCAAGCGATACACGCGAGGGGAATTGAGTTAGTTCAAGTCTTTCTTGCAAGGGAAGACCGAAGAGAAACAATGGCGCGGCGATCACATCTGAACGGAGATCGGGTGCATCGCCTGCAACGAGCTGAGCCGGCGAGAGAGCGTCCCTCCTCGCCTCCCTCCACCGCCACTCACCCAATAGTTCCCGTCTTCACTTCGACGACATCGTCGCCCTTGTCCTCGGCACCTCGGTCGGACTCCTCTTCGTCCATTCTGCCGGAGGCGATCTGATCCACAAGTAGGTACACGGAGTTCCCTTTTTTGTCCTCATCTCCCTCGATCTCATGCCGGATTCATTCCGTTATTTTGTTTGCCCTCTGATATGTCCGCAGCCTGACATTATTCGTCTCGTATTCTGAGGCATGGATTTCGCCAAACCCCAAAACCAGGTGGAAGTGTGGTGTTGCCCGCTTCGAAGGCCACTCTTCCTAAGATTGTTTAATTGCGCGGTGCCGCAATTTCTGAATTGTGAATTTAGTGGCGATAAAACAACGAAGATATGAACAATGATTGAAGACCACTCTTCCTAAGAGTCTCTTTCACCTTCAGTACGCTGCCGACCAAGTTACAGGCCGGAATGAAGACCTATAGAGGCATCATTACCTACCATTGTTTCTAGTTGGCGATGTTACGGGACCATGATAGGAAGCGATCTCGACAGACCACGGTGAGAACTAGTGTAAATTGGTCCAAGCTATTTTCAGTTTGAATTAAATAGAAAAGTCTCACAGTATTTCAAATAATTACGGAGTCGGACCATCTAGCAGTCAAAAGCGTGAACCCTAAGTTCTATTGATCCATTCAAACTGCTTCCGACAGAAGTCGTCGAGAAATTTAATCATCGCGATGTGGCGCCTTAATGCTCAGTAAGTGAATAAATAATTTTAAAAAGAATTAAGCTTGGCTCATTTACGCTATTATCCCAACACTGAATTCCCCGTTGATATCGTTCATTTTACGTTAATGTTTGGGGGTATGAGGAAGTTAATTTCAACATGTTTGACCATTCACGGATTCATACTGAATAATAAATTTGTGAATTAATTCCACTTTATTTACAACTCCCAAATCCAAACGGCGGTTCTTGCCCATCAATTATACTCAATCCGCTCTTCTTCGTCGTCCAATCCCCGCCGCCATGTCCGATCCCATCCCGCCGCCGGCCTGGTGGCAGAGGCGCTCCGACCAGGACCGTAATAGCTCCTACGACATGAGCTCTGGCATCCTCGCCACCGGCCTCATCTCCCTGGCGCTCGTCGTGGCCGTACTCGTCTTCCTCCACCTCTACGTCCGCTACGTCCTCCGCCGCCGGTACCCTCGCGGAGGCGGCCGCAGAAGCCTCACCACCGCCATGGACCTGTTCCGCTTCAACACCGCCGTCGACCAGCCCCCGGGCGGCGCGGGGCTCGACCCCGCCGCCATATCCGCCCTCCCGTCTTTCCCCTACCGGAAGACGAACGACGAGGAGGAAGAGGAGGCCTCGGGAGTCGGTGGACCAGAGTGCGCGGTGTGCCTTAGCGCGGTCGAGGAAGGAGAAATGGTGCGGCGGCTTCCTGCGTGTAAGCACGTGTTCCACGTGGGCTGCATCGACATGTGGCTGGCCTCGCACGTAACCTGCCCGGTCTGCCGCGCCACGGTGGAGCCGACGCCGGCCGACTCCGCAGTGGTAGAAGTCGGGGAGCCTTCGCGGCCGGCAGCGGCAGCGGCGAAGTGGGCATCGCAGGAAGGACCGTCGGGGACGAAGGAGGGCGGGTCGGCGTCGTTTAGCTTCGACTTGAGCGCGTCACTGAAGAGGATGGTGAGCCGGAGTCGGTCCTCGTCGAGCCATCAAGTGCAGGAAGAAACAACAGAAGATTTGCCGCAGGAAGGGCCGTCGAGGACGAAGGAGGGCGGGTCGGCGTCGTTTAACTTCGACTTGAGCACGTCACTGAAGAGGATGGTGAGCCGGAATCGGTCCTCGTCGAGCCAGCAAGCGCAGGAAGAAACAACGGAAGATTTGCCGCAGGAAGGGCCATCGGAGACGAAGGAGGGCGCGTCGCCGTCGTTTCGCTTCGACTTGAGCGCGTCGCTGAAGAGGATGGTGAGCCGGAGTCGGTCCTCGTCGAGCCAGCAAGTGCAGGAAGAGACAAAGGAAGATGTTCCGCCTAATCTGGAGAGATTGTGAGTAGCAGTCGACAATAAGCTTCTGGCAAATCTTCTCTCATTTGCCACTGTTGAATTGCTGTATATGATACTTAAGTTAATAATTAAGAATTTTCTGTGACGGAATTATTTTTGATGTATTTCACATGGAAGAAAGCAATATAATTTATGTTTTGATGTAAAACCCTAAAAAACTAAAATAGCTAACAATTATTGTTACTATTATTAATCTTCTTTACTAACTGTGACATATTTGCATGGCTCCAATTCATGTCAATTGGAAAACAATCAATCCATAATACAGAGATTGGTTTTAAAAACTACTAGAAAAAAGTTTTAATTACAATTTATAAGAACTGTTCTCAACATTTTCCGTTGCTTCTAATGCTCGTGCTCTTGTTTAAAATTTGCTTAAAATTAAATTAGAGTTCAAAATAGTCCTAATTAAAATTATATTATGTAATTTGCATCGAGAGAGGCTCGAACTCTCGACCTTAGGGGCAATGAAATATACTGTTAGCCAATTGCGCCACCAATACATTCAGATATATTTATCAATGATAAATTATTATAAGACAGACAGGGCTGGGCTACAGCCCATACTTGTCTCTGTTTCGGATCACGGAAAGTGATGGGTAGCGTCAGTACGTAAAACGCGGAGTGACATCATCATTACCATTATATCCTTTTCCTTTCATTTTTTATTTAATTTCTCCTCCATTCTCGTCAGTTCCCTCGATCTCAATTCCTCCTTTTCTTTTACATTAAAAAACCAAAACAAAAGGAAAAACCTTAGGGACATTATACTAAATAATATTCAGCATACAAATACTTGATTATATTTATTTTTAATTTATTTTTTTTTCGAATTAATTATAGTTAATAGTACGGTGAAACCACGCTGAGTAAAGTAAATTTCTGAAGCAATAAAGTGTTCACATTTCAGACTGACCGAAGATGGGAATAGAATCCGGGGTAATAAAAAGGGCCTGGCATTGAGCCAAGCGAGCGGTGTGCCCACTCCACTCCTGGGAACTGCAGGAAGCGGGCGAAGGGGGGAAGAACCACTCTGCTCAGTCCTGTTCCTGCTCCTGATCTGCTGCTGGTCACATCACTTTCCTGTCTCCCGGAGATGAATCCACTCACTCCTCCTCTCCCTTGCCTCGCCGTCCTCCTCCTTTTCACTCATTGTGTTTCAGCTGCAGTGGAAGACGGTATGCCTCTTTCCCTTCTCTGTTTCGTCCTGGATTCCCAATTTCTGAAGGTTATTTGGAATTTTAATTTGTTTGTTTAGCTGCCCTGAACATGTTTGTTTAGCTCCCTAAAGAAGAAAATTTTAGCAGTCTGATAGCAATCTGAACTTATTTCGTTCGCTGTTCAATAGATTATATTGGTGGCTACGCATTCATACTGCCATTTTAGCTTTTTTTTTTTCTTGACTCGCTGCGCATCCCTGCAAGAATCTCTTGGAATAGCGAAAGCACCGGAGCTTTCTTTTGCTTCTTGTCTTCCTTGTTTACCTGCTACCTAAAATGCTACAGCTCTGCAGCTGCAGTTGTTGACATAAAGATTCCGTACGTATATATTATTTCACGCACTCATCGGTAATTAATTATTTATTGCTTCGCTGTCTTCCGCATGAGTTGCAACCACTCTTTTAATTCCTACTTCATGTGCATTTACTCTTAACCATTATGCCACCGTCGGGTTATATTGAGTGTCATTATTAATTAACCTTGAGTTATCTTACGTTCAAAGAAATGATAGATTTGTGGACCCACAGAGATGGTCCAAAGCAGGATCACTTGATTATCTTATCCGACAAATGTCAATCTCAGTCATTCATATCGTAGTTAGATTTGTAGACGAAGAACAGGATTCCATGTGACCTCTATATTTTAGATAAAAGAAGCAACCGTTTGGTACTTGTTTTATTGGATTGTCTTGATCAACTTTAGAAAAAAAGTAAAAGCTTGATGCCGATCGAGATGAACATTAAACGAAGAAATAGTTTTTAGTTCCTGCAATGTTGTGCGTTCTTCTGCTACTCTTTGCTGATGGCGCACTTCCCCATGCCGTTGTTTGTCTGCCACCTTGCCATCACCATGGCCACCACTAGAGTGTTGTGCTTCGATTTGTTTATTCCTTGACAATTTATGTGGCTATTAAACAAAGTGCAGGTTTGATTAACAACGGGGATTTCGAGACTTCGCCCTCGGGCGGGGCCGCTAGCAGTGGTCTGGGCGAAGGAATCACCTCCCTCGCCGGCTGGACCATCAATGGCATGGTGGAGCTCGTGGAGTCCGGGCAGAAGCAAGGCGGCATGGTTCTTATCGTTCCCGAAGGTAATTAATTACCTATATTTGCAGATTTGCTTTGTTCTATAGGACTTTAATGGTGACTAGTGTAGGGTTGCGTGCGGTGCGGCTGGGCAACGAGGCGCAGATATCACAGGGGCTGCAGCTGGAGAAAGGGGCATCCTACGCGGTCACGTTTAGCGCGGCGCGGACGTGCGCGCAACTAGAAACGCTTAATGTGTCGGTGTCGCCGGCGGCGTCGACGGTGGACCTGCAGACGCTTTACAGCGTCGAGGGGTGGGACACCTACGCCTGGGCATTCCAGGCCGAGGCCGACGACGGCACCGAGTCGCTGCTAAGCTTCAAGAACCCCGGCATGGAGGACGACCCCACTTGCGGCCCCATCATTGACAACATTGCCATAAAGAAGCTCTTCACTCCCGAACGACCCAAAGGTGCACGTGGTGAACGGGGACGTCGTTTTCAATATTCGATCTTTCCTCGTAACAATTCGTTGATCAATTTTGCAGAGAACGCCGTGGTGAACGGGGACTTCGAGGAAGGCCCGTGGATGTTCCAAAACGCCAGCCTCGGCGTGCTCCTTCCGACCAACCTCGAGGAGGCCATGTCGGCCCTCTCGGGCTGGTTGGTGGAGTCCAATCGCGCGGTGCGCTACATCGACTCCAACCACTTTGCCGTCCCTCAGGGTAAGCGCGCCGTTGAGCTTCTCTCCGGGAAGGAGGGCATCATATCGCAGATGGTGGAGACGACGCCCGACAAGCAGTACAGCCTCACCTTCACCGTCGGCGCCGCCGGCGACTCCTGCCAGGCGCCGCTTGCGGTCATGGCATTCGCCGGCGACCAGGCGCAGAACTTCCACTACGCCCCCACAGGCAACGCCACCAGCCAGCCAGCTAACATCACCTTCACGGCGCGCGCGGATCGCACGCGCATTGCATTCTACAGCGTCTACTACAACACCAGGAGCGACGATCACAGCTCGCTTTGCGGCCCTGTTGTGGACGAGGTCAGGGTGTGGGGAGTCTCCGGCGCGGCCGTCGCGGCGCGCGCTTGGGCCGCGACTCTTCCCACTCTACTTGTCACTGCACTTATGGTTATCGCTGCCTGATGCCCAGTCGACTGCAGTGTAAGCTGTTCAAGTCAAGTTTCAAAGGATTTGACGGAATAACTGTGTGTGATCATCTCTAGCTATAGATATCATAGGAGAGCAAGTGTGATGGTAGTGGCACCGAGTTTTGCATCATGTTCACATGGATTTGGAAATCAATCCATTTCTGCGACATAGTAATGGCATGCTTTCAGTAATCACGATATTGATGATAAGGATAATTTGACTTATAGTCATCTATTTACTAGCTGTGGATTGATTCCTTTAGACAAAGTTGAGCAGGACACATGCATGCTTAGCGTACAATGCTTAGTGTACAACAGATCCATAGCCTTTTGGTCTATGCAGAGCATGGGCAGACGGTCCCAATCGAAATTGTCCTTGCGCAGTACAAGATGCCATTGAGTTTGGATTTCTCCACCACAGTACACTAGTCTCATGTGGCTTGTTTACTCTTCTTCTGCTGGATCCAGCAAACAGTATCGATCGATGTTGCTGAATCCGAAAGTCTGATCCATCGAATGGCCCGGCCGGGTGTGAAGGCTTGCTATCGAAACCCCCACAAAGCACCAGAGTTTATGTCCGCATTCGGTGCACTGCGACGAGCAACGAGGTAGATTTGGTAGCACTTTTAACTACCACTCTACTCTAGTTTTGTTGCGTTGCACGTGCCTTTTTCCTGCTTCAACTTGCTTTCCAGATTCATATCCCCTCATTATTTCGGGGCCGATCGATTGAACCAGCTCACTGCTCACCCATTCCTCCAGATCTCCGTACGCTATCCTCTTCCCAAAGCTTGTGCTCTTCGCTGCCCATTCAATGAATATAGTTTGTTAGATTCCTTACCCACTAGCCCCCTCTCAGCTCACTCGCCAGTTAGAGACCCCCCCAACTATAACTAGGAACTCGCCAACTCGATCGGACGGTAGACTTTGTGACAGCGATCAATTATTGACACCACGTTTTCAATTTACGACATTGACCACGTCCTTCATCTAGAACAAAGATCCGTATCATGTTATTCGTCACTTGTAATTTCGGTAATATCATTCATTGAACCGAAGGATCGCGATGAGTGGGGCCATGAGGCCGGTGCGTACACTAGCGTCGAGGGCTTCAGCAATGGTCAGCCTATACGAGACAGGCTTGTGGGCCGAAGGCCAGAGAAGATCACGTCCTTTGCCCCTTTCGAACTCCTGTTCCAAATTAATTTGAGCCGGAGGATGATGACCTGGTGTCTTGGTCAAATTCAGATCAACATGGTCGAGTCAGGTCTACCTTAATGGATGTGACTGACCTGTCTGTGTTGGATCGATGTATGTACTTTTGATAGCGGATGGAAACAAGACAGAATAATGCATGTACTAAAAAGTTGTTTAGTGTACCATGAAAATGATTAAACAGGGAATACTAAAGTGTAATTAATTATACTCCGTACAGACAAATTAAACTGTGTTACGTTCCCTAGCCCTGCCACTATATAAGCGGCCACCTCACGCGGCGGTCCTCCCGTGCAGGCTGCCTTGCTGCTCTGTTTCGTTCAATTTCCCTTCGACGATGGTCGCCTTGTCGAGTCCCTCCCTGGATCAAATACCGCTCATTCGGCCTCCCAAGGCGGCCGCCGCCGCTTCCGTCTCGGTCGTCCCCGTCATCGACCTCTCCAAGCCCGACAATGCGGCGGCGCAGCTCGTCGTCAGGGCGTGTCGAGACTTCGGGCTATTCAAGGTCACCAACCACGGCATTCCTATGGAGCTCATACGGAGGCTCGAAGCAGAGGCTGTGGGGTTCTTCTCCCTGCCTCCCTTGGAAAAGCAGAGGTCATGCCCTCCCGATCCTTTTGGTGGCTACGGGAATAAAACCATCGGCGCTAATGGCGACATCGGCTGGCTAGAGTACCTCCTCTTCGCCGTCACTCCGAAGCAATGCCCATTTAGGTACGTGGAATTAAGCATCTAATAGTGAGATTCTGTTTTAGACGTGGCATATGCATACATCAGTGATTTTGTGATGATCGTGTGCATGAAGCTCTACGTTGAAGGAGTACTTATCGGCTATTAGGAAGCTTGCTGCTCGGGTTCTGGAACTCATGGCGGAAGGGCTAGCGATCGAGCCGAGAGACACCTTCAGCAAGCTAGTGATTGGGGAGCAGAGTGACGGGATCTTCAGACTCAACCATTACCCTCCCTGTCCCCTGCAACTCCTCCACGGCTTAAATTCCAGCCTGACTGGCTTCGGAGAGCACACTGATCCACAGGTCATATCTGTTCTGCGTTCTAACAACACCTCTGGCTTGCAGATTTCACTAAAGGACGGGAGCTGGATTCCAGTCGCTCCTGACGAGGAATCCTTCTTCATCAACGTCGGTGATGCCCTACAGGTCTCATACTGTTAACTAACTAACTAAAGGATTATTAATATGTAGCACACAAGTAATTGAATTATGTGTTGAGATGGGTGGAATATAATGGGTACAGGTTCTGACAAATGGGAGATTCCAGAGCGTGAGGCATAGGGTGGTGGCTAATGGGGTGGACACGAGGCTGTCCATGATCTATTTCTTTGGGCCAGCGCTGGGGGAGAGGATTGCACCATTGCTACAAGTGATGGGGGAGGGGGAGCAGAGCCTCTACAGGGAGTTCACATGGGAGGAGTACAAGAAGGCTGCCTACAGATCAAGGCTGAGTGACCACAGGCTCGGGCTGTTTGAGAAGTAGACTGGCGATCAGACTCAGAGGTCACTGTCTCATAACTTGCATGTGTGACTCACTGATGAGGAGTGAATAGTGATGATATCAAAAGGACTGCAGCGCAGGCTCATCTGGCTTCACTCGACTGCACTGCTGCGTTACATCGTTCAATCTTTTAGATTATCCTTTTGAGATTTCTAACCAAAGACGGTAACCAAACTACTTTTTCTGATGTATGTTTTTGCTCCCAGGCCTTAGCTTCCTTCGGAGGTCCCTGAATCTATCTACAAGGGACCTAGCTAGCTCTTTCTTACCAGAAGTAAGCAAAATGTATCCCAAGGGACCGGATATCTTGCTTCATTTTAATGTTTTGGTGGTGAATTAATATTGCTCATATTTACAAGACTTTTGCTGGTTCCGTTTTAGTAGTCATTTTAAAGTAAATGGTGAACTGATAAATGCATGGGAGGATCGGAGAAAATAATTCATCAGAAAATGAAATTTACTTCAGTTGTTGAGTATTAGAGCCATTCGCATTTTCTTTTTCATTTTGGGTGAATAAGGTCGCATAGTAAGTGTGCGAACTTTAGAATCTAGAATTTTTTTTTTTTTAATGTTCTTTGCAAACACAACAAAAAGAAGAGACGCTTAGAAAAACTCATACATGTAACTACCTTTTCCAACGATAGTGATGTCCCTATTTATGTGATGAACATAAGCAGGAAATTTCCTGTCATTCTCCAAATAAAAAACTATTGGAATGAATATTTCTTTTTTGTTGAACAATATACCCATTCTATCTACCCAATAAATATCAAATTAATATTTTAGAATGAATTTCTTGAAAAGAAAATATAAAAAAAATTCTTTTTTTTTAAATTATATTGCCTAAAGCAAGTCCAGTGCCATAAAATGCTATAATTGATGGACAATTAAAGAAGAGTAGTTATATTCAATCTCGTTACAGAAATACTTTCTGCAAGAGAGAAAGTAAAAAAAAATGAATATATCACTTATATCTTTCTTTAGAGGAAGCACTAGCAGGTTTGACGATTAATCCAACCAAACTACTAGTTGAAAATTTGAGAAGACAGATAATGAAAGCGAAGCTAGTAAAGTTCCATTTCTGAAAAGACATCAAAGTTAGAAGCATTACTGTTCTAAAATTTTAGCTTGAATCGAAAACTCAATCCTGTGAATCTTAATTCATCGAAAAATATATACCTCCCGTCCCTCTCACTGGAAGCCAACACAAAGTTTCCATGCGGATGTAAAATTAAAACAGCTAAAAGTGTTCATCAGTGCATCATCGAAGAAGGTAACTGCTGATGCTGATGCAAGAACGAAAACACTATTGGCTGTTTGCAGTGCATGCGGACCAATTAATATATATATGTGCGCCTGGCGCCGGCTCTCTGCAACTGCAAGCATATATATATAAGCCGCTGCTGCATGTGCCAACGGATCATGCTTCTCGTGATGCCATCTCACTGACTAATCTGCTTCAAACCAGTCAGCATATCTGATTAGCTGTGTGCACGCTGCAGCAGCAGCAGCAGCTAGCTTGACACGTACGAGACCAGCTGGTAGATCAGCTCGAGCAGTTGCCAGAATATAATGGAGTCGTAGGGCTCCTACTTGAAACCGTTGGCCACAAGGCAGGCTCAGAGCGAGAAGTGGGAGTAGGAGGTGTCCATCTGCGTTTAGCTCCAGGCACAGGGCCCATGACGCATGTGGGTGGGCAGAGATAGATAACATAGCGGCAGGTGTCTGTCTCCTGCCATGCCTTCCTCTTGCCCATGCCACCTTAATTTGCCTTAATTACCTCAACTTCCCGTGGTTTAATCCTTGGACTCGAAAAGAAAGAATTTGTCATACGTATTTTGCATATCAAAATTGAACCGGAAGTTCTGAAAATTCAGAATTTTTTAAATTTCCGGTTTGGATCGACCAAACTGCAAACTACGGCCCAGCCCGTTCATCAAAACTTGACAGGCCTCACAGTAGTGGGCCTCCGAGATTTTTGAAGAATTTAATATTTTAATTTAACCGAGGAAGCTTTTCTAGGTGGAATTACGAAGATAAAATTTTATTTTATTAAAAAAACTCATACCAAATCACTTTTATTTGTATTATTATATTATTCCTAGCCTTATCCCTTTCACCGACCAGCAGAGGATCGAATAAACAAACAAAAAGAAATAACGAAATATCGGCTCACGTGTTAGTATTCAAATGTCCTTGCGGAACAACTTCTCTTTTTAAACAATCCGCACGCTCCTTTCCGCTTACTTCAGTCGCCCCTCTGCTTTCCGTCGGCGGTAGAAGAACGAAACAGGAAGGGTTCGCAACCATCGCCTCAGCTCCCATGGCGTCGGGTGGATCCTCTAGCCGAACCGCCTCAGTCTCCAGGTCGTTCGCTTTTGGCGCTGATGATGTTTTCGGCTCCTATGACTGTTGCGACGCCCGCGATCCTTCAGTCGTCGATCGAACAGATCCTCGGGTAATCGTCTCTTGCGTCTTCTTCTTCCCTTTTGTTGGTTCTAGGTATTCGGGGAAAATTTCTGGTTTAGTTTCAGATTACTTGAAATTAGTAGTTCTGTTTATGATTCTTTCAACGTCATGTGTAGATATGGCGCTAGGAATTAGGGTTTTTTGTTTTTTCCCCCCTAACATCATGTTTCATCTTTTGCGTCTCTTTGACGACAATTTTCGAACTGTGTTTATTTTATCATGGTTAGCTACAGCGTAATCTGTTTGCTTCATCACTGTCATTGATCGTGTTATATTCACTCAAATCAGCTTGAATTTTTGATCTCTATGTTGGCCTTACTTTTAGTTTAAATATCTTTACGTACTAGACATAATATAAATATGTTGTCATTTATCTTATAGTTTCCGGACTTTTTTATGTTCTGCCCGCAGGAAACAAGTGATAATGAAATGGGCAGGTCATTATTTAGTATCTATGAACAAGAAGATTATTCTAAGGAGAGCATGATATGTTGCGTCGAGAAATGCATGAAGAAATATGTTGATGAAGTACTTCTTTTTCTTGAGGGTATCAGTGGCCGTTTGGCACAACTGGAGATACATTGCTATCAACTTGAACGGTCAGTTGGTGAATTTCGAGCTGATTTCATCCAGGACCGAAGTGATAATGATTTGAGGTTCAAGTCTGTGGAGAAGCATATTCAAGAGGTAGGTAGCATGCTGATCCCATATGATATTTGTGGGTCTTACATCATTTCCTTGTACCCAACTAAATAAAAACTATACAAATGAAAGTCGCTATTTAAATTTTAAATTGATGTTTTAATAATGCAAGTAGGTTTTTTGATGAGTGGTTATAAAATTGAATTTAATATGGTCTCATACAGAGGTGTGTCTGAATATTGCTATCCTTGTTTAATTAAGTTACTCCTCATTTTGACTTTGGTCAATTCAATGCATTTTGCTTGCTCAACCAGGAGTTTTAATAAAATAATAAGATTTAAACACAAATAATTAAACTAGATATGTTTTGGATAGAGATTTGCAAACCATGAGCATTGGAAGTCCTAGATGGATTTTATTTTCTAATTTTCAGAGCAATGTTTCCTGAACAAGATAGTTACTGTAATTTGTTTCTAAAGTTCGCACTGAAGAAGATTTTCAAGTACCTTATGTTATTTTGTGTGTGTGTGTGTGTCCGTCCTCCACTCGAATCAATTCAAACCATTTTTGATTGAAAATAAAAGAAGCTTAAAATGTGAAGATTTCAAAACTTGGAAAAATCTAGAAGCAAACCTATGCAAGTTACATTCATTACCTTTTCTAGATTCCAAATTGTACTAGCATGCAAAAGGTAAAATGTTTTTTTGTTCTTTTCGTTTCATGCTATGCTCTGTTGCTACTATAATATTGGAATCACACTTGCTTTGTTCAATTGAAAATAGTTGGATGGTAATTAAATTGGCATTACCCAGCGACCAAAAGGGCAAAAAAGTAATAGATTAAACTAATGGAATTTTTTTCCCTTTGAGTTTTATTAGTATTCATGCAAATGAACTTATGTTTATTTCATATGAATGCCTTCGATGATGAAAGAATTCAATATCTAATCAAGTGGTGTATTTCATGCTATAATTGATGATATATTGATATTGCATATTGATATTACGCTATCTCATAGTCTAATCTACACTTTCAATATGATATTTAAAAAGTCTTAAGTTGGGAAATAGAAATTGCTCTTTATATGCTTATATGATATGATTTGTTCCTTTCTAGAATGTAATTACGTTTGCTACATCAGATCCATAGGTCTGTCTATATTCTGAGAGACAAGCAAGAACTTGCTGAAACTCAGAAGGAATTGGCAAAGCTTAAAATTTTGCACAAAGAAACTTTGCAGAAGAGTGAAAATGTTATTGTCCAACCAGTGTTGGACCCAAAATGTCAGGATGATAAACCACATACTGCAAACCTACATCTACCTCTTGTTCCACCTCAGGCTCCTCCCGCAGGAGCTTCTCAGCAAGTCCCACCATATAAAGAACTACTGATGATGCATCAAGCACCTGCCACTCCTAGCATCCACCAAGGTCAACTTGTAGTTGATGAGGCTGGCAAATACTATTATGTGCATCAGCCTTTGCCACAGGATAAAGATGGGCTAGCTGCGCAACCTGATCTACACTATGCGCTACATAGATCCCAGTTGCAAGACGTCCCCATTCAAGCAACACAAACACAGACTCTGATAGTAAACCAGAATCAATCTCCACCATCTTCTCAATACAAGCAGGTGTTGCCGCCTCAATCAGATCAGCAATTTCAGCAACTGGTAATGCAACATCAACCACCTGTTTTGCACGCTCAAGTCAAGCCTCAAATCATATCATCGTATCTTACTTACACAACTCAGCCTGTGAATCCTGTTCCCAAAACATTTTGCAATACCATGCCCGCACAAGTTGCTAATTCAGGAGTCTTGCAACCTGTTGTGATCTGTTCTGAAGTTGTTCCGTTTAGTTATGGCTCTGCTGACACCTCTGTATCTCGGCCACCCACAAATCATCATGCAACGCAATCTAAACAGCATGCAGTTGGCCGGAGCTCCTTGGAGCCAGAGCTTAACAAGGGTTCTTACATTAGTACTGGTGCAATGTATTCACCAACCCAGTACAATTTACAAGCTTACAACCCTGCTTACAACTATTCTCCGAGCAACCTTCAGTCATCTGCTGGGAATCAGCGACGGCCTCCTAGTGCAGATCTACACTGTGACGCTCAGCTGATGCACAATCACCCGTTTGGGGAGATTCTTGAGAAAGCTGTTGGTATGGGTTATGATAGGAATCTGGCACTAAGCACTGTCCAGTGGATGGTCGAGAATGGTCAGGACATTGATTTTAATTCTTTAATTAACAGATTGAATCGTCAAGCTGCAGGAGCAGCTGCACGAGCTTGGTGAGGCTATAACTCATTCTGGTATTTAGATTAATAATTACCCTTTTAGAGCAGATGGTGGTGATTAATGGGTTTCTAGCATGGGTTTTACCTGCTTCAAACTGGCCATGCAAATTTTAGTGCGGGGCCACAATTCTGACGGTTATATGATTGATAAAGTACCTATTTGAACTGATTTGCATTCATATGTCTGCATCTTTTGATCAAAATGATATATTTCAATGTGGAACGATACCATAACTACGATTCCCCATTTCAGCAGCGTTTTCAAAGTCAGTCCTGCAGTTGAACCGGGGCTTGGCTGTTTCTGTTTTTTTTTTGTTCCACTTGAACCAAGCTCAAATTTGGATTGGTCGAAACTACTCTATTAATTCAGAGGAATTGGCTTGGACTCTGAATTAAATAATTTATTGTATTTAAAAATTATATTTCTCTAGTTTAATTCAGAGGAATTGGCTTGGACTTTGAATTGGCTTGGTTATATTCTCTAGTTTAAATAATTTACTAGTATTTCACCCGTGCAATGCACGGGACGTTATTTTATATAATTAACAATTAAAATTAGTAAGTATGAGTATTTGAATAAATAATTAAAATACAAATAAGTTAAATTGTACTATTAGAAAAAAAATTATAAATTTTGAAAATTTTTCTTAAATACAAATGAATTTTTTTGGTTACCGTTACTATCACATATCAAAATTTTTAGACCCATATTCGTAAACAAAAATTGTCAAAATGTAACTTAATTTTAGATGAAATAGGGAAATGTAGATAATAATATATTTTATATTAGATTCTGTTACGAATCATAGAATAAAATTTAAATTAGACCTCATTATTTTCAGAAACTTGCTCTATAATCTTAAAACAATCCTTTGCAATCGAAAGTTCTTCCAAGATTGTTTGTGCAGATGGCGCTGAAATAGTACTGATTGAATTTGGGGTATTGCAATCGGCAGTAATCCTTAAAATGAACATTGCAATAATATTTAGTTATATATATATAATGAATATATATTAATACAAAATTGAATAATCGAAATTACCTATTACGGAATTCTATAATTTCATCCAAATTTCCATTTACTATCATCTTGCTAACATGGAAAGTATTTGAAACACGTACTTCACCCCTAAATTTTTTTGCTCGACACATTTGTAGAACGATAACAATAGGTTCTTCATCTACTTTTTCCAAGTATGTCATGATGTCATTGACAAAGTCTCCCCACAAGGTACATGATATCTTATTGTTCCTAAAAATAGTAAAATAACTGATTATTAAAAAATATTAAAATAATAGATGTAAGATGTCATGATGTCATTGACAAAGTCTCCCCACAAATTAAAAGAAAAATAAAATAATACTTACTCCGAATCTTCTAAGACAAAATCAAGAAGCTTTGTAAGACGACCACCAAATTCTTTACTTTGAGGAGAGTCTCGTGCAACCATTTTGCCAATGACATCTTGAGAAATTTTTTTTAAGCTATAAGATAAAATGTTCGATCAATTAATCATGGAACAAAAAAATAAATTAACCTACCAAAAAGTATGTTTTCATCAACAGAATCTGTCTTCTTCAATTCACTAAAAGACTTGAATTCATAAATCATCGATGGAAATGTATATCAAAAATTTCGCATACATGAGTTTTTGCAATAAAATTAATCTTGTATTTATTTGTTGTTGTCTTATACTTCATTCGATTCTCTGCAACAATGATATTTTTTTATGGCAAATACATGACCTTCTTTGAGAATGAGTTTCACTCTTTTTATAATCGGACGTTTTATTGTTCTATGTATGCGTTCACCCTACAAATATATAGAAAGAGTAAATATTTATATTTTCTAACAATAATCAGATATATACGTAAAAAAAAAAATATACAACCTCTTTATCATGAAAGACACACTCCAAGCTAAAATCTTCGTTGTTTCCATATGCAGGTAGATCGTAACAACGAACTAATCGGAGTTTCAATGCCCATTGCATTTTCGAAGGGTTAACCTCTCGGATGACATTAAACAGAGGAGCTATTTTTTTATTTCAGCCTAAAGTGAGTGAATGAATATATTGCAATCCTAATTTATAGAGTGCATGCAACCTCATCTTCATTTGTAATATGTGATATTTTTTACCATTAAAGTTATTCAATATATTAGGAATCTGTGTTTTACCATTTAATAATAATAATTCGAGCATTAAAGTTTATGCTTAATATAAATTAAAATGTATTTAAAAATCTTTGGTATTAATATGGATGAAAAGTTGCATTATCAATCAATTATAGCTGTGTAAGTTTGTTTCCATATAAATAAATATGTCTATTTATTGAAATGATGTTTAGGCGGGAAATTTTTAGACAGACAACTCTGTTTATATATATATATATAGATTTGATGGTTATAATTTATAATTGTTATAATATGGATATTTCATTCTTGATTAATATTATATTATAATAACATTTCTACTTGGTAAACACTAATAATATTTTAATATAGTAAGTACAATTTATAACTTTTGTAATATAGATGTTTCATTTCTAGTCAATATCCATCAACATAGATTGATATCATGTTATGGTAGTTATGTGCTCTATGGGGTAGCACATAACTACTCGAGTGACAGATTTATTGGATTGGGCACGGATCGATTTTCGAGGATTTCATCGCCATAGAGTATACCCTCCCACCTAAGAGGCCGCCACATATCGTGATTTACTTGCTTGTATTTCGCTGTAGGACCAACGATACTATGTCGTTTGAGATGAGCGAAATCACATTTTATTGGATGTTAGAATAGTTATGAATCATAACCTCTACAATATAGACAGTGTTACAAGTTATAATTAAATACTCAAGTGGAGCATGACTTTCATCAGCAAAGAGTGCCTTGTGAAGGTTGGCTATCAGTGTCCAACAACATCAACACTTTTCAAATTTATCCTGATAGTCGGTGAAAAACTTTCGTAGATCGGATCGGTCACCTCCATAATTAGTCAGCAGTTCGAAGAGTCGAATACTTGAATTATCAAAAAATAACAAAATAATATAAACAATCTATTTCTAATCAATACTAATTATATTATATTATAATAATTATGAGATCATAGTTGATATAATTATATAGTTGTAATAATTATAGAATTGTAACTATTATACATTATAACAATTATAAGATTATAGTTGCTATAGTAGTAGCTATGAATTGGTAGATGCTATATTAGGATAAAAATAAAAATAATTTTAAAAAATAAAACATATAGGACGGAGTGCTTTTTTATAATAAATAAAAAAAAATTCTTAGAAGTTATAATAAATAGAGATGTCTTTTTTTTATTTTTACCGGATATCAAACAGAGTAAACTATTTGAATGATAACTAACGTAATGTCCATCGGCATCTCATAAAATGTCTGGTCATTGTAGAACTATAGAAATATATATATATATATTCTAGATGTAGAACTTGAGTATATTATTGAAATTTAAAGATAATAATATTCAATCATGAAACAAGTTTAAGTTTTGACCCGTCACAAACTTCATCCTTTTTCTTTTTAGGTGGCATGTCAATGTTTTTGCTGACAATGTTGACTTAGCTTCAAATGCCTAATGAAACGAGAGAAACAATGAAGAATTAAAAAAAATAGTATTACATGAGTAGGACAGCAAGAAATGTATATGATTTTCTTTGTTTCAAAAATTTAAAACAAATAGAATAGATGCATAATGAATTTTCAATTAAGACTGATAAATCTAGACTTACCATGTACTTAAAAAGATTTCTAGTTTGTTGGATATTAATAATTAAGAAACAAAGATAATAATAATTTGAATAAAATTTGAGAGTAAATTAAAAAAACTTTCGAAGGAGTAAAGTGGAAATTCCATCCAGTCGGGGTTTTCGCGAAGGTTCTACAGTATGGCAACCTCTGCTCTGGACTCTTCTTCGAGCTCTTTCTCTCCAACGAAGCTCCACAAATTTATTCTGTCTACCCCGCGGATCGAATTCAAGCAAGCGAGACAGCGAATAAGGAGAGGATATTTTGGAAAATGGGCGTCGACTACTACAAGGTCCTAGGGATCGACAAGGGTGCCAAGGACGATGACCTAAAGAAGGCCTACCGGAAGCTCGCCATGAAGTGGCACCCTGACAAGAACCCCAACAACATGAAGGAAGCCGAGGACAAGTTCAAGCAAATCTCCGAGGCATACGAGGTAACTGTTTCTTTCTCAATAACTCGATCTTAATAGTAGTTGCTGGAGATTTTTGGCTAAAAGAATTGTTTTTTAACGTCTTTTCGTTTTCAAAATCGGATCTTTAACATTCCCCTCGCCGTAGGTGTTGAGCGACCCTCAGAAGCGCGCAATCTACGACCAATACGGCGAAGAAGGGCTGAAGGGGGAGGTTCCGCCGCCAGGGACCGACGGTTCCGGCAGCGCTTCCTTTTTCTCCGGCGGTGGCCCCACCGTCTTCCGCTTCAACCCCAGGAACGCCGACGATATATTCACAGAGTTCTTTGGCTTCTCTAGTCCATTCGGTGGCATGGGAGCAGGAACAAGCAACGGAGGCGTGCGCGGCAGCGGGGCGCGGTTCTCTAGCTCCCTTTTCGGCGACGACATCTTGGGATCGGCGGCGTTCGGCGGGGCGGAGGGATCGACAAGCTCACGCCGGCTGCAGAAGGCGGCTCCGATCGAGAACGTGCTCCCCTGCAGCCTGGAGGAGTTGTACAGAGGCACCACCAAGAAGATGAAGATCTCCAGAGAGATCGCTGATCCAAGTGGGTGAGTCTCTCGACACTGTTCGTTCTCTTCCAATTTAGCTTCAGTCGTCATGTATCTTCCTTCTCAAACGTCGCCAATCGATCCAGGAAAACTTTGACCGTGTCGGAAATCCTCACGATCGATATAAAACCTGGTTGGAAGAAGGGCACGAAGATTACATTCCCAGAGAAAGGAAACGAGCGCCCAAATGTGATCCCTGCTGACATCGTCTTTATCATAGACGAGAAGCCCCACCCTGTGTTCACGAGGCAGGGGCACGACCTCGTCGCGATACAAAAGATCTCCCTCGAGGAGGCATTAACCGGTTACACGGCGCATTTGACGACGTTGGATGGCAGAAGCCTGACGATTCCTATAAACAGTGTGATTCATCCTGCTTACGAGGAGGTTGTTCCTGGGGAAGGCATGCCATTGTCCAAGGATCCAATCAAGAGAGGAGAGCTGAGGATCAAATTCGATATTAAATTCCCAGCGAAACTCAGTCCGGAGCAGAAGGCCGGAATTAGGAGGCTGCTGCCTGCTTAATCATCCGAACTCTTGTTCTTCTAAGTTTGCTGCTTCAGTTGTAGAGATGATTGTGTATTGCAAGCGTGATGGGAGGTCGATTATAGAAGCTTGTCAATTTTTTAAAGGATAATAGAGATTTAAAATTGTTTGATAATTGATGATGAATAATGTAATTTGGTGTAAAAGTTTTGTGCAATAGCAAATCGAGAATATGAAGGAAGACAAATTCTTAGTCATTCACTCATTTGCACATAAAAATGATTATTAATTAACTAGCTTTTTAATTATGAAACATGTATTAATTTATTAATGCATTCACGTATGAGGGGTGTTGCTGATATTGAGGCGGCCTTTTCTGGTGATGATCCAGACCAATTCGAATCATGTTCTTTCACGGCGCCTCTGTCCAGGATATACACTTCAAGTATAATCTATTTGTTCACCTTGTCACAATTCCTTCTTGCAACATGTTTTTCAATTATTATTTTTATTTTTATTATTAATTAAGTTTGAAGGTGGACGGTTCGGTTTCACGAACTGAATATCAGATAAATCCTAAAAGCATAAGTGAGTTTCAATGGATATCTAGGGGGCAATGTGTTTTTCAAATATGATCTATATTTTAATCGTCCCTACATAGGCTAAGATCAATTATAATTCATTGTTATTAGATTCTTGTTGATGACAAGGTCTTTGAAAGACTAGATTGTTGCCATTAGAGACTTGATAAGGTCTGAGACATTTAAAGAGGCGATCGAGTTGTGTATGATGTTCAGTTATAGATAAAGTTTTATGAGCTCGGAATGCTGAATCGATATACTTGAGCACTTTAAATGATGAGTCAGGATACTTGAGCACTTCAATGCTAAATCAGATACTTAAACTATCGAACACTCTGGAGGTAGAGATGGACACTCGAGTTGCAACACTATGAAGTTTGAGATGGATACTCGAGCCGCCAAACGCTTAGAGGCTGAGACTGAATAAGTTAGCCGAGTCTTGGACCAAATGAACTAAGAACATAACAACTTCCGACCAAACGAACTAAGAATATAGCATTTTCTAAGTTTGTGAAACGATCATCGAGTATGAGTGCATATGCTTGAATGGTTGCGTTCGTCTTCCATATCTATATACTCAATGTCATGCCAAAATGTCATATCTACAATACTTTGTACGGACGAGGGACCAAAATCGTAGCCATCGGATGAACATTCCACTACTCTTTCTCTTGCTATTACTACAGTGTGCATCCTCGGTTCCTTAAACACCCTGTAGCCGATTCAAAGTCCTAGACCGAGCAGCAGCAGCAGCAGCGAGCCAAACAACGTGAGCACCAACGCCATGAATGGCTCATCGCGTTGCCTGATGTTCCATCACGAGAAGTGGCAGCTAAGAGGAACCAGCCACTCATGGCCCCTGCTTAAGAAGCGAGCCCGCTTCCTCGACGGCCTTGGCATCACATGAAAAACGAGCTTAATGTCTTTCTTGTCCCTCTCCATCCCCCCACCGGCCCACGTCAATCTCTCCTGCCCTCTGCCTTGTCCTTTTCTCCCTTTCCTCTCGCCGGTGCTTTGCATGCACTGCAATCGATGACTCCCTAGGCAGCACAATTCATGTGGCAACCATTTCAGATTTTAGTTAACCTAGATTACTGTTATATACTAATTCTCTTTATCTAGAATGATAAAAAAAAAATACAGAGCAGATTGATGTATTTGAAACTAAACAGAGCAGCAGATTCCTGTTCGATCTTGATGGCACGGACTTCACTCTTTTTTTTCACTTTATAAAAAGCGTGGTGTGGGAAATGTTTTCAACCTTTTTCTGACAGATAGAGAAGCGATCGATCAACTCGCATCGGAAAGAGATTCGTGTTGGGAGTTGGATCCACGAGAGCAGCAGTTCTTCGTTCCACTGCGAATGGCTTTGTTGAGCATAAAAACTCTACTAGGCGGGATGCTGGATTTGAAAGGGATCGGTTCAAGAACTATGCATGCACTGTTTGGGACATGTTATTGCGATCAGTATGAATCCTAAAACTAACCATCGGATACATCAGTCATCCAACGTGATCAGTCGCGTCGAGAGAGATCGCAATGAATAATGGTCTTATCCAGTTAAATAATATACCACCACCACCTTGGAATTCCCCATCCTTGCCGATATGCTTCGAACCCCTGCACCACAGTTCGCAAATCTCTATCCGACAAGCAAACCTTGCATTAGTAGAATCAGTTCACCAGCACATTGCGAGCAAATTGTCCAGAGAACAGAATCGTCCACCGGATAGACACAAGCCCACACGAAACTTCTACGCAAACACTTCCCAAAGGTATATGTCCTCCTTCAATACAGTCCATCCTCTGGATTCCTGCTCAGTAAATTGAAACACTCGTCCAAAGCCATCCATCTCCTTGGGTTCTTGTGCAATCTCGGAAACGCAACTTTTCCTTCTCTTCTACTCATTTCACCTTGTTAAATCAAGTTGCAAACATGCATTGCATTGAGAAAAGGCAACTGAATTAAAAGCCTCCTGGCTCCAACTAACTGTTTGTAGTCAGTCCCTTTCCAATGCTTTCTTCCACCTCCCTTTCTTTCTCCCTTCTTAACACTCGCTTATGAAAGCGCAGACAACAAGTGCCAGATAGTCGGTTCAGCTTCTGCAACACTGCAGCATGCGTTCTTCTTCCATGCTTCCTCTGCTTTTCTTCTTCTTCGTTTTGTTTGTTCCACACCTCTCTTTCTCCCTCAACCAAGAAGGCCTCTCCCTTCTCCTCGCTAAGAGCTTCCTCTCTGACCCCTACAATGTTCTGTCCAACTGGAACCCTGCGGACTCCAACTCCTGCAACTGGACCGGGGTAACCTGCAGTGGCGCCGCCTCCGTCACGGCCGTCGACCTCTCCGGCTTCGCTCTCTCCGGTCCCTTCTCTTCTGCGCTCTGCAGCCTGCCTCATCTCACCTTTCTTTCCCTTTCCAACAATGGAATCAACTCTTCGTTGTCCGCATCCGCGCTCCGAGGCTGCTCCGCCCTTAACCATCTCGACCTCTCGCAGAATTTGCTTGTCGGCCCGCTCCCGGCTTCCCTTCCTTCGCACCTTCCCAACCTCTTGCACCTCGAATTGATGCAGAACAATTTCTCCGGTGAAGTGCCGGCGTCTTTTGGAATGTTCCCGCGCCTCCAATCGCTCTCCTTGGTGGGGAACCAGCTCACCGGCTCGCTGCCTTCATTCTTAGCCAATTTGTCTTCTCTAAGAGAGCTTAATCTCTCTTACAATGACTTCGCTCCGTCTCCGATTCCGCCCGCCTTTGCTAACCTCACACAGCTTCGCGTGCTCTGGCTCGCCGGCTGTAACCTCATCGGCCGCATTCCGCCAGACCTTGGCCGCCTTTCCTCGCTAGTGAATCTCGACCTCGCATATAATTCTCTCACCGGAAGTATCCCTGAATCTCTCGCTGGGTTGTCTTCGGTGGTCCAAATTGAGCTCTACTTTAATTCGCTTTCCGGCCCGTTTCCCCGAGGCTTCTCCAACCTTACCCAACTCCGCTTCCTCGACGCTTCCATGAACCACCTCTCCGGGCGTATCCCCGATGACATTTTCCTCGCTCCAAACATAGAAAATTTGCAGCTTTACGAGAATAATCTAGTAGGGCAGATCCCTCCGACTATTTCCCGGTGCAAGAACCTTTTTGACCTCCGGTTATTCTCCAACCAGCTCACCGGCTCTCTTCCAGCTGATTTTGGGCAGAACTGTCCACTTAGCTTCCTTGATCTCTCTGACAACTTTCTCTACGGCGAAATTCCCGTCGGCTTATGTGATGGTGGGGCTCTGAGGGAGCTTCTTTTGCTAAATAATTCATTTTCAGGTAGCTTGCCGGAGAATCTTGGCAGGTGTAGGACACTAACTCGCGCACGACTCCCTAACAATCGTCTTTCCGGCGAGGTCCCCTACTACTTTTGGGGACTGCCTCACCTGTGGTTGCTCGAGTTATCCGGTAATTCCTTTTTTGGCAGCATCTCGCCAGCGATATCCACCGCCGCCAATCTATCCATGCTTCTACTCTCTGACAACCAGTTCAGTGGTCCCATTCCAGACGAAATCGGAACTCTGTCTAATATGTACGAGTTCTCGGCAGCCAACAACCGCCTCTCGGGATCTCTGCCGGTTAGCATGCGGAACCTCTCTAAGCTTGGAGAGTTAGACCTCCACAACAATTCCCTCTCCGGTGAGCTCCTCAGCGGTGTCCAGTCATGGAAGAAACTTAGCCAGCTGAACCTCGGGATAATGAGTTATCCGGTAGCATTCCTCCGGAGCTTGGGGATCTCCCGGTGCTCAACTATCTCGATCTCTCAGGGAATAAACTCAGCGGAGAGATTCCAATGGAGCTGCAAAATCTAAAACTCATTCAATTCAACCTATCCAACAACCAGTTCTCCGGCCGCCTTCCTCCTCTGCTTGCGGCACAGGTTTATCAGAATAGCTTCTTGGGCAATCCCAGCCTATGCGGGGACTTGACCACTGGCCTTTGTCCTCGTATGAAAGGCAAAAGCAATCCGGAACGTGAAGTTATCATGTGGCTTCTTCGATCGTTCATTGTACTCTTAGCCCTCGTGCTTGTTCTTGTCGCAGTCTGGTTCTATTGGAGGAACAGGAGCCCGAATCTGGCACTTCCAGCAGTAGACAAACTAAAATTGAAGCTCACTTCCTTCCATAAGCTTGTCCTCAGTGAGAATGAAATCTTGAATTGCCTGGACGAAGATAACGTGATAGGCACCGGAGCGTCCGGCAAGGTCTATAGGGTCGTGCTCGAGAACGGCGACACGGTCGCAGTGAAAAAACTCTGGGGGACCTCGAAAAAAGGTTACGTTCACGAGGGATTCGGGGATGGCTTTGAAGCAGAGGTGGCAACCTTAGGGAAGGTAAGGCACAAGAACATCGTGAAGCTGTGGTGCTGTGTCACGCACAACGACTGCAAGCTTCTTGTCTACGAGTACATGCCAAACGGGAGCTTAGGAGACAAGCTCCACAGCAGCAAAGGAGCCCAGCTGGACTGGCCAATGAGGTTGAAGATCGCCATGGATGCGGCGGAGGGGCTTTCCTACCTGCACCACGACTGTGTTCCACCTATCGTTCACCGGGACGTCAAGTCCAACAATATATTGTTGGATGCGGAGTATGGGGCCAAAGTTTCAGACTTCGGCCTTGCGAAGGCCATTGAAAAGGGACCACAGTCCATGTCAATCGTCGCCGGCTCCTGCGGCTACATTGCTCCAGGTTTGGCCATTTCCACTGCTGTGTTTTAATTCTAGTTCCATACGTTTTTTGTTCCACTGCAAGGACTCTGCTTTTGTCGCGCAGAGTATGCGTACACGCTGCGTGTTACAGAAAAGAGCGACATATATAGCTTCGGCGTGGTTATTCTTGAGCTCGTAACTGGGAGAGTTCCGGTGGATCCTGAGTTCGGAGACAAGGATTTGGTCAAGTGGGTGCGCTTCGAGATGGAGCAGAAAGGAGTGGATAACGTGATCGATCAGAGGCTTGATCTTTGTTTCAAGGAAGAGATCTGCAAGGTCCTCAACATCGGCCTCCTCTGCACCACCGCCTCTCTTCCGATCAATCGCCCATCCATGAGGACTGTGGTGAAGATGCTCTTCGAGGTGGCTCACGACAACATGCTTAAGCCGTCGATTAAGCACCTTTAAACTATTTTGATTCCTGCTGCTTAATTTAATATGTTGTTGATGTTGTTTTATTTCAAATGTTCTAAGGGCATGGAACTGATCTATAATCTTTATGGTAAAACGAAACTATAAAATATTTCGTATATCTTTTAGACAACTAGTAGATTCTAAGTAAGATTTGGCAGTTATGTATAGACGATGCTAGTTAATTTTTTGGATTGATTAATCCTATAATTTTTAAGTGTGACATTGCTGTACAAGTTCAGGGCTTTATTGCGGCCCAAAGGTAAGTTGGGTCTCTCTCATCTGCAATTACTAATGTAGATTATTATTATTATTATTTAACTTTTTCTCCTTATGAAAAGTCTTAAATGAAATGGTGGGGAATAAAACACATAAAAGAGTGGAATAAAGTTCCTGCAGTGAGTGACAGAGCCACATCCACGTCGATAGGTGTCCATGCATCAGAGCTGCGTCAGCGTGCGTGGTGCCGCTGTTTCATATGTAAACCACAGGAGACCAGTCGGTAGTACCCTAACCCTATAGGAATCATAATTCGTATCTATTTAAACAAATTGATTAATATATTAAGAGCTAACGTCACCGGGAACAGTAGCCAACATTAATTGCCGCATTTAAAATAACGAATAATGGCTTTTTATATGATCGCAGAGTCCCTGTTTTACACCTAGATCATAAACTAATTTATTTTCTCATCTAATTTTATGTGCATCAGCCTCTACAAAACAGACAGATGCATGTCATGTTAAAAGACGTTGTTGTGACTGATTAACAGACACACTGCTCTCGCATGTCTTTCTCTCAACCCTTCGCGGGATTAACTCGCTCTTTAAGAAGTCACATTCAAGTCGAATCGAAACTAATCGGATTCAAAGGAAAATAAATTTGTCTAAGTTTAGCTAGAACGTGAAATAAGAACTTCCTCGGGAGCAAATAGATCCTAACTAGTCCAAGTTTTTCGCATCGCACAAGGTGAAAGAATTAAAGAACTTAGGGTGCGTTTGGTTCAAGTTATGATATATGACCTTGGTTATATGATTACCAGGTAATCACATAACCAAGGTTATGGGGTATAAAACATAACCTAATGTTGTTTGGTTTACTTTATTTATTTGGAAGGAATAAAACATAACCAGTTTTATATTTACTATATTACCCTTCATTCAATTATATTTTAATATAATTCATTAAATTAATAAGTATAATTTGTTAATTTTATTTTAATAAAATAATTCATTAAAAATAATTATTTGAATAAAAAAATTATTAAAATAATAAATATAATTTGTTAATTTTATTTTTTAAAATTTTAAATACATTTATATATATATATTAAAAAAATAATTTATTAAAATAATTATTTTAATAAAATAATTCATTAAATTAATAAATATAATTCTTTATTTTTATATTTTTTAAATTTAAAATAAATTTATATTTCTTTTAATAAAATAATTTATTAAATTAATAAAGATAATATGATAATTTTATTTTAATAAAATAATTCATTAAAAATAATTATTTTAATAAAATAATTTATTAAATTAATAAATATAATTGGTTAATTTTATTTTTTTTAAATTTTAAAAAATATATTTTTTAAATAAAAAAATAACTATTTTAATAAAATAACTTATTAAATTAATAAATATAATTCATTAATTTTATTTTTTAAATTTAAAATAAATTATTTTTAATTTATAAATATTTAAATTAAAATTTATTGAATTAAATAATTTGATTTTAATTAGATTTCATAGTACTTTTTAATTGACTTAGTTTTAAAATTGAAGGGTAATCATGGAAAAAATTTCGTTAACCTCAGGAATCGTAGAAAACCTTAGGCTGCCAAGGTAATCACATTACCGGGTTATAACCCATTTGCTGATGTGGCGGTGATGTTGTATTACTTGGGAATCAATCATAACCTGAACCAAACAAGGTTATCAACGATAACCTTGGACAGATAACCAAGGTTATCATTGATAACCCCCAACCAAACGCCCCCTAGGGGTAATGTTATATTACTTGGGAATCGATCATAACTTGAACCAAACAAGGTTATCAATGATAACCTTGGACAGATAACCAAGGTAATCATAGATTACCCCCAACCAAACACCCCCTTAGTGTCAAACCTAGTTAGAGCAGATTTTGAAAGGGTTAAAATGGCCACTTGTAGATAGTGACCCGACATAGGTCGTGTCGTGCGGGCCAAAGCAAGTGTGCCAGTGTCGTTCCTGTGGACCACCAAATCATTGGGCGACGCCCAACTCACCCATTGTCCGATCTGAATTTATAATTGGATTTAGGATCGATCATCCATTGACCTTGTTGAATAGATTGGAATTGTAATCGATTTGTTTGAGAATGACTAGATTTCAATTTTAATTGTAAATCATGGATTTGAACCACTATTTCAAACCCTAAGTTCATTTTTTTTATTTTATAATTGAGATTATTTAATTATTGTTTTATCAAATATTATGATTAATTGAATTAATCATTATTATCAAAACTCAACTTTATAGACTCATTTTATAATTCTGAATCGTTAAAAGTAAGAATCTATATTTTTTTAACTGATCAATCATCATCTGTCGATTTCAAATCAATGAATCGTCAATTCTAATCTAATAAATCATCGATTTAGAGCCGTGATTAAATCTATGGTCCTCTTGCTACGTGTCTGTCCTGCTTTGTGATTTTTAGACACAGCAGGACAGAGAAGCCCCTCCATCATCAGAGCTACCTATTTCCATCCATTTAATAAAAACAATGATACAAAAGTTGATGATGCATACTGATGTAGAGGCTCGATTAATTTTAAGGACGCTCCAGGATATAATTGAATTGATATATTCAATTCAATTCAATTTATAAATGATCGTGAGATCGTGTGAATGATTAAGAATTGATATAGATTTATAAAATTGAGTAAATACGTGGAAATACTTTCACGTGGAGGTTAGTTTTTATTTACTGATTCATTCTCTCCCAACGGTAAAGCTACTGTCTGCAGGCACTTAGAGCGGTAATCAAATAATTCTAACAATGCAACCACTCGATTCTGGTTGAGGAGTTGAGCTGCCCTTGTCGAACTGCACACAGCCTAATGGTCCAGTGACATTAACGATCTGTTTTAGATATTCAGTCGATCTGGTCTCATCTTCAATTAGCATGTAGCTCCATTTTCGTTTATAGATTTTGATATAAATTTAGCATAGGGCTTTGTGTCAGAAAAGCTAAGGGACACCGGTTTATCCGGGGGTTCTTTCGTGGGATGCCACCAACCTTAACGTTACAAAAGCAATACGTAAAGCTTTGTGTGGAGGGGGCACTGATTAGTGTGGTCCGAGAGATTGAGGGCGACGTACTTAAATTTCTGGTTCCCCACCCTCCCGGCCTCCGTTGGCTGCCCCACCACGTGAGCCTCTGTGCTCAGGCCCCAGCTCCAGTGTAGTTGTTCGGAGGAATACTTTAATGTACCTGTAATCTTAGAGCATATTTGATTAGTTTTGTTTTTCAGTAATTCCATGATAATCACAATTGTTTAAAGAATTTTTAGTACACAATCTCTTAACCTTATCGACAGCAGCGTTGCAGATGGAGGAATCATGCACCAAGCGATGTTAAGTTTTCCACTTGGAAGCTACTTTGCCATGGGGTTTATGCCCTGCCCTCTTCCAAGAATCTTTTTTTTTTTTCCGTGGTTGTCTCGACGAGGAGGTCGCAAGCCACATGGGGGCGGCCCAGCGTGTTAAAATCCCGACAATGCCGACCAATTAGAGCAGTAGTCTTATCCTCGCACAGGGACATCCACAGCTGAGCTTGAGCTGGTCCCTCTCGCCCAGCAGCAGCGCAGGAGCAGGACAGCAGCAGAGCGTGAGTGCGGGAGACGTGATTCATCCACGTCCAAACAATTCTGTAAAAGAGGGGAGAGGGGCCAACGAGAGAGGATTCTGCAAGTTTTGATGTGCACTGTAAAGCAGAGAGGAGGGTGGGTGGTGGCGGGCGTCGAGCAATAATAATACACACAGCGCCCGGGGGGAAAGCAGAAGGGCTCTTACGTCGTGTCGCCTGATGTACCATGGAGAGAAAGAGAGAGGAAAGGAGGAGCTTTTAATGCGAGAAATGAGATGAGTAAATGCATCAGAGGTCGCTCTCGCGGCAGCGGAGCAGAACAGGGCAGGGAAGCGGAATAAAAGCGCCCCCCGGCAACGCTGCTGCTGCTGCCATCCCAATCTCTGATCCTGCAGTAGCTGCCTGCAATATCAGCACAGTTCGACCGATAAAAGCGAGGAGAAAGTGAAGACCAGATGGGAGTCCTCCGCCCTCTTCGCTCTTAATCACTGTTCCCCATCTGATTCAGGCATTGACACGGAGCCAGTGTACAGGGGCAGCGTCATACAACCATTAAAGATGGATTACAGGAAGCAGTCGTAGACCGGAAGAAGATGGATTCAAGATGGCGAGAGGAGGGACTTGGTGGAGGGACAGAGTTCCGGGGGAGTACGGTGGGGGCATGGTTGGGACGTCGCTTTTGACTCGTTTCCTTTTGGCAAAGCTTATGTATGTTTAGGGAGTCCCGAGAAAGAAGGGGGAGTAGTAGGAAAGTGTGAAAAAGAAAAGCTAAAGTTTTTGGTCTTTTAGCATTTATACTATCTGCTGCTTCTGCGCAGCTTGCTGTTCTTTTGCTCTGCTCCTGCTGCTCCTGTTCGTCTATCGACTCCAACGCTTGTCTTCTTCAAGCCTTAGGCACCCCACGGCCACTCCCACGAGCCTTTCTTCCACCACTATCATGCGTCTCTTCATCGTTTCTACGTCCTCGCTGCTCCCTCCCTAATCCGCATCGCACCCGAGTCCTTTTACCTATCGCCGCTTCCACTGCCCCTCGTTTGCACAGTCTGCGTTGGTCCTTTTGGTTCTCGCTTTTTGTTTCACTGAGTTCGGACAGCATGGGCATCGATCTGAATACTATAGAGGAGGAGGAAGAGGAGCCTGAGCACTCAACTGGGCTCGGTGCTTCGATTGTGGTGGCGCAGGACGCGTTTCAAGCGGTGTCGGTGTGCCTAGAGCTCTGGCACGCGTGCGCGGGGCCTCGGATTTGGCTGCCTAAAAGGGGGAGCTTGGTGATGTACTTGCCGCAGGGACATCTGGAGCACCTGGGGTTCAGTAGCGCTGATTGCGACGGAGGGAGACGAGGAGCCTGCCGCTTCGATGTGCCTCCTCATGTGTTCTGCCGTGTGGTCGATGTTAATCTCCATGTTTGCCCTTCAGCCCTCTGCTTTCTGTTCTAGGGTTTGAAAGATGTGATTTTTTTTTTGTTACACTATACCTTGTGCGCAGGCTGATGCGGGTACAGACGAAGTTTACGCCCAGCTCTCTCTTGTCCCCGAAAGCGAGGTTAGTCTCCTCATGCCTGTTTGGCCACTGTTTTTGTAAGTGTAGTATCATCGTTTTGCTTTCAGTCTTGATGTTGGTTAGCCAATTTCGCCTCAGGAATTGAAAGGAAGAGTGAACAAGGGCGAGAATGAAGGAGCAGAGGTAGACGAGGATAATGAATCCTTGAGCAGGTCATCCATGCCCCATATGTTCTGCAAGACACTGACTGCCTCTGACACCAGCACCCATGGTGGATTCTCTGTCCCTCGTCGAGCTGCTGAGGACTGTTTTCCTCCACTGGTAAGTTGACATCTTTATTCCATTTTTAGTTTCTTGGTATTTGCTTCCTTCCTCCACTGTAATTAGACATATTGAATTTGTTCTATTTTTGGTTTCTCGGTTGAATGCCTTTATTTGGAGTCCTTACTTTCTAATATAGTTCGTCTTTCTGCTGTGCATACCTCTTGATATGAAAAACTATTACATCAACCGTATGACTTTGCTGCTCCTACTCTTCAAAATAGGACTACAATCAGCAGCGACCTTCGCAGGAGCTTACTGCCAAAGATTTGCATGGAACAGAGTGGCGGTTTCGCCATATCTACAGAGGTATTATGGCCAATTCACTACAACATAAGTTATATATTTAATGGCATACTTATTTGTCCCTAAATCCTACTTATTCGACTTACTTATTTGTCTCTAAAGCCTATAAAAATAAAAATGTCTCTAAATCCATAAAGACAAATTAAAAAAATGTGCCTTTAAAAGCTAGCACTCCCTAGAACTATTCACTGCACTTTTTTCTTAAGAATTAGTGTGCATTAATAGTAATATCAGTAACACATCAGGTATTTAATTTTAGATTTTTTAGTAAGTCATTAAGTTTTAAGTTGGACATTATATGACATGCTGAAGGTTGCTTCATATATTTAAAATTTAGGCCAACCACGTCGACACCTTCTTACAACTGGATGGAGTGCATTTGTCAATAGGAAGAAGCTCATTTCAGGCGATGCAGTCCTCTTCCTTCGGTAGTCATTATCAGAATATTGCAAATTTATGAACATGTACCTGATCCTACCTTATAGAACTGAACTTTCTTTTTTTCCTTTTAATGCTTATAGAGGTGATGATGGTGTGCTCAGATTGGGTGTTAGGAGAGCAGCTCAGTCCAAAGGCAGTATTCCAGTTCCTGAGCAACAAAATTATGATGCTGCATCATTAGCTACTTTGGCTGTTGTTGCTACTGCTGTGTCTATGAAAAAAGTTTTTCATATAAATTATAACCCAAGGTAACTTAAGGTTGACAGTGGAATTATATTTTCTGCAATTTTCTACTCATGCATAAACAACAGGACATACTAAAAGTTTTTTACCATCAAAATGTGATACACAAGAAACGTACATATGCATATAATTTCATAGGTTGGAGTGAGGTGCAAATTTAACATGAAATATTCATGCACGGAAGCATTGTACTTTAAATTATACAATTAAAAGCTACCTGTGCCATGTTGGTTTGTGTTGTGATTGCTGAATAGAGTTATGACCTAGTATTAATATGTTTTTTTTCTTTCTAAATCTTGGTTACTTTTGTATCATTTCAATTTAATCCCACATTGATTGAGATATTTTATAACATTTAGATTAGTCTAGCTACCATCATTAAGTTGATTTTGAGTAATTTGGATCATTGTTTAGCCTTATCGAGTTGAGCAACATTTTTTCTTGTTGAGTGGGGCACGACAAATGATGCTTAAGACAAGATCCAATATAACTACCTGACCTAGGTTGAGCTTGGCATGATGCAAGTGACCTAGGCTATATGAAGACAAGATCCAATATAACTACCTGACCTAGGTTGAGCTTGGCATGATGCAAGTGACCTAGGCTATATGCTATTGCCAACCACATACCAATTGGTCCTGGCCCATAGGCTCGAACCGGCTTGAAGTCATGTTGATTCTTTAGTTATAAATTTATATTAATTATTATAAATATTAAATATTATAATATTGTGTTCTAGATTTTTTTTTCTTCTAAATTTCATTTTTCTAAAAGATTTTTATTTTTCTAATTAAACTGAGTCTATAGGCCTTGACTCAGGCTAGCATGGGCCTAGGTGAATAGGCTTGGGCTTGAGCTGAATGGGGTTAAAATGGACAAAGAGGCTGTGTTTGACATGACATGTCTTTTCTTGTGCCATGCTAGAGATGATATGGAAATCGAACCGGTCCATCAGGTTCGTGCATAGACATGACTCATTGACACCTCTAAGTGAGAAGGAAGAAAGCAGTTGCGCTTGGGCTTGGGCCGAAGCGAGGATAAATGGACAAAGAGGTCGTGCTTGGCATGACCCGTTTTATCTGTGTCATTGGACTGGACATGACATGGAAATAAAATGGGCCTATTGGAATTGTGCATAGATACGACCCGTTGACACCATTCTAAGTGAGACGGAAGGAAACACTTGGTGAAAATGTTTCCCCATCATGTACACATTGCTTCAACATGGTTTGGGAAAAAGCAATAGGTGCACAATTTTGACTTGAAAATTCTGTCAAAATAATGCTCAGTTTTCTTTAAATCTATTAAATTAATATATATTTTTAATCTTTTTAAATAACCAAATTTATAAATTTAAATTTTCCTCCCTCTTTCTTTCCTTCCAAGGAATCAAAATCTTTTTTTTCCCCTATATCCTTTCTTTTCCTAGCTTGCTATTTGTCTTCTTTCCCTATATCCTTGTATCAGTATTCATCCAGTATTTGTATTTTGGCAAGGGTAGTTTTGAATGTGCTTTAAAGATAATTTGCCATTGTTAATCACTGTTTGATGGTAGAAATGTGTAATTTATATAACGGAAATGACAAAAGGATATCTCAATCCTATAGCTACTACTGTTTTTAACTTTTCTGTAAATAATCATCCAATGTTTTTGTCTCATCTATCTTCATTTATGTGTATTCAGTTTGCATTTGCATTTTGATTCATATTTTTATGTCTCCAAATTCACTTATTTCTTTCTTTTTTGATATTGAAAGTGTTAAATATTAATGATAGTGAACTAAAGTCATTGTGGCATTATACTTAGATGGTTTTCTAAAGTTAAATTTATATATCACAGGGCAAGCACATCGGAATTTGTAATTCCATATTGGAAATTCATAAAAAGCTCAGATAGTTCCCTTTGTGTAGGAATGAGTTTTAAAATGCTTTATGAAAATGATGATGCCTCAGAAAGAAGGTTTGATGCACAACTCTCCAACTATTGTCGGATGATAAATTAAGTTGTTTTGAAAATTTATCCTTTTCTTCTACAGACCTACAGGGCTGATAACTGGAATCAGCGACATTGATCCTCAAAGATGGCCTGGTTCAAAGTGGAGATGTCTGTTGGTATGCTCATGCACATTTTATGTTTCTTCTGATAATAGAAAGTTCTCTCATACTCTGATTTCAATTATTTATATTTTTTGTATTTTTGTAAATTATACTGTGAGTATAGTAATTTGTATATTCTCAATGAAATGTGGGTGCAACTGTGCAAGGTATCATATTGCTAGAAATTAGTCAAGGATGTCAATGAGCTTCTCATGGTTATAAAAAGCATGGACTTAGGCCTTTCTTAGTAGCTTCTCAATGAGTCTACAGGAAAAAGTATCCAAGTTAAGCCAGACCAGATTAGTGTCCAACTCACCTGCTCACATGGGGAGGAGTGTTATGTATAAGCATACATGAGTCATTTCCTTGTAATTTAATCTTTCAAAATGTGCAGTCTCCCAGTAAAACTTCAAAAGCCTTTAACTAAATATCTTTTAATTTTAAGAAATTTATATTTCAATGTTAAATTTAATACTAAACAATTCCCTAGTTGATTTTAGAAATGAAATGAATTTCTTTTGTCACTATCGTCGCATATCGCAGCTATTGGTTCAAACTAACTTAATCCTACCTCCTTTATCTAGTGCTGCAACTTACAATAGTAAAAATTCACAGATCGCTAATTTTGTAGAACTTAGTTTCCCTTTGTGCTAAATGGGCATCTACACTTGATATTATATATCAGAAAATTACCTACATTTGCAGCTCAGACCCAGCCAAAGAATTATACTTGATAATACTTGTGAAACCTCCATCTTGCAATAACTAGTGCTAAGCATGGTCCCATCTCAATTAAGAAAATCCCAATCAATCAGATCTCATTTGGGGTATAAAAAATCCCTGAACTGGAAGTCAACTTTATCAATAATTCCCATAACCTGAAATTTTAGGATCGAGTTTTTTTTTTGGATTTTATGGTTATTATGGGGCTTCTGTTTTTCTTTTTCTTTTTTGGTTTTATGGGTTTCTTCCTTGTAAACTTATGTAAAAGTTTAGTATTTTACAATAAGGTAAAATACATCAAGATAGTTTATTATTTGTTGAGCTACTTCGTCACTTTAGAAGTAATACCTACATAGTATTATGCAATAAACTAATCAAATTTTATATTTATATCATTAACATGGATCACTTACCAAATCCTTAATCCCATTATTGCATCATTGAATTTACTAAAACATGATCTAGGTAGTGGTTGGTTCTTAAAATTAAGTTGTCAGTTTACTCACTTCCCTAACAGATTTCTACAATTCCCCAATTCATCCTGCCCGCAACAAAATTTGGTTGTTGCTTTCCTCATGTAGAATTCATGTAAACTCCTATTTGAAACACACTGTTGATATCAATTTGACAGTGGCAAATACTGCAAAGTGTCACAAGATCATCATTAGAATCTGTTTTTTGTTTCAGTCAAGACCATAGAGATGAGTGTAGCCTTTGTCAATTATGTGTGCTTTTCAATATACCAATTTGGTCAGGCAAAACCTTAATTTCGTACACTTGACTAGAGGAAGAAATTCCTCCGACCCTAGTCATAGGGATTACAATTTTACTAACTTGCACCAGCAACCATGTATTGGAGGTGGAACATGATTGCTGTAAAAAATGCAATATGGATTGACTGTTTGCTAGCAAAAATAATAAAGCAGCCCGCTTTGCTTGTGAGAACAAAAGTAGGATGTACTGTCTCATCGCGTATCCACACTAGTGCAAAAAGCTAAAGTGAGAAATTTCTAGGTAACCGTGAGGCAGAATTTTGTTGACAAAATGAAAGGTGGCAACCAACTGATTAACTGACACAATGCTTCTTGGATTAGACCTAGAGAGAATCATTATTTTACACCAGTTGCTATTACATTTTTTTTCAATCTATAGATTCTTATCATCTTTATTTGGATTTGCATGATCCTGCACTTCTGTAAGCATTTGTGAATATCCATTGTATTTGTAGTACTTAAAAAGATGGTTGAAAGTTCACCTTCTCTTTATTGATCATCTTCTTTTAATTCAATTGTTGTCTATAATGCTGATTGAAAATGTGTTTACTCTTTGAAGGTTAACTGGGATGATGATGTAGATACAAAAAGACAAAATCGAATTTCTCCATGGGAAATTGAATCAACTGGTTCTATTATAGGCCCCAGTACCCTGTCGGCAACAGGATCCAAGAAGGCCAAACTTTGTCTTCCCCCTGTCAATATGGATTATCCAATTCTGAGTAGGTGCTTGTTGATCTGCAGAAGTTATGTTCTAAAGTACAAGAAAACGTTTATTATGTTATTTAAAATTTTCGTGTCCAATTTCCTGTAGATGGAAATGGGTGTCTGGACTTGAGGGAATCTGCAAGCTTCCACAAGGTCTTGCAAGGTCAAGAATTGATGAAACTCAAAACTCCCAATAATTTTGGGTTAGATGCTCATATCAGAAATATTAAACATTCTGAAGGTATGGGCCATTCATGTGATGCAAACAGATGCATAGCAAGTGAATCTGTTTCTGAAGGTAGGATCAGAATCCCACATGGAGGTTCTGATTTTTCCTTCAACTGCACAGGCTTTAGGGAACCGGCTGGGTTCCTAGGGGTCTTGCAAGGTCAAGAAGTTTTGTCGAAAATCCCACCATTTCTTGGAGCTCGCTCAGATGCTCATGCTAGGAGTGGTGCGTATGGATTGCTCGATAGTGTTCAAACATCTCATGCTGGGAAAATTCTACCTTCCTCGTCCATGGGGTATGGTACAATAGTGCAGCCATCTTTGCCATTAATTCAGGCATCTTCTCCACCATCAGTCCTAATGTTTCAAGAAGCAAGGTCAAAGTCCCCGCTACATCGGTCTATTCCTAGTCAAGACAGACATGGTTGCAATCTGCTCTTTCCAAAGCCAAATGGTGCAGAAGCATTGCGTAAAAAAGAAGGAACCTTCGGATTCTGGCCTCCGACACTGGGTTATCATTTTGCCAATCCGCAGTACAAGTTGGTCGAAATCCATGATCCTGTCATCGATGGTAAGTTGCACAAAGAAAAGGAGCAGGATGTCAGCTACAATGGTTGTAGGCTTTTTGGATTTCCTTTGGTCGAAAGGATTCCTGAAGGAAATTTACTCGAGAAACCTCTACCGGTCTCCCCAATTTCAACTGCAGGGAATCTCGATGTTGGCTTCTCAGCTTCTTCAATGCCTCAAATGCCTGCAAAGCCTGTTGGGTGCAGTTGCATCGAAGCAAGTTCCTTGTATGCTTTATGTGCAGCTCCATTTTAGGATGGAAATTAGTAACTTGCACAAGAACGCCATTTATCTACTAATGCTGGTGATGCTTTCAATAATGCATAAAAGGCGGCCAGTATCTGTTTGTCCCTGAAGATTTATCCATGAAGACATCTTGAAATATTTATGCAATCCTTCAAGCGACAATTAACCATGATGCTGAGGAAATAATCTTATGGTGGATGGTTATGAACTTGTGGATCATTTCAAAGGTGTTACCAAATTATGACAACATGAAACAGGTCCTCTGTTGCATCCTTATTATAAACATTATGAACCGAATTGTGTACGTATGAGTACGTCTCAATACTCTTCTATTTACTTGTTTATTCCAATTCAGCTACTTCCTGTTCTGATGTTTATGTATGATCATACAGCGTGTTAAATTAATTTCTACTTGGCTTTTGATTTTCTATATTGTTGAACATTTTTTTAACATAAATTTATGTACGACTAAGTTTTAAATTCTAAAGGTTCTAAATCAATCATATTAGATTAAAAAATATTATGTCAATATAAAAGCTACATACATTCTTTTCATTTGTTTCTTTTTATCTTTTGTCAAATCTGACATATAAGTCAGTTTCAAGGTCTGCACGAAACTAAATGTTGAAAATCTATAACAAAAAATATTTTTAACAAAAGTGTTTTTGCAAAATAAACGGACCTCGGATATACAATTTTGCAAAAAATTAAATTAATCTCATCCATTCTTCGAAGTAGGCTCGATCAGTTTCCTTGAAAGCAAGCTTGATAAGTGTCTTAAGGATTCCTAGTTCGTCCTTTTATGAACTTTGCACATATTCAATACCACTGATACGTTGTCTCTACCAGAAGCAAGGAAGGAAATTTAAACTGCAAAAGTAAACAAACATGATATCCAATCCAAATATTAGACTCCAAAAAGAGAGATCTCTAAAGTGCAAGAGTTGGTGCCTAGGAACAGCAAAAGTGCCACCCCTTCACAAGCATAAAGCTTAGGTTTAGGCAGCCTTTACATCCATTATCGTATCGTATGAAGGGTGTAAAGTATATTGTTTCTTCATTCATAATATTTGGAATAATTTTTTTGATCAAACTATTATTGTATATGAATTTTAGTTGCATCGGTTATGTAAGATTAGATTTTGGTTGGTCATTTTGAGCATGATCTAGAGCGTTTTGATCATTCATTCTTCATCATTCGTTCCTCCGTTGCTTTAATTCCCAGATAGATCTTCAACCTTTTCTCCACCTCTTGCGTGCTCGTCCAACATTCCCATTCTCCCCTCTTAAGTTTCCTCTTATTCTCCTTAACCTCATGCACCAAGGAAGCTCCTATCCTGTCCTGCATGCTGCTATATATTTTTTTCAAGGACGGTAGATGATTCCTTTTTCACAGCTTAAGTAGTCACCTGTTAAACACTCTTCTTCGCTAAGGCAGAAGAGATCGAGCCAAGTTATGATAATTATGAAGATGCGCGTGATCATTCTACTGGGATTATTATTTCTCTCCTGCTCCGGTGATCAGTTTCAGCAATTCCCCTGTTATTTTCTCAGTTTGTAGATTTTAGTTCTTAACCCATGTTAATTCGCTCTGCAGCACTACTTGCAACAGAAACAGAAATGGATGTTGTCACACCGATAACCACAGTTCCAGTGATCAATCCTACCACAACGCCACCTATTACGACAACAACCCCTGTCTACAATCCATTTCCGACAATATCATCTCCGGTCACTCCGACTCCGGTCATGAACCCGTCCTCGACACCGGAAATGGTGACTCCGTCGTCATCGTCGGGGCAAAACTGGTGCGTGGCTAGCCAAACTGCTTCGCAGACGGCGCTGCAGGTGGCTCTTGACTACGCCTGTGGATATGGAGGGGCAGATTGTTCAGCGATTCAGAAAGGTGGGAGCTGCTTCGATCCCGATACAGTGCGTGACCATGCTTCATATGCGTTCAACGATTACTACCAGAAGAATCCAATTCCTACCAGTTGCGATTTTGGAGGAACAGCTATCATTAGCAATGTGGATCCGAGTGAGTACATAAGATTATAATTAAGCTGCCAAATTATAAACCTGTTTATCGGATGCATTCACTGTCTGAAACTTCAATCTCACAGGTACTTCGACATGCCATTATCCGTCGGCCAGCAGCAGGTAAATACCGTCCCGATCGAGTAAACTCCATAGAACTATAAAGAGTTCATTTTAAAGGACAATTAACAGTTTAAAAGGGGTTGACTTCCCTTGACAGCACAACAAGTCCATCGCCGCCAGTCCCAGTCGTCAACACAACTTATCCTTCTCCCTCTGGATCAGACGTTTATGGATCATCAGTTCCTCCATCTACAGACAGTATTGACTCCGCCTCGATCATAAACAGCGTGCACCTTTTGATATCCCTGGCATGTCTCCTGCTGCCGCTCAGCGATTTATCTGTCAGCAACTAGGCGTTTAAGAGAAGTCTTCAGTGAGGTCCAAGGAGAATTGATTAGGTTGATGCATGGCGATTGCTTGGAGCAGCAACCACCATGCGGATTCCCACGCAAAAGAATTGCAGAAGGAGAATTAAACGTACCCCATCTTCTGCAATGGGAATGCATGCACTTGATCAAAATTCAAATTCTTATTATATAGACTGAGCAAAGATGGGGAAGCAATATAATTCCTTGCAAGGCCATCAACCTGCAGATTATGTTGTGTTCTAAAACCTCCAGCAGTGCCAGGGAAACCTTTTAGGACAATTTGTTTTATTCTGTCTAAAATAAATAAAATACATACTCTAGCTAGCTTTTGGCATTTCATCCCATAGTTTTTGACAAATTTACTCCAGCTCTTTGCCATAGCCGCCTGCATTTCAAGAAACACACATTATTTCTTTATTTAATTGAAAGATACATATTCACACGAGATTGGATGAGTCAGGACTGTAGGGGCAAAGCAGATCTATTATCATTACACACACACACACACACTTCTAGTTTATGCTTGTTTATTTAAAATGTATGTCACTTAATTAGTTGGGATATAAGAAAGTAACCTAATTAAGATTCTTGGTAATATAGAAAAATTTTGGTAATTTAATTAAGCTGGACAAACAAGCTGATAGGTCAGGCTAGTCAAGTTGCGCAAAGTTATCGAACTAAGTGAATGGATTCGGCCAAGTAGATTGGTAACTCCGTTGAGATGATCGGTTGTTGAATTATTCAAATTCATAGATTAGTCGGCCCTTGCCAAAATATTATGTTAAATAAATTGATCAAGCCTGACAGACACAAGCAAAAAATTATAGAACCTAATTTTCTTTTTTTTAAACTATTTTTTAAATTTAAACCTCAAACACAAGTAAGAGGAGAGATGATTCTTCATAAATATTTTTTTTTGAAATTTAATTATTTTAGCATTCGATATAAATATTTCATATCTACAATTATTACCATTTTTTTTAATTTTTTTAAAAAGACAAACAATGCTTATCTAAATACTCTAGATGGGGAAATAATTTAATTAATTTAAACCATACTAATAGTTACCTAAAAGCTTTAAGATTAATTAAGAATTAAACCAAGTTTATATTGATATAGCATAATAAGCCGAACGAAATAATAACAATATAATGACTTTTAATTAAATATTCAATATAATATATAATCCAAATAAAAAGTTAAACAAATATGTTTCTGAAAAAACATTGACCAAATACCTATTGTGCAATTAATATATAATATTTTTGGAATTTATAAAATCCAGAACTAAAAATTAATTTAAATTTAAATTTTTAGTAATTGTTTATAGAATTATGCCTTAAAAAAGAGAAATCATTGTAAGGGTAAAAATGTCTTTTCATCAATAGCTATAATTTTCTTCCTCTCTTTTTTATAATTTTCCCTCTTTTAATACTAGATTATATACTTAAGATGTTCAATATTAAAAAGATCTATATATAATAGATGACAATGTATCACTAGTTAATTAATCATTGTGATGTTAGAGGATTGAATCAAACCAATATGAGGTCTAAAACTTTATTTTACTATATAGATTTGGCTTCTCTTTCTCTAATCTCTTAAACTATTTCGTATTGATTATATTAAATTGTTTATTTGACAATATCATCTTCAAATACATAGTTTAGTCAAAGAGATTGATCTTTAGTTCTTGTCTATTTGATAAAGTTGATCTAATATATTAGTTCTAACTTTGTTCTTAGTTAACACCTCTATGATTTAAAAATATCTTCACTTTGTATCGAACATTGATGATGATTTTCTGATTTAGACATTTTTAAATTATCAATGCAAAATCTAATAACTCAATTAGTCTAGAATGATCTATGTAAATTTCAAAATGAACAGATATTTGATGCATGTCCACAAAGTTTGATGGTCATTAATGGGTCTTACGAGATAGCAAGATAATTTCCTTTTTTTTAAAAAAATCAAGTATCCAATTCTTACGAGCTGACTAATTTTGAAATGGACAATCCGACTCTATATTCGTTCATCAAATAAATTTAAGAAGTGTGGTGGCTTCTGACTTAGTGACACAACATCCAATGGTAAAACTAAAAATTAATATCTATCCAGGCTGATCTTGGATTGATCCCCTGGGCTAATTAAGTTTTTGTAATCTTAGGTTGATTATGTCTTTTTCCAACATGTTCTTCTTTTCTCCCTCCGCGAATTCGAATGGTAGTTTCTTTTCAATGTCGTCGGACCCTTGGGCTAAAGCCCAAGTAGGCCAATATGTAACTCTACCAATATGTAACTCTACCCTTGCCAACATCACCAATAGTTCATCATCGTAGATGTGCCATGCATGGTGCCCTTGCATGGAAATTGAATTCTAGTTATTTGAAAATACATATGCGTCTTACTATTACACTAAGCCCTGGGAGCAACAAGATAATTTCTAAGTTTTTTTATAATTCAGGAATTCAACTCTTACTATTCGATTAATCTTGAAATTGACTAGTTTGATCTCACGGAAATTTCTCACCCCCGATGTAGATGAGTCTTGGAGAAGCAGAGGCAATGCCCTCCTTCGTAGTGGTCAGTTACAGTTTTTCGATTTACCTTCTTACAGATGATCGTGAAGCTACTGAGGTGGTAGATTTCATCTTTAATTGAAGAAGAAAAATGTAGATGAGTAGGGGGATGTTTGGTTTAAGGTTCCTCAGATGTAAATATTTCGTTAAGTTCTCGAAATTTGTGCAATGGACAGATGATGGGTGTTTGGGTTTTAGATGATGAATGTACATATAGGGTTGGGGTAACCGGAAATTGGGGGTTGGCAAAAAGGACCTGTGGAGATCCTTTTTGCCAACCTGAAAGTTCAAATTACACATCTACCCTTAACTAAAATTGAAATAATTTTTTAATTTTCTTAGTAAGGGTAAATAAGTAAATGGACATCCAAAATACAACTCAACCTCATATTCACCAAACACTCCATTTACATTTACATTTTCTCCTTTTCTCAATCCCAACTATACATTTACATATTTTCAATCCCAACTTTCCGTTGAAAAAATACAACTTAAAATCAAACACCTCCTAGATATGATCTCATGAAAATTTTTCATTGACCATTATAAATCAGAAAATATAGATGAGTCTTAACGAACAATCCAATATCATAAAATTTTTAAAATCTTCTAGTGTAATATATTATAGATAAGATTTGAATTCTTGTTGGCTGGGGAGTTTATTCCGCCACTTAACAATATAATTTCCAATGAAACAGGCAAAGGTATGCATTTTTGTATCAGTTGAGCAAGAGCACTGATCAATCAACTTCAATTGACAAGGCAACAGTTGCGCGCAAGCGCAGAACGTTGATCGATATGAGAACGGCGACTGTAGCATTCTAAAGAGAATTGACCCCCCTTCATGCATGCATTTTCTCTAGGGGCGTGCATTGTGTTTAATTCCCTACAACCAACCAGTTAACAAATCAAAACCTGGTGGGACCCATCTTTGTCAATTAATTAGCAAAGGGATTGCTTTTGGCTTTCTTGTTCCACAAGCCACCACTCGAGCTGTTCACGGGAATCACAGCTCAATTCGCTTCCACTGTGGGCGGCATGTGATGCATTGCGCTGCCCTTTATCCAATTCCATCGCGAGACGCCGGCCATCAAGCCAGACGGTAACATTATTATCACATGCCCAGCAATCCAAAACGACAACATCACTTCCCTTTCTATAATAAATATAATATACCCCCCTCTCTAGCTGCTCGTGCTCAGAATCCACGTTGTGGGATAATGGGATTTCTTGGCCATAATGTGAAAATTTTAAAGGAAGTGTGTGACTTCGTCATAATCAATTATAGATTTGCTCAGGGAAGAAGATGGTAGTTTTCTTCGCGTCTCGTGCAAAGCATCAATTCATCAACCTTTTATTATGAGCTGAATTTTAAATTTACATTAAAAAAACTAATTTACTAATTTGATTTAAAAGTTTAAGATGTAAAGATAAAAAGATCATGAGCTCTTCAACATTCAGTAAGGCAAAATATACAATACCAGTCATCATTAATCTAACAATCTCTGCGCTAATTAGTTTTTGCATTAATGCTTGAGTGGATAACAGCTGGTACACTAATTCAATGCTTAATCCACTCAGGAATATGGACCAGATCCGTACCTATGATCTTTCGTCAAATATCTCCAACAGTGGGAAAGTGATTGCTATGAACACGCTGATAATCTAGTAACAAATGCCGATCTGCTTACAGCCTGATGAAAAGTGACAGATTGAGATAGCCGTTGTGAGGGCGAGAAGGTCACTTCAGCACCTGAGATGACAGTGGAAGAGGGCCTTCACAGTTGGAAAAGGAAGGTGGGAGGGTGAAATGGTAAGTTGAGTTTGCAGGATTTGGACTTTTGCCCTCCTCCAAGTTGACCCCTCTGTTTCTGTCTCTGTCTCTCTCTTCCCTCATCATGATCTGAAACCACATTTATTTCTCTCTCCCATTTCCATGTTTCATCTCTAGTCCCCCCACCTTTTCTTTGAATGCTAACCCAGTACTTACTGTCTCGCTTTTTTACTTGCTCTCTTTTTCTCGTCTGTTCACTCTCCCATCGTCATCGATCGATCCCTCTTCCCAATTTCAGGAATCCTCCTGCCCCTAGAGAGTTATGATTCTTTCTTCCTAGCCCATCCAAAACGGAAGCAGTCTTCAGCTATTTTGCCAGAGAGGTCTTTTTCCTCGGTCCAGCCTTTCAAAGATTAATTTTTTTTTTGTTCCGTTGGGTCTTTGCCGGTCATTCTTTGTTCGTTCGGTTTTTCTTTGATGTTGGACGCCTCAGCCGTTTGATTCCCCTGTGTTGATAGCACTCTAGCTCCATTTCGGCGTTGAAGGATCCTTTTTCTTTCTTGTTGATTGAAAGATTACGAGATCGAACAACCAAAAGAGGTAACTTCTTCCTCTCTCTTTTTTTTCTATTCTCTTAAAACGGTGGTTTCTTGTTGTTTAGGGTGACACTGAATGGTAAGATTCTTTGTTCGATCGTTTTTTGTTCATAATATCTTGCATATCTGCATTTTCAATCCGTAATTTTTTTATGTTAATTATTTATCGATTTCATCATCAGTACTAATTTTAGGCCCCCTGTTTTCCTGTTTTTCAAGGAAGTAAGAATTGTTCACTCCTCTTTGCTGTTCGTACATAGGCTTATTTGCAGACTGAACTCTTTCTTGTTGTAAACATTGTTAACACTGTGGATTACTTTCACAATGGCATCAACCTGCAAGTGATTTTGGAATAACCACTAATGTCGTGGTCTGCCAATTCCAGATCGAGGATGTCATCTGATAGCTCATTGCACGATGAATTAACACAAAAGACGCCTGTTTTGGGTCTGAGACTTTGGGTTATCATTGGCATTTGCATTGGTGTTTTGATTGTCTTCATTCTCTCCATCTTATCCATATGGGTGGCATCCAAGAGGAAGACAAAGAGGTCTTTTGACCCCTTGCCGATCTCTCAAATACCAAATGTCTCAAAGGAAATCACAGTCGACAGAGTTGGTAAACAGTGCATTGCTCAAACTCTTCAGGACAGGGAAGGTCCTTTCTTCCTCCCGCAAGACAAATTCAGTGATATGGATTCGGGAAAGACACTTGCGCAATTGACCATGAGCAAGTCGAGTGACGCGGATAACAGGAGTCAGTCAAGCTCAATATACCACAATGACAGGGTAGGGAGTTCATATTCTGGTGATGAAGGAAGCTCAGGACTGACTAGGAAACCTTATTCTGGATATGCACTCGTTTCTGCATCTCCTTTAGTTGGACTACCAGAGTCCTCACATCTAGGATGGGGTCACTGGTTTACTCTAAGGGATCTTGAGCTTGCTACAAATCGTTTCTCCAAAGAGAATGTTCTTGGGGAGGGTGGATACGGAGTTGTTTATCGGGGCCGTTTAATCAATGGAACTGAGGTTGCTGTCAAGAAACTTCTAAACAATCTGTAAGTTGAACACTTGGTGCATTGGTTAGGTCTTTACAACAGTGTTGCGCACCATCTTTCTATTTGTTTGTTTCATGCAGTTAATGTTTTTCTTAATAACTGGATGGATCATGTAGGGGACAGGCAGAGAAGGAGTTCAGAGTGGAAGTGGAAGCCATTGGTCATGTTCGACACAAGAATCTAGTGAGGCTTTTGGGATATTGTATAGAAGGAATTCATAGGTGAAAACATTCTATGACCAATTCTTTTGTATTGTATGTTTTTTCATGTTGAATCTCCACTGCAGTGCACTTAAATAACCATATGTTTCACTCGCCAAATAACTTTAAATCACAGTCAAAGGCAACAAGAATCCAAACTTACAAGGAATGGCTGTAGGAACACTAAATTATGCAAAAGATAAAAAAGGCACTAGTGTCCTTAGGAAGCACATTTTATTCTTTATCAAGCATATGGAAAAATGGGCTTGGTACATACATAGTACAAGGGAAAACATTGTAAACTAACCCAATCAGATAAAAGCTTGAATTAAAATTAATCTTTAATTAAGTTCATTGATCTCATTATCTTAGTTACTCTATATATTGCAGGATGCTTGTGTATGAGTATGTTAATAATGGCAATTTAGAGCAGTGGTTACATGGAGCCATGCATCAACATGGTGTACTCAGTTGGGAGAACCGCATGAAGATTATCCTTGGCACAGCTAAGGCGTAAGTGTGACTTCAAGCATGATGATACATAGAGAAATATATGCTTTCTTTTGATTATTCATATTAAATGTTTAGGAGGCTTTGGTTTAGCTATGTGAGAAATGTGGATTACTGAATGTTTTCCAGGCTTGCATATCTACACGAAGCTATCGAACCAAAAGTTGTGCATCGAGATATCAAATCAAGTAATATCTTGATTGATGATGAATGTAACGGGAAGATATCTGATTTTGGATTGGCTAAGCTCTTGGGCTCGGATAAAAGTTACGTTGCAACTAGAGTTATGGGAACATTTGGGTACGTACGCTCTTGATGTAGGCCTCACTATGTTTGGTAGCATTAGTATTTTGTAAATTGCTATATACATTGTTAAGAGAGGGGACTGTTGACATGAATATCCACATTGGCTCATTAACCTCAGGTATGTGGCTCCTGAATATGCTAACACTGGTCTTCTAAACGAGAAGAGTGATGTTTATAGCTTTGGAGTGCTGTTGCTAGAGACAGTTACTGGCAGGGATCCTGTAGATTACAGCAGGCCAGCAAATGAGGTATGACAAATGGAATATATATAACTCTTCTAAATATGTTTTCCATACTTCTTGACTTGTACTTTGACAATATTTGATGACTATATGATACTGGTGTAAAGAGGATTAATTTTCTCATCATGGCATCGACAACCGTTGTCTCCTTGCCAGGTGAATTTAGTTGAGTGGCTTAAAATGATGGTTGGGAATAGAAGGGCTGAAGAAGTCGTGGATCCAAATCTTGAGGTGAAACCAGCTATACGGGTGCTTAAGCGCACTCTTTTGGTTGCGCTAAGATGTGTCGACCCTGATTCTGATAAGAGACCCAAGATGGGACAGGTCGTTCGAATGCTCGAAGCAGATGAAGTTCCATATCGTGAGGTATTTACAAAATTATACATGATTTAAGCTGCGTTGCTGAAATGCTGATGTTACTCTTAAACTCTGAAAGGACCGGAGACACAGAAGGCACCAGGCAGTAAACATGGAGATCGAATCCCACCAGTACAGTTCAAGTGATCAAGAAACTAGTGTTGGAATGCGAAGCTATCAAACTTCTGAAAGGTTTCAGGCGTAAAGCATTGTATGGTTGCAGTATATGCTCATTCACTAATCTGTCATCGACATAAGCGCTAACACCTTCATTTTGAAAGTTCATGAAAAGCTAGCTGAGTTAGAGTGCTTGTACATGTATCTATATTCACTTTGACATTCTTCATTGGACTTCAATACTTCATTTTTATCTTAGACTTTGCAATTCTTCTCTATGAATGAATTTAGTATTACCAGTGCATTTCTCATGGAAAGCATGGTTTAGCTGGCAATTTAATTCAGGTGTATTACAATGTCAAGCATGATTGTAATCTGCAAGTGAGCACATTAATTCCAACAAACCATCTAAAACAAAATTAGCTAGAGACTGTGGGCGAGAACCATGCATGTACGATCATTCCTTGCTTCTCTTTATCCATACGCGTAAGCGCAACTCCCGAAACCTGCATCAGCCACAGCCGCATCGAAATGTTAGCGACGTAAAGTTAAAGTCTAGCATTCAATCAAATGAACATGGATTATGTAGATGAGTGCATTATACTGACTGGGATCTGTAGTGACCACGAGGCCGGAGCCCTTGAAGTAGCAATTCCAGAAGTTCCTGCCCCGTGCTTGGTAGTAGAGGTTCATGGCGATGGAAGCGTGCGACATAAGCGTGTCCGGGCGGAAGCAACCGTAGCCTCTCTGCACTATGCTGCAGTCCACCTGAGAGCACGCGTAGTTCAAGTTGGTCGCCAGCGTCGCGTCGTCGGACGAAGGCTTCGCAATGCACCACCATGTTTTCTGTCCCTGCGCCAGCTTCATAGTTGACCCTGAAAACGAACAGAATATTATCTAAGAAGAGGAGGAAAGGCACAGTAGGAAGACTGAAGAGCGTCGCGTGTTGATTACCTGAAGCGAGGAGCAAAGCAGAGGAAATGGTTAACAGTAATAGAGAGCAAAATCTTGTTTCCATGGCTGCTGCTTCTTGGGTGGTAGAGAGCTGGGATGCAGTGATGGTGTTTGGTTTTTTGCTCGAGAGAGGGATTTAAGCGAAGGCGAGGGAAGAGCTCGATCGCAGCGGCTCTGTCAGGCACATTTGTATAGTAGTAGCCGTGGGAGAGGGGAATCGAGCAGGGAATGCATTTCTTTGCACGAGCGTCTCAAGCAGTGAGTCTGTCAGTTTTAGACATCGGCATCACTGTCGCGGGAGTGGATTCCAAGGACCCGTGAGATACTCATTGCTACTTATATGGCATGCTTTCACGCTAATCGAGGCTTTTTTCACAAACGGCGGCGATCCTGCAAAGCGAACATGACAAGGTGCATCCCTCTGCTGACGACGTCAGGTCCATTTTTGACTCACGTTAGACTGGTGCTCCTGTTTCTCCCCCCTCTGCGTTCTTTGTCTCGCCCTAGATTTTTTGTTTACGGTTCGTGGTGGGCACGGAGACGGACGATAGGATAAATCTCCTGTCAGAAGTCAGGGGGAGGAGAGGACATTACGACGTTCGTCGCCGCCGGAAGGAAGAAACTTGCTTCCGTTCCGTCGGGCGGCGAGGTGGCTACCGTCGCGGTCATCGTCCACAATAGCTCTGGAGGCGCCGCAGCGGCTTCCGAGTAGCCGAAGAAGGAAGATAAGGTCGAGGAGGAGGATGAAGCTGGCGAACTGAGACTCCTAGTCCACTTACATGAGAATAGAAATTTGATCTTTATCCGTCCAAAAAATAAAAAAAAAATAACAATTTCAGTATGTTTTTACTTGCATGTTTTTCTTTTGCGATTTCGGATATTAGATTCAGTTTGTTGGATTGTGCATAGTAATCGGGTTCCTGGGAATCTAGGAATAATGTTCGGATGAGAAAGCAAAGCTATCGACAGTTATAGTAGCCATAAAAGAACCAAAGCAAAGCTATCGACAGTTATAGTAGCCATAAAAGAAGCAGAATGCCCCCTTTGTTAGATACGCCTGCAAAAGTTACACAAATCTCTACAGCAAAGGCTTTATCTGAAAGAACGATAAGTTTATATTGTCCATGTCACTCTGCACGTTAAGAACACACTCGGACTCTAAAATACACAGGCCTAAACTCGCTCAATAATATTAGCATCCCAAGTAGTAGTTGAATGCTTCGACTAGATTAGACCCAAAAAAAGCTTGGGCCACTGAAGCAGCTTAGTAGCCATGTTGCCAGATTTGGCTAGCTGGCTGTGACTGCATAGCCTGGGAAGCATTCAAGTTAATTTCACCAGGATTTTGCTGATGTTCCCTTGATGGACCTCCCTGGGAAAGGTACATGTTTGAATACCCCAAGCTGCCAAGGTGTGAAGGTTGCTGAGCCTGACGGAAGCCACCACCACCGAGCTGATCCTGACCTGGATAATTGTAGAACATGCTTGACGGAAGAGGTGACATTGTTCTTGAACCAGCACCGTGAATCCACATGGTAGGGTTCTCATTCTGGTAAAACACCAATCATGAATTCAGGGCAATAGTTGGAAACTTGGGGATTTCTATTACATGTGAAATTTATTGTTACCTGCTGAGGCGCCAGGTAGTGACTTGCTTCTTTGTACTGCTGGTTAAGAGGTTCGTCGAATCTGATTGTCGTACTAGAAGACATGGTTGTATGGTTGAGGTTGAAACCTCCGGGAATGCTGGAGGAGCTTCCAAATCCTCCGTAATCAGTGGGTAAGGCAGAAGCCTGAGGTAAGCTGGTCACAGATAAGTTGCCTTTATATTGTGGCCGAGAGTACTTCATGCCAGCACTGGGTACAGCGGCAGACTGATTGAAAAGGCTGTTTGGAGAGAGTGTTTGTTGCAAAGAAGGTAAGTATGCATAGCTCTGAGGTAGAATGGGATAGCTTATCATATTCGCAAAGTGACCTAAGGGAAGCGGTGGCTGAGAGTAATGGTGAAGAGGAAGAGCTTGAGGAAGCGCAGGATTTGTTAGCATGGTGGTGGTAGGCAAGGATGGCGGAGTTGATTGAGGGTTAGGAAACATCCCAGGCTTCAGTGCCTGCACAGAGAAGGATATGTTAGAGCATCAAGAATTAGATTATAGAATGTTTCACAAATTAATGAAGTTCTGCAGTATTAACTGCTGATCCACTGATAAACAGACATCTATATACAGAAGATGCAGGGGTCATATTCAGTGAGAAGTAGAACGATCAGAGGGTAAAACAAGGCAGAACAACTATTTGTAGAATTATCTTTTCACAATTGTCAGTGCTCCACAATAAATAAGCAAGGGTTTCCATAGCTAAATAGTGAATAGAGCATCATACCACGCGAATACTTACTTTTGATTAAATGAAAAATTGTTGACATTTGACTTTAGTCATGAAAATCAAAGCCTGGTCCATGATTTACAGTGAGATAATAACTTAATAAACATCCTCAAATATCTTTATATTATAAAGATGTTAGAACCAGTTGAGCTCAGCTACATTGCTCTTATCCCTTCATTGGGGCACTATACAAGGCTATACTAATATTCAAATCTCACAAATTACTTCTAATTCCATCAACTTATTTTCTTTAGCGTGCCCTATTACCACTCTAACCGATTCAACTTGTCTACTATAAAATTTATTTGTCACTTTAAAATTGTCTATACCATTTTAACCACTTTGAACATGTCATACCATTTAAATCACAAGGAGCATATGATGATCAAACAAAACTACAAAAATGTTTCTCCATTTCAACTAAACACTACCTTACTTTTACTAGCATTGTCTTCCTGCCAAATAATAGATTCATGATAATCAAAATTCTTAATTAGGAAATTTTCATATTCATTTATCATAACTATTTTCTTGCTTCTTTTCTTAATGTTCCAATCCATTTCATAGACCACATATAATGGTAAGATGGATGCGTGTGGTTATTAACAAAGATAAAACAAAAATAGATATATATCAAAGAATTTAAGATGTAAAACATAAAGTAAGACCAAAAAACCTCTAGTTAATGTAGTAAAAAAATGTAATTTATTTGAATATTACTAGTGCTTGCAGTCTTGTAAAAAAGACAATAGAGGGTTAAATTCAATGGAAGGGTGAAGATACATATATCCAACCCCAAATATAGGGCTAATTATCTTTCTTAATGATATGTTCATCATTAGTTCATTTAGTACAGATACTAATGTATAATAATAAGGAATCAGCATTAATTCTATGTAAAAAGTGTTAATCCTATGTAAAACTTAACAATAAGAAAATCATTTGCTATGTTATGTATGCTGAAACTCCATGTAAACCTATGATTATAGGAAAAAATCATTTCTTACACTCCTTGTAATACGCACACTTTAACATCAACTGATAATAAAGTTAGACAACAGAACAAAAGTATTCCAACTTAAACCGCAAATCAGATAATTAAAAACATAATGTATAACTACCTCAGACATGGAAGTGGTTGGTCCACCAATAGACGACCCCATGGTGCCATATCTTGTAGGCATTGACTGGTTAATAAGCAAGGGAGACAGGGGAAGATCAAAATCCCGAAGATGTGGATTGCTTGCTGCTGCTAATATATTGTTCTGTAGAATATTTGATTGCTGTGAAAGAAATAATTTGTAAAACTACAAATAATACTTGCAAGGGAATTCCATTCGTACAATGAATTGTAATGCAAACATTTTAAATAATGAATCTATCATGAACAGTTATGTGATCATAATAAATCAAAGGCAGTGGGCATATATTTACTCGAAACAGTTTTTATTGCAAATCATCACAACCATCTGTTAGTCCAAATTATTGTGTCAGTTATATATGGATCTTATCTTTCCATTACACTCTGAAAGGCTATTTAAAAAATAATATAGGATCAGCTTTTATAACATTAAATGGAATTTTCTTTGGTCTTCCTCTATCCCTAGCACCCTCAATTCTAGTAGATAAAACATCAGCTCTAATCTACTCAAAAATAATAAAGTCTGTTGCTGTACTAGCCTACTTTGCAAATCACTTATGTAATCTAAATTATATCTTTTGGGGTAGGATTTACTGTTAGCAGAAACAACAAAATCTAGATCAAGCAAACATCTATGATAACAAGCACCATTTTCATTTAATCAAAAGAATAAATCATCAAAATAGTGAGTTAGTCAGCTGAAAAGCAAGACAACAGATACATGCTCACCATTAAACTTGACAAAGGTGAAATATTTTGCACTTGAGAATTTTCTTGAAGATAGGTGTAAGTTGTAGCATTTGGCTGTGAAGAGGTTGGCAACCCATAACTGGAAACAGATGGAAATTCACTCTGAAGCCCTTCTGTAGCATCCAGTGGATGATTCCTCACTACTTCAGATTCTGAAATTGAAGTCACATCAATATTCTCTGAAGCAGTGCCAGATATAGAAGCCACATTCTCAGTGAGAGAAGACTTATGTGGCTCATTGTTATAGTACTCATGATCTCTGCAAAAAGATGTTAAAGATGAAATTTTGCAAGGGGAAAAAACAATAAAATGCTAATAGTACCTCGTATCTGACTCATTGATTATAGAAACATCATCTAAAACTGGGGCTGCTTCCAAGTTTCTTGCTAGTAACTTTGATGGAAAAGATCCAGAAAATGCACCAGAACCAAAACTACCAAAGCTCAGATGGGCACAATCTGCATTAGTAACCATCAGATGGTCAGGGATAATTACTGCAGGGCCAACCTCAGTAGCTTTTGTGCTGGTCTCCTCATGTATGCTTAGTTGCATCAAGGTTGCAGCAGTAGAAGAAATTCCCACGCCATCCTCAGCTGGAATGGAAAACAGTTTCTCATCAAGAATTATTCTAAAGAGTAAACATAAATGCGCATTTCAAACGCCAAATTTGCTCTACCTACTATAAGCAAAATTAATAAAATATTTCTTCATTACAAAGCGTAATATTATCTAATATCCAGAATTATTAAAAAAGCAATGTTCATCAGCTGAAGACATCAGTGACAATTTCTATGTAACTACTTTGGTCACAAAAAATATGTTTGATCTTTCAAATACAAGTTTGAACTCAAATGCAGAATGAAGATAGGGAGACATCGTGAATAGAGAAAGTAAAGAGCCACTAGTGAAATAAGCGGTCTGAATTAGCTGTTACATTGGATAGTATCAAAAAGACCATATGAGATTACGATGTAGAAACGAAATAACTTGAAGAGATTGTGCTAAATATTCAAATAATCTAGTTCAGTAAAGTTATAGCGATTTGGGTCCCAATAACTTGAAACCATAACATTACCTCACTGAGATTGTGCTAAATATTCAAATAATCGGATAGTTCAGTAAAGTTAAAGGAAAGAGGAAAAGAAGGGAGGAAAAGGAGAAAGGAAAGGAAATAGAAAAAAAAGGAGAAAAAGACATGGAGAGAGAAACTATGTGGTAGCCACGAACTCACGACCCGACCACGAGCTCCAGCAGCCTATTAAAGCTCATAATTGTTGTGACTCCCAGTGCTATATGAATCATTACTGTCATTAAGTTAACCATAACATTACCTCACTGGCAATCCACTCCTTCAACAACTAAATCTATTGGATTAAACTTATCTAATTATAAGATTCTCTAATTTCATTAACTTGTTGATACCATCTTAAACTATTTTGTAAACTTTTTTTGTAAGGTTATGTTTATCATGAAAAGCGGATAGAGAACGAAAAGATTCAAGGTGGAAAACGATCATCGGTGGAAAGGAAAGAGGAAAAGTAGGGAGGAAAAGGAGAAAGGAAAGGAAATAAAGAAAAAAATGGAGAGAGAAACTCATATCGGTGGTAGCCACGAACTCACGACCCAACCATGAGCTCGCAGCAGCCTATAACCATAAAGCTCATAATTGTTGTGACTATTATTTGCAACTAGGCCAAAACTCGTGGCAATCGTGGCCAACGACTCGCAGCTAGGCAGCGAGGTCACGACTACAAATTCACATCCAATTCGCGAGCTCGTGCTAGGCAAAGAGTTTGCCCGTGTTAGTGGTGTTCACCAAACAGAGTTTGCTCGTGTTGAGGTGTTCACCGACCGAAGTTACTATGAGAGTTTGACGAGGGAGGATGGAAACTTGGTTCTACTTGATTTTGGATGGACAAGAAAATGTTCAAAAATGATTCATGGATGAATTCTAACTCGCTCCATAGACTATTTTTAGATTAAGTAAAAGGAGAAAATTGTTTCAACTCTCGTGCAATCTATCTTTTCCTTAGACCAACTTTCAGTGTAAAGAGGTCATAAGGGAAATGAATATCACCAAAAATGAAATAATTGGAGAAAAATAAATTGAGATTGACGCATCTAGGATAAAAGAAAACAAATTTGAAAATATTTGAGATTAATGTGCCCGTAACAAAGTTGATGAAAGGATATGCCCCACAAAACTTTAAAGAAGCCTACATAACATATATGTAAACACAAAAGGATCTTTCTTAGATGAATCAAACTCAAAGACAATATCTGATGGCCATAGTTCACTTACAATGCATAACCTTAATTGTGTTCAAATAAAACTTTCATAACTCAACTTTAGTTAGTGATAATTTAGAAGAGTCCTCCAATGCATCCCTCTAAAAATACAATTTTAGGAGAATCTCCTATTATCTTGTCCTCTTTAGAGACCAATTGACTCAATACTAACCATTGTTTAGGTTAGCAACATATATGTCGTTAATGTTATCTAGAGAAGTTCAAAGAAAAAATTAACTAGAAAAGGCAAATAAACTAGTAATGGAAGAAATCAACTAAAACATTGCAAATCAATTGACATAACTCCTTAAATCTAAATTATGACTTTAATGTTTGTAAACGGACAGAATTCTTTATTTGCTTCTATCCATCAAATTAAAAGCTTCACATTGCATATGAGAAATAGATTCATATTATATATCTGTCAATAAGAGGAATGAAACTGTAATAATGACTATTATAAAGTACCTAATGATACAGTGAATTTTTCATGTTATATTAATTAATTTAAATTTCCTTATAACATTTACTTTAAATACAATATTATACGTAGTGAGACAATTGTGAATATTTATTTGTAATTGAGAGCTTTAAGTATTTAGAATCGTTTTTGCAAAAGAATAGAGGATCAAGAGAGATGTCTTACATAGAATGCAAACAGGATAGTTGAAATGGAGAAGATTGTCAAATATTCTTTGTGATCGTAAGGTAACTCTAAAAGTTAAAGGGAGTTTTACAAAATAGCGATTAAACATGCTATGTTATATGAAGCTGAATATTGAGCTATAACTCGAGCACATGAGCAAAAAATAAGAGCCACAGAGATGAGGATGTTAAAATGGATGTGTGGACATATGTGGATGGACTATTTTAAGAAATAAAAATATTAAAGAGAAAGTTGAGATTGTGCAAGAAAACTCCAAGAGATGCACTAAAGATGGTATGAACATATACTTAAACAACTAATAAATATTCCAATTAGGCAATGTGAAACTATGACAAATAAGCAAATTAAACGAGGAAATAGAAGATAAAAAAAAGAGTTAATAACGGTAAAATAAGATAAAATTTATTTAAATATAGATGATGATATAGGGAACATAGTCTAATGGCGTAGGAGGAGTAATATAGCCGATCTCACTTAGTAGGATAAGACTTAGTTATTTTTGTTATTTATTTTAAATGCATTCATATCCTTTATATCTACCTTATTTGACTATATTATGAAAAAGATTGATTACAATGCTTATTTATTTAATAACAAAGTCAATTTTTATATCGGAGGAAATACTAATTTGCTAAGAGAAATTTAAGCATCTATCTTCGGATGTAACTTTGTTCATCTTTATCATTATTGCTCTTATGCCACATGATTTCAATAAAGGCTTGGGCATCATTCTCGTCCTACAACAATCTCAAATGTTTTCTTGTTTAGAAAGGCTAATCGAATAAGAATAACACAAAGTCAAAGAGCAAGAAGATAAACAGAGTTCACATCTAAAGATAAAAAACATTGCTAGACATAGTGAAACATTTGTTCAGATGAAAATGACGACATAAGAAAAGAAGTCAACAGCTCGCTAGCAATTGAATTCTCCTCAGGGGAGGAGAATAATACCCAATAGGGGAATGGATATTAAAATTAAAGAAAATAAATTGAAGATTAAATCGAGATTAGAGCATCCATGATTACAAAAAATAGAAAAAATTTCAAGATTAGTGTGTCTCGCCAAATTATAATTTTGTTTTTTTTCCATTTGGAAATTTTGAGTTAATTAACATTTTCTATATTGGAAATAACCAGGGATTAATTAATCCCAATTAAATCTAGTATATTTTCTTTATATAGAATATTTTCTATGTTTATAGTTAACACAATTTCTAATTTATCATCATTGTGTGAGAGTTTTCCCTCTCGGTGAGCTAATTATTTTCTTCACTTTATCAATTTCATTTTAAGTTCCCAGGTGGGTTGAAGGTTTGATTTTGATGTTATGTCAATTAAACATCAATAATTGTGACAAACAATAATATCTTGTTTTTCTTTCCTCATAATCCATTGCATCAATCTCAAAATACTCATTTAGCTACACCAACCTTTTATTTTGTCTTACTCTGTAACTCATAAGGCAATACATAAACACTTGCTATTAGACTTGCAGTTCCTAAAAACTTTCTATAAGTTAGTTTATTATTTCTTAAATTATTAAACACTTTCAAGTTTCAATTCTCAAGGACACAAGTAGAATCTTCTTGCCTATTTCCATTCTCCTTTGAAATAATTTTACAGCCAAAACTATAGTTTCTAAAATATCCATAATTTTAAAGCAATTTTATGGCAATTTCAATAAAACAAGATATGTGGCAACAAAGAACAGTGTGAAGCATTGACTATTACCTTCATGATGATCAAATTCAACATCTTCAGATTCGTAAGCATCTATACTCTTTGAATGTGAACCATCTATAACAGTGTCTACATCTGTCTTCCTCTCTGGTACAGGAATAGATTCGACTGGATGAGGTTTATCATTAGGTCTTTCATCCAGGTCTTGGAAATCTTCCAAACTAGGATCTATATGCAAGTCAGAACCAGCAATTACCATACTAGGTGCTGCTAATGCTGATGGGTTAGCATAAACTGCCGAGGCACCAGATATATCTGGAAAATTTGAAACACTTTCTGTAGGTTGCTCATCACATATGTACCATCCATCAGTAGACATATGCTGATTTTCAGCAGTTCCAAGGCCACAATTAATATCTGAAATATGAGTAGATTCCTGAAAAGTGTCTAATTTCTCCTTAGCTTCTGATGGCAAAAATGAAGCTGGGATTTGTTTTGCATTGTGATGTGGTCCATTTGATGTTGCTGCATTTTCAGACATGTAAGGTTTTGCACTTGCAATGGCAGGCATGCTTGGATGTTTCCCTTGAGGTCTGCCCATCTTGACAATATCAGCCATGGAAACATGTGCCGACTTCCCCAACCAATTGTTTTGGAGGCCAGATGAAGATTGAACAGGTGTTGAAATTACATCAGCAAAGTTGGTTGCATGCAGTGGGATTCCCATGGAAGCAGAAGTGCTGCAAGGAAACAAAGCCACATATAAGGGATCACAGAGATTCCAAATAACCTAAACATTATTGATCCAATAAGCTAAGCAGAACATCACAGGGCATGATAATCTAGAACATATACTTCTGCAGTAAAATCACAATGCTAACAGACTGCACACTAGTAGTAGTTGATCTGAATCTATCTTCAAAAAGTTGTTCAAAATATCATATTCGGGCATATTTCAGCACAAGTGATGAGAATGGCTATCAATTAATTGGCAACCTAAATAGTTAGGCATCTCTTAAGATAAAACCAGTCAGCTATTTGTCACATGCATCATAATAAACAAGTGCAATAGCTGTATAATACAAGCAGCAAGGAATTTCTTCATTTCAACCAGTCATTTAACAAGCCACTTAACTACAATGATTTATGTAGAGATGATAAAATGAGAAAACATAGTTAAGATGGTATGAACATCTTTAAAAAAAAATAGATTTTTAATTACACAAGAAAATAAGAGTTATAGGTGAAAGGAGTAGAAGAAGACCAAAGAAAATTTTAGTTAGCGTTACAAAGTGATTTAAGAGATTTGGATATACAACAATAGAACCATGGAAGCAGTTCAATGGAGGGACAATATTCATGTAGTCAACCCTGACATACAGGGATTAATACAGTTTGATGATGGCATCCTAAGAGAGAAAATATCATAAAATATCAATGTACAATTTGCATGCTTTAAATTGAACCAAATAAGATGCAAGAAAAACAAATGAGCAAAAAAACTTTTAACGACAGCCAAGCTAACAAGAGTAATTCATAAATTCAAATGACCATATATGTACAAATTAAAGGATTCATTAAATCCAATAGCATCAAAGCAGGGATAGTAGAATAATCTTACATAGAAAAAAAATGCAAATCCTGATATAGTTTAAAAGGGAAGTATAAATTCAATGTTACTAGTGAATGTTGAGGAAGAATTTACCTTTGAATTGTTGGCCTTTTTGTAGTGCTGCTTGGTACTGTTGCAGATTCCACAACTGACAAAACAGGAGCAATACTACTACCATTTTCTTTCCTGTTGATGGGTTTACCTTTACCAGCACCATAATCTACAAGTGCAAAAAAAAAAAAAAAAAAAACACACACACATACACACAAAACTAAGCAATGTCAAACAACTAAATAGTAATGTCAAATCAAACTTGTTAAAGTGGACTGGGAATAAGTACTACAACCTCCACGGTCACTACCACCCCTAGATTCACGGCCTGAATTGATGTTCACAGTTCGGGACCTGGATTCTGGTGGTTCTCTGATCTAAAGAGTACAGGTTAACAAAAATATGATGTAGTCAATCACTGAAATAGAAAATATACACAAGTTTAATTAGTAAACCAACAATCCATGAATTCATACTTCTAAAATATTTGTCAATGGTTTGCAAAGAATGAGCCAAACACAGTGCATATGTGTCCTCAATAGCCAATGGTAACACTTGATAGTGAAATGGGGAAAAGTAATAACTCAAGGAATAGAGATCATGATGGCAATACATTTAGTTAGAAACTGTAATTGTAGATCACAGGTTGTTTTTTACAGAAGAATCTGTTAATAATTAATTAGCAGACAACATGCAGACCAACCTCCTTTTTCTTGTCACGCTTGCTCTTGACCTCATGAAAAGTATCTGCAGCAAAATGAAGGATATTTAATAAAAATAATTGCAGTTGTGTGCATATGGCAAAAACATTTTATCAGATTAAGTCCACTCTCTTTGGCAATGAATGGCAAAGAGCAACCAAAACATAACAACAAAGGGTCGAAAACCAATATATGAATAACTTAAAATGGTGGCATTTTATCAAGTACAACTTGTATCAACTGCTAGCATAGATAACAAGCATGAGATCTTAGACAGAGCAAATGAGAGAACCATTCATATTTTAATATGAGAGCCCTCAGTGATCCTTCCAACAAAATTCTCCAAATTTAGACAAAACCCAGCCCTGCAATACTAATTGTTATCTACAACTATTTTTTTTTTTTTTGTAGCAGTTAGGACTGATTAAATAAACAAAAGATTCCTACCACATGGATGCAATATATGGGAGCCCAAAAGCATTATAAGATGATCCTGAATTAGTGAAATTTCTCAAGAATAGAACAAAAAAAAGATTAAAAAAAAATCCAAGAACAATATTGAGTATGGAAGAATAGCAAAAATTTTAGTTATTTTTGAACTAAACTAATTGTTCAACATTATGCAAAAAAAATACTGCTGGTACAACAGGATCATAACCAAACAAAATGTAAGTAGTGTAAGCTAGAACTTATGCACAACTTATATCCATCATTTTCCCAATAAGAAGAATAAAATGAAGTGTCTACTACAAGACTCTAAGGACAGTATTTACATCGGCTAATATACCAGATACCGAGCATAACAAGGTAACAGTATTGTATAACAAAACAATACAAAGGTATTAAATTTCTTGCGGAAGAACCAAATGTCTATGAATTCTGTCCACAGGGTGTTGAAGAAAAACACACTTTATTGGTAAAATCATCTCAAGCAATCTTAAATCAGTATCATAATTGTTTCCAGATACACATCTCAAACTATTCAATCAATATTGGCACATATGTAAAAACAAACGGCTTCCTATTTGATAAGCAGCAGGGAACAAATCACAGTTTCACAAAGAAAAATAATGAGATAGCATGGTTAGTAGGAAGAAGCGCACTTCATTATGAGAAAAGTGCAATGTGCATTCTGAAGAACCACAGTCAAAGAAAGGATGGGAAAAAGTGAAGCAGGAATGTGGCTGGTTATGAATATTGACAAGTTACCCGGAGAGGTCTTATGAATGGCCAGAGCCAAATGTGTAATAAGTGATATCCACCGCAACCTACTTTTTTTTTCATCATTATTTTCTTTCAAAAATTTTCTCGCAGGACAAAAAAAAATCCCGAGGGGATGGCCTTTTTTTTTATCCATAAAAATGATCAAAGCAAGGGAGTTAAGCAACACTTGGCATAAGAAACTGAATAAAAGAAGTCAAATGGGTACAGATTTCAAATGTATCTAGATAGAACAGCAGCGCAGACGAGCGAACAAAAATTTCAACACGTTCAAATGAAGGCTTTCCTCTTTTATATCTCCGCGCTTGACTAACAATCACTAAAAAAAAGCATTTTCGAGAAAACCGCGCCTGAGGGAAGCAAAACTGGATCTTTTTTCTTAGATCAAGCGGGAAAGAACTACAGGTACCGAGTACCACCATCGAGCGACCTTTCCATCCCAACCCCTACCAAGTAGAACTCGAAGGAAACCACAGAAATAGCGGGATTCCGTGAATAATCGGGAAAAAAACAATTAAAGCGAAACCGAGAACAAATTAGGAGAAGAAGGTCGCGCCTTGTGAGAGGAGTCGGTGGACGGCTTCGTTGGGGTCCATATTGCACTCGCGCAGCATGGCGTAGATCTCGGCCTCGGGGCAGTTCACGATCTCCTTCAGGCTTTGCACCAGCTTCCTTGACCCCGACGGGATCGGGGCTGCCGCCGGCCCGTTCCCCTTGCCCCCGGCTCCGCCTGCGCTCATCCTCTAGCTCACTCTCTCCTTCCCTTCCTCTCCGCCCTCTTTTTGGTCTCTGTTTCTCCAAAGCCGGAAAGAAAAACCCAAATCGCTGGACTGCGGGTCTTTATATCTCCGGCGGCCAAAACCCTCTCTCTACTCTTCCCCTATCGCAATTTATATAACCTACCTTACAATAATTAACTACACGTTATCTTGTTTGCTCCTTGGCATAGAGGAGAGTATAATAGATGGTTTAACAAAAATCTCACTAGATCTGCAATTACTTTACTAATTATCTTAAATTATATTTGCTTTTATCAATAATATTGATGGATCATATGTATTGCCCCACAATTTAGATGATTCGAGCTCAAATGAGTTGAGTTTAGTTTAGTTTAGTGATGACTTAGATTACATATTGACATATTATTATGGTTAAATTTTAACACACAATAATCTAATTAAAAGGAATTTTTAACTTTGGACAAAATGTTATCGACCACGACAGATTAAAATGTTTTAATGTCTTAATTTATTGGTCTTTATAAGGATCGTCTATTAAAATAGGCTTGTGAACTCATCATTGAGAATATTTTTTTCCCTTTTTCTTTTTCTTTTTAGCTCTCGAATAACTGCCATCGAGCACTAATTAATGCCGCCTCATTTGCATAAACCACCGCTATGAACTGGACCATTACTACTTCAAAGAGATCGTGGAAATGGTGCGTCATCCTTTTGGAGGATCACCTTCCTGCGCTTCTTAAACTATTAAAGATCATGTGCATCTGTACTTGGAACAGTGAATTGTTCCGGGGGTACTACTGGGGTGGGGTTCAAATACAACCTAGCTACAATCTCATTCATGCTTAGATAGCGTGGCATTAGTTGCAATCCTTTATTCACAATCACGTTTATCAAATGAGCAGCTCTATGTAGTAACTAACTGGTTGGCATTTTTCTCAAACATATATATATCGATCAGCTCAGCTAACAGACGATGACAGTTGGTGTAATGTAATAGATTCTAAGTAGCATCATCATCCTCTCATCGTGTTGTTCATTGTAACGCTGGTGAATCCAAACGACGATGGCTCCACACTTGCAAGTGATGCATAGTAGCAATACAGTGGATGATAACTTGATCGAACTTTTTTTAGTAGGTCAGATGCATGTGAGGTGGGTTTTCGTTGGATCGGCTCCTATGGGTTGGTTTCTATTGGATTGGCTTCTATCGAATCAGTTTTCTATCAGACTGACTTCGTTTAAATCGACTCTTATTGGATCGATTGTTGCTGTGTCAAGTAATCATAAGGACTCAGGCAAAGACTTCCTACACCAACCATTGAAAAGGATTAGAAAGAGATTAGAAGAGGATCAAGGCGTACCTTGACGTGCCCCCTCTAGCATTCAAGTTAGACTAGAAAAGAGAGAGAGCCGAAGAGAAAAGACAGCGACAAAGTAAAAAAATAGTAAAATTTAATATCTTACTTAACGCTGTTTTGTTATCATCATGGTTATCTTATATAAGAACTGAAGAGGGGACTTGATGCCCCTGAGTCATAGCTAAGTTGATTATGACGTAGCAGACTCGTAAAAAAGGGTAAGGGTTCAAATCTTGACGAAACCAAGTAATACCCTCCTGCGTCATGACCAACTGTAGTTTCTCGATTTACTTCCTCACAAATGATCGTGAGGCCGATCGTGTGAGGCCGCTAAGGTAGCGGATTCCACTCGATTATGTGAGATCGCTAAGGGGCGGATTCCACCTTTTGCAGAAGAAAAGAAGAGGAGATTTAAATAAGATAAAGTTGTGGTTTTTATTATGCAATATGATTTATAAATTATGCATACAATAAAATATATGATTGTGATTGTGGGAAGGTTAGGGTCAAATATATATATTTTTTGAATATTTATAAAGTCTAAATTGTTCAACTTTGTTGTTCCAAAGTTAAATGTCTCATAAATTTATATTTATATAGAAAAGTTTTAACGTAGAAGTATTCTAAAGTTATTTATATTTTATTTATTATACCGATTTTTGAATTAATTTTTGATAAAATTTAAGGCCAAATCTTTTATATGTATTTTCCTTTTTAACTCATACTGTATTTTTCTTGAAGCTGTTGACTGTTTGAATAAGCCGCACTTTCAAGTACAAATAATGCGTTAAGGGACCGATACGTAGCACTTCAATCAACAACTCACCATGCATTCTTTTCTTCTTCTTCATCGTCCAATTCAAACTCTGCTCTCATGGTGATATCTCCTGCCATCCTCGCTTCATAGTCGACCAGCTCAAGCATGTAGTAGCAGGCGTCCTCCATTTTCTGGTGAGAGCGACCCCCGGCTACAAACACCCCTATCGCCTCCCTGCCGACGGCCACCCAGGACCATCCCGCTTCCTTCCTCAGCCCCTTCTCCCTCATCCATTTCCTCTCCGCCGCTGCTTCCGCCCACCTCCCCTGCCCTGCGTATATGTTTGCAGACACTACGTATGCCCCAGCTCCGCGCGGGTCCAGCTCCTTCACCGTTGCTGCCGCCCTCCTCACACCCTCCACGTCCCCCTTCGCCGCGCACGCCCTCATCAGCGAGGCCCAAGCCACCGCGTCCACCTCACTCTTCGGCATTTCCTCGAGCACTTTCTCGGCCTCCGTCACTCTCCCTGCCCTCCCCAGCAGATCCACGATGCAGCCGTAATGCTCCCTCCCCGGCTCCACCCCCTGCTCCCTCATCGATTCCAAGTACCGCAGACCACGATCCACCAGGCCGGCGTGGCAACACGCCGTGAGCACCCCGATGAATGCAACTCCGTCGGGAGCTAGCCCCGGCGTGCGCTGCATCTGCTCAAACAGCTCGATTGCCTCCGCGCTTCGGCCATGCTCTGCGTAACCGATGATCATAGCGGTCCACGACACCACCTCCTCGGAACCGCGCCCTTCGAATACCTGTGCCGCTTCTTCGACGCTCCCACTTTTCGAGTACATAGTGATCATTGCGCTTGTGATCATCACATCGGCGTCAGACCCAGCGACTATTGCGCGGGCATGGACTTGCCGGCCGATGTCTAGCGCTGCCGAGGAGGCGCATACACTGAGCAGGCTGGAGAAGGTAAACTCGTTGGGAGGTGGCCACCCATCGCGCCGCATTTCGTCGAACAGAGCAAATGCCTTCTCGATCTCACACTCCAGGGAGAAACCAGAGATGATAGCTGTCCATGAGACGATATCTTTTGTCCTCGTTTCCCGGAACATTGTGTAGGCAGAGGCAAGCAGGCCGGCGCGGGCATATAAAGTAACAACGGCGTTGGACACCGAACTGGCGGCGGCGAAACCCCGACGAATGACGCTTGCAGTGCAACTGCTCCCCCAGCTCGAGATGAGCGAGCCCAACGCATGCCGAGATCACAGCTGCAAAAGTGTAATTGTTAGGGCTTACTGCCTCTAGGGAGTCCGATTGCATCTGGATGAAAGCACGAACGGCTTCCTCGTAGCGGCGCGCCTGCACGTAGGCAGCGATGATGGTCGTGTACGCAATCACGTCGAGGGTGCGCACACGGTTCAACAAGACGAGACCTTCCCGAAGGACGCCGCACTTGGTGTACATCGCAGCGAGCGTGTTAGCCACGAACGGTGCAGTCTCCAGCCCGAGCTTCGCGGTCTGTGCGTGGATTTCACGGCCGCGTGCGAGCAGGCGTGCGTCGGCACAGGCCTTGAGGGCAGTAGCATAAGTGTGGGAGTCGCACGGCACGCCGGAGGCCCACATGTCGGCGAAGCAGAGGACGGCGTGTCGGCACTTGCCTGCGCGGACGAGGGCGGAGACAGCGCTCGTCCAGGAGACGGCATTTCGGTAGGGCATTTCATCGAACACCTGGAGGGCGGAAGCGGGATCGCCGGTCTTGGAGTACATATCCAAGAGGGCGGTAGCGACAAAAACAGAGCCAACAACCCTCCCCGATTTGAGTGTGTAAGCATGGAGGCAGCGTCCATGAGAGCGGAGGCCGGGGCCGTAAGCGCAAGCTTTGATGGCGACGCTGAGGACGAAGGGGTCCGGGTCGAGGGAGGGATCGGCGGAGCGGACGAGGGAGGAGAAGAGGGAGAGGGCCTCGTGGGGGGCGGAGGAGGAGACGTAGCCGGAGATAAGGACGGTCCAGGAGACGATATCGCGGTGGGGCATTCCATCGAACAGGAGGCGGGCGTCGAGCAGGCGGTCGGACTTGACGAGTTGCCGCAAGCGAGCGTTGGTTTCGCAGACCACGGCGGGGCATGAAGCAAGGCCGGGAGGGAGGGTTTGGGTCAAGGACGAGCGGCCCGTATGTGCAAACCGGACCAGTCTGAGCCGTGGGGAAATGGGCGAGACCTTCATGGCCAATGTCTCAATTCGTCAGTAATGGCGACGCAGGTTAATATGATGCCCCATGCTGTTCCTGTTCAAGGTGCCCACCCTCCAGAGGCCATATCAACTCAAATATCAGATTCAAAGTTGACTAAAGAACCTTGATCAATTGAATTATGAATCAAATTCTGGCATGCACTACTAAGAATTTTTCATATTTACATATGCAAAAGAATGTTCAATTGAATAAGTACAGAACTGAGCATGCTAGTTTTGAATCTAAAACGCATTTATGCACTACAAATGAAAGGTTCAAGGTTGAAGACTACACTACAGTGGATGCATTCTTCATTTTTATCGCTCTTCTGAGTTGAATTTGTTCCACGCTTCCTGCATCATTAGAAAATGGAGATTAGTTTGTACAATAAAGCAGATGCAAGAAGAGCAAAACAGACTTATGGATCCAACATTTATCGTGTCACTGGCATGATTACTTTATGATATAGAAAGAGTCTCTAGCCTGTTAACTAGCCAGGAAACAGAACTTGTACAAGCTTGATTTTCTAATGCTAAGAACTAGTATTAATCTCCCACTGCTGCAAACAAGACAATATAAGAGAACACTTTAACAACTATCTAATGTCATATGGTTATGTATTTTTTATTTTGTTCCTGTATCATGCACGTGGACAATCAGTCAGACATATAGGGACCCGAACATACACAGGCAAACTAAGACAACTAGAGGACTTGCCTTGAGAAGATCAAAAACCTTCTCACAAATGTACTTTTGCCGAATGCTAGCACCTCTTTGCTGTAATTTATCAGGATGAACATAGAGTGTAGCTTTCCTGTAAGCTTTCTTCACAGCAGTAGCAGCGATGACACCTGTCAACGAAATTGGCTGCCAACCACTCTCAGGCCCAAGGATCTGAGAACAAAATGCCAAATGAAATGGCTGAAACATCAACAGCTCCATATTTACATGCAAAATCTATTTGACTACTAATGGAACTTCAAGAATTTTCAGTGGTTGAAGCTGCCTATCAGATTAGAATGCATTTTAAAGGACTAATGGAACTCTACTAATAAAACTTTATGAACTTGAGTGACATTCAGAATGAAAAGATATAGATACAGTGATACAGATTGTAAATCGAACCCATATAAGTAGAACCATTTGATATGCTACTGGTCTCACTTTAATCAAGATTAGAACAAACAAAGTTAAAAATCCCATGCAATTCCTATATTGAAGATAAAATAGCTTTCTTTGATTTAATTCTCTTCAATTCTAACCACTCATCACACTAGATGGTGAGTGTCATGTGATTCTAAAGAATAGATTTTTGACAGTTCAAAGCAAATGGGAGGTGGTGACTTGAAACTACTTATGTTCCAACTGTCAAACGTACAATGGGCAAACAGAAGACCAAAAGAGCCTGCCCACTGTCCCGAATAAAAATTCACAACTATTAGAATCTGGAAACAACAAATTTTTGGATTTTGGATCTTTTAGTTCATTTCAAGACCCTCCTAGTTCGCCTATCAGATAAATCCAAAACATAACTTATGCACACTTAGAGACCGACCTCCAGAATATTCGTCTCTACTGGGATTCGTTATCAGGTAATTTTAAAAGATAATGTAATTTGCTACAGATATTGTATTGTCCATTTGAGTGAATGATAAATTAAAACACTATATTTCCTCCTGCAAACATACTTGAGTTGGATATTTCACTCATAGTATTAAATAAATCTAAAAATGTATTCATGCATACTATACAAGAAAAAATTGAATGCTCTAAACAAATGCACATACATAATGCAGAGTTGACAACAATGCACGCAAATTTCCTTCTTTTCCATTTGACCATCTTTTGATATCAGGATCCAAATACTCAGCCAATCTCTGCAATTAAATAACAACATAAATATTAAGCAAAGTTAGATCTAGTATATTGATCACAAACAATCCATTACATTTCGCTCTGCTTGCTCCCTTTGAGCAAGAACATCCCGCAAGTTCTTCTCAGCAAGAGCTTTTGCCTGACACAAAGAAACATAACAGTAAACAGTGTTAGAAATACTAAATATGAAAAAATGTGATCCTCTCAACTACCAAGAAAGTCTAAATCAGATGAAATGCACACCACACGTTCAGCTGTTCTTTGATGCCTCTCAAGCCTAGCCTTATACCTGAGAGTTGATTCGTCCTCTCCTGCTTCTGATCAATAAAGGGAACACAAGTATCTCAAAAAGGGAGAGAGGCTATGGATATTCAAGTATAAGAAAAACAATATCAAAGACATGAAAGGCTCACAAAAAGAGCTCTTGACAATAATCCTAACATAGCTTACTTTGGCTATCCACAAATGAATATCCCTTGGAGTTGCTAGAAGAATCAGTATTGTCAAACTGTGCACCAGTAGATCCATCCTACATGTCCAACCATATGAAACAGTACACAGAGCTAAAACTGTACTCTGAATAAATAAGAATCAAAACAACCATGAATAACTGTTGCAAATATCGAGTTAAGTCTTATTCTCGTTTACCTTATTCCAGGGCTTTGAATGTTCTTCTGTTCCATTTTCTTTACTCATTTTATCCTTGTAAAAACCATTTGGTCTCTCTTTGCGTTCCCTACCATTTCCAGCTGCCTTTTCAGCAAGTGCTCTTTCTGCAGCACGCCCTCGAGCTTCAGCAATTGCTCGTTCAACAGCAGAACGCTCTGCCTTTAATCTAGCTTCTTTTAAAACCTGCTCAGCTACTGATTTTTCCGCAGCAAGAACAGAAGCCTTATCTACCTTCTCTTGAGCCTCTTTAAGTGCTCTTTGTCGAGCCTCAGAAGTAACCCTCTCCACAGCGATTCTTTCTGCCCTTTCACGGGCTTTGGCATGTGTCCTTTCATGTACTTCGTGAATTGCTCTTTCCACTGCAGCCCTGTCCTTCTCTCTCTCTTTCTCTCTCTCTCGTTCTTCCTCTTCTAATTTCCTTGTCCAAATTCCTGATGATTTTCTTTCTTTTTCCATGATTTCACTTTCTTTATCTTCTGTCTTCTTAAAGTTGGAAGTAATCTTTGAGGGCCCAACATTGTAAATGTATGAAGCATCATGTGCGGATTGTAATTCTGAGATACCATCACCATTTTCTGACTGAGCATCAGAATCTTTGAAGAGGAGGCAGCACCTGGCATCTGAATCTCTATTCACGATATCAATGTTATCTGAAACATCTGGGTTTGCATGGACCTCTCCAAGTTTTTCTTTTTCTCTAACTTCCTTTTCTCCTTGCTGCATCGTTTGCTTCTCAGATTTTTCCAGCAAACAAGGCTCTTGAACTGCCTCTGGCGTCTCATCACATTTCTGGTCTTCACCTGGTAGTTCATTTGCTTTGAGTTCATTGCAATTTTCTGAGCAGGGACCATCTGCTTTTGCATTCTCAGGTTCTTCATATGCCATTACTCCAGTTCCTTTTTGTTTCATTGAATTCTCTCCGATTTTATCTGTATCATGGTCAGCTACCAGTCCTGATTCATATTTCCCAGAAATGGATGACTCTTTCTTCAAGTATGGTTGCACCCTATCTTCCTTCAGAGTTTCCACTGTATTTTCATCCATTTGGACCAGGTTGTTTGAGTTACCACCTTCAACTTTCTCTTCTGAAACATCTGGGTTTGCATGAATCTCTCCAATCTTTTCATTTTCTCTAACTTTCTTGCCTCCATGCTGTGTTTTTTGCATCTCAGATTTTTCCAGCAAACAGGACTTTAGAACTGCCTCCGGTGTCCCATCACGTTTCTGGTCTTCAGCTGGTGGTCCATTTGATTTGAACTCATTGCAACTCTGAGAGGAGGCACCATCTTCTTTTGCATTCTCAGATTCATACGAAATTACTCCAGTTGCATTTTGTATCATTGAATTATCACCTATTTCATCTGTGCCTTGGTCAACTACCACTCCTGAATCATATTTCTTAGAAATGGATGACTCTTTCTTTGAGTATGGTTCCTCCCTAGCTTCCTTCAGAGTTTTCATTGTATTTCTATCCATTTGGACCAGGTTGTTCGAGTGACCACCTTCAACTTGCACCTCCCTTGATGGATTTATAGAATCACCAGATTCACAAAGAGCATCCAACTCTTTCTCTGCATCAAACATGCCGGATACAAATGCCATCCCCATTTCCTTGTCATGTGGAACAGCACCTATCATGGATGCATCCAGAATAGTACCATCATTGCACTCTTCACTGTTTGAATAATCTGCAGCGAATTCCTTCTCAACTTTTCCAGATTCAGAAATTACTTTTGCAGTTTCTAATTCTAATGTATCTGACAATATCACTTGGACTGACTGAAAGTCATGTAGATTGTCTTCAAATTCATAGTTGTATTTAGCATCTTTTGACTCCTCAAACTCATGGATATCAAATGTTTCCAGATTTTCTTCATTTCTAACTGCAACAGAACTCTTCTCAACAGAGAATGACATGCTCAAAATTTCACCATGAACTTCTTGAGCCTCTTCAAGCTTCTTGTTTTCCTCACTACGAGAAATGTGAGTATCCTTAAGGATATCAATATCTTCTTGAAGCTGTGGGTCCACGAGAACCACATTATCTAGATCTTCAATTGGTTCTCCCTTGCAAGAATCATAGCCATCTTTCACATCTGTGGCAATCTTTGGCCCATCAATCCTTTCCATATCTGCATTCAAACTATTATTGCTTTTAAATTCAGATGGCAGTGTAACTTCTTTATTGTCATAATGACCATCTTTGTTAATGCTTGTAGTTCCTTTCATCATTTTCCTAATAGCTTCCTGCACATGTACATGTTCTATTATTATTGATTGTTCTTTGCTTGCTATCCTTGACTGTTCTCGATCCATCTTCCACCCCATACATTCCTTTTCTGGAGCTAAACTGTTTTCTTTCATCATCTCTTGACCATGTTTAGACATTATCACATCTCTTGTTGTATCCCCAACATCCAGATTTGCCTTTAAAACATTGGTGATATTTCCTTTCTCTGAAGGAATGTCATCAATCTTGTCCTCCTCTTTTGCCAGCCTTTTTTGTGTTGTAATAACACTGGTGTTATCTAAAAAGAAAGAATATTGAGCAATCTTCTGTTCGTTTTTGGTTTCATGGTGACTCTTCTTCCGGTTGTGATAATTTTCACGTTTTCTCTCCATCAACTCCCTTGCACTTTTTAATCTTGCTTCAGCTAATTCCATTGCTTTCTTTATTGCAGCAGCAGCTGAACTTGCATCGATGTCTACATCCAAGGAAGGACCATCCCTCATGACAACTTGAGGTGCATGGATTTTGGAAATAAAACCATAACATTCAGGATATTCATTTTGTGGAGATGAATGGTGTCCATTTATACTGATTTCCACGTTAGGCTCTATCTTTAAGAATGGATGATTTATTTTGTTACATGCTTTTGGAGGTGGTCTTGTCGGGGGTGGTACTTGCAAAGGTTGTGTTTGGAGACTGACATCTACAACACTCACATACATAGCATTGGAAGATGTTACAACATCATTAATGACTGAATTACTGCTGGATGAATGTGAATGGAGATCCAAATTTACATGATTAAGCTCTGAAGCAGAATATAGACTGCTACATTCCTTAATATCTGATATGACTTCATTTCCTGAGGTATGTAAATCAACATTGTTAACCTTGCTAATGGGAGTGCCAGGTTTTTGCATTTGCAAATGGGTAGTACATTCAAGAATGGATCTAGGAGGATCAGAGTTGTGTGATTTTCCTCTCACAGCACCATCTTTGCTCCCATTATTTTTCACATTACTTGACAGGTTAGATTTCCCAGAATTATGATTCGAAAGATGACAATTCAATTGGAAGCAATCACTATCATCTTCAATGCAATCCACATGAAATTCATTCACATCTTCCAGAGGATATTCAGATTCTTTAATAGGCTGACCATCAATGGTTGGATCCTCAAGGTCCCTGTTAATGGTGAATGAAAACCTAGTGACTCATAATCAATTATTTTAAGAAAAATAGTCTTAGTGATCTCTAAAAAGACAATCTAGTAATCTTCTTTGAAACTCCCAATCTAACCAATAGCTATTTTTAAACCTTAGTTGATTGTTTGATAATTCAATGTGTGCAACAAAAAAAAGAGGAAGGGGGAATCGATACAAGAAAAGAGAATAATCAAATGGCATAGATCTGCTAATTGAGACCAACATAGAGATTAGCATAACAATAATGAAAAGCCTAGATGAAGGGTTTTCTAATGTCAAAGTGGGCAGGAGTTATATCTTGGAATTCATTCAGCTCAATAGATTTAGCAAGAAAGGAGTGAAAAATATGCAATGTATGTTATATCGTAACCATATCAACAAAAGTTAGATGCATAACGTACTCCTACAACTTCTCATTCTTGTTCGTTATGCATGTAACCACGTTTTCTAAACCTTTACTGCCAGCTTCAGCAAGGAGAAAGGCATTAGCCAACAAAAAGATGATTTTTTTTCACAATACGCCAACAAAATACCACTCGACAAAGACAGCTAACAAAAGAGATTCAGAAGCGCACCTCCCGTTCGTGGAACCAACCTCCACGCCCCGACTCGACGAAAACAAGTCCTCATACGGCACAGAAAACTCCCGAAAGTCCAAGTCCCCGAAGACCTCAGAGTAGTCGAATCCAGGGCCGTCGTGTACCACGGCAGTATCACCGTCGAGGCCGTACGTCGCCCGGGGCAGATCGAGGAAGGGGATGCTGCAGGAGGTCCCCGAACCTCCGAAAATCTCGGCGTAGTCGTCGAGGCGGGAAGGGAAGGGAGAGGCGGCGAAACGGGGAGGACCTCCGAAGATGTCGACGTAGGCTGACGAAGCAGGCTTCTTGGAGACACGTTGCCCCTCCATGGCTGGGAGGAAGAGGGAGTGGGAGAAGAGAAGGCGCAGTTAGGGTTTCGCTTGTGCTCTCTTTCGGCGATCTTCGCCGTCGTCGTCTTTTGTAGTGGCAGGGTGTGCGCCCTGGCCAGTGAGGTGACAGTGGAACACAGTCAGTGACAGTGAGACCTTTTAATTTAATTTTAATTTTGTTTGCAATTTTCTGCCCTCTTTATTTATTTATTTATTATATCGCTAAAAAAACCAATTTCATCACTAGCAAAATAATAATTTTAAAGAAAAATATTATTAAAAAATAACAAAAAAATCATTTTAGTCCAGAAAAATTAATCAAGTGAAATTTGGTGACCATTTTACCAAAATAGCCCTCCTTTAATAGTTATTTTTACCGTACACACTTAGCTAAATTTTCCCTTTCAAAATTTATTGTTTATGACCGAAAAAGTAGAAACGGACATAATGAAATGCCACCCATGGCTTATTTAATTAATTTATTTATTTATTTATTTGCTCTAGAATATAGACCTTTAAAAAAAGGTACTTTTATTCGTACAGTTACTATTAATTTATAGATGCCGGTGCTTAAATAAATTATATCGAATAAAAAATACTTTAAATTATATATAAAATATTATAGTGAGGTGAAGCCCTTCATTCAATATTTCATTAAACTGGGCCGGGCCCAGTTGGGTTGGCCCACATGCAATAAGAGCATGATTTATTATTATTTTATTCAAAAGGGCACTCGTCCTGGCACACTTATTTTTAACATTCTTATACAAACTATAGAATTAGCATGGACCAAGGGCTCATTACATTTCAACACCACCTTAATGTGGTTTAGGCAAAGATCAAGCTTGCACATGCAACTCCTTCAGCTTCAGTCTTCGATAAGCTTCCTAAAGTTCTCTATCAATTGATCTTTAGTCACGAATTAAGCCTTCCTAATTCTTATCGCTGAAGCCGATTGAGTTTTTCTTTCATATCTGTATGAGTTGCAGAAAAATCCTTGAAAGTTGTAATAGATTATAGAGTGAAAATGTCACAATACCGCCTGGAAATGATCAAACAGCCATACTTTTGGAGTGAGAATCTTTAATTTTTGTGAAATATTTACTGCAAGGTTTTTGTGTTTCTCCGCTACCAGAGAAAGAGAGCAAATCTTTCACAGAATAAGCTGGAAAATGATCTCCAACTCAACAATTTGAGCTTATCAATCATATCTTCAACCCTTGCACCTTTTTTTTTTAAACCAATGGAAATTGGTACTAATTTACTATCACTTAAGCCTGTGATGGCTGGCTAGATTTAGTCCACTACTGGGTTATCTGCCGTCCTGCCGAGCATCTCGAATCACACTAAAAGAAGGACCACACAAGAGATAAACCCAACTACAGAGAATCCAACCATTGCTTTGTGGACATGGGAAAGATAAGGATTCTCACAGTCATCTGGAATCTGTATCTATAGTGCCACCTCTTTGCCCCAATCCTGATTCCTATGAATGTTTCGTTTTGTTCTTTCGCTTTGTCAATGATGAATTCACAATCAACTGTCAGTCCTTCATGTGGATCTTAGCCTTCCACATCACTCAGACAAGCGAAGTTTTTTTGAATTTTCTACAGATTGAATAAGGTTCGGCCACCGGCTTCCAAAGTCGTAGGAGGAGAAACACTCCTTTTACTTTTGTTTCAATGTCTGGAAAATCTTCATCTGCTTTTGAAAAAGATTCTGTATGGTGGAGCATTGATATAGTCGTGGATGATTACAGTTTCACGGCAACTGGATTATCTTTAGTGATTTAAAACTAGCATGGATTTGATTAGTTGAAAATAGTATACAAGCTAGTTGCAATTCCATATCTGAAATGGCTCTGCTCAAGGAAAATGCAATTGTGTCTTCCAAATAAGTGGAGCTGTTGTGGCACAATTAATCACATTACACCACATCAGTAGTATTAGTTTTCCAGAGAACTATTAGTTATCACACTGAACACTTGTGCTACAAGATACATGGACGTGCTAGTTGCACACGTAGCTGAAAAAATGTGTCGTCGTTGCATTGCTAAAATATCTTTAGATGTGTTCTTATTTTTTGTTGGCAATTGTTAGGCATGCCCATCCCCTTGTCTCTTCGGCCTTGGAATCTGAAGTGATTCTTATCTTGCTTTTAGCTGTCCTGCGATCGACTTGGCAGAATCACCCTCTTGTATCTTAGCAAACTTTGAAGAGGCAAATTGGAATCTGCTTGCAGTCGGTTGGGTTAGGATCAAAATGGTCCAGTTCCAAAGATTTAGGTGCTCCGTATCCACTCGAAAGGTACAGTCAGGTATCTCGACATGTTGACAATTAATGAAAGGAGAGCAGTCAGGTATCTTACAACTTTTCTTTTGCCATTCAATGATATGCAAACCTGACTCTGCTGTTTGCTTGTTGATGGACAAGGTATAGTTTTTGTAAGGAGGTTTACATGCCAAGTAGCTGGCATCTGCACCTCATCAAGGTTCTTGTGGATAAATACAATGAATATTCTCCTTGTACAGTATTGTCTCTTCAGACTATAGGCCATTTGTATTCTAATCTTATGCTAGTAATGTTATTTGGCTTCATGTGTTGTGGTTGATCAATCAAATTGTACAATTGAGTCTTCACCTGCACATGTTTTTTAGCAGCCTTTGGAGAGACAAGGAACACAGACCAGAGAATCGAGTGGACAGGAAATCTACACTAAACCTAAGGCTTTTGTCGGCGTTGCCAGGAAAGAGGTAGACAAGTCAATTAGACTCGATTCAACAGTGCAGCAATGCCTCGCTCTAAACCAGAAAATTTAACAGCTGGGGTTTATCCTTCCCCCCTGCTTTACTTTTCCGTCGATCCATCAGGTTCATAATGGCTGCTACTTGCACAGAAGCTGTCCCTTTTACTAATAGAAAAGCTACTCTACTTTATGATATAATTAACATTGGAAAAAGGGAGAACTAGTCTGTCTCATAACAAATTAAAGAGATGCATTGTGCATTTGTGCATGAGATTAGAATCAAGCTAATACAAAATCTTTAGATTCTTTTGCGAGGCTTGCGTGGACCTCCACACGCGCAGTATGCCCACTCGCTGGGCTTATATAAGAAGAGGCCGAGGCCACAGCACTGTTGCGATACAAGCAAACCATTCTAGAATCTAGATGGCGTCGAGTTCGCTGAGTGCGTCGTGGACTGCGAAGGAGAACAAGATGTTCGAGAAGGCGTTGGCAGTGTACGACCGCGACACGCCGGACCGGTGGCACAAGATCGCTCACGCCATGGGTGGCAAGACGGCGGAGGAAGTGAAGCGCCATTATGATCTGCTTGTTGAGGACGTCCGTCGCATCGAAGCTGGTCAAATGCCTTATGCCAATTACAGGTCCTCCAACCGCAGAGGTAGATATGCAGCATAATTTCTCGTTTTAAGACTAAATCACTATAATATATCACTTCATGCTCTGCGACTACTGTTCCATTGAGTTCTCGCTGTGTTCGCAAAGCTCCATGCTCTGCAGCGAGTCCATTCAAAAGCTACAAAGCCCCAAAACTCCTCTATGAAAAAGAAAAAGAAAAAGAAAACATCAGAAACAGGCAAAAGAACAAGTATTTTGCTTCAGATATTGGCTCCCTATATGCATGCAAGATGCCTATCTTTCAGCTGAAGGCCAACATCCGACTTGCTGAAGTTGGATTACTGACATATATATTTAATACCACGTTAATTATTCTAAATTACTTTTTTCATCTTTAGAATTAGCCTTTAATGAATACCAAAGAAAGCTAAATATAAATAGTAGCAAAACAAAAGACTTTCAATGAGATATTTGCTGGCTTTCCAAGCTGTTGGCTTAGTGAGTATGACAGATGCTTCTTTTGGGGTCACTTTCAGTGTTGCTACCTTTTGCCACCTTAAAGTGTTTAATGGAAATTATTAAGCAGCTAAACCCTTTTTTTCTTTCTCTTTGACAGGTTGAAGTACTACCTCAGGAAAGAGGATGAATTAAGTACTGCAAAGAATCAAGCAAATGATTTCCCATATATATATATATATATATATATATATATATATATATGTTAACTCCTCTTTTCTGGATATCAGAAAGAAGAATCTTATAGGACGGTCTATGTCGATATCAATCAATCATGTTTGTGGTTTTAGAATAATGGTACATATGTATTACAAGATCAGACGTGTGTGATCTTAGAATTAGTATATATATTTCATGAAGTTTAGGACTCACATTAAGGTCCCTGTGATTGTTCAACTTGTAAGTGTTATGTGTGTAACTTGTTAAGTGGCTTGTCAATGGAAACTCACTGTTGTTGAATAACAAGTCTAAAGCATCGATTGCCAAATTAATTAAATTCTTTGATGATTTCTTTAGTAGTTGTAGTATCATCCTTGCACCATAATCCAGAAACCATGAACATATCGTAGATATATATAAGTATAAATTTTAATGTCATCTTTAATGCAATAAAATAATTTTGATGTAGCAAATAGAGTTGCATAAGCCATTAATGTATTTTGCTAGTTTACTTGCATATTCACAAACATATAATATGAAATCAATATTTTATTGTTCTAATCGGGTGTCATATTTTTATGAACACCACAAGGAAATTAAATTCATGCTACAAGAGATGCATGCGAGGGGAAATATTTTTGCATATTATCTTTTAAAAAATATTTTTGAGTATATATATAATTTTATTATCTGGCAAATGTTAATTAAAAGCAATGTCCTTAAAACGTTCTACACAATCTCACCGTATCTTCACGTGCAGTCCATTGAAAAATCAAATCGCCTCCAACTGATTTCACACGCATGCCTTTATCAAAATTATTATGTAAATTATAATTTAAGAAATATATTAAAATTATTAGTTTTTTAAATAGAGAGAAAATGATATAAATTCTATCATAAAGTTTTAAAAATTACCATACAAATTACAAATAAAAAATATATTTAAAAATAATCATATAGAAATTTTGATCAAAATTTATTTATAATCATATATATATATAACCTTTGGTCACATCGAATATATAGATTCACTCTCTAACTCATTAGAGTCCAACCACATTATTAAAGTGATTAAATAACTTTAAAATAATATATAACAATTTTAACTAAAATTATTATAAGAATATTTTTAATACAAAACTGCTACATGGTATTTTTTTTCTCAAAATTTGAATCTATAATATATAAATGCATTCTGTGAACTACATATGGAGTTTATTTATATTTTTAAAATAAATAAATATAACAATTTAGATGCAAACTGTTATATGCTCATTTTGTGTTTGAATTTGAATATATGAATTAATGTAGTAGTTTTAATAATTTTTGTATTTTAAAATGTAAAATTAAATATATAGCTGCAATTTAGAAAGCCATTAGGTTGCAATTTAAATTTAGTGAGAAGTCTTAAAATTTATTTATATAGATTTAATTTTAAATTTTTAAGTAAAAATTGACTATTTTACTACTTAATTATTTTTAAATCTTTGATTACTTTGAAAATATAAAAGAAACTATATATTAATTTTAGTCGAAACTTACTACATTAATCATTTTGATATTTAATTTTAATTTATATATCTTTTTAAAAAATATATTTAAATTTTATAATTCACTAAATAATATGTAAAAACTTACAATAAAATTTATATTAAAATTTTAATCAGTTTAATTAATCGCATGCAAATTGATCGAACAATTAATTTACTTTTCTTAAGAGAGTGAAGATATAACAAACTAAATAATTATTTTTAATAACTTTAATCAGAACATTCACTTAAGCACGTGCAGGAATATTAATTAATTAATTTAATTCCTTTGATAATTCTAAAAAAGTATTGTTTTATTATTTATTTTTGCTTTTTTTTCAACCTAAATATACCTGCTAAATAAATATTGTAGACCATAAAAATAATTACAAATGCCTAATTCCAGTGAATCAAAACCTCATAAAATATCTCGTTGCAAAATAATAATAGCTGTAATATCCTGTAGATCCACTATGAGATTGACATGACGTGACGACCCATTGCTGTCCCCTCTCACACAGATTAGATATTTTACGCAATTTTCAATGAGAAAAAATATATATTATCTATGTGCCTAATCATCAACTTGTACAAAAATAATATATGATGACCTTTTTTTATGTAACTTTTATTCAAATGAAATGTTTGCATATATATTTATCAGCACATAAAATAAAATGCCATCGTTATTAATCTTAAACAACAAGTTAATACTCAATCTAACAACCGTATCTGTTTAAATATAATTAATTGCACTGCATGTTGTTCTCGCATATAGATAACAAGGGGAAAAAAAATGAAAATGCAGGGAAAAAATGTAATGCATTTACATCGCTTCCCAACTACAAACATGGAGGTTCAATTCCAAGTCCAGAAATATAAATTGAAATTAATATTCAATGCATGCATGAATTAATTCAATGAGAAAAAACTATGAAATATCCAAGATCAACTCACCTTGCGGAGCATGGGCTACCAGGAAGCATTGGATGATGCAATTCGCCTTCAGTTTTTTTCCAATCTTATCCGTTGTGATCTTGAACTCATAAACTAGGAGAAAAAGAAAAAGAATTGGGAGCTTAGAAAAGCGAGCATACATAGATCTACGGATTCTTTATTGCAGTTGTTATAGGGACACCATGATGTGAATTGGACATGAAATAACCGACAGATTTGTAAGCAAGAGACAGTCCGGGAAAAAGAATGCTGAATTCATGGAGAGGAACAGAAACACAGACAGACGAATGTAGATGATGATGGTGTTCTTGATTGAGCCGTTTCATTGCTAGTTTTCAGTATCAGTCACAGTCAGATTCAAGAAGAGCCAAGGTTCTGAGAATGTTGCTGTGAAATCTTTGCTGAAATTATCGTATGACAACCTCGATTTTTTATTTTTTTAGGTTTGATTTTGTTGGATCAAGCTAAAACGGCCACAAAGATCGACAGATCGATGCAGATTGTAGCATAAAAAGGGAAGCTTGGATTGGCAAACAGCAGCAATTAGATGAATAGTGAGGAGAGGGAAGCAGCTCGAACCAGTGGGAAGCCAAGATTTTGAACACTAGTTTGGCATCGCTGAGCAAGTTTAGAGACTACTGGAGGTGCTGCGGATGATGGTTGCTCTGTTGCACCATGGATTGTTGTTCCTGCTTCGGCGGTGTCGGAGATGGCGGCCGCGGAGGAGGAGTAGGCTGTCGCTGCGGCTTTCTCACCGTTGCGTGCTTGTTGTTGTGCATCCACACCTTCAAGACTTGTCTCCTCACTCCAATCTCTGCGCAGAATTGCTGCACCATGGAGTCGTCTTGCCGCTGGATTCGCCACCCGATTCGCTCCGCGAAAGCCAGCATCTTCTCCTTCTGCTCCGCCGTGAATTTGGTCCGGAACCGCTTCCTCGGCATGGCGCCGGCGGCGGCGGGAGTCGGGGTCCCGGTGCGAATCCTTTCCTCGCTCGACGACTCGGTAGTGGTGCCTCCGCTCCCACTGGGGTTGTTTCCGCCGCCGAAGTGGACGAAGCCAGGCATGCCGGCCGCCGGGGAGGGGTTGGCGGGGAAACTGCCGAACTGGAACTGCTTCTGGTGGAGCGAGTGCGCCTGGGGAGGTGGCGGAGGCGGGAGCAAGAGAGGCAAGCGCAACCCGCCGTGGAAGTACGAGCTCCCGCCACTGCCGTCCTGTTCCCGCCGGTGGAAGCTACGGTGGCAGCCGCAGGCAGCGCACCGGAGCGCGTCCGCCGTCTCGGGCTCACCGTCGGGCATGAACTCGCCACAGCCGTCCAGGACGTGGCCGCCGAGCGCTGCCGCGTGATTACGGAGGCACTCCTTGTACTTCGCTGACACATCCGCTTCAGCGGCGCCGGCCGAAATCTTCGCCTTCACGTTCGTCGACGCGGCCACACCAGATGCTCCCACCGGAGGAGGCGAGTTGGAGATGGAAGATTGATCCGTGTTCTTCGCGACAGACTGCGGGGGGTGATCGATGACGGTGGGAGCCATCTCAAGAGTAGATGGTGGCGGCGTCTGAGCATGACCAAAGATGTGCCCATTTCTCAACCCTCCTCCGCCGCCTCCTGGTGCTCTTGGAGAAACAAGAGACGAAGAGGAAGAAAGAGTCGGTTTTGAGAAGGCGGATCCTCCTCTAACCAAAGAAGAATTGTAAGCGGTAGAAGAAGAGGAGCCGATCCCAATATTCTCATTAGGATTATGCCTAAACTCCATCAAAATCTCTACTTTCTACGAAACCACAGCTCTCGGCAAGCTTTGATCGATATCACTTCCCACCTAAAACATGCAGCGCCTCTCTCTTATCGACACAGATCTTAGCAAGCAGGACTAAATCAACTCCACGGTAAGGCAATCGCGTCCAGATCTTCCTGCACCACCAAAAAGCAAGAACAAAAAAAATAACAGATGAGAGGGACTAAACGAGCCAATGCAAACACCAAAAGCGGCAGCGACTGGAACCTCACGCCGCGTGAATAATCGATGGCTCGACCAAAAGAAGAGCTATAGAGAGAGCAGCAGCAGCAACAGCAACAACAGGAAAGGAGCGAGTAGCAGTGGGCGGGGCGTGGGATGCGTTGTGCATGGTCTCCTGACGCCCATTCTGTTCGAGAAAAGGGGAAAGGCGTGGAGAAAGGCTGGTGCTCCTCCTTCGCTCGTCAAATCAAGACTCAAGAGCGAGACGAGACGCTCAGGAAGGGAATAGAGAGAGAGAAAGGGAATTGGGAACAACCGACAGGGTTACACTTCGCCCCTCTCACGCCCTGCACACTGGTCCAGCCCCTCAATAATTAACGCTGCAAACTGGTGCTGCTGACATTTATTATTCCTGCAGAGATTTGTATCGGTCACCCCGCATCACCTACGTGTATGATCTCTGCTGCTTTCACGTTCACAGCTGTAACCCTCTTCCGCCCCCTCAGTTACGCCTGCTGCTCCTCCTCCTCACTCCTCTCCGTTGCTTTCCTCCTTCCTTCATCTGCTCCATCCACTCCACTCCAGGAACTGCATCCACGAGCCAAGACTCAGGGGGTGTGTGTTCGGGACAGTGGGAGTGGAGGAGGGACCCCAACCCTTATCCTCTCTCTTCATTGCTGGGGCGTCGTGTCAGAACTCTTGGGTGCTCTACTCCTTCCTTCCTTCCTTCCACCCCTTCCTTGATTCATCTTTTGAAAGTTTGATTTCTGCTCCCTTCCTCGCTCCCTTCCTCCTTGCTGCTTACGCAAAATTAAAATCATCAATTCTCGGTTGCTTTTTCTCGTCACCATGCATGTCGTCGACAGTGCGCGCAGGGAGGAGGGCTCTGCGAACCTAATCGACGCTTGCTGCTGATCCATTTGTTGATGCGGTAGTGGAACACCTCAATTGCCTGCTCAGCTCTGCTTTTTTTTCCCCTATAATTTTTACCTGATTAATTTTGAAAATGGATGAGTTTTTCTTAAATTTATCTCAAATTATAAATGAAACTAAAGTAATATCTTGGTTAAATCTAGACTAATTTAGTTTTGAATCATATAAAGCTCAATTCCACGTTTGCGGTTACACATAAACACACCTTTAATCGAGATGTTTTGATGAGTCAAGTAACCAAAGTCAAAATGTGGTCAAAAGGGGAGGCATTGATTACATCTATACGACCCATAATTGATAATGCTGTTGATGGCGACGCATGAGGCAGCATTGCTACGACTTGAATGGACTAATCAATGCACTTCAATTTCATTATTGGATGCTACAAATTTCCCACTCCTTCAAAATTCAAATGCAGTGACCACATGCCCTCGGGGTGCTGACCGCAAGGTTTCATATATTAATTTTTATTTATACTTCTCAATTTATTTTGATAATCGATAAAAATATTTTATAAAATTAAATTGAAAAAAATTATAATAACCATGAAGAAATTACATCATCATTTTACCATAATTTAAAAAAAAAATCAGTTTTGCTCCAAGATTGTACAATACATTCATGATGACGATGATTGAATTCTTTAGTTTGTAATTAATACTTTCCACACTTTACATCGCACAACGTGACAAAATTACGTTTGTAATTCAAGAATATTAGGTAAAATAAAAAAAGCGGTCCTTAGTTTTATTAACATTCTCACATTTTTTTAGAATTACGATGATATAATACTCTTTTACACTTTTCATTCAAAAAATACTTTAAGATAGGTTAAAACTACTAAAATATTAGTTATAATTATTCTAATTTAATTAGTCAAATTTGATTAAATATTATTATAATAATTTTAATGTGTGGAATAATTTTAATTAAATAATAGTTTGAGTCAAAATGAGTAATTTTGACTAAAACTATTTCGAAACTATCGTAATTAATTGTAGCTACAATTGTTATAATAGTAAATAAAAATACTAATAGAGTGTATTTGTAATATATATATTTTTTAAAAAATAAGACGATGTTAACGAAAATAAAAGGTTTCTGATTTTTATAAAATGAGGATGATGTGTTGTTAATACGTGATCATTTTAATGTTAGTGTAGTTTATATTGTGTGATGATAATTTGGAAAGCCCTAAAGAGACAAATTTCCGTTTGGGGAAAGGGGGGACCACGCTGATCGCCGTCAAAATAAAGAAATATTTTGCCTCGGGATTCGCCCCAATCTAATAACATTCGATTAGATTCCGATCTAATCCCACCATTTAAGTTTATTTTAATTGACTCGCACGTGAGAATGTGAAATTAATTACGGCCTTTCGGTTGTTGAATGTTAATTAAACATTTAAATGATGCGCACGTGGACAAAAAATTAAATTGTAAGCTTACATATTGTTTTTGAAAACAAGTTTAACTAATTAATTGTTCTACGATGCCTTTATATTTGTTATTCAAAATACACGACCCATTCCGCCGCAATCTACATGTGCTCAACAAGGATTAATTAAGATATGGAAATGCCAAAAGCTACGTGTGCATTGATTTCGAACAGCTACTTCTGATAAACCCTATTAAGTTCTTCTCTAAACTTTCCTATATATATATAATTATTGATATATATTTTGATGTCAAACAATGAACTTCAACTAAGAAATTTTAATATTATTTGCCAAGTTTTTAATGATATTTTTGAAGTTGGATTCGTCAAATTGGTTTAGTTCCTTAAGATTAAAAATTTAATAGTCCACCATTCAGCTACCATCTAACTTTTGATATAACAATACGATAACTAAAATAAATAATTGTGATGAAGAAATATGCAAATTAATTCAAAATTTCTTCATGGTAATTGAACATTTAATCTTATATTACACCAAGTGCATTATAAATTTTAAATAAGGTTAATTTTTGAGAGGAATTAGTTGACCGCACTCATCTATTAGATCAAATTGACATAATAAAGCCCCCATAAGTTTGATACAATGATTAAGCATTTAGAAGAATAATTAAAAAGATCAATATTCAAATCCCACTATACGCTTACTTTTTTTTTATTACATAATCACATTAGCAACATTTTTCCTATATATATTTTTTTCATTAAACACTACAAAATTACACAGTGTTATTCTACAAACAACAATTTAAAGAAAACAATGACAAGTAATATTAAATGCTGATTGTGACTCAAAAATCTTTATAGTCCATATAAACTCCTTTTCTAAGGTATGTAATAAGCAATCTGGACATTGGATTTGCACCCAAATGAATAACAATAAGGTATGCAATAACATTCAATAGTTAAGTCCAGTATAAGGTTGGTTTTACCTTTTAAACCTTTCTTTATAAAGACATGTTTGCTTATTAGTTGATAGTAGACACGATGTCCTTGAACTGTATTAGCGTTTGTGTAAGCATTGACATATCTCACCCAGGACTCTCCCTGATACAACTCAGTTCTCATATGTGTATTTGTTCATGACCATGCACAAGTTTGATTCTGTGAAAAGTTCTAAGAATTGTGTCTTCAATTCTCTTTAAAACGATTCTATTTCTTTCTCACATAGGTGATCTCTCAAGAATATTCCACATTACTTTACTGAATCATTAAAAGTCGTGTACTTAACCTCCATCCTTTCATTGATCCATTGGATCATTTTCCTATAGTAAGCTACTCATTCAGTGTAGTTAGGTTATTTTTTTGAACATAGTCTTTGGGATCTTCAATCTGTATATATTAGGTTTCCTTTGCACTAACTTTCCTCATCAACATTAGACAACTAACTCTATTTAACCCTCTGGTTAGTGGATCTTTTAGGTTATCCTTTGACTTCACATAAATAATAATGATAATTCCCATTAAGAGTAGTTATTTGATGGTTGTGTCTACCACGTATATGTCTAAATTTACCATTATATAGATGACTCTGTGCTCAATCAATTGTCAATTGACTATCGTAATATATGCATATTATCGACACAGGTTTTGCCCATTTTGAAACATCTTCTAAGAATTATTGTAGTTATTTAACCTCTTCACTATATTTGTCAAGAGATACAAACTCAGATTCCATCGTGGATCAGATTATTACAGTTTGCTTAGAAGATTTTCACTAAATGACTATCCCTCCCAAGGTGAATACATATCCACTCGTAGATTTATAGTCTTTCATGTCAGTTATCTAATTCAGATCAATGTATCCTTCGATCATAGTAGGATATCTCGTATAGTACAGTTCATAATCACAAGTATACCTCAGTACTCTCGTTATCCTTTTCTAATGCTCAATATCGAGATTACTCGTGTATCTATTTAGTTTACTCACCACGTAGGCTAAATCTGATTGTGTACAATTTATCAGTTACATCAGACTTGAATTTATGCAATTCATTTCTAGATTTGCACCCTCTTTACACCCACATGTAAGAAAGAGTCTTTTTTACATATATATATATATATGTTCACAGCATCCATGCATGTGATGCAATATAAATCAAAAATAAAATAGTAAAATTTCCAATGTGAAATTAAAAATTCATGCATGAAATCTCTTTCATCCCATTTTTCTTATTTCCATTCAAATTTTCAACCGTTACCGGAGTAAATGACAAAGGAAGTAATTATTCCGAGCCTTGGTGGTCCAATTCATCTTCCTTGGGAAACAAACAGACAAATCAACTCAAAACATAAACTCACAGTATACCTAGCCTTCCTCTCTTATCGTACAGTTTCTGTAGTCATGATTGCCAGAAACAGAGAGTGATAATTAAGAGCCATCCAAGTTATTTTTGCACGTTGACATATCCAAAGCAACCAATCTTGTCGCTCGAGCAAGAAAATCAAACAAGAACTCATCTGCTGGATGATGATCTCTGCAGTTCATCAAAAGACTTGACAGTTTATCAAACGACAGCAATTTCCGGATATAGAAGTGATAGCCAAATCTCACCTTACGGTTTCAGAGTGATCATTTCAACATCTCTTACCAAGACAGCTCCCCTTAAAAGTAGAAAAATATTGAGCAGACACGCAGACATTAAGAGACATGTAAAAACTTGCACTAGCTGCCGCCACATGTTGTACATTTGAACTCCATGAAGTTAGCAATGCAAGATATTAGTCATTCAGTAAGTTCATATCTGTTTTAACACCTTAAACTTTTTTCTTAAAAAAAAAATACAGGCCTAAAGAAAAATGTTTTGCTCAATTTACCATATCAGACAGACTCAAGTTTTAAAAATACCTAAAACTTGCACTTAATTTTCGTACAAAAACACAAGAAAAAAAAACACAGACAGTAAGCCGTTGGAACCGCAGGCTCACAGCAGATCTTAGCCGCTGGGGCCACATGGCCACAAAATCACAGCCACATGACCGCAAAATCACCGTCGTTGCATAGTCGCGCACAGTGAACATTGAAATCGCAGCCGCTACGGCCAGCGGCCGCTGCATCGCTGCCAAGTCGCGACCGACCGCGATTTTGTGTCGGTTGTGGTAGCTACATGGAAACGAAGTTCCAGCAGGCAGAATGGCCATGATTTCACGACCGCTACAACTATTTCGATAGCTGTGCTGGCCCACCTGCCATCGCAGCCAGGCACGATCGGGTCTTCACGCGACCACATGGCTGCCAGGCGGCCGTACCAGACATTGCAGTTAAATCGTGATCGCTGGACATAGCGGCCATGATTTTGGTGACCGTTGACGTGTCCATGGCACCTCCACTGGCATGATATAGCGGTAAATTTAACAAACTATTCAAATATTTACTATTCGAATCTACACACTGTTAAATATTTTCTCCGATAAAATAAAAAAAATTAAAACATTGATATAACATCTGTTAGAGCTACACTTGATTGCCCTCAGACAACAAATTTTGATTTTGTTTTCTTCAGCGATCTTGCACAGCTAGTTTAGCATCTTCAATTATGCTACACTAAACTTTCCTAGCAACCCAATACATGTAATGTCCCAACGAGTAAAGCAGGAATTAGCATTAAGCTCGTATCAAGAATTCTTAAACCCACAAAGAAGGAAAGTAAGAATTAATTCTACCATCACGTATGATATCTCATGCAACAGGAGGTAACACAAGACAGCTAATTTTGGACTATGCTTCCAGAAAATATTATTAAGAAGTCTTGAAGAAATTCATAGACAATTGGTACGGACTCCAAATATGATCATAAAATTTGCAACAGGAGTGTTTGGCAGATGGCTAAGTAGCAATAAGTAGATTTACAGGGTTTCACAGGATCTTCAATTTGTCTTGTAATTAAGCTCGATATCATAAGCTTAAAGAAAAGACAGCAGCACATGAAAAAAAAATGTCAGTGTGCACAACAATAATCAAAGGATCCAACAATTCTGGTTGGCTCAGAAGATAAAATCCACAGTATCTTTAATTATTAATATCCAATTATCGAGTACCGATTGCCATGACTAGCCACAACTAATATTGCACAACAAAATGACACAAGGAGAGAGAGATGGTAGGTGCTTAAAAGGCAGATACAGCTTGATGCATTGACAAATCTAAGCGCAATAACAAAAATAAGGTTAACGATACATCAAATCCAAGTCGATGGTAACAAATTTGTAATCGATTAAAAGAAAGCAGTTTACATTTAGCAAATATTAGAAGTACAACGGCATTGGTAATAACATGCACGATAATCTTAAAGGTGAGGGCAATTACTAGAGCTAAAGATTGTCTAATTGGCAACCTAGCATACCATTTCACAAAGGTCATCATAACACACTGATGTAATCATTTTGAGTGCCAAACGAAAATTATGAATGCAACATAAAAAACACAGGAAAGAGGAGCTAAGTGAGTGGAGATTCTTATGCTGCCAAACAAGAACACGTCCAATATGAGTCCTTTCATATGTTCTAAATTGCAACTTTCAGAATATATTGAATAAGCAAAACCAAAACAACTGTTTATTAGCTATGCTGACAAACTCAACTCCTCGAGTTGAGCTTTTAGTTGTTTACTCCTAAGAGGAAGTTCATAAGTAGGCAATAATTAAACTAAATGCAATGAGAGCTAATCTATTTCTTTTTAATCTGAGAGAGAGAGAGAGAGAGAGAGAGAGCCTGCAACAGGAAAGCTAAAAAAAAACAGATTTATTAGCTGATATATACATAACAGTTGTTTCAACTAATTTCTATGAGCTAATAAAGGATCAGGCATCCTTAACTGTTGTGATGTCTCTTTTGAAGAGGTCGAGAACTAATTTCTTCAAAAAAAAACATTAATTGAATATGGTTACAGGATCACATAAATGATGCAAACAACTTATAAAATGAGAGTTTCATTCTTTTAGATTCAGGAGTACTTATTCATGAGAGTTGTCAATTATAATGTGGCACTAAATCATCTTAGTGGCATCCCTAATGATTGAGAACAAAAACCTAATGACTTTTTCCAAGTGTACTTTACAAATATAAGTGTCACTAGATAAACATAAAAAATATTCTTATAAACAAGTGTGCAAAATTAAATAAACGAAGAGCGTGAATTATGAGGGCAACCCTCAGGAAGGTGAAATTCACATACCCATGTTGCCAAGTGGGTTAGAAAGAAGGATTACCTAGATGCAAGACTTATCTCCTATATCTCATAAATTCATGCATATAAAACTGTACTGACATATTCTAGGTATCATAATTCAGTCAAACCATATCAAATAAATAAGTTACAAATGCCAACATTTTGACAAATATAAGAATTCACTGTTAATAATAATTTTTCAGAAAAAAAACTTCAAGCAGAGTTGCATGCTGTATAGTACTATGCTTAAGTATCAATGTAACTCCCATGTCATCCCAAGGACAACTAAACTAAAGAACTTTTTGGACAGAAGACAAACAAGAAAGTATGAATGTACAGCAACTTATGTAGTGTTCTCAAGTAGTTCTACGACACCACAGATCACTGCGAATAGAGCATGATGTAGTTGATAAGGTTGGGATAAAGACTTGGCAATTTACCAGAACACACCATTGGCTTTCTGAATTCAAGGAAACACATCCCCTCCTCAAATTTTTAACAAAATGCACCCCTAACACTTTTCCCCCATTATATCCTTCCATTTCAAGTTTCGCTCCAAATGCACCAATCGCAAGCTGATTTTAAAACAAACTCACCACATGATCTTAAGATTAGCTTGTTTGAGTCAAAATAAGGTGTTTAGGCAACCATTAATATGCATACCCAAAATGCACTGTTTTATGTAAACGTCAGATTTCAAATGAAAATATTGTCATAAACTGATTTCAAAATCAGCATGATGATCATACTTTGCAAATTTGTCCCAAGCAGATTGATCTTGTTTGGGCCAACATGAGTTGTCTATGACCTTAGGTACCATTAAGATGTGATATTTTAGATGAAAGGAACCTGTATATAAGATTCAATTGAAAATACTGTCACAATTAACAAGTTGACTTGTAACTTCCTGATTTGAGGGGATTTTGAAATGGAAAAGTATACTGGAAGAAAAAAAGAGAAGGGCATTTTGGTAAAAAAAAAACTGAAAACAAAGGTGTGTCTGGGTAAATCAGGGAAAGCAAGGACATCTTTTGGTAAATTGTCCTAAAGTCCTCTTTTCATCACCATACAGATCAAGAGCTGAAGATAGTTTATCACCCTCACACTTCTGATATGGTATGCGTATTTGAATGGGAGGGGAGGAAAGGGCAAGGCTTCCTTTTCCCCCTTTTACACCCCACAAAATGCTGCAGGAGGGAAAGTTGGCCACTTTCTGGGGAAGGATTTTCCCCATTTTGGTTTCTGCCCAATTTAAATAAAGTAGGCAGACGAGTGGAAAGAGTGAAACCAGATTTGAGAAGATCAATAACTGTCAATTTTGATTAGTCCACATTGATTTTGATTATCTTTCCTCTTCTCTTATGTGAAAGGGCGAACAGCAAGCATCTAGGGCGGCAATGTAATTCATACGCAAAGTCTGCATTGAGGTTGTGACTCTAGTCCAACATCCAGCTTGCAATTGGAGTGCTACGTGCATCCAAAGTCCATTTGAAGGGGAAACAGTGAGCTGAAGGGAGGAGGTCACTGAAGATGGAGAAAATGGATACCATGCATTGCTATCCCAACCAACTCAAACGTGGTTCAATAAAAGATAAGATTATAACTCACATATGAATGAATGAATAAATAAAGTATCATATTGTCTCGTTAGAACCTACAGAAGGAAGAAAGAAATCAGAAAAAAAGTTTTAGAAGAAATTAACACATTAAGCAATAGAAGCTAAATTAAACTACATAAACAAATGAAAGGCCAAGGTAACAATCACAAGACGAAGTTCAAAGCAGAATATGAAAGTTACAAGTAATGAGTAGCACAACGCGCACATGAGACCAATAACAGAACGCCTAAGAATAACATGCATTTTACTCTAGCGCAAGAAACAAAATAAATATCGCATTTCAACAAGCGGCCGTAGAGGATAAATCTAGGCAGTACCAGTAGGTGAAATGGACTTCGACCAAGATTGAGGAAGCATCTGATATGAGTCAACCATTTGCTCTTGTAGGGTTTGCTTATGTTCCTGCTGTTGCACATCTGCCAGTGCTACGGTTGACATATTGAGTGCTCCAGCGTTTGGTGAAGCCAAGTTGGAGTTGTTCTTGGTCTCAACCACTCGCCACATATACCAGGAACCAACAGATCTATAAGGCCTCCACCGATCGCAAAGCTGCTCCATTTGCGAAGGCCGCGGGACCTCATCGAGGCCGTAGAGAATCTGCACGCCCTTGCGAACACCAAGGTCGCCAACGGGAAGAACATCCGGACGGTGGAGGCAAAAGATCATGAACATATGGACGGACCAGGCGCCGATGCCTTTGACCATGGTGAGCATGGAGAAGAGAGACTTATCATCCATTGCGACTATGCTGCCGTCAGATAGTATTCCCCCATGGTACTTTCGCGAAAGGTCGTGTAGGTACGAGGCCTTGCGCTCGGAGACGCCGATCTGGCGAAGCTGCTGCGTGGTGAGAGAGAGAATCACATCGGGGACGACGCCAGCCTCGCCTCCGCAAAGGGCGACAAAGCGTCCATAGATGGAGGAAGCCGCCTTCACGGCTAGCTGCTGGTAGAGAATGCTGCGGGCCAGAGAGTGGAAGGGCGAGATGAGGCACTGGAAGGTGGGGGGGTCGTTGGCATCGATCACCGCGGAGAGGAGGGGATCGACGGCGCGGAGGTGGTTGATGGAGACGGAGACTTCGCCTTCAGAAGACAGAGGGCGGGGAATCACGCGGACGGCGAGGGCCTTCTTCGGCGAGTCGTTCGTCTCTGGGGCGGAAGAAGAAATTCTGCGGATTTTCCGAGGGCGAAAGGGGATCTTGGAGGTGGCCGCAGCGGGAATGGCCGCGTTGGTGGATGCGCCGGCGGGCGCGATGACGGAATCGATCAGACGAGGGATTTGAGAGGGAGATCCTTCGCCCATGGGAGCTCAAGCTTTTGTCCGCCCCTTTTGCCTTCTACCATTCCAACTATTTATCTGATAAATGATTAGTTTTCAGTTAAGCCCCTGAGGTTTGCTTTTTTCAATCTAAGTGAAAAGGTTTAAAATGAAAATAATTAATTGGAAAAATATTAAAGATAAAATTTATTCCCTTCTTCAGCAAGATGGAATTCCTCACTCTAGCGGCCGCCGGTGCACCTTCTCCTCCACCTCCGCCGCCGCTGCGCCTCAGAAAACACCATTCTCTTTGAATGCCGGAGAAGGAGACTCCCCCCCCCCCACCCCAGCCCCCCCCGTCCCCAGTTTCAATTATTCCCGGCGACGTACCACCTTCTTCCTCCTCTTTCCACTCGCCCAAGCTTCTCCTAGCTTCCCCGACCGTCACCGCCTCACTCATCTTCTCTTCTGCGTCCCCGACCTCCGCTACTCTCCTTCTCCGCAGCGACGCCCCTCTCCGTCGCAGAGACCCTAAGCACCTCCTAGACGCCACCCACGGCGCCTTCACCAGGGTCAGCGCCAGCACGCTCACAACCGCGAAGGGGCAGCAGCCTATAGCGCGATGCAGTCGGCGATCACTGTCGCACTGCACGACCGGCAAGACTCACCGGGGCACTCCACGTGGCAATTTCTTCTGTCGACTTGGCCCGCAGAACGTCGATACCTTGCCGGCACACCGACGGCCTGCAGTCATTTAATTGAAGCAACCTGTCCGGCGGCCTGCACATTTAATTATGCAAAAGCACGTTTTTTATGTATTTTTGTGTAGGAATTAAATGAAAACGAATTCCGACAACTTTTTTTTTTTACCAAAAAACCTTGTAAATTACAAGGCAATATACAAATTAATTTGCATATAAAAATTATAAATTTATTTATTAGTCTTAAATTTTTACTGATAGGAATACCCATTTCTAGTACTTTTTGTATTGTTTTTAGTTTGCATTATGAAAATGATAAAGTTAATCATTCTACACTTTTAAATGTCCAAAAATGTAATTTTATTATCTAAATGTTGTTGCAGGTTGAGTTTGTAATACCTTCAAAAGGAAAAAGATCACAGCGGTATTATAGAATAAATACGTAAATAAATGTATAGAAGGATATAGTTTGATAATCTGATCACTTATTTTAAAAAAATAGAGAGAAAATTTAATTTTTGTCCCCAGATTCACCTTCCTTTTTTTTATAAAAGTATGGGAGGAAATGGGGGGCAAGTGAACATCCACTGTTGGAAGCAAACTATATTTTCTTCCTAAATATATCACAGGGAAATCTACCTTAACAGGGGTAAATTTTCAACAAATTGAAACAGAGTGTGTATCTGCTAGGGAGTTTTGAAGTGGCTTCGACACTGACCTGGAGCAAAATTTCAGTTCTGGGGAAGACTGAAACATTTGATATGTGCATCTCCAACTAGAGTAAGGCATAGCAGGACCCAACTACGAAAGAATTTAAATAAAACAAATATATATGACTACTTGTAATCTAGAATAAACTTTTCCTAGAGTTTGTGCTTCTGATGAATGCATGTCTAATGATAAACTATTCGATCCTCATCAGTGTTGGATACTAATTTAAGAGTAAAATAACAACTATTGTGTTATCCCTACACGTCTTACATGATTATACAGAGTCCAAGAAGAAGAATATGTGAATGGGAGGTCAAAGTTGAATCCTCAACTATGATGAACAAAATCATCATTCTCACCTTTTTTTTTCTGTTTTGAAGTGATATCTAGAAAGGTGCCAATTGATAAGGTGCTATGAAGAAAGTGAGATCAGGGTCTTCGCGGAAATTTAGAGAAATCTGGTCGCCTGTGTTCCATATATGCTTTCTTGCCCTCATTAGCCTCGTCAGTACCATAGAAGACGAGCGTTGCATTTCCGCCCAGATCCTAAAATGGTAAGAAGATAACAAGTGAGCATGCATAATCTCCAGCACAGAGAAAATACTAGTAGTTTTTCTAGATATAATTTTTTGCATTTAACTAGTTATGAAAGTAAAGATGCTTCAGGTTAGTTAGGTTATCATTTCTCATTGTTCTTCTTTTAGATGAAATAGGCACTTGCATGTAGAAAATAACATTTTCAAAGAACGAAAAAGATATGTTACAAGATACCTGCAGGCCAGCATGGCCATCGTCTACAGCATTAAGAGCAGATTTCAAGATCCGGATTGCTGTTGGACTGTTTCTTAAAATCTCACGGCACCATTTCAGTGTCTCAAGTTCTAATTTCTCCAACTTCAAAGAAAGAGCAGATTTTTAGTTTTCATGCAGCATAACTGATGAGAATGAAGACTTGTACTTACTCTGTTCTGTTTAAGCAACTGTAACATTTTAGACTTTTAAAAAGTGATCATTATTAGCTTATTTTAATGCACTTACTGGGACTACTACGTTAACAAGTCCCATTTTCTCTGCTTCATAAGCATTGTAGAATCTGCACAGAAACCACATCTCACGTGCCTTCTTGGGACCAATCTATTTATAGCCATCAAAATGTAATATCAGTTTACAAAAACAAGAAGGTTTGAAGAGAATAAAGATGATGCATTCACCAAATAACCATAGTGAGAACTTTTATCTTGAGTAAACATAGCCTCATTTCTTGACAGCGTCAAAATTAACTTACCAAGCGGGACATGATTGAAGATCCATAACCAGCATCAAAGCTTCCCACCTGTAACATACATAAAGGTTGAAGCTGTTATTATCACAATACCTTTCAGGATGAGGTAGTTAACATTATTATTATTGATGTAAGAAACATTCTTTGGCACAAAAACAGATGAAACTATAAGAATAAGTCATCAAGAATAAAAGAAAAAACTAATACCTTGGGCCCAGTCTGGCCGAAAATTGCATTATCAGCTGCAATAGTTAAGTCACAAACCATATGTAATATGTGACCGCCACCAACAGCATAGCCTGCTACCTGATTTCAAATCAAAACAGAACATATATTTAGAGGTGGAAGAACCAAGACTAGAAAGAAAAGCTTAAAAGTAGTGCACCATTGCTATTACTGGTTTAGGAAGCCGACGTATCTGTACCTGGAAAAAAAATGAAAGTGGGCTAGCAGTGCTCTTAACAAAGGATAATGCACGGCTAATATTCAGTAACCTTCATGCCATACTGCAATCTAAGCATGCCCCTATAAGAATTGACAGATTCATTATGTAGCAACATTTAATATTCATTCAACGTTCATGCAACACTACAATCTAAGCATGCCCCAATAAGAATTGAAAGATTCATAATGTAGGAACATTTATCAAACTGAGATAGGCACTATGCAAATTCAAGAGTATCAATCTCGTTAGACACTAGAACCTACTGAGGTTTCAAGAAGCCAAGTAGTAACTATTCTTTGCTCAAGCACATTGTACATTTGATCCAGTATCCAAACAAGGATAAATTACACTCTAGGTCTTACCATAAACGAACCCAGTGCAACTAATTGTAAACATACAATACAATGAAAATGGGGGGGGGGGGGGGGGGGGGGGGGGGGGGGGGGATAGGCTTACAAAATTTGCACTTGAAAACAAACTCATGGTGCATAGAATCTTGAGAGAAAAGCATTTAGATTTTATGAAGCATTAGATTCCAAACAATATCAACATGCTTTTGGTTTCTCTTATACCTACAGTTGTAACTTATAGTTGTCCCACAAATTTACAGGCACATTAAATATGTATGGAAGAACCACAGCATCTAAATGTTGGTTAGGATCAAGGTTTACAGCTAATCCAATAGATAAAGCAAAAACATTCACCTGGAGATCCAACACATTAAGACGGCCAAAATTTTCAAAATCAGCATACCCATCAGGACCTCTTAATGCCTGATCACCGCCACTACAAAAAGCTTTTGTTCCCTATTTAAAGTGAAAAAGCAAAAGAAAAATGTGAATACAGGCAAATATGGAGAATGTATCTCTCCACAATCGACAGCCAATAAGTAATATTTATCTATCTGCTACTGTGTATACATCATAAATGCCAAGTTTCATTTCAATAGTTGAGTCATGTTATGGAAGCAAATAATCAAATAATATGGCTTTTATTTCACCTCTATTGTGTACCTTTCCAGTAAGAATGATCACACCAATAGAATTGTCATCCCTAGCATCATTAAATGCACGAATAAGCTCTTTAATAGTATTTGGCCTAAAAGCATTCCTTCTTTCTGGACGATTGATTGTGATCTGTAGCAGTAAAAGTAATGCTTGAAATTGCACTATGATGTTGATTGAAATAAACGAATGCTTTATATCCACAAGTCCAAACACAATAATTCACAGCAAGCAAGAGATTAAAGAAGAATATAAATCCTTTTTTCAGAATAAAAGAATTTTTCAACTTTGAATTGTATGTACGATCAAGACAATTCTGATTAATCGGCAAGCCATGATTATCTTCCTGCAGGAAAAACATCAGACTTTATTAATTTGAAGAGAGTTTGTAATGCAGCTAAAAAATTAGGGATAATTAAGAAAATTCCTTCAAAGATTTAAAGTTTAAAAATTCTATATGTTCCTTAATTGCTAAGAGTTGTCAAAAGCTTTTTATAGATAAATTAGGCATTTTAAAAAGTTGATTATAATTTTATAGATAAGACAGGCTTTTCTTAGATGACTTAGTGTATAAATATGTATTGAATTATTTTCACAAACATTTTTTTAACTCGTGAATTGAGTTGTTCAAGTTCTTGCAATGTGCTTTGTTGTGCAGCATCAGTTTGCTATACAAGAAATTGCATTATCTGTTGTTTGTCAAAATTAGAGAAAAAAAGGTTCATCCAGTAAACTGTCCGTGAGAGAAACTTATCTAGAGGCTCAGGAAGCTCAACCTTTAGCTGCTGATTCTAATTGCTCGAGGTGTAATTGTTTCTCAAGAGTTGTAATCAAGAACCATAAGAACCAGAAAAAATTAACATGAAACAGAATTCTGCATTGCATCACCATAAGCTCATCTCCATAGCACATTTTACTCATGAACAGTTAGTTTTCCATGATCGCAAACCATAAGTTGATCAGAATAGTTCTCCATGTTGGATTTAGGAAGGGCTTAGGTTTAACGTCAATACAGACAAGACGGAGTTTCAATCACATATCCTAATTTAACCAGTTACAAATTGCAAAATAAAACAAACATAGATAAATAAAACTGCAAAATTAAATTGGAAAAGATGTTACCTTTGCAATTCCTTCACCTACGGCTTTCTCGTACACAATGTCCGTGTACTCCTTCTCGGACTCGTCGCGGGCCGGACACCACGTCGCTACTCGCATCGACACCTCTCCATGGACCCGATGGTAACTGTCGCCAGTCGAAGCGGTCGCTCGCCGGCAATCGAAGCGGGGGGTGAAGGTGACGGGAGGGGCGATAGGTGATCGGCGATCTTAGCGATCCTTCTCTCTGCATCGCCGAGCAACCTTCCCGGAATGTCAGCCATCGGAGGAGTCCTCGGATCCGAGGCTTGCGGTGGATCTCGAATGCATAAACGATGAGAGATAGAGCCGCCGACGACCACAGGAATCGGATAAGGCGACAACGAGAGGGACACTGACCAGCCTCCTACGGTGAAGTGTTGTCTAACGGGACGAAGAAGATGGTCTGGGCCGGGCCGGGCCGGGCCGGGCCGAATTTTCCGTCGCGTTTTGTGAGAAAACTATTCGGCCACGTAGGAAGACACAGTCGTGTGTAACTTACCCGGAGGGACGCAAACTATTCGGCCACGTAGGACCCACCGCCTCCTGGCTTGCCTCCGGTGGAAGCGAGCTCCAAGATCCCCGCGGTCCGAGGTGTCGTGTCGGTCAATCCCGGTCCGGCTCGGCCAGCGTCAAAAGCCGGCGACGGTCTCCGCTGCTGCTGCTGCTGCCACCACCACCAGCACCACGCGTAAAGCGGTGGCGCTACGTTACGCTCGGGACCACCACCTACCTCACAAGACCCGTCACATCACACCATCGCCAGGAAAATCTACTGCAACTACTATTCCATCCAAAAGAAGCGTCGCCAGTTGGCGCTCACCCGTCCCGAACCATCTATGGCATCACAGCCAACACCGTCTGATGGCAGAATCATACACGTGGTGGGGCTCCATCGCCCTCCTGCAGCCGCCGCGTGTGGCGACGGGCACAGCGTGAGCGGGAGCAGTAGTGGTCAAGAAAGCGAGAGAAACTCCGCCCTCGAGGCGCGACAGCGCGATCGGAAAGCGCGACGGGGATGATGGTGCTCGAATCGGCGACGTCGGTCGTTCTCTTTTGCTCGCTTCCAAGCTCTCTTTCTCGGGGCCGCCGCCGCACTCGTAGTTCGCGCCGATTGGATTTGGTAGTCAGACGTTGCCGCAGCGATCATCTCTCTTACTCTTTCCCCCCTGTCTCCGCTTTCCAAAAGATGCCTCCATGTATCTCCAATCTCCAGACGTGTCTGCTTCTGTCGGAGCAAACTTTTGACGACGATCTCCTGATATGGATCATCACTTGTTCTACTTATCGGCTCCCCAACCACATCAGCTCGTACCGTTGGGCTCCACCTCCTTTAACTTTCTGCTTTCGACCTTTGACTTGAGGAGGATCGAAAGAGTAAGAGAGAGGGACTCACTCTCTCGCACCAGGTAGAACGTTGGAATGATTGGTGGTTTGTCAAAAGACGTAGCTATTTGAAAATCTCTTCTTTTTATTTTCGCTCTTTTTCTTTTTCTTTCTTACTGAGCACATTTCCGACGTAAAACGTCACGTGAGGAGGTGGGAAGGATCACGTGCCTGGTGTTGTTTTGTGTTATGCTGTTCGATTACGATCAGCCTCGTGATTAGGAGAAGTGCGAGATCGTTGCATACATTGCATGCATGGAAGACTGTTCCTTGAATCACGTGGCCTCTTTTGACCGCCCAATGACCAACCCGATCTGTCTCCTCTGACCAGCATCGCCATGGTTTGCTGCGCCTCTTCCTCTTAAGACTGTGACACCACCACCGTGTCATCACGCATCGCCTTGTTATCGCGTACCGCCAACCGAACGCATACGTCGTTGTTCTGGCAGTGCTCGTATTATAAGAAGCAGCGCAGGCGCAGGCGCAGACGCAGGTGCAGAGCAGAAGGCAACAACGCAGACTGCCAACTTGCATCTCTCTCTCTCTCTCTATCTGCAAACCCGAGGAGGGGCATCCACCCGCTCAGTGAAGAGTGACGTGGAGGAGGTGAAGCGAATTGAAGCGCCAACACTGGCGCTGCACCCATCCCGGAGGAGGAACCCTTCTCCATCTGCACCACAACGCGACGCCGTCGTACTGCTGCTCCTCCTGCGCTTCTCTACCCCCCATGCAAAACATGCATTTTAGTATTCATTATCAAACATAAGTATGCTTCATCCCATTCATTTGTTTAACATCCCTCACTCTGCTTGAGAATCGAGAGACCCCGATCTCCCACTTCCCGAGTTAACCGCACGTTATGATCCACATTGTTTAATTTATGCCCCAAAGCCTCATCAGTAGATTGCATTATAGAAAACCTTTTTCATCTTTAAAGCACGCACTAGCTCTGTATATTGCACTTTGTAGTTCTCAGATTTGGTCTTCACTTTTCCCATCTGGACGCTAGTCTTCCTCACAGGCGCAGTACTACGTGCTCTGTTTCGTTGTTAAAAGAGTTCCCTCCCCACTCTGCTCCTTCATTATTCTCGCCTTACCCTTGTTTCAGATTTATTGTTGCTCTCTTTCTTTGTGCCTTACCATGCTGCGCCAGTGCGGCCACCAGAGCAGCGCGTACCCCTGCTCTTGCGGGTTCGCCAATGGCGGCAGCAGCGGCGGTACCGCCTTCTCGTTTCTTTATCCAGTGACGACGACGAAGCAGTTCATTGAGGAAGGCTGTGACGCGGACGTGTATTCCGGTCGCTCTTCACCTTCGTCAGTGGATTGCACCTTGTCGCTGGGGACCCCTTCCACTCGTCAAACAGAGCACAAGACATCGGTGCCGGTCTCCGGCAAGATCCAACGGCCGTCTTCGTGCATGTGGGATATCCTATCTCAGTCCAAGAACTCCTCCATGGGCTCGAATGCGTCGTCGAATGGTGGAACATCGACTCTGGGCGGCGACCCGCTGCTCCTCGCTCGGCGGTGCGCCAACTGCGACACCACCTCCACGCCACTGTGGAGAAATGGACCGCGAGGACCTAAAGTAATTGATCACAAGTTCTCATTAACTTTGCCAATGCACTGCATTCATTGCCTTTTCCTAATGCCCAACTGATTTGGTTCAACGCAGTCATTGTGCAACGCCTGCGGCATTCGCTTCAAGAAGGAAGAGCGCCGGGCAGCAGCGTCCACGGCGCCGGCCTCTTCGTCGCCGGCGGCCGGTGAGTACGGGTACCACCACCGGCAGCACCAGTCATCGTGGAGCTGCTACGCTTCGTCCGCCATCAAGAACAGCTCATCACTGACCTTGTACGATGACGTGGCGGACACCGGGGAGGCACCGTACGTGCCGTGGCAGTTCAACATCGCGCCTTCGGCTCAGTTCCCGGTCCGAGACAGGCCCAGCCTTTTCCAATACAATTAGCTGGAAAAAATTGATGTGCGAGTACTCCAAGTGTTCGATTAAAAGCCCCATAGAAGCAGCATTAAGTTTCAACTTTCAATCAATACCACATTTGCAGCCCCCACAATCGATAATATAAATTATTAAGTTTTGTTTTTACTAATTTACCAATCATGAAACTTAATATCCTTCTATTTTTTTTTCAGATTCTCTGGAACACTGAAATGAGTTCGTGTTGAATCTTATTCTGTTTAATAGATATATAATATGGCATTTAGTAGTTTTATTTTCCATTTTTCCACTCTACATTGCAAAATTCCGTCAAACAGTCACCGATCAACTTGCGAATTGGGACAGAAGTATCAGTTGAATCTTATTTGTAAGTTTATCTTCATTTTAAATATTTATTTTGAAACATTAACATCTTAATAATTCTTAATATTTCAACAGGTATCAGTTGAAATATTTACATCTTAATCATACTTAAGGTTCTAACTAATAGATATCTATATATATAACACAAATTCATTCAACTTCCCAGACCACTGCACCTCCACCACCAAGTACACGATGGCCAATTTCATCCCCAAGTCCTTATTCGAGCAATACCGAAGAGTGACCAACTTCTTTATCGTAGTAGCTTTCATCTCTTTCAGCCCGCTTGCTCCGAATCGGCGGAGCCGTCCGTGTCCTCCTCCCCATAGTTGTCGTCGTTGGTGCAACAATGGCCAAGGAGGCCATCAAAGATTGGCAGCTTAAGAAACAGGTGATTTCATGGTTTGAAGGAAGTAAACATGAGCAACAGTTTATCGATCTCGTGTTGCTTGGTATTACATTTGTTTCAAACAAGTCTTGATCTTGGCTTATCTGGGATATATAGTCATAGATGGAAGTCATTTATTAAGCTTGCCATTTATTCCTCATTACTGAATCTGGAGGATCAAGAGAACTGGGTTCTTATCATCTTAATTATTATTTTCCCAATGGTGAAAACTTGTTGTTCCGGTTGAGAACTGCTTCTGGACACGTCACCAGACCTTCCTCGCCGTAGGAGTTGAACAGTGGATGGAGCTATGGGCGATGGCGGCTTCAGGGTCGCCTGGGATTTCACCGGAGCTGATGAGGACCAGCAGAAGTTTCAAGAACAGCCTGCGAACACAGAGAATGTCAGTGGGAAAGTTAGGGGGTGCCCTGGCGCGACCACTCCGACGCTCAAGTCAGGGACGGTGGGAGGAAGAAGATGAACAGTGAAGAAGAACTTGAGCGTAAAGAGAGTAGAGAAATTAGAGAAGTTGAGAGAGTAAGAGAGAGATACCTGTCGAGGAGAGTAGTCATTTTAAGGAGGAGATGAGCGTGCATACCTGTCACGTCATCATTTAAGGAACATCTCATCATGATTAATGAGGTGGCAGGAACAATCGAGTTCCTTGTCCCATCGCCGGTAAAGCATTATGTTGTCACCATCCGTGTAGGCAGCAGAGAGACAACATTAATTATTGGGGGCGTGGGCATGTCAAAAATCATGATGAGGTGTACCAGGACACTGTAGGGCGCTTGATCAATCCAGCGTGTTATCAAACATGTGAGCGAGGCTTCCCGTGTCCAAGTGTTTTACATGGCCGATTCGGCCAAGCGAAGACCGTGTGGGATGATTCGGCCAGCATATAGCTGAATGAGACGATTCGGCGAGGTCACTGCCGAGTGGGGGGATTCAGCCAAGTTATTGTCGAATGGGCGATTCAGCGAGTGGATGGCCGAAGGAAGGGATTCGACGAGTGGATGGCCGAAGGGAGGGATTCGGCGTGTGGACGGCCGAATAGAGGGATTCGGTGAGGTCCCTATCGAATGGAGGGATCCGGCAAGGTCATTATCGAACGGAGGGATTCGGCTAGGCTTGCTGCCGAATGGGGGGATTCGGCTAGGCTATCGCAGAATGAAGGATTCGGCTAGGCTATTGCCGAATGGAGGATTCGGCTAGGCTATTGCCGAATGGGAGGATTCGGCTAGGCTATTGCCGACTGGAGGATTCGGCCAAATAAGGACCGCGTAAGGCGATTCGGCTAGTGGATGGCCGAATGAGTATACTTCGACGGTGCGTGACTTAACCAATCAAGTGCATAGACTCAACGGGTTGGACCCGTGCGATGAGACCAGACTTGAACTCGAGTCTGACCATGGGCCTATCGGACTATCCCCGGAACATTTGTAATTGTGCCTCTCATATAAAAAAATTGAAGACTTATCTTACCTTTACAGTACTGCTCAAAAACATTTTTGAAGATTTAAACTTTTTTGCTTTGATCTCCTATATATTCGCCAACTTAAATCCAGGATGAGGCAAAGATCTGTATCCCACGTTTTCAACTCGACCATTGACTATTTTGAAGTAAATTTTAGACCTGAAAAATCAACAATATATATACTTTGATCCTAATAGGGGAACTTTGGCTGCCTTTTTTCACTTTTTGACAGACCTTATGTTATATGGGTGCTTGATTCCGATCACCATCTCATTGTATATATCCATTGTAACGACCCGACCCCTTGGGCGGCCCAACTAGCGGCCCAATTGGCGGCCCAATCGGCGGTCCCTTGGGCGGCCCAACTGGCGACCCCTTATGTCGTCAACCGACGACCCTCGGCCGTGCCGTTACTCAATTGGTCTTTCCACCCCTGGCCAGTGGATTTTTGCCTTCCCCAGGATTCGAACTCTAGACCTCCAGGATAAGTACTAGAGTTTATGAATCCTGGTAGCCAAGTGAGCAGCTTCTCACTTGGCTACCAGGATTCATAAACTCTAGTACTTATCCTGGAGGTCTAGAGTTCGAATCCTGGGGAAGGCAAAAATCCACTGGCCAGGGGTGGAAAGACCAATTGAGTAACGGCACAGCCGAGGGTCGTCGGTTGACGACATAAGGGGTCGTCGTTGGGCCGCCAGTTGGGCCGCCCAAGGGACCGCCGATTGGGCCGCCAATTGGGCCGCTAGTTGGGCCGCCCAAGGGGTCGGGTCGTTACAATAAAAAGGCGCCTTTTTATTGTAACGACCCGGCCCCTCGGCCCCTTGGGCGGCCCAATTGGCGGCCCAATCGGCGGTCCCTTGGGCGGCCCAACTAGCGGCCCCCTTGGCGACCCCTATGTCGTCAATCGACGACCCTCGGCCGTGTCGTTACTCACTAGGACTTTCCACCCCTGGCCAGTGGAGTTTTGCCTCTCCCAGGATTCGAACTCTAGACTCCAGGATAAGTACTAGAGTTTATGAATCCTGGTAGCCAAGTGAGAAGTGCTCACTTGGCTACCAGGATTCATAAACTCTAGTACTTATCCTGGAGGTCTAGAGTTCGAATCCTGGGGGAGGCAAAAATCCACTGGCCAGGGGTGGAAAGTCCTAGTGAGTAACGACACGGCCGAGGGTCGTCGATTGACGACATAGGGGTCGCCAAGGGGGCCGCTAGTTGGGCCGCCCAAGGGACTGCCGATTGGGCCGCCAATTGGGCCGCTAGTTGGGCCGCCCAAGGGGCCGAGGGGCCGGGTCGTTACATCCATAGAGATAGTTAAGGTATTCCAATTAAAGCATGTTTATAGACCGTGATCACGAACTGTAATGTGATGAGAGTGATAAACCTACACGTGCTCGGACGTCCAACTTAAATGAGGAACTTGGACAAGTCGATACCATACTGTCAGATAAGACAGGTGCACTTACTTGCAACTCAATGGAGTTTGTGGAATGTTCCATAGCTGGTATTTCTTATGGTAGTAAATCATATGAGGTAGAAACAAGCTCTTTCAAGAGTCATGGAATATGATTCAGCTCAGCTGAACTTCATGATCAACCTTTTGCTTTAATGAGGCACAATACTCAAGGATTTCTTGAAGGGTTACCCGAAGGCTTCAGCTTCAGAGATGATCGATTAATGCAAGGGCAATGGATTGGAGAACCTAACTCATACAGAAACACTTCAGGTGTTAGCAATCTTGCGTACGGTTATTCCTGTTGTGACTAAATCCGATGAGATTTTGTATGAGGCTGAATCCCCAGATGAAACAACGTTCGTTAAAGCAGCTAGGGAGCTTTGCTTTGAGTTCTGCAAAAGAACTCAGACAAGCATCTCATTGCATGAGTTTGATCCTAAAATTGGCAGAAAGGTTGATAGGTGCTTCTCTGTTAACTTGATACATAATGTCCAATATTAGTATCTGTTCAACTATTTCTGTCACTGTAACCTTTTTAATTTACAGGACATATGAACTTCTCAATACCATAGAGTTTAGTAAATATTTGAATATAAAACCATAGAACTATATATGTTGCTGCCTCTGAACTATTTTTCATATTCCCTGTTCTACCCATCTACATGTGTTGCATATCTCCTTCAAAATCAATCAACCAAAGATTTTTAAATTGTCTGTTCTTGCATGATCCTGTTTCTCTTGTTGACAGTTTTTCCGTATAAAAATGTCAAGATAATTGAAAACTTGCTAGGAATAGGTATTCTTTAAAATCTTTCCCTTAATTTAGAGAATGGTATCTAAACTTTTTTGGTCAACCGACAAAAAAGACCATAGAGAGCTGTAAAAATCAACAAAATGATTGAAGCATCCTCTAATGATTGTTATAGATACTATTACTCTATACATCACCTATGTGTTTCGTTCAATAATATTAAATTAAATTGCAATTTTAATCCACACATTGAATTCAAAATTATATCCTTATTTTATCCCAATTTCAAATAAATCATGTTCACATATGTCACTCGAGTCATTCCACAGTGAAATCAAGATCACATGCATCAGTTTTATATTTTATGTGCATGTTATTCAAATCACAATGGACCACGGCTTCTGCTTGCATTCCGGTTTGAAACTTCATATCCACCGAAGGTTTTGGTCGAAACACCCAAAATCTAGCCGAGTCAGCTGACCCGCCCGCTGATCTTTAACTCGGACCGTTGACAAATCTAAGGAACGATTGGTGTTGGATCTCTTGAATCGTTCATTGTCGCAGGAGGAGTTGACGCCTGGCGAGCTGAGTTTATTCTAATTATTATTTTTAATTTATGTATTTCTTTTATTGCTAAATTTAACTTCTCTTGAATGGTATTGTCCGTTGATTTTAGGATTTTCTTTTTAATAAATAAATAAATGCTCATGGCTACATGCTTTTTATATAATTCATTTCCAATTATAGTATCTACTGGACAAAAATGGAAATTAAATATTTATTTTTGGAATAATTATGCCGTTATAACCTTTTCCGGACGGCAACTGTATATTACTCCCTCCTAGTTACCATCACCGGCCACAGGATCTGAAACGCTTCCCCTCGGCAATCTTCGATCCAGCCAAAGAAAGTTCGTAGAATATCTACTCCTCTTCCTCTTCTACTCATATGTTCCTTTTCTTCGAATCGATTCACATCTCCCAGTTCCATGGCCGTTTAATCAATCCACTCGACGCCATGATCTCTCGTTAGATCGTATATATATATTGGGATATCTACGTTGGATTTCTGATTAGATTCTTCTCTCACGTTTGGCTCCTAAAACAGTGTCTGTGGATGTGCAGGAAATGGAGAGGTTGACCTCCGGCTTCGAAAACTTCAAGAACAACGTCTACGAGTCAGTCTGCAAATTGATTTTATTAATTCATATGAAACCCGAGATGACCGCTTCTTCTTTCTCTGACAGGAAAAACACAGAGTTGTTCTCGCAATTGGCACAGGGACAAAGCCCTAAGGTACTGATCCCAACGCCGTGACTCTTCACCGCAATTAGGAATCAATTCCCAGATTAAGATCGATCATGAAATATATTTACATTTCGATCGAGGAGGCTTCATGGTGAGGTTGACTGATGATTTGTATTTGAATTTGGCTGTTGGTCGCAGTACATGGTGTTCGCTTGCTCTGACTCGCGCGTGTGCCCGTCGGTGGTGCTCGGGTTCCAACCCGGCGAGGCCTTCAGCGTCCGCAACATCGCCGCCATGGTTCCGCCTTATGACCAGGTAATGCTTATCCTCTCCTTCTCGCTTCCTTTTGTCGTGTGCACTCTCAACCAAGAGGAGCCCGTCGTCGTCGTTGACCCTTCTATTTGTGATCTGTGGATGCAGACAAAGTATAGTGGCTCTGGGGCCGCCATTGAATATGCTGTTCATCATCTCAAGGTGATCCAACGCGTCATCTCCGTCCTCTTAATTATCGATCTACATTTTATCTGGAATTATTTCTGAAAGGATGTGTTTATTTGGGAAGATCCAATTGCCTTTGGATTTACTATGAAAAGATACTATCATCTTTTGTCCAGGTGGAGAACATAGTGGTGATTGGCCACAGCTGCTGTGGTGGGATCAAGGGGCTCATGTCCATAAAAGAGGATGGAACTACCACGACGTAAGAAACTTAATTACAGTGCTCCATTTGATTTTGATGGAGATTTCATTGAATAATTATTCAAGAGAAAGGTTGGGAATTGAGTTCATTTAGTTCTCTGCTCGATTCCCTGTAACTGGGCCAATAGCCTTATCTTCACATATTATATAGCTCTACAAAATCGTTTTTTTCCCTTAAAAACGCTGTTGGATTCTTTCATTTTGTTCGATTCTTCCTTTTTTTCTCTTTTCCTTGTGCTGTTTCTTACATTTGACAATTCTGATGAATTACTCTGCTTTGCACACTGATCACTTGTGCACTTCGATTTAATATACCAGCGAGTTCATTGAGGACTGGGTGAAAGTATGTTTACCAGCGAAGGAGAAGGTGAAAGGAGAATTCGCGTCCTCGTCTTTTCCTGAACAGTGCACCGAATGTGAAAAGGTTTTCTTCTTCTTCTCTACTATCCTTCTTGGAATTATCAGAGCCAGTTCTACTTTAAATTTCCCTTCAATTCATGCCGGATACTGTTTTTGTTGTAGGCGGCTGTGAAGATCTCCCTGGAGAACCTGAAGACCTACCCCTTCGTCAAGGACGCAGTGGAGAAGGGCTCCTTGAAGCTATTCGGAGCATACTACGACTTTGTTAACGGGAACTTCGAGATATGGTGATTCAGTTCATGGAAGAAGAATTAAGGGAATAAGTCTTCAGTTTTCTAATTAAACTGGGCCGGCGTTTTGTACCTTTAATTTGCCGCCTGAATAAAAAAGAGGAAACTTTTTTTTTATTTTAAATTTTTTGTTTGTCATAATATTTTATTATATCTAATAATTAAGAACACTCATAATTAATATTAAAGTTAATGTTCTCTGAATATAATATTTTGTGTGTCTTATTCTATTATTCTAATCATGATTCACTTGGTTGGCTTAATTAGCAAAATACCTGTTAAGATTTTAAAGTCATCAAAGTATATATGTATCTAGATTAGAGCTAATTAACATCATTAGCGACTAAGCAAAATGGTCATAAAACAATTTTCAGCTCCAATGGAAATAATATAATGATGTTAGTGGTTCATATAAAATGATAAGTATTTTCATATTTAAAAGGGTGATCTATATAATGATTTTAAAACTAATGATTTAATGCTAGTACTGATTGGAACAGTTTTATTTTGATACTTGAAGCAGTTTAGTGAAATAAATTGAGTAATTTTTATACAAAAAAAGGAAGAGAACCATATACTTGGAAAAAGAGTTTTTTACTTGTAGAAATAGATAAAAATTATTATTTTCCTTCTGTTAAATTAGTCTTGAAACTGAAGCACCTCTTTACGAAAATATGATGGTCAAATTCCAACTTTCATATTTTTAAGAACAGTTGAATAGCAATAAAATCTTAAACTTTCATTTCTAAGTTTTACCCATTAGCAAGAATATTATTATATATGATCCTCCAAATGCGCAATTAGAGCAGTAACTAAGTTGAGTAGAGTCAATTCTCAATGCTGTGTGTCACATATTTCTCCTTCACAACAAAATACTTTTGATCTTTACTTAGCGAAACAAGCTTGCCAATTGATCTTCTTCTGATTGCTCTAGACCTTTTCGAAAATAGCAAACAAACAAACAAGAGATTAGTGATGTAGAACAAAAAGAAGTAGAAAAACAAAAAGATAGATAGAGAAAAAAAACTTTCCTAGAGGGATGATTATGACCATGTTGAATGCTTCTATTTATAAAATTATAAAGGGTAAGGCTCGGAGAGGAGTTGATATCGAGCATTTGAACCGATACTCTTGCAAGAATCCTATCAGAAGATTGCAAATATTTCAGGTTCACAACTCAGACAATTAAATGCAAGATCTAATATTTAGTTAGATTTTAAATGATCATGGTTGTTCGTTCCATAACACAAGTGTTAAAACAATTACATCTGATATCTCACAGAACTTTATCCAAATAGTTTTTATTGTTATCAATGGCAAACTGCATGCACTGGCTGAGAGGATGATCGACCATTTCAGTGTGAGAATTGCAAAGAGCACAATGTTTGTCACAAACAAAAAAGAAAGAGAAAAAAAATTGATGATAATTTGAATTTTTAAATAGTTGTGTAAACTCAAATTTCAGCTTATGGTTTGATCATACAAGGAAAACAAATGTTAGAATAAACAGAAATTCACAGATCTTAATTGGTTGTGTAACTATCAAAGGGATTACGACAAAGTCTATTTTAAATTTTTAAAAGATTTTTCACATATTTGAACGGCTTGTCAGAGGAATAAATAATTATCAACAATTACAGTTTATGACTAAAAGACACATTAATAATTTTTACTTGTTTCTGATTTTCTTAATGCGTAACAAATAGTATCCTAATCAATTATAATTTATATATAAAAAAAGATTATTCAGCTGATTAGGTTTGACCACACCAGTTCACCTGTTTAAACCAAGGCAAATGCTACCAAACAAGATCACTGATGATATTGGCATATGACATGTTTCCTTTTTCTTTTTAAAAAACGCCAAAATAATTAAACTTCTACATATACGTTAAGGATGAACTATTATATTAAAGAATTTGCAAATGGGCAGACAAAAGTAGACAGTGAGATTGCTGGTCACCAAAGCCATCGAGTAGTGTTCAAGCAATCTTTTTCAGGTTTCGATATTAATGCAAGAACTTAGCAGTATTGATGGCTATACACACACTATTGATTAGCATAGGCCAAACAAAAAAATGTAGTGAGAACTTTATATTAAGATTAATCAAGTGATGTAGGAAAAAATTAAATAGATATGAAGGTATCTTATTTCAGACCTATCTGTGATATGCAATCAATCTTACTAGGATTTCAGAAAGGAGTTCTCTTGCAATAAATCATGAGCTAAGTTGGATATATATTGCAGCAAAGATCTTACTGATGATTGAAAAGAAACATAACTGGAAATTAAGTAGAGGTGTTAAAGAAACATAAGATTGAGAACTCACACCGCCAAGAAACCGAGATGATGAGTAAGGAACACCAGTTACTCACCTAGAACTTGATCATGTCCATTAGCTTCATTCCAAACCAAACCCTGGAATTTTCCCTCATATTATCGAGCATCTTTCATAGGCAACACCAACTTATCACATAAGCAAATCATTATGGACACCAATTTAAACAGAAAAAAGTATGCAAGCAAGATCAGGTAGCTAGGGTTTGATTGTGCTCCCCAATAGCAGATGAAACTGCCATAATGATCTCGTCGATTCCTTCACATTTAGACCTAGTTACATATACAGAATTTTTAATCTATTTTTTTCGGAAAACAAATTCAAAAGGAGAGATTGAGAAGAAAAAGAAAAAAGAAGGATATCATGAGATCATGCTGGCAGCTTCAGCTACTTTTGGTGCACATGCATGGAATAACTAGATCTGCATATACAGTCAAACACACAAAACTAGAGAAAAGGAAAATGAAGAAGGGAATTGAAGCGCAAAACTGGTATCTGTTCATGAAAGATTGAAGAGAAAGAAGGGAAAGAAAAAACAAGAAGAAGAAGAAGAAGACCAATTAGAAGAAGAACAACTATGTGAATGTGGAAGTGATGATAGCCATAATTAAGCCTTCGTCATTCGAGCAACGCTATTGGTTTAAAAGAAGATAGAATAATGTAGAAGTGGTCCCTGGAAAAGCCCACCATCACCTAAAATTCTATACACTAAACTATTTGTGGAGTGGCTGTCATCTGTTGGCTGCTTCATGATGTCTAATTAAACAGCAACGCCCGTGAATTCTTTTAATTTGAAGCACTATATGGCTATGTATCAAGTTCACGAATTCATTATTTTTTCTCAAAATGACAGGATAATCTTATGCACATATTTATTTCCCCCTCAAAAACGAAACCTAATGACAAGACATTAGGATCTCCAGCGAAACATATAATTGCCCATAAAGAATCAGATGACAAGTCTCCATCACCATCCAATTTGGATACTGAACATGAGAATGCGCGAACTTCGAAGCGAAGCATGTAGTACTGCTTGTGGAGCTGCTTTAAACTCATGCATGGAGTTGGAGACCAAGGGACTTGACCATGTGAAGCCAACGATTGCAAGCTGAGTTATTAATATTGCCAGACGTGTATGTTAACAGCAGGAGGAAGAATATAAATTTAAGGGAAATAGGCAGACAGACAATTCTTTTATCTGACTTTTTGATCACTCCTTTTCTTGCAGCACTGTAGTGATTTCACTTTGTCCCCGCATGCTCTAACTTTTTCCTGAGCATTTTTTTTTTTTTTGCTCTTCTTCTTTTCCCTTTCCCCATTTCTTGCCCAATTATTTTTCCACTTGTTCGTGGTCCCAATTGTATATCTTGCTGAAACCTACTTCACGAACAAATAAAATAGCAAATTAATCTCGAAAATGTTTGCTTAATCAACTCTTTATGCAACTTCTCCTGTCAATCACTGTATATAATTGTATGAGATTCATGTGCATTAATGGTTACAAATATGCTACTTCGATGTCCCAATTAATTATCGCGAGCTGTGTTTTTTGCTTCTTTTTTTTTTTAAAAATTATAGGGATAAGATATAGAATTCAATTGTGGTCTCAACTCTATATTATAGGGAGACAAAGAAAACAGGTGTCATGATCTTTCTAAAGATCTTGTGATCTAGAATAGTATTTTGATTAATTAATTGATGTAATTTGTTTGATACAGTTGATAAACAGCTCTAATACAATTGTTAATTAGTCCGTGTCTATCCAATTAATCTAATTGCTGTTATACGCATGATTTAACAGAAATCTCATTATTATCAGTACAATTGATAATATAGATATAAATATATATACTTTATTGGGCTTGTCACAGATAACCGTGCCCGGCCCAAAAAGCTCAATTAAATGTTTTGGGTTATTTTCTTCTATTAAATTTAAATAGGAAAGATTTTCAATTCACGTCTCAATTTATCCTTTCTTCTATTAATCTAATATTACTGTTGATGATACAATAAAATATAGAATTATATAGCGTTAAGTTGGACATTGGGAGTTATACAGTAGTCGCTTGGGATTCCTCGATATCTCATCGACGTTTATGGAACAAAAAAGAAAAGTAAAGTCAGTGTGATATTTATTGTGTAGTGGAAAGAGTATATTTTCTATACTTGTGGAAGTGGGCATATATCTAAGTTCAAAATTTAAAATTCAAATTGAATTAAAATTAATTTAAAGGACATCTACAATTGAAAATTGTAGATTTCTTTATTTTATTTTAATTTCATATATTGATAGTTTAACAACATAAAAATACAAATCTATGTTATTATTTAATTATTATAACGGTTACACGAGTTTGATTTTTAACTTTTGTAAATATAAGTAATTATCAGGAAGTAGGTCCTGATTATGCATGCATATAGATAAATAGATAATTATCAGAGCTGGACAGGTTCGATCAACAACGACATGATTTGTTTCTTAGTTTCTCCATCCGGTTTCCCATATCCATCTCCTTTTCCATAGAAGAATTGCGCCGCTCGAGGGATATTAATCGCCACATTCTGGAAATATTCCTCGAACGACGACGTCGCCACCCGGTTGCCGTTCAGCACCCTCCATTTCGCCTCCATCACTTGCTTGATATGCTCACGAGCAACAGCCTCCGGCACCTTCCTCTCGTGCATGCAGCACTGCACCGCCTTCTGCACATCTCCTCTCGCCAGCTCATCCTGTAGTTAATTACGCGATCAAGGTTAAGGCTGCACGAATCCACATTATAGTAGCATCTTAATTAATTTTGATATCGATTAATTTCATTGAAGAATTTTAGCACCGTGGAGGTTGCAAAATCGTCATGGAGTCGAAGAAGCATACTGGAGGGGTGCACAATGGAAGGGTAAGTGGAGAACTTATCCAAGTCCTCTTTCGTGAGATCTTTGCCCGTGCAGTAAGCTACGGACAATATCAACGCGCCTGATATCGATATCCATGCGCCATCTAAATACTCGTCCAGCGTTGGTGTATACCCTGCGTGGTACCATCTGGCTTCCCTCATGTATATTTTGCACAATTCTGCCCACTAAAATCAACCAAAAATAAAGATAATATTCATATACAGTGACCTATATATATGCAAAATGGAAGTATATATATTAATTATTAATTAGTTAATTACCGCCCTCTTGAGGTAAGGTATTATGTCTACTCCCTTATCTCTCATGACCTCGTAGCCTGCATCATTTACCGTGTTGAAGACGGCTAGAAAACATATCTTCATATACTCTGGGAGCTTATCAATCGCGTTAGCATCCCATCTGACACGAGTGTACATGAAAGTTTAATGTAAATATTTTACTTTATTATGATTAAAAAATGTAACTGAATGTCTAGCTAGCTAGGAATTGATTAATTATTAGTTAATTATTAATTACCTCTCCATTATATCAGTGAATAGTTCTAACTCATCGAGCGTTCCATACACGTCGTAAACGTCATCGATCATTGTTATGAAGCAACCGGTCTTCGTTTGCAACTCCCTGAACAACCAGCTATCTGGCTCGAACGCCCAGCCCACAGTCCATAAGTAGTTCTCGGTCAATCTGTCCCTGAAAAATGGCAGCTTCTGGGGAAGCGCCGAGATCCGTCCACCATCTAATATATATATATATATTTCATTCATTATAAGGATTAAATAACAAATAATGAATTTATAAATGAATAAATGTATACATGTACCCTGAGAGTTCTCTAAGTTCTCGCTTGTAGATGTTCTGCAGTGCGTTGAAATCCAACTTGGCCAACTCAAGCAGAGCATGGTCCATGGAGGGATCCCTCTGCCATGCCCCAACGAACCACTTCGTGTGCAATCGCTGGAATCTCCAGTTCAGTGGGAGCTCCAACGCGTGGGCCACTTGCTCCCTGATCATGCCAGGCTTCAAAGATCCTTCTTCCTCCAAGAGGCTCTTGAGGTGCTTGGTTGTGAACTCCCTGGCCTCATGCAATAACTCCTCGCCATCTTTTTCAAGATACGAAGCCTCGTACAAACTCAATAATCCCTGGGCCTGCCTCTGGAGCCGGTCTTCGAACTGGCCTTTCTCGTCTTTAAATTTCTTGAATATATCTTAATCATTAACCAACAAATTAAGTTTATTGGAATTGACGTAGTTACGTTAACGCAGTAGATATTCATGGCGGATATATCAGTTGAGTGTTGTTAATTAATGACTCACCTTCGGAAACAGAGAAGCCGTTTTCTCTGAGAAGCCTAAACAGCAGCGCTGAGGCGTGCAGATTGTCCTTGAGCTGCAAGCTTATGTGCTGGAAAGAAGCATGAAACCCACGTAAAGTGTCCTTAATCTCATCCTTGAAGTGATAAGCCACTCCGAGCTGTTGCAGGTGGTCGATGAGCTGAAGCTGCTCCTCCACTTGACCTTTCTTCTCTTCCATCAGTTTGCTAGTTTGACACTTGAGTAATTTAATTCTTTCAGCGTGGTCGTCTTATCCGCCTACAATCAATTTACTCATCATCGGTTACTCGAAGAACATGCATTATGAAAAAGAAGAAGAAGAATTATAACTTAATTAGAGAATTAATTAATCAATATTAACTGTGTGACTAAGAGTGAGAGACTGAATGCGGTCGTGAGTCCATATGCTGGGCTGGTAATTCCCCGACCTCCTCAACGGAGATTGAGATTGCTCGGTTGCATGGCATTGGATGTGTGGAAGGCGGCGCCACCGCTTGATGGCGACGGCTGGACGGGAACCCCCGAGGCCACCTCGAGAACCGAAGGTCGCCGAAGCTACGGAAGAAAGGGAGACAGACATCTTAATTAACTTAATGGCTTTTTGTGTGTGTGTGTGTGTGTGTGTTGTATGGCGAGATGTGGGATAAAAATGACTAGAATTGCTACCTTATTTATAGAGCTAATTCGAAGGGTTTCTTCATTATAATAAGTCCATGTGCAAGTCTCGTGGTTCTGTGGTTACGGCATTTTTATTCATATATATTTCCATCCACTGTGCAAAATCGGAGCGAATAGTATATCAAGAACGACCGCTAAGTTCGTATTATTGCAGACGCACGACAGGAATTCAAGCCCAAAAATGATGGCGTTGACAATCTTGCAAAGGAGACTAAGACCAATTGATGTGCCACTGAGATCGTACGTTGCAAGGATGTACCTGCATTTAAACGTGAAAATTGAAAAACCCATGCCATTTGATGAAAAAAACGAGATATCCAAATTAACCAAGTGATGAGGCGAGAAGATCAATGTACAATCCTGATTACTTTTTTTTTTGGTTCCCAACAGTTGTTCACACTAGTGTGTATTGGATTCCAGTGTACCACGAATCCCTTCCGTACGTAGGAGTTTAAAGATGTCGTGATCACCTGGACTTAGCAAGTTCTCGACTGGCACAGTGGTTAAGCAGCTACATGAGTTCTTGAGATGTAATAGCTGATACGAGTTGTTGTTGACGACGACGTATGTAATTGAGCTGCTGCCGCTGAGGCAAGCTAAGGGACTGCCACATACTCCTGACTTTAATTTCTACCTCCTGCGTGCAGGTCATGAAACAGCTAGCTTAGCATGCTGTAAATAATATGAAATGTATTGCTCTTGAAAATAAAGATTAATGGTTGGGAAGAATTCAAGCCAATTCGTGTCATGAGCCGGAGCTATGAGGTATTATAATAACTCCACTGTGCAACTCTCGTCGTTTTGGTACCTTATTTCGTAGTTTCGAAGGTTTACCGTTCGCCTGGTGGGACATTCAACTATTTTTAATCGTCGATTGCTATTAGCACCGGTCGATTGTTGTAGGAAGAATCGAGCATACTAGATTTTCTATAAGTCATAGATTCAAATATATATAAAGGGTTATTCGTTAGTTATGCTCATAATATGTTAGTTCAAAAAAAGAAATTTTGTGTGGTAAAAAACAATTATTACAGGTTACAAATAGAGAATATCATTAATAAATTATATTTTAATTAAAAGATTAAATATGATATTATATTTGGTATCTCATCTAATACTCATACATAATAATTTATTATTTATTATAATCTATCTATGTACTTCTTAATAACGTGAGTTTTTGTTGTTTCTATTTCAATTTTTCAATGTAATCCGTAAATGCCAATGTTATTTATTGTTAATCAGTAATAATTTTAAGAAATCAAAAGAGACCTATAATAAAGGTAAAAATAAATAAATTATGATCTCTGGGGCTTCAGGGCATAAAACATAAAAGAATACAATAAAAAAGGTCATCCCGAGAAGGAATGCCTCATGTACATTAATTTACACGTTAATAGAGGTATATGTCTCAATTTTTATAATTCAAAAGTCAATTTGATTATTGTTCATAATGATATTTGATGGATAGATATTGGTGTAACTACTCATGCATATAAATATCATTATAGAAGGTTGTCTATGAAGTCAATTATCAATTGATGTTGAAAAACTCATTTATATGGTAAATGATAAAAAAAAATTAAAATGAAGGTGATAGGTATTTTTAGATTTTATCTTAATAACTAATGTATTTTTAGATTTTGAAATTACATTTATAATATCGTTTTTAGATGAACATTTCAGAAATTAAATTATCCTTGTTCATTTAAAAATCAAATATTTATGACACGTATCTAAATATATTGTGATAGAAAAAAAATTAATGTGAGAATAACTGTGTTATTTTGCATGAATTATTGATGAGGTAGATACTTTTGATTAAAAATAAAAAAAAGGTGTCCTAGCTAATTCCACGAAAAGGAACGTCTTTTTTATTGTCATCCTAATTTTAATGCTGAAAAGGCGGCCCAGCAGACCAGAAAGTATTTTGATTAATTAATGGATGTAATTTGTTCGACACAGTTGATAAACACCTCTAAAACAATTGTTTAGTCCATGTCTATCCAATTAATCCAATTGCTGTTATCCACATGATTCACAGAAATCTCATCATTATCACTATAATATCGATATAAAAGAAGTTGTAAGTTGTTTTACAGTAAAAAATTTATAGTTTTAGAAATTAAATGTTTGGAATATTCAACTTTGGGTATTATTTTCTTTACAAATTAGTTTTCTAAAAAAATCTATAATTTAAACAAGAGTTCTCTGCCCAGGAGAAGGTGATCTTACCTGCCTCCGAGTAGTAGGCCCAATTCATCGGGCCCATATGTAAGCCCACCAGGAGCCTGCTCACTTAAAATGATTAACCGCAGCGTGGACCGCGAAAGCCCAATAAGGCTTTTAACTGGCTATATATATACAACAGTTAATCTCTCGATGTTTCACTTTCAAGACTAATACATAATACTGTAGGGGTTGTTGTTTGGAGAGATCATATGATGCATGGAAAAGCATGGATAAGAAAAAGGAAGAGCTCTCGTTTCCCTTTTCGAGTTTACTTTCAGGTGCGGACAAAACTTGCTGAAGGAGGAGGACGGTTGAAATGACCACACCAACAGTCGCATGGCTATATGTAATAGGCCTTCTCTCTGCAACCTCAGGTCACCCCTTCCACCTTACTAAACATAGGTCGCCTCGTGAAGCTTGCTGCCGGTGGAGAAGAAGAAGAAAACAGAGAGACAGGAACAGATCATCAGCCTGGAGTTTAAGTTGGAAGGGGGATCTCCAACGAACGACGGGCAACTGCATCGTCCATGTTTGCAGCAACAGTAATCCTTATTGTTCTTCTGTTTGATCGAAGACAACAACAAATGGATGATGTGGGTGATGAAGATATGTCGAGCGAGGGCATGAAAATGGCAGAGAGAAAGAGCAGCAGAATCTCTCATTTATTAAGTGATAATAACAAAACACAGAAGAAGACTCAGTTGCTCATCGTTTTCACTCTCTAGCAAGTAAGGGACACGGACAAAGTTTGAAAGCCTGTGTCCAACTTAAATAATGCGACCACAATGTCGATCTTCTTTCAATCAAACACTAAGTTCTTGATCCCTGAGCCACATGCCACATTAACATGTGACTCATCGAACCAAACAAGTATCGCACCTATTTTATAAATTCAGCAGTGAACTGTGAAACAGAGGAGTGGATAGCGATGGGGCCATGCTCACCTGAGAAGCTGGCGACTGGCGATAGGAGCAGGTGAGCCGACCCCGCGCGGGGCCCCCACTCATTTAGTGCAACTAGCTAAAGCCGTCGCCGTCGCTCTCGCCCGTGAATTCGTCGTTTTCTTTCCTTCCTCTGTTTCCTCTGCCTCTGCCTCCTCTGACAGCCTCTCCACGTGCAAACCCCACACGATTCAAACCACTCCGCCTCTTCTCTTTCCTCTCCCTCTTCGCCGAAGAAGGGGGAAAAACAATTCCTTTTTAAAATAAAAATAAAAAGATGTATGAGAAGATCAACGGAGAGGAGTAGCGGAAGAAGAACAACCTACGCGGAGGCCACTGTTTCAAAGAAGAAAGAAGAGGAAGAAGACCTATATATATATTAACTTGTTGGTTGTTGCGTGTTGCTGCAAGCTATTTGCTCTCTGGCTTCTGCTGAAAGATGAGGGTGATACAGCTATGCACGCCCTCAAAAGCCACCCCCTCATTTACTGCCCATGGGGTCAATCTTTTCTGCTGACCAATAAATATATTACGTATCATATCATATGCCTTCTCTCTTTTGCATGCCAGTCTCCTCTATTTTTATATCATTTCCTTCTCCTACTCTGTTCTGTTAGGCGCGGCCCACTTCTTAAGTGTTTGCTTCACTTCTGTTCCTCCGGTGAGACATGACTTTTTGCTGGCGACTCAACTGGTCTCTGCAAAAGAACATCTTTTTAATCCAAAACTGAAGCGAGATTGTAATTGATTATGCAAGCTCGGATCCATGTTTTCAACTACAGAAACAGAGTTCCCTGTTGTCAAGGAATACATGCAGAGGCAGTGGAGGATCAGTATCGTGTACTATAAATATAGTCTGCAATCAATGTCGTGATCGCCTCGTTCAAGTCTCCAGTGGTAGGTAAGTTTGCCTTTTCTTTTTCTTCCCTGGTAAAAATTGTAAGATCTTTATGCCATTAAGGTCGGGACACAATTATTTGGGTCGACACAGGTTGTCATGTCCTATCAAACGGGTTAAGGAATGATGAACTCCAAAGACGACAGACAGCATAAGTGGATGGTCTGAGGTTTACATAGAAAAGAGGGCATAAACTAGGGTGACTGTTGAGCTTATTCCGACTTATAGAACACCAGCAAGAACTGTGTATATATATAATCACGATTTGTTATTGAAATTGAGATGGAAAAAAAGGAAAAAAAACATCGAAGAGGACGACAGACATGATTTGAATCTTCCTTTTTGGGGTCTATTCTTTGTAGACAACTAGCCCTCCGCCATCGAATTCGGTCCCACAGTGCGAGCGTTTTGTGAACAGAATTATGATTCGTAATTCGACCCAAAATCCTTGTTTTCCACATTCCACGCTCACGCTGCGTCTCTCACAGCCAGCGAGCATGCCCTATTAGTCCGGGTTGAACTCCCCCATGCAAGCGACCAAAGAGGCATCACTGCACACATAAGTGTCGCCTTCCCACTTCCGGCCTCTCTCTGTCCCTTCGCCTCGCCACCCCCAAAAGCTCGCTGCGGGACTTCCCTTCCCTTCTCCAATATCTCCGCCTCACGCTGCTGAAAGGCAATGGGCACCCTGTGCCACCGCCGCCGCCGCTTCTCCGCTGTCGTTGTCTTCCTCGTCCTGGCTGCCGCACTAGGTGAGAGTAATGAGATCCATTTCTGCTCGGTTTTATGGTCCTTTTGAGTTAGCTTGCCTATGCATTATTGGCCCTTTTTCTGCCTACTCTACGGAGCTGCTCAGCTTTAAAATCCCAACTTGCGTTCGAGTTCGTACTCAAAATCTCTCCTCTTCTCGCGTTTGAGTGCTTTCTGCCACTTGTTCTTCTGACCGCTCCTCCTTGTGGTCCATGGTTTCTACTAAGGAACCCTTGTTCCCCAGAGGGGGAAATGATTGCTACACTCGTCGCTGTGTCGCCCAAAAGAGGAAAAAAGAAAGATAATTTCTCGCCGTCGACTGTTCTTGCTCATGCATCCGCCATTGATTTCCCTGATTATCTCAATGTGCAGGCAGTGCTTTGGCTGGAATTATTGAGGAAGCTGGAGAAGCTCGGAGGCGGCCTTGGAACAGGGAGCTGATCTCGGTGGCTCGCCGGAGATTATTCATCGGCCCCGGCTCGTGGCCGCCGACCTGCAGGGCTCGATGCGGCCGCTGCCGCCCCTGCGTGCCGGTGCACGTCGCCATCCAGCCCGGCCACAACGTGCCGCTCGAGTACTACCCCGAGGCATGGCGATGCAAATGCCGCGACAAACTCTTCATGCCATAAGAAGACACCAACAGTCCGAGAGTTCAAAAACAGGAGACCATTTTTAGGGCAGCAAGAAGATTGAACAAGCTGCTACAGAAGCAGCTCCTTTGTAAACATTAATTGTACAAAAAATTTCTACGTAATGCTAAATTATCTACTTTCTCGACTGATCTCGTCTTATGCTCGCAATTTGACCCTGTTCTATCATTAATGAGATTTTCGAATGAATAGGTTACCACAGACATCATGATCATAATTATATTCGCCAGAGACTGATGAGGAGATGTTGGAGAGGAACTGATATCAGAATACCACCTGATAGTGAAGAAGGGGTGCATTGCATTAATCGGTTGGCATGTTTAGTAAGGAAAAGAATTCCCTTCGCTCTGGTCTTTCCATCTTTTTGAAGACTAGCACTTGTTCAGGCAATAATAGAGGGGATAGATGAACAGTGGAGGTAACAGTGCAACCACTCCAAAGAGATCAGATTAAAAAAAAAAAATCTTTTTTTTTAATAATATTTTCCTCGTAATTTGGCGTCAGAAGAGGGCTTAAGTCCCGATGTTGTTGCTAAAGCTCCAGTTGTCTACTAGTCTTTCGTGGTGGCTGTCTGGCTGATGGTACGCTTCTACTCTTGGGCTGCTTTAAAAGGCCATGGCTTCAGCTTCTTGGGCCATCCTTGTTTCCTGCCTTCTTTCATGATAACAAACAAAACTAGGACAAGTTTGGTAAATTTCTCAAACAAAAAAAAAAAAGAAGAATAAAACAGAGAAACATTTTGGAAGCTATACTTGTCGATATCTAGTGAAATTGAACTCAACACACACTTCAAGTAAGGAAAATCAATCACCAAGTAATAATTGCGTGCCTTTTGATAAAATGGAAAGTTGATGGAAGGAAAAGAAACTATGCCCAAGAGGATATCTTATTTTCTTGTAAGTTTCTCATTGATCATGTTTGTGTATCTAATTGTTGTCTTTTCTCCTTCAAAAGATTGCCAATTGGTATGTAAACCTACAAGTTAATGTTTAAAACCTACCATTGATATGGACATACGCAATTGCACATCCACAAGTCAAAAATTTGATTGAGACAATGAATCGAGGTCAATTTGCTACTCTCAATCGACATTGGGTTAGACTTTAGTAGGTTATTTCTATAAAATATAAATAATATAATTATACTCAAACAAGATAAGTCTTCCTATTTATTATATATGAGTGTCAACTTCAAGTTGCTATTCTTAATGTATATATTAGTTTTATAATTTTTTTAATAGATTTTATAGTAACTTTAAGATCACTAGTTACTTGTTATTTTAATATTGACAAAGGATATAATACAATTACTAAATTGTTTAAGGTTGTTATTTAAATGATCTAATTAATACATACAAAAATGATCAATAAACTCCATGAGAAATTTTTTATTTAAAAAAAGATAAACCACCTTAATTAGAGGGGTATTTTGAAATAATGTTATACAGGTGATGGTAATTAATGAAAATTAAAGGAGTTGCCGAGCAAACTCCATAATTCCCTTAATTAGGGCGGAGAGATTCTCCACTTCTCGATAAAGCGAAGGAAACAAACCACCTCGTGTCGTCGTACGTAACTGCACTCGCCGCTTTCCGTTTTTGCTGTTCTTCTTCTGCCTTCCTCCATCGCTGATCACACATCACGTAACCCTAATAGATCTCCAGTTCCTGCAAATTTCCTGATCTGCTCCATTCACACAACAAATCTCCTTCCCCATTGCATCCCCTCTCTTTGGCATTTGATGAGCATGTCGGCCCAGGAGAGTCCTGCGATCGCGGAGAAGGCGGAGATGGTCGCGCTGCCTACTGCTTCGAAAGAGACTGTCGACGTCGAGGCCGGAAAGGTGGATGCGGATGCCGCATCGGAGGCGTCTTTGTACCCGAATATGACGGAGGACCCCCGGCTCCGCTGGATGTTCATCCGTAAGGTGTACGCGATCATCGGCGCCCAGTTCATCTTCACCGCCGGCGTCGCCTCCGTGATCTCCTTCGTCCACCCTATCCCCGACTTCTTCCGTTCCCGCACCCTGGCCGCGTTGGGCGTCTTCATCGCCATCATGTTGTTGCCGCTACTCGGTAATCGTCTCGATCTACAGATTGTTTGATCGGAACGCCTTTTTTTTTTTTTTTACCTTTAATGTTCCTAATGCCTTTTCTTGACTGGCTTTTGTGGACGATCCATGGATAGCGATGTGGCCCATGCTGCGATTCCGAGAGCGCCACCCGATCAATCTAGTATTCTTGGCGATCTACACTCTTAGCATCAGCCTTTGCATCGGTGTCACGTCCGCGACTGTTGCTGGTAAGAGATAAATATAGAAATTCTTTCCAATGTGAATTCTTTTCTGTACCTTCATCCGTTGCACTGTGGTCTAACAGAGTAATGAACTAATCTGTCAAAGTTAAAGCAATTTTTTTTTTTTTTGTATTTTGTCGATATTCAATCCGGTCGATCGGTGATAGTAATTACTTCAGAGACTGATTTTGGTCACTTTGTCTATTTTGCGTGAAATTGTATACATGGAATGTATGAGACACTTATACCTAATATTGTATACAAAGTTTTTTTTTTTAATAATCCTTGAACCATATCTTTTTTTACGGCAATTGACCAAAAGTTTATGAATGATGTCCCTGTGATTTTTATTGATTTATACGCATATAGTCTTTTAAACATCATTCGGACTAAAATGGTATGCTATCTAGATGTTAGGATGATTAGAGGTACAATAACCTCTAAAGATATATAGTATAGTACGGTGAAAAGCTTCACCATCTTGGTGCCTGACAAACTTCCTGTTAATCTAGCAAAAATATGAGCTTAGCAATTTTCGCAATATTAACAATCATTACTTGATGATCATTTTAGTTTTACTTGTGACATTATGACCATATATTACCTGTTTACATCAACATCATTTACCGTTGGGGAATGGACTTGATTGATAGCATGAGAAATTGTTAAAGATGGCACATTACTTGATGATCATTTTAGTTTTACTGACTGTGACATTATGACCATATATAACCTGTTTAGAAGACATGCATCACATCATTTACCGTTGGGGAATGGACTTGATTGATAGCATGAGAAATTGTTAAAGATGGCACAACCTTAAGAATTTAAAACAACTAAAACTCATACATCTATATAATATACTGTTATGACTGCCCAGGTAATTATAGTTTGTAGACCTACAAGAACTCTCATCTACAAGACAATATAATGTAAACCCAACACAATAGTTGCCCTGTTTTACTGAGTTTACTATGGTAAGAATAACACATGGCAGTGGAGCACACATTTCTATTGCTCTTGTTCAAAGTGAACATTAGTATCATCAAGTGGTGAGCAATATAACGATTCCATTCCTGAGAATTTTATGTTTCTATGAAGCATAAATCGGATAATTATTGCAAATTTTAATTCTTAATGCCAGAAGCTCAAAGAAAGCAATTTTAAACTTGAACTTCTTTCCAACATGATAATGAATAAAATAATAATGTTCTCTGTCTCATTGAACTTTGTTAGGGCTAAATTCTGAAGTTCATGATATGAATATGTTTGATATGACAATGGTGTCTAAGAATAGTTCCTGATATCATACATCCACAACGGCAAGTCTTTTGGAACTAACCAACTGCCCTATATGTACTTTGAAATTTGTTCATTCCTAAAGCATTGTGAAAATTTTGATCTCGACCTGATGAAACACACATTTGCCTCCGGAAATCTGCCCTTCAAGAACGAATTTCTATGCTGACTTGCTCCTGAGAATGCTGATAGCTGCAATTTGTACCTTACATATAGCATTTGATTGATTGATTGATTGATTTATTTATCTTTGTGCGTGCGTGTACCAACTGAAACAGGAAGAGCCATGCTACAAGCTGTAAGTGTTACTGCTGCCATTGTCATCGGGCTCACATTGTACACTTTCTGGGCAGCGAGAAAAGGCCTTGATTTTTCCTTCCTTGAGCCATTTCTATTTGCATGCCTTCCGGTGCTTCTGATTTATATCACAATTCAGGTACTTGATATTTTAGTTTTATTTTGATCCTTTGCTCTTCTTTCCCTTTTAATCCATTATGAGGTAAGTTATTTCATGCGTTCATCCTGCAGCTTTTCTTCCCTCTGCCAAACATTGCCTACACAATATATAGTTGTATAGCCTCTACAATTTTCTCAGCCTTTATAGTCATTGACACTGAGAAAATGATTAAGCGCCACACTTACAACGAATACATCATTGCTGCAATCTCCTTATACTTGGACATCATCAACCTCCTCTTGTCCATCTTAGGTTTCTCAGTGCACAATTGATCTACCATTAACAGGCTTCTTTCATGCCAGCAGAGAATCCTGGTCCTGGTACATATATAGCTTAATCACAGTTCATGAAAACATTTACTTTCTGACTCACTTTGTTGCTACTTTAGATCATAATGAATTTCAGATGATTCTCATACTCATGTTAGTTTGCTCGTATTTTGTTTCACTTTATTCTTGATTTTCTAGTCTTCATTAGACTTGGATGTGATATCAAGTAATGGAAATGATAATAGTTGATCTGCCACTATTATTCCAATATCAATCTATAATGGTCCAACAACATCCTCATCACTCAGTGGCTGCTGTTTGTATCATTTACACAAAAACTATGAAATGTTCTATAAAGTCCGTACGTGAAAATGATCAACTAGTATGATAGTATGAATATGAGCGACTATTCTGGTTTCTTCCTATCTCATTAAAGCCATGACTATGGAAATCCCCAAACTGCTGCCCATCCAAAACAAGCTACAGGGGGCAAACCTACCTGCCAAGAAGCATTAGAAGAATGCGTGATGTTAACAGGAAAAAAACACATATTTGATTGTGTTAATCTACAACAAAAGCGGTTGACTGTGAGTGAGATATGACAGTCTAATCTTACCACCTCTTGATGAAAGACTTGGTTGTGACGATGACGACGAAGAATTGTACAGCGAGATACCAAGGTCGGAACAATCAGCACCAAAAGAACCTAAAACAGGTTTAAATGGTCAGTCAAAATGATCTTTTGCTAATAACTATGGGCTACAACACAAATATTCTTACAGTCTCTGTAACAAGGGAAACTTGTGATGTTGAGAAGATTGCTGTAGCCCTCGTGGCATTCACAACGATGCCCGAATGTTGAATTTCGCACGCAATTGCCTCCCCCACAGTAGGCATATGAACACACTTTTGGAAATTCAGATGATAACGACATAACCTCAGCATCAGCACTATAGTACTAGAATTTCTTGATTTTTAAGAATCATGCATCAACTTACAGTCCGATAAGTTTGTAATATGTGGTGGTTCAGGTGGTGCTGCCGGAGTCTCTGAGTCATCGAAGCATTTATAATTTACGCTGCCTACAAAGTTTTACAGATGACCACAAAGTTTTCATTTTCATTTTTCTTTTTAAAAATAATATAGTCAAATTAAGGGACATGCTCTGAGATTGATGAATTAATATACTAGGAATTAAGGAAAGAAGAAGACAAGAGGACTCACAGTTGGGGACGACGCAAGGGAGGAACCTGAAACTATCTCCCACATGGAACTGGCTCCACCCCCCGTCGCAATTGCACACGTAGCCGAAGGTGGCGTCCGACGACTCTTCGCAGGTCCCTCTTCCGCACGACACAAAACTCCGATTGCACATATTATCTATTATTCCACCATGCACACAACCACATCGAATTACTCTAACAAAACAGCAGGCACGCAAACACACGAAAGGGGGCGACCAAATCGAACCATCGATCCTTGTTTGATCAAAGAGAGAAGGTACCGAAGAGAGGCCCAAGGAGTGGAGCAAGCGGGTTCCTTGCTTCGGCTCTGTGTGAAGCGGCGAGGAATTGGAGAGCGAGCAAAGTTACCACCACCACTTTAGCCAGATCCATGCCTTTGTCTCCTTCTCCGTTGTGAAAGGAAACTGGAGGGTTTTTTTTTTTATTTGAGTGGAGTTGTTCGCAGCCTTGTGTGACGGAATTTAATTCCATCAGATGAGATTTTTAGGATTCTCTATTTACGGGCTCGGAGATTGTCAGACTGAGAAGTAGAAATAGATTGCACAATGGTCGAGGCTCGAAAGAGATTTGTAAGGGAAACGATAAAGACACACCACCAACGCCCACTGCACTCCATTAAGTTGGACGTTGGGAGTTATGCCGTAGGGATTCCTCTATATCTCATCGATGTTTATGGAACAAAAAAGAAAAGTCAGTATACTATTTCTTGTATAGTGGAAAGAGTATATTTTTTTCTATACTTTTGGGAGTGGACCTCTACATTCAAAATTTAAAATTCAAATTAAATTAAAATTAATTTAAAGGACATCTACAATTGAAAATTGCAGAATTTTTTAATTTAATTTACTTTCATATTTTGATAATTTAACAAATTTAATTTAATTATGATAACGGTTACACGAGTTTGATTTGTATAGAACAGTGAAACTTTGTAAATATAAGTAATTATCAGGAAGTAGGTCCTGATTATGCATGCATATAGATAAATAGATAATTATCAGAGCTGGACAGGTTCGATCAACAACGACAAGACCTGTTTCTTAGTTTCTCCATCCGATTTCGCATATCCATCTCCTTTTCCATAGAAGAATTGCGCCGCTCGAGGGATATTAATCGCCACATTCTGGAAATATTCCTCGAACGACGACGTCGCCACCCGGTTCCCGTTCAGCACCCTCCATTTCGCCTCCATCACTTGCTTGATATGCTCACGGGCAACAGCCTCCGGCACCTTCCTCTCGTGCATGCAGCACTGCACCGCCTTCTGCACATCTCCTCTCGCCAGCTCATCCTGTAGTTAATTACGCGATCAAGGTTAAAGCTGCACGAATCCACATTAGCAGCATCTTAATTAATTTTGATATCGATTAATTTCATTGAAGAATTTTAGCACCGTGGAGGTTCCAAAATCGTCATGGAGTCGAAGAAGCATGCAGGAGGGGTGCACAATGGAAGGGTAAGTGGAGAACTTGTCCAAGTCCTCCTTGGTGAGATCTTTGCCCGTGCAGTAAGCGGTGGACAATATCAACGCGCCTGATATCGATATCCATGCGCCATCAAAATACTCGTCCAGCGTTGGTGTATACCCTGCGTGGTACCATCTGGCTTCCCTCATGTATATTTTGCACAATTCTGCCCACTAAAATCAACCAAAAATAAAGATAATATTCATATATAGTGACGTATATATATATGCAAAATGGAAGTATATATATTAATTATTAATTAGTTAATTACCGCCCTCTTGAGGTAAGGTATTATGTCTACTCCCTTATCTCTCATGACCTCGTAGCCTGCATCATTTACCGTGTTGAAGACGGCTAGAAAACATATCTTCATGTACTCTGGGAGCTTATCAATCGCGTTAACATCCCATCTGACACGAGTGTACATGAACGTTTAATGTAAATGATAAAAGCATGTAACTGAATTTCTAGGAATTGATTAAATTATTAGTTAATTATTAATTACCTCTCCATTATATCAGTGAATAGTTCTAACTCATCGAGAGTTCCATACACGTCGTAAACGTCATCGATCATTGTTATGAAGCAATTGATCTTCGTTTGCAACTCCCTGAACAACCAGCTATCTGGCTCGAACGCCCAGCCCACAGTCCATAAGTAGTTCTCGGTCAATCTGTCCCTGAAAAATGGCAGCTTCTGGGGAAGCCCGAGATCCGTCCACCATCTAATAATATATATATATATTCATTATATATATAAGGATTAAATAACAAATAATGAATTTATAAATGAATAAATGTATACATGTACCCTGAGACTTCTCTAAGTTCTCGCTTGTAGATGTTCTGCAGTGCGTTGAAATCCAACTTGGCCAACTCAAGCAGAGCATGGTCCATGGAGGGATCCCTCTGCCATGCCCCAACGAACCACTTCGTGTGCAATCGCTGGAATCTCCAGTTCAGTGGGAGCTCCAACGCGTGGGCCACTTGCTCCCTGATCATGCCAGGCTTCAAAGATCCTTCTTCCTCCAAGAGGCTCTTGAGGTGCTTGGTTGTGAACTCCCTGGCCTCATGCAATAACTCCTCGCCATCTTTTTCAAGATAAGAAGCCTCGTACAAACTCAATAATCCCTCGGCCTGGCTCTGGAGCCGGTCTTCGAACTGGCCTTTCTCGTCTTTAAATTTCTTGAATATATCTTAATCATTAACCAACAAATTAAGTTTATTGGAATTGACGTAGTTACGTTAACGCAGTAGATATTCATGGCGGATATATCAGTTGAGTGTTGTTAATTAATGACTCACCTTCGGAAACAGAGAAGCCGTTTTCTCTGAGAAGCCTAAAGAGCAACGCTGAGCCGTGCAGATTGTCCTTGAGCTGCAAGCTTATGTCCTCGAATGAAGCATGAAACCCACGTAAAGTGTCCTTAATCTCATCCTTGAAGTGATAAGCCACTCCGAGCTGTTGCAGGTGGTCGATGAGTTGTAGCTGCACCTCCACTTGACCTTTCTTCTCTTCCATCAGCTTGCTAGTTTGGCACTTGAGTAATTTAATTCTTTCAGCGTGGTCGTCCTCATCCGTCTACAATCAATATACTCAAAGAACATTATAAAAAAGAAGAAGAATTAGAACTTTATTAGATAATTTATTAATTAATCGATATTAACTGTGTGGCTAAGGATATCTCCTATCTGATTTTTACAGAGGTTTGTGAAATAAAAAAAATTAAAAAAATTCTAATCATTATGGATATGAGATTTGAGGTTTTTAGTTTAAAAGCCGTAGTGAAAATTCAAAGATATTTTTTTCCTAGAAATTAATCATATAGATAGGACTACTAATTAATTAACAATAAAGTTTGAGATTTGTAAGGAGATTTTTTTATAAAAAAAATAAAATTAGAACTCTAACCATTGGAGATGATCTGAGAGTGAGAAATTGAATGTGGTCGTCAGTCCATATGCTGGGCTGGTAATTCCCTGACCTTCTCAACGGAGATTGAGATTGCTCGGTTGCATAGCATTGGAAGCGGGGAAGGCGGCGCCACCTCTTGATGACGGCGGCACGACGACGGGAACCACCGAGGCCACCGCAAGAACCGAAGGTCGCCGAAACTGCGGACGAAAGAGAGACGACAGACATCTTAACTCGATGTTTTTTTTTTTTTTGTGCGTTTGTATGATGAAATGTGGGATAGAAATTACCGTATTTGGTATCTCATTTATAGAGCAAATTCGAAGGGTTTCTTCATTTTAATAAGTCCACTGTGCAATTAGTCTAGCAGTTTTCTGGTTACGGCATTTTTCTGCTACGACAGTTATTCATATTTCCATTTAAGGGATTTTAAAATAAGACCCTTGCCTTTGTTGATAAAATTTATATAAATGTGGATGTTGACTTAGAACATTGAATTAACGCAACGTACTGTACATGATTAGTAGATGAAAAATTGATGCTTATGATTGAAGAATTAGTTTGTTGGTGGCTAATTAGTTATTTATTCATTAATGAAAATAGGAAAAAAAAATATCCTCTTTAAAATTTTAACCTTTTTATTTATTTGTATCGATAAATATAAATACATTAAATTGTACAATATCTTTTATTTCCATACCAAAACTTATATTTAATTAATAGTATGGAAATAAAAACTTTTCCATACTATTTATAAGTTGACCTATGCAAAACCCAAGGTCATCTACTAATTAATGATCTTGAATCATTCAAGTTGAAAACATATATTGACCCATTGAGATTATAGAATTTGCCAGGCATTGCAGCCTTTGTACTTTATTTTTTTTTATTGTTTTAGAAGCATGCTATTAAAATAAATAAATATCGATCCATCAAGAAGAATTGATTAAGAAGTCACATTAAATTACGTTGATCGTTGATCGTGGACCGTTGTCGTGCTGCATGCATGGCTTAATTCGTGTGTACATTATTCATTTGACAAAGTTAAAAAAAAATCCTCGCTATTATTATAATTAATTTGATAACTTATGCATGATTTGCCGATCGCAATTAATCAGATTTTAATTTAGTATGATTTATTTTATTTTTGGATTCATTAAGAGGACGTTTCTTACGAGTAATTTCTAATTAAAGAACACAGAAAAAGGATACTCAAAATGTATATTATCAAATATAAACCGAGCCATGGTATTGCAATCGATCGAGATATGCTCGCAATTTAGAAAACGGCAGGGAGTTTATGTTGAACAATTGATTTTACTAATCGATAGATTGAATAACGATATAATGACTATTTTATAAAGAAATCATCATAAATAGATTTCTTAAATGAATGAAAAATTAATGTATGAGATTATATTTGAGTAACGAAGGATTCATTTACTTTGATCAAACAAAATGAATATTAACTCTTATAAGAGTTAAGTTCTTAGAAGTGAATATTAGGGATGATAATTTTCTCCACGATACCCACCTGAATGAGGAGGATACGATTAAATCCCTAATGGTATTGTGCTTTCGATGAATATGTCATGACTTACCATTGTACATGCTATTTTGTACCCTTGTAATTGTCGATTGATTATCACAATGTATATTACGGTAGACATTGACTTTTCTCAACGTGGGATATCCTCTAAGAAGTTACGAAGTCATTCAGCTTCTTCTGCGGCTTTATCTAATTAAGACTATAAACTTGAATTCCATAGTTGAATGAGCAACACACGTTTGTTTCGTGGATTTCTATGACACCGCTCCACCATCGATGATATGTACATATCCATTAGTGGACTTTTCGTTTCCATTGCTAGAGGTGGCGTGGTTCGGCGGCGAGCAGCGACGGTAGAAGAGACGATCGGAGCGAAATTGGTCGGGTAAGTGGGTTGATTTCAAGGAGTTTCCCGAAGATTCGTTGATTTCCCTTAAGTTGCTTTGGATCTCTTGGGTTTTTGGAGTTGATCATGCCTCACTGTTTGATTTGGAATGAAATTCCAGATCCGGTTGGTTCTTGATTGAGAGCCGGCGGCGTTGATTGAATGGATCCAAGGCAGCTGGATTCGGGGTTCTAGGGTTTCGGATTGAGGTAAGGTTATCTTCTTGCCATTTAAGGGTTTGGGTACTCGGATCTTGAATTTGTGTTGTTGTGTACAGTTTGATTTGGAATGAATTTTTCCAAATCTGTGTTGGAGCTTGGATCTTGATTCGGCCGACAGCATTGTTTGGCTTGAGCTAAGGTTAGGATTAGGGAAGCTAGGTCACGGATCAATCAAAGGTAAGAATACTCGAATTGTGATTTTGTTGGAAATTCAATGGGAGATTCGGTGTGAACAGATCTGTTGATGGTGTCTTTAGATTCCGGTTGCAAGCAAGAAGTAGAGAGGAACCAGGGCATATCCTAGGACATATCTGATCTATCTGAGATGAGTCTTCCATGTTGATTCCGGTTAGATCTTCTTATTTTGTCCATGTGCTTGTTCTGATCGTTTTGAGGATAAGATAGGATTTTTGGTTTTAGTGTTTTATCTGAAATCTTGAATTCTGATAAGTAGTGATGAATCTGTTGATTTAGTGATGATATTTTATAGGAATTCACGCTCCGACCGTGAATATGTCCAAGTTAGGAGAGACTTATAGAAATTCACACTCCGATACTATGTCTAAGTCAAGGAAGCCTTACCGAATTGTAGACTTGATCCATGACTATGTCCAAATCAAGAAAGACTTATAAGAATTCGTACTCCGACCATGACTATGTCGGAGTTAGAGGAGACTTATGGAATTATATTGCAAGTTCGATCCGCGATTATATCCTAGTCGAAAGAGGTTTACAGGACTTTGTACTCGATCCATGATTGTGTCAAGAAAGAATAACAAATCCGATAACGAGCGACAATTCATTAATCCATAAAAATCTCATCGATCTGAAGGTCGAGATATATATACAAACCCCGAAACCGGCCTAAGTAAGTAGAGAGATCTATAAATATACGCATCCAATCTCAGTTTGTGATGGATGCCTTCTGGTTCTTACTTGGTTCGCCGTATATCGTGCTTCTCAAGGTTAAGGCAAGCAAGTGTAACGCATACGAAGTAATGAAATCCAATTATCATGCTTGGGAAATAATTTAATAGGAAAATAATCAGTATGAGTAGAAAAAGGAATCCATAATACTGTCGGCTGACTATTCTGATCTAACAGTGACTATAATACTGATTGACAGATCCTTGAGTACCGGAGATCCTACAAACTGTCTTCGTAATCCAGATTATGATATATTATGATAATCCCACGCTTTCGAAGTGGTGCCAGTTGCATCCGTTTGTAACAGAATAATGCCGCCTATTGCGCGGAAAACCTCAGCATGCGCCCTTGTAATTCCTCCACAACGAGCATCAAGACCAGAACTTGAGTAACTTCCCTTCTGAGCCCAATTGCCATTTGCAATGACTTCTTTCATAGGCTGGCAAGAATTCATGTCATACTCAAGCATGTGTGGTTCAGAACTTTCAACAAACGCCACATGTTTCACGACCAGGCTAATGAGGAAACGTATCATGACCTTGGCTTCTTTCTTCAGATGCTTCCACTATTACTTTGGAATCTTCTTTCCTTTAGAATGGCACTTACAACGAATACATATATATTATTGTGCAATCCCCTTATACATGGACATCATCAAAACCTCCTCTTGTCCATCTTAGCTTTCTCAGCGCACAATTGATCTACCACTAACAGGCTTCCTTCTTCCTTCATGTCAGCAGAGACGAATTCAGGTCCTGGCATATATATATAGCTTAATCACAGTACTTCATGAAAACATTTACTTTCTGACTCACTTTGTTGCTACTTTAGATCATAATGAATTTCAGATGATTCTCATACTCATGTTAGTTTGCTCTTATTTTGTTTCGGTTTATATATTCTTGAGTTTTCTTAGTCTTCATTAGACTAAATGATAATAGTTGTTCTGCCACTATTATTCTAATATCAATCTAGAATGGTCCAACAACATTATATTCTTATCAGAGTCAGTGGCTGCTCTTTGTATCATTTACATCAGAGCTCAAAAAACTATGAAATGTTCTATAATGCCCGTACTTGAAAATGACCAACTAGTCTGATAGTATGAATATGAGTATAATATTCATCGACGTTTATGGAACAAAAAAGAAAAGTCAGTATAATATTTATTGTATACTGGAAAGAGTATATTTTCTATACTTGTGGCAGTGGACATCTACATTCAAACTTTAAAATTCAAATTGAATTAAAAAATTAATTTAAAGGACATCTACAATTGAAAATTGCAGAATTATTTAATTTAATTTAATTTCATATTTGATAATTTAACAAATTAAAAATAAAAATCTATGTTATTATTTAATTATTATAACGGTTACACGAGTTTGATTTTCATAGAACAGTGAAACTTTGTAAATATAAGTAATTAGACTAAAATAATTAGTTTTATGATGAATTAGGTCCTGATTATGCATGCATATAGATAAATAGATAATTATCAGATCTGGACAGGCTCGATCAACAACGACAAGACTTGTTGCTTAGTTTCTCCATCCGATTTCGCATATCCATCTCCTTTTCCATAGAAGAATTGCGCCGCTCGAGGGATATTAATCGCCACATTGGAAATATTCCTCGAACGACGACGTTGCCACCCGGTTCCCGTTCAGCACCCTCCATTTCGCCTCCATCACTTGCTTGATATGCTCACGAGCAACAGCCTCCGGTACCTTCCTCTCGTGCATGCAGCACTGCACCGCCTTCTGCACATCTCCTCTCGCCAGCTCATCCTGTAGTTAATTACTCGATATATCAAGGTTAAGGCCAGCGAATCCACATTGTGGTAGCATCTTAATTAATTTTGATATCGATTAATTCATTGAAGAATTTTAGCACCGTGGAGGTTGCAAAATCGTCATGTAGTCGAAGAAGCATACTGGAGGGGTGCACAATGGAAGGGTAAGTGGAGAACTTATCCAAGTCCTCTTTCGTGAGATCTTTGCCCGTGCAGTAAGCTACGGACAGTATCAACGCGCCTGATATCGATATCCATGCGCCATCAAAATACTCGTCCAGCGTTGGTGTATACCCTGCGTGGTACCATCTCGCTTCCCTCATGTATATTTTGCACAATTCTGCCCACTAAAATCAACAAAAAAGAAAGATAATATTCATATATAGTGACCTATATATATGCAAAATGGAAGTATATATATTAATTATTAATTAGTTGATTACCGCCCTCTTGAGGTAAGGTATTATGTCTACTCCCTTATCTCTCATGACCTCGTAGCCTGCATCATTTACCGTGTTGAAGACGGCTAGAAAACATATCTTCATGTACTCTGGGAGCTTATCAATCGCGTTAACATCCCATCTGACACGAGTGTACATGAACGTTTAATGTAAATGATTAAAGCATGTAACTGAATTTCTAGGAATTGATTAAATTATTAGTTAATTATTAATTACCTCTCCATTATATCAGTGAATAGTTCTAACTCATCGAGAGTTCCATAGACGTCGTAAACGTCATCGATCATTGTTATGAAGCAATTGGTCTTCGTTTGCAACTCCCTGAACAACCAGCTATCTGGCTCGAACGCCCAGCCCACAGTCCATAAGTAGTTCTCGGTCAATCTGTCCCTGAAAAATGGCAGCTTCTGGGGAAGCGCGAGATCCGTCCACCATCTAATAATATATAAGTTTCATTATAAAGGATTAAATAACAAATAATGAATTTATAAATGAATAAATGTATACATGTACCCTGAGACTTCTCTAAGTTCTCGCTTATAGATGTCCTGCAGTGCGTTGAAATCCAACTTGGCCAACTCAAGCAGAGCATGGTCCATGGAGGGATCCCTCTGCCATGCCCCAACAAACCACTTCGTGTGCAATCGCTGGAATCTCCAGTTCAGTGGGAGCTCCAACGCGTGGGCCACTTGCTCCCTGATCATGCCAGGCTTCAAAGATCCTTCTTCCTCCAAGAGGCTCTTGAGGTGCTTGGTTGTGAACTCCCTGGCCTCATGCAATAACTCCTCTCCATCTTTTTCAAGATAAGAAGCCTCGTACAAACTCAATAATCCCTGGGCCTGGCTCTGGAGCCGGTCTTCGAACTGGCCTTTCTCGTCTTTAAATTTCTTGAATATATCTTAATCATTAACCAACAAATTAAGTTTATTGGAATTGACGTAGTTACGTTAACGCAGTAGATATTCATGGCGGATATATCAGTTGAGTGTTGTTAATTAATGACTCACCTTCGGAAACAGAGAAGCCGTTTTCTCTGAGAAGCCTAAAGAGCAGGGCTGAGGCGTGCAGATTGTCCTTGAGCTGCAAGCTTATGTCCTCGAAAGAAGCATGAAACCCACGTAAAGTGTCCTTAATCTCATCCTTGAAGTGATAAGCCACTCCGAGCTGTTGCAGGTGGTCGATGAGTTGTAGCTGCACCTCCACTTGACCTTTCTTCTCTTCCATCAGCTTGCTAGTTTGACACTTGAGTAATTTAATTCTTTCAGCGTGGTCGTCCTCATCCGCCTACAATAATCAATATACTCAAAGAACATTATAAAAAAGAAGAAGAATTAGAACTTAATTAGAGAATTAATTAATTAATCGATATTAACTGTGAGGCTAAGAGTGAGAGATTGAATGCGGTCGTGAGTCCATATGCTGGGCTGGTAATTCCCCGACCTCCTCAACGGAGATTGAGATTGCTCGGCCGCGTGGCATTGGATACGCGGAAGGCGGCGCCACCACTTGATGGCGGCAGCTGGACGGGAACCACCGAGCAGGGCACCGCAAGAACCGAAGGTAGCAGACACTGAGGACGAAAGGGAGACAGACATCTTAACTCAATGGTTGTTTTTTGTGTGCGTTAGTATGATGAAATGTGGGATATAAATTACTGTATTTGGTATCTTATTTATAGAGCAAATTCGAAGGGTTTCTTCATTATAATAAGTCCATGTGCAATAGTCTCATAGTTTTCTGGTTACGGCATTTAATTTTTCTGCTACGGCAATTATTCGCATTTCCATTTAAGAGATTTACTTTTACCAAAAACATGTGTGGTATTTTTTAAATAAGACCCTTGTCTTTTATTTGTTGATAAAATTTAATATATAAATGTGGATGTTGACTTAATTAGAACATTCAATTAACGCTACGTACTGTGATTAGTAGATGAAAAATTAATGCTTATGATTGAAGAATTAGTTTGTTAGTGGCTAAGTTATTTTAAGTTATTTATTCATTAATGAAAATAGCAAAAATTATATCCTCTTTAAAATTTTAACCTTTTATTTATTTGTATTGATAAATATAAATACATTAAATTGAATATTCAAAATTATAAATCCTTTCCAAAGCACAGCAAAAAATACCATATCAATATTCTTCTCTTATTTTATATATCCCTGGTATTATACCATAAGTTGTCTATCAAATGATTGTCTTGTCATAAAGAGTTGTGTATCTAATGTCTATATATTCGGATATAATGCAAATAAAATTTTAAAAATGATTGTCTTAATTTTATAAACAACGTGCTCCAATGGCGGGATTTTTTATGCATTGACCTTTTATTTCCATACCAAACTCATATTTAATAAATTGCTGCTGTAATCCAATACTAATATATACATATAACCTCCCCTAGACAAAAATAATAATAATAATAAGAGAAACTATTAATCATGTCAGTTCTAATGATATTTCTAATTTAGCAAAAGTAACAAAATATCTCGATCTAACTTATGAAAATCAATAATTAGAATATCTTTCTAATTTAACCATTTATAATCAGTTCAAACTTCCTTCTTACAAGCAACAATGCTCGTCCAGAAGCACAGCACATACAATAATGATAGATATAGATCGATTAATAGCATATTCATTCAAATGAGTAATTTTCTCGCTTATTACCAATCTCATATATATTAACCCTCATAAATTGAAAATTTATAACGTCAATAACTATGGAAATACCATTTAGTTGACCTATACAAAACCCAAGGTCATCTACTAATTAATGATCTTGAATCATTCAAGTTGAAAACATATATTGACCCATTGAGATTATAGAATTTGCCAGGCATTGCAGCCTTTGTACTTTATTTTTTTTTATTGTTTTAGAAGCATGCTATTAAAATAAATAAATATCGATCCATCTAGAAGAATTGATTAAGAAGTCACATTAAATTACGTTGATCGTTGACCGTTGTCGGGCTGCATGCATGGCTTCTTGTGTACATTATTCATTTAGAAAAAGGAAGGGAGTTTATGTTGAAAAATTGGTTTTACTAATCGATAAATTGAATAGCGATATAATGACATTTTATAAATAAATCATCATAAATCGATTTCTTAAATGAATGAAAAATTAATGTAATGAGATTATTTGAGTAACTAAGGGTTTATTTACTCTGATCAAACAAAAATATTAACTCTTAATTATAAGAGTTGAGTTTGTGGAAGTGAATATTAGGGTCGTGGGGCCGATGATAACCTTTTGTAGAAGAATTCATAGAAGTGAATATTAGGGATGACAATTTTCTCTGTGATACCCAACATGAATGAGGAGGATATAGAGGGATTTTTTTTTGGACTCGATTAAATCCCTAATGTCTTCAATGAATATGTCGTAACTTACCATTGTACATGCTATTTTTGTACCGTTACAATTGCCGATTAATTATCACAATATATAATTATGGTAGACATTGAATTTTCTCAACATGGGATATCTTTGAAGAAGTTATGAAGTCATTTAACTTCTTTTGCGGCTTTCTCACTATATAAACTCGATTTCATAGTTGAACGAGCTATATATACATGTTTGTTTCATAAATTTCCATAACACCACTCCACCACCGACGATGTATACATATCCACTAATGAACTTGGAGTATTTTGTGTTAAGTTTCCAATTTGCATCACAATAACGTTTTAGTATCATTGAATATCCCATATATATAACAGTTTCCAATGGTCATCATTTAAATTACTTGTAAATCTACTTAATTTGTTGATTGCATAAGTAATATCCGAACGTGTGCAATTAGTGATATACATCAAACTATCAATTATTCTCAAATACTTTAATTGGGATATGGGTTCACTATGGTTATTAGTCAAATGCAAGCTTAAGTCCATCGGTGTTTTTACAAAGGATAGATCATATACATTAAATTTTCTTAGAACTGTCTCAATATAAATGAGATTGCGAAAGGATAATTCCTTTTAATATCTTAGTGATCTTAATCTTGAGTATAACATCCGCTATACTAGATCTTTCATATCAAAGTTCTTAGTCAACATCTTTTTAGTAATCATAATTACTTTGTATGATGAGCATATTGTCTACATATAGACAGATTCTTACAAACGAATCAGATGTGTCTTTGATATATATGCATTTGTTGCACTCGTTGATTTTAAATCCATTTGACATCGTAGTTTTGTCAAATTTCTTGTGTCATTGTTTTAGTGATTGTTTTAACTCATATAGTGATTTCAGGAGTCTGCACATCTTATTTTCTTATCCTGGAGTCATAAATCTTTCAGGTTGCTCAATATATATTTTTCTTCTAATTCACCATTTGGGAAGGATGTTTTCACATCTATTTGATGTATCTCAAAGTTATGTATTGCAGCAATAGCAATGAGAACTTGAATGGATGTTATCCTTATCACTAGTGAATATGTATCAAGGAAGTTAAGATCTTCCTTTTGTTTGAATCCCTTTGCCACAAGTTTTGCCTTGTACTTGTCAATAATTCCATCAGTCTTATATTTCTTCTTTATGATCCATTTATATCTTAAAGGCTTGATTCCAAGTGGAATTTCCATCAATTCTCATTTCTCAAGTATAATTTTGCATGATGAAAATTAGTTCGTTATTGATAACTTCTTTCCAAAAAAGAGCCTCAGGACTTGATAAGGCTTTGCTTATTGTCATTGGTTCAGTTTCCAACATATAAGATATGAAATCAAGAACAAATATTTTTACTATTTTGGTCTCATTACTGTGTATGATTCTTCATTATTTCTAAGATTATTCATATTCATAGTTTCATGAGTTCTTTTATTTGAACTTTCTTCCTCTTTTTGCAAGGAAAGATACCTTCAAAAAATACAATATTTATTGATTCTATTGTTGTTCAAACACGTACGTCAAGAATTACTGATTTGTGCATAAAAAATTGATATGCACTACTATTATTATGTATCCAATAAAAATGCAATCGATTGTCTTTGGTCTTATCTTGCTTTGCTTTAATTTAGGCACTTTCATCTTAGCCAAACAACCCCCACACTTTCATATATCTATAAAAGACTTATGATCTTTATAACTCATAAAGATTTTTATCTTTCTTTTTGTGTGAGATTTTATTGAGAATATGATTTATCGATAAAATTGCCTCCCCCAACACAAATTCTGGGATAAGCCCGAACTTATCAACATATCATTCATCATTTCTTTAAGAGTTTGATTTTTACGCTTGGCAATGTCATTTGATTGATAAGAGTAAGGTATTGTCATTTAATGAATAATGTCATATTCTACATAAAATTCATTAAATGGAGCATTATATTTTCCTCCTTAATCACTTCAAATTATTTCAATTCGTTAACCAAGTTGATTCTCAAATTCAATCTTATAATGTTTGATTGTGTCTAAGATTTCATCTTTGCCTTTCAATAGATACATATAATAGTATTTAGTGCAATTATCAATAAAAGTAACAAAGAACTTTTTGCCTCATCTTGTATGCATAAATTTTAAATCACACATGTTATTGTGATTATAGAAGGGTCGTGCTTCTTTCCACCGAATGGAAAGGTAACTTTATCATTTTAGTTTCAACACATATTTCACATTTATGTGTTGGATCAACATTAAATGTTGACAATAAATTCAAATTCATAAGTTGTTACAAAGTGTTATAATTTATATGTCCAATCCTAACATATCATAAATTAAAACACTCGATCAAATAAGCAGAATTTATAATTTTATTGTCATTGAAATCATGGTGTACAACTATTACATTTATTTTGAATAGATCGTTCTCCATGTACCCTCTGCCTATGAATTGATCATTTTTTATTAATACATATTTATTAGACTCAAAAACTAGCTTGAAACCAGCTTTGATAAGAGCTGACCCTGACACTAGATTCTTTCGAATGTCATGAATATAAAGTACATCAATTAGTGTCACTTTTTTACTCTGAAGAATTGATTAAGAAAAATAAATAAATATCGATCCATCTAGAAGAATTGATTAAGAAATCACATTAAATTGCGTTGATCGTTGACCGTTGTCGGGCAGTATGCATGGCTTCTTGTGTACAATATTCATTTAGAAAAAGGAAGAGAGTTTATGTTGAAAAATTGGTTTTACTAATCGATAAATTGAATAGCAATATAATGACATTTCATAAATTAATAAATCATCATAAATCGATTTCTTAAATGAATGAAAAATTAATGTATGAGATTATATTTGAGTAACGAAGGACTCATTTACTCTGATCAAACAAAAATATTAACTCTTATAAGAGTTGAGTTCGTAGAAGTGAATATTAGGGATGATAATTTTCTCTGCGATACCCAACTTGAATGAGGAGGATATGGAGGGATTTTTTTTGGACTCGATTAAATCTCTAATGGTATTGTGTCTTCAATAAATATGTCATGATTTACCATTGTATCTGTGATTTTTTACCCTTGCAATTGCTGATTGATTATCACAATGTATAATGACGGCAGACATTGAATTTTCTCAACATGGGATATCTTTTAAGAAGTTATGAAGTCATTTAACTTCTTTTGCGGCTTTCTCTAAAGTTATAAACTTGAATTTCATAGTTGAACGAGCTATATATACATATTTGTTTCATAAATTTCCATAACACCACCACCACCGACAATGTATACATATCCACTAATGAACTTGGAGTCTTTTGTGTCAAATTTTCAATTTGCATCACAATAACCTTTTAGTATCATTGGATATCCCATATAATAGTTTCCAATGGTTATCATTTAAATTACTTGTAAATCTACTTAATTTGTTGATAGCATAAGTAATATTCGAACGTGTGCAATTAGTGACATACATCAAACTATCAATTATTCTCAAATATTTTAATTGGGATATGGGTTCATTATGGTTATTAGTCAAATGCAAGCTTAAGTCCATCGGTGTTTTTACAAGGGAAAGATCATATACATTAAATTTCCTTAGAACTGTCTCAATATAATGAGATTGCGAAAGGATAATTCCTTTTAATATCTTAGTGATCTTAATCTTGAGTATAACATCCGCTATACCTAGATCTTTCATATCAAAGTTCTTAGTCAACATCTTCTTAGTAATCATAAATATTTTTCTTCTAATTCACTATTTGGGAAGGATGTTTTCATATCTATTTGATGAATCTCAAAGTTATGTATTGCAGCAATAGCAATGAGAACTTGAATGGATGTTATCCTTATCACTGGTGAATATGTATCAAGGAAGTCAAGATCTTTTTTTTGTTTGAATCCTTTTGCCACAAGTCTTGCCTTGTACTTGTCAATAGTTCCATCAGTCTTATATTTTTTCTTTATGACCCATTTATATCCTAAAGGTTTAATTCCAAGTAGAATATCCATCAATTCTCAAGTATGATTCTGCACGATGGAATTTATTTCACTATTGATGACTTCTTTCCAAAAAAAAAGAACCTCAGGACTTGATAAGGCTTTGCTTATTATCATTGTTTCATTTTTCCAACATATAAGACATGAAATCAGGACCAAATGATTTTACTATTTTGGTCCCATTACTACGTCGTGATTCTTCATTATTTCTAAGATTATCTATATTCACATTTTCATGAGTTATTTTATATGAACTTTCTTTTTTTCTCTCTTTGTAAGGAAAGATATCTTCAAAAAATACAACATTCATTGATTCTATTGTTGTTCCAACATGTACATCAAGAATTACTGATTTGTGCATCAAAAATTGATATGCACTACTATTATTGTGTATCCAATAAAAATGCAATTTGATTGCCTTTGGTCCTATCTTGTTTTGCTTTAACTTAGGCACTTTCATCTTAGCCAAATAACCCCACACTTTCAGATATCTATAGGAAGACTTATGATCCTTCTATAACTCATAGAGTTTTATCTTTCTTTTTGTGTGGGATTTTATTGACAATATGATTTGTCGATAAAATTGCCTCCCCCAACACAAATTCTGGGATAAGCCCGAACTTATCAACATATCATTTATCATTTCTTTAAGAGTTTGATTTTTACGCTTGGCAATATTATTTAATTGAGGAGAGTAAGGTGTTGTCATTTGATGAATAATGTTAGATTCTATATAAAATTCATTAAATGGAGCATCATATTTTCCTCCTTAATCACTTCGAATTATTTCAATTCATTGACCAAATTGATTCTCAACTTCATTCTTATAATGTTTGATTGTGTCTAAGGCTTCATCTTTGCCTTTCAATAGATACATATAATAGTATTTAGTGCAATCATCAATAAAAGTAACAAAGTACTTTTTGCCTCCTCTAGTATGCACAAATTTTAAATCCCACATGTTACTGTGAATTAACTATAGAGGGGTCGTGCTTCTTTCCACTGAATGGAAAAGTAACTTTGTCATTTTAGTTTCAACACATATTTCACATTTATGTGTTGGATCAACATTAAATGTTGACAATAAATTCAAATTCATAAGTTGTTACAAAGTGTTATAATTTACATGTCCAACTCTAACATATCATAAATTAAAACACTCAATCAAATAAGCAGAATTTATAATTTTATTGTCATTGAAATCATGGTGTACAACCATTACATTCATTTTGAATAGACCATTCTCCATGTATCCTTTGTCTATGAATTGATCATTTTTTGTTAATACATATTTATTGGACTCAAACATTAGTGTGAAACCAGCTTTGACAAGAGCTGGCCTTGACACTATATTCTTTCAAATGTCATGAACATGAAGTACATCAATTAGTGTCACTTCTTTGCTTGACGTCATCTTCCGTACCACCTTGCCAAGACCAACAATATTAAGAGTTGTAGAATTATCCATGATTAACTTTCTCCCACTAATAGGGGTATAATTAAGTTGAAAACTAGATCTAGTCAGAGCCAATGTGTCGTGTAACACTAGTATCGATCAACAACTATCTTGGATTGTCCACCAAGTTGGCTTTAGATACAATGGCAGTCAAGTCCAATTCTGACATGTCTATTAGCACTGACTTATCTTCGGTCGTGTGCACTTGAGTGATTTTCTTTGGACGTCGATAGTCTTTAGCCTTATGATTCGGTTTGCCACAGTTGTGGCATGTTCCTTGGAACTTTTTGACCTTCCCTTAGCTCTGCCCTTTGCCAAGATACTTTCTTTTCTTACAGTGTTTGGTTTCATCAGATTTGTCTTAGCATACATAAATATTTTTATTATTTTTGATTGTTTGTGATTATCTTCTTCAATCCACAACCTACAATCAGATCCTCAAGATCTATCTCCTTTTACTTGTGCTTTAAATAAATTTTGAATTTCCTCTATGAATGTGGGAGTTTCTTGATTATCGCAGCAACTTGAAATGACTCATTCATTGTCATGCCCTCAGCATGCAGATTATATAGGATCAACTACAACTGTTGGACTTGAGTCATCATAATTTTGGAATCAATCATCTTGAAGTCTATGAATTTACCGACAATGAATTTTTTTAGTCCGACATCTTCTATTTTATACTTCCTTTCAAGAGATTATCATAATTCCTTTAGATATTAGACTATACACGTTGTATAACATGTTGTCCAAGTCATTGAGGATATAGTTTCGACATAAGAAGTCTTTGTGTCCCCAAGCATCACATGCCACCCTCTTCTCTTTGTTAGTCTCACCATGATATATCGAGGGGGCATCTTCACGTAGGAACATTGCAAGGTTCAACGTGGTTAGGTAAAACAACATCTTTTGCTACTACCTCTTGAAATTAGTACTTGTAAACTTTTTCGATTTCTCTCCATGTGCTGATGGAGCAGGAGCCATCGATGATGAATCCATCAAGATTGTACGAAAATTAATTTTAAACTATTGGATCTGATGGTGGTGGTGCAATCTAAGTATAGGTAGAATAACAGTATAATATTGTTTAGGCGAAATCGAAACTAGAGTTAGACTCTATTTCTTGATGAATTTTCCCCGCACACGGTGCTCATAGAATCCGACAATTGTCTCCTAAGATATAATGACTTTATCTTATGATAACAGCACCACAAATCACAAGATCTCCGAATCAAAGAAACTTCTTGAATTCTCCAAATGCAAATTTATATTTTGTGAAGGAGTAAAAAATCCTCTTAGTTCAATCAAAACTCATTCATCGAATTTGAATTGGATGATCTAGATCACATCCCTTCCTAAAGAATACAATATCCATTCATGAAAGAACACAATGTCCCTTCACTTGGATTTTATTTGAGATAGTATTTTGTCTCTTCATTTGAATGCATCCATTTTGAATTCAATAGTTGAGATTGACACTTTGATCTTCTGGTCCACTTCAGGATTTTGCTCCCCCATGCATGTCGTAATACTCCATGCCCATTATTCCATCTCCACAGTAACAGATTTGAATTGAGTTCTTGGAGCAAAGCTCAAAGAAGATGAATACCAAAGGACAAAGAAATAGCTTTCAGTTTTGTGAATTTGTTTCTCTGTTACTCTCTTAATGGCTGCTTCTACCAAACAGCCAATGACCGTTCTAACATCAAGATTCACTCTGGAACTTGGCAAAGCTTCATTTATACGACCAGCGGCAGAATTTATGGATGAATCAATAATCATATGATCGAGCAGAAAAAAAGGGCTTCTCCTTAAGTTGACCATCAAAATTTTCAGGAAATGAATTATGCACATGCCAGCCACAATGAGATTAACTGATATACAAACATATTTGTCTGAAAAAAATTAAAATTGGGCATGATGTTCACAAATAAGAGGTATCATTTCCTACATTGATGACTTTGTATTGCACAATAATGGGGATTTTGAAAGTCCCTATCCAATTGGCAAATCACATTTTAGTTAAAAGCTGATATAGCGCCTGGTTGTTCTCTTGTAACCCTTCTATAACCTGGAGGCAACAAACATAACCATTTTCCAAACGAGGAAAAAAGTTAGAAATGTGTAGGAGACAATTAGTAAGATGTTTCCAGCAGATATTAAGCATACCTAATTGCATTCAGAACTTTGTTGGATGATTTCCTTGCTACACAGCATAGAGGAGTGGTCAATTTGATAGTTGGAGGGAAAAAATTGGTCTGTAGCAACATGATTTGAATGCATCTAGAACTTGATTGGGCTCATTCTTGCTGAAGCCCAAGCAAAATGATTTTCGACTGTGGTTAGAGCTGCAGGAGCCAACATGAGGCAATGAGATAGTTTCAATCTTTAGCTGATTCCAACTGAGATTCTGCCTCTAGTCGTGGAAAGTACTTGCTCCTGTTAAAACATTGTAATAACAGTTTGAAATATAAAGATACATGGTCATTACAACTGAACATGGGGAAACTTGTTATCACGAAAACAATCCGTCTCAGATTATACATATCACAGTCAATTAAAAGTAGTCTATAACAACATGCCAAAAAATTCTTAACATAGTTCTCTTGGTAAATAAATAATGTACAGTTTGGTGGAAGTAGGAATGACTCGAAAGATCTTGCTAAAGCAATACAAAATGAATGTTTCATAAGTCAAAGATTAAACAAGAGACTCTCATATAAATTGAAAAGGTATTGATCATATGTATACATGCAGCCTAAGGCTTGAAAGGGAATGACGTTTTCATACTCCATTCAAGCATGGAGAAACTTCCACTGACAAGGCATATGGTTCTCTTTATCCACTAGCTTCCTGTCTGATCTTATGAAGGGAAAATATATGCAATCTTTAGCCCTTCTTGCCAGGCTGTATATATGTCAACTTATGTATGTCCATAAGGCTTGCCTTAAAATATTAAAGAATGTAATGCCTAAAAGAGAATTACTATGCATCGGAAATCATTTGAAATATAAAAGATGATGAGATGGAAATTAGTATAAAAATCTGGAATATCCAAACTACATCTATGGCTGTATAGTAAAACACGTACATATATAAGCAACAAGAGCATAAAAAACAATGTAAACTGAATGAGAATGAACAATTCTTCAATGACACAAACAATCATCTTACAGCATGGCCAACTGAGCATTTTTTTGCAGAGAAAGTGATCTCCCCGGAAACTTTCCTCTTAGCATCCTATGAAATCCAAGTCTCTCCAGAAATTCTTCAATTAACCTTAAAGTATCAAACACAGAAAACTCTATCACAACCATAAAGAGACAATTTCATCAAACTTCAATGCTTGAACAACACTCACAAACTACAAATAGCCTTCTGAGAGGAAGCCAATTCCCGGTCTGGAAATGAATCTTCAAGTCGAAAACTCAACCAAACATACAGTTCCAGCACCTAGCATTACAATGGAGTATTTGTTTTATTTCAAAGAATATGATTCTGCTGAATGGCAATGCAGATACTATTTACTAGATGTTAAGTTGGTTGGCTATCCACTTATTCCAAAGCTAAAGGTTAGGAAAGGCCCAATCTATACTTTCATGTTAGTGCATATTGTAATGGGCTTGTCCAAGCTAAGCATGTGAAATGAATAACTTAATTTGGGGCATATCCTTTTATTTACTGCTACTAGCAAGTATAGAAAATAGACCTGTTAGCTCTACTACAATGTTCTTCCAGAACACTTCTGCAATTAAAAGGATAATCTATATTTCTATATTATTAACAATGTCTACTAAACCGTTTCATATCTTTTTATAGAAGAAACAAACATTCAGTCCTAAAGGATTTAGGATTCATGATTTTTGAAATAACTACTGTAGTTTAACTATTACTTCCTTATAGTGAAATAAATCAACATTCAAAATATCAAACTACATTATGCATGAAGAAATGACATAAACAAATATTCAAAGCTATTATGCTGTTAATTAGTTAGCCAATAGATTGACCGCTCTGGGGAAAGGTGTCAGGTAGCATCTGAGAAAAATGTCAATTGCACTAACCTTGTGAACAGATTCAAGTTCCTTCAATGCAGTTTGTGATTTAGGCACCTGCAGTGTTCCAGGTGTAAATATCTCCTTGAGACGCACAACACCCTTTTTTGCATAATTTACAGCAAACTATTTTTTCCAAGAATATTCCAAATGTCAGTTTTCTGTTATCTAATTAAGGCGGTATTAAGAGAAAGGGGAAGTATCATTACCTGTGTTAAACCCTGGGCTGCAATCTCATCATTCATGTCGGCTGGACTGCAAAAGAAGTACAATCATTAAGAATGACATAAACTATATGTAAAGCATAATGTGCAGTACGGGCACAATTCCTAAAAAGTATACCTGATACAAAATAAATATTTCTCATATAATCCAAGGGGCAACTTGTCGACAACAGCTGCAACTTTCTGTTGCCAGATAAATGGTTTCACAGTGTCAAGCAAGTTGACAAAAAAACTCTTAGTAAACTTGAAACTACACGCCTTTAAATGGAACTGCTTAAACTGAGTGCCAGAAAATAATATAAGATTGGACAGCAGACTAGATGTTTGCATAAAAGGAATTCAAATGTGCATTTAAGTTGACTCAAATGTTAAAACTAGATTTATATGACCCGAAAACTAAAAAAGTTTAGGATGACCTTGGTGCGCCTAAAGACAGCCATAGACAGAATTTAATGAAGGAGAAGACCCAAGTAGCTATTGTATTTCTCCAATAAACAGTTGAAATGTAGGGTAATTGATGGCTTGATGGATAGATGAGAAAAAGTTCTGCTTCCTTGCTCCTCGTAGTGAATGAAAAAGACTTCAACTCATTCCAATGAAGAAAATGGAGGGAATCATATTGAAGTTGTTCCGATGAGAACAATGAATCATAGAAATCATTTTTCTTAATGTAGACAGAAAGATATATAGAAACAGAAAAAGGAAAAGTAGAAATCAAGAAAAAATTTCTTCTTGTTATTGTTGTGGATGAATATGCTAACAAATTGTTTACCTCACAATTCTGGTATCCAGTCTCAAAATTATGGTAACAACAATTGTAGCAACAAATATGAATTATATGGTAATCCTGATTGAAAACAATATAATTTGATCCTGACTACTACTTTTGTTGTCATTAAGTTATACTAAACCAAGCCTATGGTTCATGGATCAGTTCCTTTCTATCACATTGAAATTCTACATACAGTTCAAATTATGGATGATCCATATGAAAGGACTTCGCAATGCTCTTACAAAAGGCTACTTACTAGCATTTCTTCACAATCAGCAATAAAGTAATCTGAAGAGATTTTTGCCTTTTCCAAGAATTGCTCCTGCATTAAAAAATGTAGAATTTAAAACCATAATACATATGATAGGCTTAGTATCTAATCTTATGCTAATTTTAGAAACCATGGGAAATGGTATCTCTATAGTATCTTAAAAACTGAAAACAAGGACACTAGGATGATTCAACGACAACGACAACCAATTCTTTATCTCATGAAGTGGGGTTGTCTATATGGATCCTTTTACGGCATTGGATTTGATCCCTTATTATATCATTATCTATATTTAAATGAAGTTTATCCTTCAGATGATTCAGAAGCTAAATTTCATTTACTTCTGTAGACAAACAAGAGTCACTGTAATCTTATTTCATAGTAACCATAATAACAGAAATAATTCATATATCAAATGATCAAGATATTATTATATAATAGTTTTTTTTGTATCTACATTCAGCTCATACCTATACCTCTAGTTGATTCAACTTGTTTGACTATAACATCTATAAGACATTCTTTAACATATTCACAACAACTTAACCCATAAATTCCATTGTATATTTTTTTACAGAGTATTTCTTGTGCCCAACACTCTAACCCATAAAGCATAATAGATATTTTACTAGTCATATATGTATTTTTTCCATTAGCTTAAAGGACATGGAAATTTCACAAAACTTTAGAATATTGTCCCAAGGTATTGTGATATCCTTAGTTTCACAATTTGTTCTTTATTATTTTTTTAAAAAGTACTTTGATGGTAACAGACCATGAGTAACAAGATTTTTATTGAGTTTAGAAAGTCATGTAACTACACTGGTCAAAATTTGATTGGCAAGAATACCATTACCACCATGATCATTATTGGGCTTATTGTGCTACATCCAAAGAATGCATCATGCAGGTGATATAAGACATGAAATCAATTCAGATATGAAGTGTGTATACTTCAAACCCAATTAGGTATAGATCCTTAAGATAGCTTGTTCCTGCTTGCTGATAATTACCCTTAAAACCTATCTAAATATCTAAATTTATATCTTGATAGAAATCATGGTTAAATTAAGTTAGCAACCCTCCTTGTTTAAGAATAACTCAATTTTAGACCACATTATAATAAAGCTAGCACCTGATTCACATATACTAGAATGGAATTTTCATTGAGAACCACTAGAGACAATTGGCGCATACAGAAGTTTCATTGGTTGCACCTTGCATTATGATGGTATAAGAATTTCCTAACAAAAAAGATATAGATGCATTCCTATGATGCCAAAGGCACAAAAAGCTCAATCATAACACAATTCTCCAAACCATTCATAGAAACACATGATGAAAATGCTGAAGAAAACAAGAACTTTACCCACCAATATATCATGCAATCCAGCATTTGAATGCAATTGTGAGTATAAAGACAAAAGATCAAATGTTGGAAACAATCCAGCACGCTGCAGAACAAAAGAAAATATATAGTTAAACAATCAACCATAACTATAATATCACATTCAAAATGACCCAATGATGATTTGTTACTAGTAGTTTTTTTTCTAGCCATTTTTACATCCATCAGACTTTTTTGGTTTCTCCTCAAACATCCTTGGCCTTTTAGGTTAGTGAAAGGAAGACAAATTAAATTCACAGGAAATGAAGAATACTACATGATAACATAGTTTCTGCAGATATGATTTAGAAAGAAAGTTTAAATTAGTCAAATGAAATAATGAATGCATAACAATCACATGGAATCAACATGTTTATAAATCTTTTTACCTTGTGAATAATTTGAAAAGAAATTCACATCTAGTCGATGGATGCAAATTTGTAAAAACAGAACAGAGTTAGTCATGTACACAAGAATGCATTCTTTTGCAAATCTGTGAAGCAATCCTCAAGTTTGGCCCAGAACAGTGGTTAATCTAAACAGTTAAAAATTTTAGTTAGCTCACAAATAAATAGAACACTCAGAATACCTATGCAGATCTGCAAGCAGGTTAAAGTGATTAAGCATACTACAAGGCCAGAACATAGCTATGTTTTCTTTCCTTTCTGACCCATCAGACTAATTAACATTATAAAGTAGTTTTATTTCAAGAAACCATGATAACCTTCAGGCAGATTCATTTCAACGTGGAACCTCTTGAATTCATCCTATGATCCAAGCCAGCCAGCTGGCCTTTCTACCTTTTGTCTAGCTTTATTGTTATTGACACCATTGTACTCATGCTCATGATGCAACTTAGCATAGTAGAAGTACCCAAGGTTTAAAATATCGAGCCGTGCCGAGGTTTCGGTTCCGGACCGGAACGATACAGTTTCGGTACCATATCGTACCATGCCGGTATAATTTCGATATTTTTAAAATATAAAATATATTAACTAAAATAAAAAATTTAATCTAAATATTTAAAAATAAAAAATAAAATATTTTTAAAAAAATAATAGGATAATTTTATGAGATTTTAATAAAGCCTATTTAAATTATCCCCAACTATACTAAGAATTGATTATTAAAATCTTATTAAACCTAAATTAAAAAAAAAAAAAAGAACCACGACTAGCCACGCGCGCGATCGGGGGCGCACGCATCGGGGGCGTGCGCAAGGCATCGCCGGGCCCGCTGACACCTCTGGTGGCGTTGCCGGGCCCGCGCGACGCCTCTAGTGGGCCCGCGCGATGCCTGTGGTGTTGCCGAGGCCGCACAACGCCTCCGGAGACGTTGTCAAGGCCGCGCGACGCCTCCGGAGGCGTCTTCCGGCCGGAACGCCTGTGTCGGTGCTGGTCTGTCGGTGGAACAAAATTTTTCGCCGATATCGAGCGATACGGCTCGAGATTTCAATCCATGGAAATACCCACTATAAATGGCCTTATGGTCCTTAATTTATCATCGAAACACTAGAAATGTAGACTTACAACCCCTACATAAAAGAATCAACATTACCATAATGAAAGAAAACAGTGATTCCACTATGGCTGATTTTGCAGGTAGTTCAACATAGAAGACAATTATCACACTATCAGCTTCTCTGAAAATAAATGATATTAGGAGGAACAGTGATAATATATTTTATGCATGCATATACATTAGGTTCAAAAGCCAAATATTCTTAAAAGCTGATATTGCCCCTTGAATCTCCAGATAAATTTGGCTAATTTGACAAGTATAGCCAATAAATTACCTCAATTAGAGGAGATGAAGATTCCAATGAGGAATGGAGCAAAGGTAGATCTTCAGCATCAATGCAAGTTACTTCACCAGTGGAAAATTTAGATCCATACCTCCCGGCCCTTCCTAAAACAAGATCCTCAACATACTATGAGATGCACAGGGTAAATTAAATATAGGAGGTGCAATAATGTAATATCAAATAACTCAAAAAATAGGAAACTGAATTTTTTTTGGCATATTCGTCCAAGAGAACAATCGATTAGGAAGAGATCTGAAAGCACACAATCCAGAAAATTTCTATCTATATGGTAAGGAGGTCAACTTCAAGAGTGACATGTCAAATTCATCTGTCGAGACCTATTTGAAATTTCTATCACAAGGAATTGAACGTATACATTCAAGTAACCTTGCTGGAATATTGGATCACCTGAATGCAGCAGATGTAAGTAATCAAGCTGGAGCCTGTTATATCACACAACTTCTGGATCTTCTAGTTAACTTGAGTAAGACAAAGCACATATTTAACAAGAATAGAAGCAAATGCATGATACTTTTAGCATACCATTTTTTTCCATCAGTCAACTTTAGTGGCATCAACATTGGAATGTGTGCTCCCTTCCTCGGAGTTAAGATATTCATATGACTAGCCATTTTTAGAAGTTCATGTAGATATCTTTGTGAATTCTTGGCCAAGCATAGACATTTTCTACTATGTAGAAGCATTAATGAGACCATTAATTGTCTTTGCCAAGTGTAGGGTTACTAAAAAGAATTTATACCAACAGTTCATACAAGTCAACTTACTCCCTAATAATAAAGATTCAAGACAATAAAATGTTTGAGAATTATAGTTAGAATGGCCTGCTGCTGCTGCCACAACATGCTCTTGTTGGAGACCATCAAACTCTCAGAAGCAAGACCACCTCCAAAGTAGGTGTGCAAACTATCCAGATGATGAAGGATTTCCAGAGAATTGAGGACCTAATCAACAATGCTATATTCCTCAAAAGTTAAATCCCTTTTTATGTTTGCCACTTACCAACTTTCTTTCCAATTGTATGTGCCCCTCTAACTCCCTTGATTAGAATCTAGCTGATTCTTTGGTTAGATAAGATGAGATAAGGCATTTCAAGTCAATTTATTTACTTTCATTTACTAAATCTACAAGAAGCTGTAGAAAAAATTAAGATGGTGAAAATGTATCGCACAACTTTTTCCTAGCATGGATGGTAGGGTTCCCAATGGCTGCTACACAGTATCTACTTAACTACAGTTCAAAATGATTATAGACCTTCAATCAATAGTGAGTCACCATTCTAATCTTGATCTATTATCAAGCTTCAAGACATAAGTATGATCATCATTCTCTCAGAAATAGAAATCACGAGACCTAGAAACCATGTGATACCTGCAATCTGCTTGATTTCCGACACTGTGAGATCTCTAGTGCACACACCATCAAACTTTTTGAGCGTTGAAAATATTATTCTAGATATGTTGAGATTGAGGCCCATCCCAATTGCATCACTTGCTACAAGAACATCAAACTCACTGCTCTCATCATTAAACATTTTAGCCTGCAAGATTCAGAATTTCAATTGGCTGATAAACAGGAAGGACCAATACCAAAAACTCAAGATGTCAACACACTTTTCAAGTGGCTTATGCTTGCTGTAGTCATACTAGAAATGCACAAGACTTCAACATTAATGGTCACACTCTTGAAAATTGATGTCATTGCCACTTGCAAACATAAATATATGAAAAGAAAACTAGCATCAATCGCACAATTTTCTGGTTCACTTGAAGAAAGCAAGTTCTGTTTTATATAGGAAATTTGTGTTGTATCATTTTGTATCAATATAAGATATCACAGTATCAAACTAGTTAAGATGTTCAGGGGAAAACTATTTGATGTAAAGTTAGTTAACCTTTTTTAGGGAAATCCAATTTATATAATGAAAAAAACAAGCAGAAATCTTTTATGAATAATTTATTGACTATATGACCTAAGGTGTGTCATTCCTCATATTTGTGTGGCGTTGTGAATTTTGTTACTATAACTTGTGTTCCATAGCATTGCTGTGTTTGTCTTGTTTATATACGTTCTTCTGTATAATATTGCCGGACTTAATTCTACAGATTGTAATTCCTGAATGCTAAAAGACTTTGTATTTTCCTTTGCGTGATAATGATGCCATGGGATGGGAAACTTAAATTATGGTATAAATTTCATTACAGATACACACTGTAAGAACAAAACAACTTTTTGCTGTTGAGTAAATCATATCATACAGGCCATTATCAAACAGATTGATGTATCAAGTTACTGGTTCCAAATTTCCATCTTGTCATCCACTGATCTGCTCAACTATGAGCTGAAAGGCATGCTAGCTAAGTAATGCATCTGCAGTTGCAACTGGCCTTATGAGTTATGAGCAGAGACATGGGGATATGGATCCCTGGTTCATGTTAATAAAATTTGCATAATTCACTTCCAGTTTCAAATTCATAAGGTTATACATTATAAAAAAAGGAAAGAAACTGAGAAGGTTAAGTCAACTTCTGATAAAACAATAACAGAAAAGTTGGAAAATTAGGTTTGACTTTTGAGTGTATGCACCATTGAATTCAGCATGGAACACTTTTTACATAAGGTTGATAGTTAGAGCTAAGGAAAGTGCACCTGTTTTGTTCTAGTCTCTGGTGGCAATGAACCATAGACTACTGAGCAAAGATGTTTCCCTCCAGCCTCAACTCTCTTCTGCAGACCCATAAAAGATGAAAGTTGAGATAATGTGATACGACAATAACAACCAAGTCTTATCCCTCTAGGTGGGGTCAGGTAACATGTTTATATAGATAGCTGTAAGATATATATCAGACTCTCATAGTAATGAAAGATGAAAAAGGAAATGATCAGCATGCTGCAGAGTGTTCCTCTAGTAGATCTCTCTACAATAAAGTACAAGTACTAAATAAAACAATAACAGTTCATCTTTCTCTGTGATGGTAACATACATACGCATCTGGTAAATAGAAGATGTCCTATTAGAGAACAAATTCCAATAACGCTTGTTGATAAGTGAAATTGCCCTGTGTAGTTTAGAAACTCTACCATGTATTGGAGATTATGTACCAGTTCAACTAGGGATTACCTTGTGTTCCCTTATCAACACCACACTACGCCCCGAAGCATCCCAGGGATATTTCATGGAGTGCCCACCTTGGGCAAGACAAGGTGGTAGACTGCCCAATGCAAAAAGTTATAAGCTCGGCCTTGGTTCCATCAATCACAACAATTATTTTGCTTGATGTTATATTTCATTGTGCTATAAAAATATGTTACAACATATGATGACCCTCATACATGTCCATCCAACAATGTGCAAACTACATGAATCAAACTCCAAATTTTACAACTAGGCGGGAAGCAAAGAGTCTACTGAGATATAATTGAGAGTTACAAATGACATAGTTAACGAGAACCAAATTTGATGAGCAACAAAAGGAATGTGTCATGAAGTGGTTCAAAGAGGTGAAAACATCAAATGTAATAAAGTAGAAAAATAAAAGAATGCACATATTGCAACTCAGATTAAAAAAAAAGGAAAACTACATGTTGATATGCAATGTGGTGTGATAACGGATAATAAGTTGAAATAGTATATGTCAAATTCTTGGTTGATTGACACAAGCGAATTAGATCCACATAGCCAACTCTAAATCACTGGAACACATGGCTTCTTGTTGTAATAATTATTATTTCATATCTTGCATTAATTATTATTTCATATAAAACATGGAATTTGGGACATTTAACATTGGTTCGACTACAGTGGTTGAATATCAAGTGACACACAGTACATTGTATGTACCAGTTTGAGCATTGAACAATGTATGTGCAAAACCAGGATGTTGCTGTCATAGAATAAAATGGCTGTAAGGATCACTGGTTTTACCCAAGAACTATGGGTTTAGACTTCTGTGATTCAAATATATTATGAAACTGTAGAGAATAGATTAAAAGAAAGCATCAAAGTTGCATGTGAGGAAAATTATAAAGCAGTTGACAAATCGAAATAAATAGAATCTAGTTTTTCAAACTTATGAATTTGAAATATGCATAAAGTAAAATCTAACCTTTAGTTGATATATCTTCTGTCGTGAAAAAGTTATGACACAATCACCTTTTTTGATGTTAGAGAAAGATCCAAGAGGGACTTTGAGAGGAATCAATGGAGACAATCTCTCATAATGTTGTACCTGAGCACAAATACGTAGAAGAGGTGACACATTAATAAAAAAGGTTGAACGGCCTCTAAGAAAACTGCACATCACAGAGGAGTAAAATGACAGAGGTAAAGAAAGTATTATGGTTTGATGGATATCATAAAACAAACTTTTGATGCCAGCTGCATATCTAATGAGAAAATAGTAATGTGTGTGTGTGTATATATATATAGTTTGAGTGGCCAAGTATATTTGATAATTAACAAACAACTATAGCATTGAATATACATACATCTACTAAGGTTCCAGAAGAAGAAAACAAAAGCAGCATATCTACTCTACTCAAGTGATCGAGTAGAATGATGACCTTGTAGCAACCGATGCATTTCTTCTCATTTCTAGACTAAGGTAAAGATTAACAATATGGGAGACCTTTGTCTTCAGCAGGCAAACATTAATTTGCAACTAGGGTGCCCGTTCTCAAACTCCAAGGACAAAATCTTCACTTATAGGGGTACAGTTCAGGTATGTAACCATGCCTAGCACCATTTTAGCAGTAGCATGCATTAAAATTACAATTACTCTCTCTTGAATGATTATTTCATTTAGTCACATCTTATATGTCATGAGCATAAATGAGGGAAATGAGTAGGGACTAACAATTAATTAGTTTCAAAATATCTTTAAAAAATACATGTAAATAGTATTCTTTAGTTATTAGTTTAGTGTTCTGTCATATCAAAAACCTGAAGTACCTTGATCACATCACCGGTCACTTCAAGTATTCTTTTTATAAGAGGAACTGTTGCTGGATCTCCACAAAGATGGAGTTCATCAGAAGAAATTCCCAATAGTGCTCGCGTGAATGAAAATCCCCTTGTCCTACATCCCACCATCTACCAAACCAGAATAAGAACAAATATAAATGCAAATATGACATTTAGAGTAACATCACTGTATGTTCATATAACGCAACCAATCAAATCAAACAGCAGTAATGGTCAATACTACGACTTTGTTGTCAACCCAATAATGTTGAAGATTCAATAAGGAGAAAATACTAGATGATATAATAATTTTTTATACCAGGAAAAATATTTCATCTAAAAAGTAAAATCTTTTTGCATGTTAGCATATGCCATCAAGAAAGAAGCACCAGAACTGTTAAAGAAGATTTGACTAACCACTTATCTCAAAAGGTTTTGCTATAAAGGCAAGCCAAAGACTCATTAGCTCTTCAAAAATTGAGGCACAAATTACCATATCAGAACAAGCCAGAATCTCAACTCATAATTTGTGCTTAGATGTCATATAGAAATGTGATTGAAAAACCACCTAGCCCTAGAGATTAAGCTATTGAAAAGGGGTCTAGACACTTCATGGTTTAACAAAAATCATTAACAGAAAATGAGGTTTAACCCAGCAAAATATCTAAAGATTAAATATCCTAAGTGTGACTAAACTATAAATTCTAGCATAATGAGCATCTAGGAGAAGGTAACTTTGTTGATACTGTAACAGGAGCTTGTTAGTCTCTTCTTAGAACACCTTCAAAGCCAAGGGATCCTCGAATGCAGCTATATCTTCTCTAATAACTAACTTTCTTGAACTTTGTGTAAGACATCATATTTATTTTGTAAACTTGTGTAACAAGTTTTGATTTAAAAACACATCAATTTTTTTTATAGATTCTGATAATCATTAAGTAGTAAGTAATAAGATCAATGTCACACCTGAATTTCATCTATAACAGCACATTGGTAATCGCTAGTGATGTCAGCCATTTCAACAGTAAGAGAGCTGTGTCGGGCACCCTCAATCTCCTTCTTTTCTTGCCCAGTTATCAGGTTACAGGGAACATTTGCTTTGTTTAATCTTCGAGCTACCTCCCATGCCAACAATCTTAGAGGTCCACAATATACACCTTCGACAAATTAAACCTCTTTATATGTGGTTGCATCATGAAAATATACTCAAATAGTTGGAAGTTATAACTTGTTGTTGCTGTTGCCATATGAACAAAAGTCTAAATAATAAAAATTACTACTGTACCTGAGGAGCTTCTTTCCAAACTCTCTAGAGCAGTATATGTTTTCCCACTGTTTGTCGGTCCAACATGCAAAAAAATATTCCGCTTCTTTCTACGAGCAACAGGGTACCATGTATGAGGATGTCTGCAGCCAAATACAGAATTTGCAATAATCTTTCTTCAGTTAAAAACTTGATAACATAGTAAGTGGCACAGAGACAGAAGATCGTATCATTGCAAGATTGTTTTGTTAAAAAAAACTAATTATATATGATAAAACAACAAAACATGAGTAATCATGTTAAGTGTTTTCTCTTCTTTATCTCCCTGTTGTATAGCATATTTTATTTGCAACAGGCTCTGTATATATTTTCAGTCTTGTGTTGAATCAGACTTGAGGGAGAATAAGGACCTGAGCTTGATTTGAATAAAACAAACAAAAAATTACTTTGAAAATTCACCAATTAAAATAACTGGCATAACTGGATGCTCTCCACTTACGTCAAGTCTGTCAAGTCAAACTTCCCAGAGCTCCAGAAATTGCTCAAATGCCTCAAGCCAGAAACTGAATATAAATAAAAATAGGTGTCCAATTTCTTGACAGATAAAAACCTGCTACCTGCAATGAATAGAATTTATTCGACTGGTACTATCCATAAAACTTCATGTGATACAAACAAAACGTGATGTGCCTTTTGTTCTTAAGGAAATAAATATCTTCACTATTTTCTCAAAGAACTGAAACCAAAACCAGAAACGTTCCTAGTTAACATTGAAGACCAAGAAAAGAAAGTGAACGCATTAGGATATAAAAAATTGTATAAAATTAAGATCATAAGCTGGATTGAATTTTAGATTTAAAACTTGTCAATAATGACTATTCATTTGAACTAGATATATCAATAAGTTAACATGCTTTGATTACATACAAGAAAATTCAATGAAATACACCAAATGTATGAGACACCACATGTATGAGATAATTGTAGTTGTTCATTGCTAGGGACAGACAATTATTATTATTTCCACTGACATTATTCTACCCTCCTTTGCAAATGCTTCAGTTAGCAGAGATGTAAGATGCAATTGCCTGCAGAAGCATCACAGGATCTAATTCAATCTTCAGATCTCACCAAATGACAAATGATGGCTACATCAGAATGCTAGAGCACTACATGGTTCTCACAAAGATCTTTGCCAGCTTTACCAATTACACTATCATTCAAAATTAGCATTGTCAACCAAATCCATTTTACTATTACTTCATTTAGCACACCCCAAGTGGACTCCGCTAGCGCTGACATGTCATGGAACCAACAAAGGCAGGGCAACAGTCTCTGTATCAGCTGCTAAACCGGACGCAACTATACCACAAAAGTATCATTTACGCGAAATACACAATGAATTTTTCCATAATTGTCACTTTAAAAAACTATTCAAGCTATAAACAATTCATAGAGAAAAAAAAACAAATTGCCCAATAGATCGTAAACAAAGTCATACACCACTAACAACAAAATTAAAAGAGACACAAACGAGAAACTATATAAAAGCCTAACTATATAGACAAAATTAAATAGTAAAATCCCAAATTCCTCAAAAATAGAAGCAGCATAAAGAAATAATTGAGGAGAATATTAATGACAAGCAGACAAAGATTAGTGAGTGTGGTTAACCCCATGGACTCTCCCATTCTGCAAATAGAGAGTGGTGCAATATATGTAAGACTACCAAAGGCGGCTAACACATCACACAATGGACAACTACTAAAATGGTCTGGAAATCATCCTGATAGGCCAAAGCCTTTATCTAAATATAATCATCATTCACAGAAAAGACATACAATGTGATATTATGTTATATCTAATGTCCCAAGTCTTAGCCTACGGTAATAGTCTATCAGCATGCACCACATGGTAGAAACATCATCAAATAAATAAAAAAAATAAAAATGCATGTAGATCGACCTAAATTACCATATACAAATCAGCATGTAAGGATAATAGTAGAGAATAACAAGACATAATTAGCATGCAAATAAATTCATAAATAAGCAATAAGATTAACAACATATGAAACCATCTATCATGAAGCACATCTCCAACAAAAGTAACTAGAGTGCAAAAAGAATAATACAAGTAATTAGGGGTGTAAATGAGCTAAGCCACTCGCGAGCTATTCAAATCTCAATTCACAAAAAAGTTCGTTCGATTAAGTTAACAAGTCGAGCTCGAAAACATTATCGAGCCGAGCTCGACCTTAACAGTATTTGGTTTGTGAGCTCGCGAACATGCTCGTTTAGAGGCTCGTCAATATGTTCGTTAAAAGTCTCATATATATATATATATATATATATATATATAATTTTTCTATGTTGCGCTCCTTACCCCGCGCTCCTCGTCCACGACAACCCGACCCCCGCCGCTGCCGCTGCCGCTTCGCCGTCCGGCCACCGCCGACCACCGCGTCACACCCGATGAACGCGCAACTCGCCGACGCACATCCCCGCACCAGATTCCGGCCAGATAGTGGCCGGATTAATCCGAGCGAATTTGGCCGCGATTTGGTCGGAAATCGCCTGCCAGTGCCGAGCGGCCGATTCCGGCCAAATCGCGGCCGGAATCCGGCGCCGAGCTGTGCGCCGACGAGCTGCGCGTCCATCGAGCGTGATGTGGCGGCCGGACGGCGATGCGACAACGGCTAGAACAGGGCTGGGTCGGGTGGGAGCGCACAGGAGCGTACAAGAATGGACCGCAGAATCGCAAAACTGTATATATATATTAACGAGCCGAGCTCGAACTAAGCTCGATTCACATTTAATTTCATTACGAACCAAACTCGAGCTTAAGAATTAAAGCTCGAATCAAACTCGGGCCGAGCTCGAGTTTAGGGAAAACGAACCGAGCTCGAGCCTCTTAATGTTTAGCTCGATTCAATTTGATTACACCCCTACAAGTAATACAAGCAAACAAGGAAACAAGATAGCATCAGGAATTCAGGATTTCCCATAAGAATCAATACACCAAACTATGACCTATCTCCTCACAGATTGCTCCTAGTCTAAACCAACCTCCCAATTCCACCGCAAAGATACAAACACCAGACTAAACAATTGTATTGCCCTTATCTGCAATACCAAACCACCATCCTTTATTCTCACCACCAGCTTACCAACCATCAACTAAACTACCCTTTGCCCAACAAACACACACAATCCAATTAAGCCCTCGATGCAACATAACCCTTCTCTAAACTGTTAATTGTCATAAACCCTTTAACTTGGCAACCAACAAATAACATCAAGACCACAAAATCAACCTCGATCGTGAAACATCATCCAAACAAACATCCCTTAATTGTATAGATTGCTTGACTATCTTGCTCATGACAACCTGCAATACCAACTCTTGCCAACTCTTCCATTACCCTTTCTTACAATTTCACATGATTCAAAGGAAAGAGAAGAGAAACATGTTTGAATCACACTTCAATTAATCAGAACAATGCTAAATATATTGTTGTAGGTCGGAGAAGAAGCTTGCTCGCTGCTATAGAATGTCCTCCACTCACTGAGTTGCCAAGGGTGAAAAAAGACAGCAAGGAAATGATGTGTTACAATGTCAACAGAACAAAAATTCCATGCAAGAAACAAGATCTTACATAAGGGAGCACAAGCTTTTATCATCATGAACATAAACTCACTACTGCCAGAAGAAGGAAAACAATAGAACTTCCTGCTGTGCAGGATAAAGGGAATGTTGCCAGAATTGAGACACATGAATACGGACTGCTGCTATCAGGGACTATGAGGGGGAAAGAGGGAGTCACTGTTGTTCCTCTTGTCGGTGGAGAATCGACAGTGGAGGCTGCTGTGCAAGTCAATCCTCAAACAGCCTATCTAGCCTCAAAGTAATCCCAAATTGAATCCAATGACCACTAAAATAGCACTTGAAGTCTCTGATTCAGCTATAAGAACCAGACTTGCAATAATGCATCCTTAATTAACTCCTCTAAATCCTAAACTCCTAAATAACCCTCCCAAGCAAACATCATTAGCACAAGTATTCCCTGGTAAAGTAGCTTTTCCTTTCATTAGTTGTTCATAAAGAAGAACCAAAAGCGAAAAAAGGGAAAACAAACAGATATCCAGTTCCTTACTCCTTGTCTCCAACTTTTTGTAGCCACCACGAACCGCCAACAAACAAAGAAACAAATGTGTTCTAGATTCCATCATGAAGTAGAATAAAAATTGTACATTTACATACTGAACCTTCCGTGCACATGAAGTACCCTAGATATTAGCGATTTCAATCCTTCTCAGGCTACTTATCAAACAGGCATTCACCTGAAGTTAAAAAAAAGTGTCAAAATAAAAGAAAACAGAATACTATCATTCCTTCCCTAAAATTTTACAGGTTCCCAATCCAGCCAATCGAAAGGTGTCAGTAGCCATACTACAATCTATGCAGAATCATGAAATCAAGAAAGAACAACAGCGCCACCAGAAACAGCTCAATGTGAATGACGAAGTAGCACAATGGACCAATAAAATAATATTAATATTAATATTAATAACCTCTTAACTTAGGCGCAGCGCAGAAGAAAAATCTCGAGCGAAAAAGGAAGCGAGACATCTCGGCCCAGTAATTCGTCTGGAATCCGTCCGCGGTCGAGAAGGAATGGCGACGACGAAGAAGGAATAGCCAGGAAATCAGAGCGAGAGAGAGAGAGCCGCCGGTATCTACACGGGGAGCCACCAGGAGTGCTCTGTTTATTCTTAGCTCTTGGGGAAGTAAAGAAGCGTCGAGAATAAATCACGGCCGTCAATATCATGAAGCGGAAGCGGATCAACTCGATTGACCTAAAACGTAAAAAATAAAAAATAATAAAAAATGGAATTGTTAAATTGAAAATTGAAGTGCTTGCTACCGTAGAATTAAACTCCTGCGATAGAGCCCTTTTATACGGTACATGTTCTTTGTTTGCATCACATTATCAGCCAGCCGTATACATTGGGTATTCTTTCTTTCCAACTATTAGACCACTCCTAATCTCCACTATTTGTTTTGTTCTTTATCTCAATCGAATTAGTATTGTTATTTTTTAGAACAAATATTAATTGCATAGACTTTGCCTTCATATCATTGCTCAATCTCATTCCACTTCCGCTCCGTACTCTAAAAAATTTTACAATCCACCATTAAGGCTTTTTGCACAATGCATTAAACAACTTAAACAATGCATAAGTCAAGCCAATTTTTAGAACCTGACGCTGGATGAAAACAAAACCAATCAGCCCCAACTAATATTCAACTAAATAAAACATTTTATATAAAGGTCTTTTATATTGTGAAAAGCATTCCTGTCTATTTTGTATATTTCTATAGATGAAACATATGAATAATTATCTTATGGACAAAACTAAGAAACAGTTATTTCTATATACTCCTCATCTATTCCTATCTTTAGGAATATTCATTCAGTTCTTTGTTCATTCCATAAACCAAACACGCAATATCATGGACATCATAATTCTTACAAAGAAAAACTAGCATTGGAGTATTACTAGAAAAAGGCTACTTAAAGCTAGTCAAATCAAGCTCTACATGGTCCATTATTAAAATTGAAGGTTTTCTTAAAGCACAACTAATTCCAAAAGTTAGCCCAGATACGTAGCAACATCCGCAGTAGCAAAAATGTTCATCAGTGTCGCCAATTACGATCTAGGCTGCTGTATTTATCACCAACATAGGGCTCTGCAACAAAAAGCTACACAATTGTCTGAAATGTGTGGTACAACAAAATAGTGTTTGTACTGAAGAAGAGAGCAATGTACCTTGACGTGGTTGAGAATAAGCTTCTAGTGTGCACCAAACTCCAGAGACCTCTTAAACTGGACGAAGATACAACTATTTGATGCAAAATTTACCACTACTGATTACAGAAGATCAATCTAAAATGGTACTAATGAAAAGCAACTATAGGCTATGCATGGCGATAGATAGGGAAAGAGATAGATCAGAAGTACACCATTACACCTCTCACTTCTTCCTTGAAAAAACGGGAAGTGACAAGGTTGTGTTATTGATATCTAAAGATCAAACAGGGCTAAAAAGAAAATGAACAAAGGAGGAATTATAGTGACATAGACAAAGCACGGAGAATATTGCAGATTATAAGGGAGACTGCAGTTCCTAACTACAATCATTTTTTTTTAAGGGAGACTGAATCACCACCTAAATGCTACAAAGAAGTAATATATTTCTAGGAAACTTCCTCTAATCCCTTCAAATGCAAGTTCAATACTGAACCTAAAATACAATATAGGACTTATTCCTACTGAAGCTTAGTCAACTTTTAATCTAAAGCTAGAAAATTCAGAAGCAGACACAACTATGATTAACTATCTACATGTACTAAAAAGAGGTTGAACAGAGTCTCCCTTAATGATCTTCAATATCCAACTGGAGAATCCGTCTCAAGTTTTCCGTAGCAATGACGGTGTTGAAAAACAAGTTGCCGGCAGATAAAGGGGAATCTTTAGTAGGAGAGGACAGTGCAGATTTTGAAAGAGCGGGATGTGTACCAGTAACTATTGGAGTTTGAAGTTCTAGAGAAACACTGCGATTCTGCCGAAGGGAAAATTTTGGAATTGGCAAAGAACTTGGGGGAGGTGAGTTTGAGTAGGCAGGGCCTGCCCACCGCTCAGAAAAGGATACGCTATCGTTGAAGGTGGCTACTTTTGGAGGGGTGTTCAATGAAATAGTTTTCCTCTTAGTTCTTTGTTTTCCTTCTTGTTCTGAGTGAAAGCCAGGAGATTTCAGCTCATACTGGCCATAACAATGGCAAACCGGAGAGCAGGGTGACGACAGAATTCGGGCAGAAGAGTCAAAAATGCGGAAGCTAAAACCTCTAAAATCTCTGCAAAGTTGTGATTTGCTTCTACCGCAACATTTACTGCGATGCGGCACAAATACAGCCATAGTCTCCATTCCAGGTGAAATTTTTGCCACAGAACTGCCCACCAACTGGTTCACAGTAAAACCTAGCCAGACAAAGAGAATCTAAAGGTCATATACATATGACTCCAGGTCTCCAGCAAAGAAAAAAAAGCACCGCCTCAATATCAAGATAAAAAAAATGGTAAAACCTGTGCGTATGTCATACCTGCCGAGATTCAGTTTAAAGCAGAAGGAATCGCTCACAGTTCGACAAACAAGTCAATTTTACTGTCGATGATCCAACACCACTCAAATCAAAACCAGGAACTCGAAAGAAAGATCTTCCACAACCTAATCGACCGACAAAGGGAAAAAAGGTAATCCCTAAACTCAAATGGGAGCATGTCAAACATCGCGGAAGCACGAGACATACTACTTTACTCACCAATTCACCGGGCAAGAAGACGTCCAACAACGAAGTGAAATCCGCAGAAAGAAACGAAGACGACAAGCGAACCTTTAACCAGCAGAGATCCTTATGGGAACGTCCAAAATGATTGGGAAACCAGCACTAACGACATCAACGGAGTGAGAAAGACATCGACACAGAACCACGAGGGACTCCAGAACAAACCCTGGAGAAGATCCCTCTCGCTCGACGCTCGCTTCTGTTGAAAACCTTCCACGGACCTGAAACTAGACGCAAGCTCGATTTAAGATCTTGGCAAGTCCACGCACGGCGCATTCCCAGGTTGTGGACCAGACACGAACCCATGATGCGCAGTTCGCATAGGGATTTCTAGGCGAGAGATGATCCAGCCATCCCCAGGTTTTTCATCAGTGCCTTAGTTTTTTTAAAAATAATTCAGATATTTAATTTTTTTAATCGATTAATTTTAAAAATAATAATTTATCATCAAAATAAATTAAAATAAATTAGACAAGACATATCCAAATGACTACATTCTCCACCACCACACAGTAATTGAGATTCAAAAATCTCTATATACTCGATTATTTATTTGAAGACCTAACCATCACACAGTGTCCTGAAACCGCCCATGCCATTTATTGAGCTTAAAAAATTATACATATATAAAATATTTTATTTAAAAATTAATGATAAAAAAATCATCTCTTCCTTTTTCTCAAAGTTAGGATTTTATTATTATTCTTTATTATTCAATATCTTACCATATTGTACATGTTCGATGAGAGAGGACTAGAATGTGTCGCAAAACTATGACCAATAAAAATTGCCCTTGATTCACACAAGGGCAGGAGGGTGAAAAAAGAGGAATAGAAAGTTTACTCTTAGCAAGTGAAAATAACAAATAGTGATATTTTGATCTCGTACTTTTTCCGATCGCATAATTGCAACTGTATAGTTGATCCAAAATAGTATAATTGATCATACAAGTAATGAACAAGTTTAAATGATACAGAGAGTGCGAAAAATAACAGAGTAAATAATATTTGGACAAAGTGACTAGCCTTTTCTAAAGGCCCATAACATTGTCGCGCACAAAGCCTTACTGCTTACAGCCTGCAAAAGCAATAAAAAAATTTTTTTCCTTTTTTCACGATGGATAAACCAATCATCCTGTTCTCGTCAAAGAACATGTAACGCAGGAGATACAACACAATTGTTAGTTTTAAATGTTCAACCACAGCATGGATCGAAGTTAGTCGCCAATAACTAACTCATAGCAATCAGCAAGAATATTTTTGGGGGTTCTCCCGAACCCATCGGCAACTTTCATCATTTTCCTCAACTTCTCTTCCTCGAACTTTATTTGATCGACTCTGTGCAAGACATTCGACAGAAGCACATCGGAATGGCCTCTGATGGGCAAAGGTGCAGGATCTGTTAATTCAGATCTTTCGTAGTCGAGCTGTTGATACAAGCTTAGAAGGAAGTCCTTCTGAAAATAAAGCATTTGCTCTGCCTTCCTATACTCCAATTGCTGAGATCGTCTTAGTTCTCGAAGAACCTGATCGATTTCACTTTCTAGCTTTTCAGAAATCTTATCGGATTCTGATGTTATATAGACAGGTTTCTTGGTTCTCTCATCATTTGCTTCCAATCCTTGCAAAGGTCCAGCTATGGTTATGTGATCATTTTCAGTTTCTTCTTCCTCTTTGATGTCAACTGTACCTGAGACTGGTGTATCATGCCCATTGTTATACAGCTTTCCTGCATGTTGACAGCAGCATTGAGAAATTAACTAATTCAAGCAATCAAGACTTCCAAATCCGCATCATCCATAAAAAACAACGCGTTGACCATTAAGAAGTAACATTTATAGCATAGCAAATACAACACAAACTGAGGTCAGATATTAGGCGGAATAATATGGCCATCCCAGAAATCTACAGATCGGTTCCACATTGCCCTCAAAACAAAAAGGTTTAACTAGTCTCTTGACTATTAGGTGGCATAAGCTCATGGGGAGAACAGAAGGTGCAATGGAAGCCAGTAGCACAATCAAGTTATTGTACTGATGCTCTTAACATCTATTGTTGAATGAGATCGGGAATGAAATGACAAGCCAAATGATGCATTCTATTACTGTATTTAATTAAATGTATAAAGCTTTGAATGTTATATAATCATTATGTTTGTCAAATTCTTTCGCCAATTTGACTTGGTTAATTTATCTTTTTTGACGTGTCCAATCTACCTCATCCATTCGACACATTTGGTTTGGTCAATCAACACAGCATGCTTAACTTAGTTAATCCACTCAACACATCCAACTCATTTGATTCACTCAATCTATTTCCCTCAATTGACCGGGCTTGAGTAGCTAACACATTTGGTTTGGTTGACCAACACAGCATGCTCAACATAGTTCACTCAACACATCCAACTCATTTGATTCGCTAAATTAGTTTGACCAACTTGACTAGATAATCTGATCAGTTTGACTAGTTTGGCCAGTTTACTTGGCACAGCCAGCCCACCTAGCCAATCTAGTTCCACATGACCCAACACAGTTTGCTCAACCAACTAGATCAACCCATCTACCCTAACCGGCTCTATTGGTGGATGACCTAACGACTATAGTACATCTGCTGGGTCATGGCCATTCCAATCAACTGATCAGCGGCTGATGATCAGTGTGAAATAATTGTTGAAGATGAATGAAGGAAGGGGTCAAGGAGAATATTTGAAGGTTAAAGTTTCAAGATATAGTTGTTGTTAATCTTAGCCTTATTGTACACTCCCCCTCACTCTTGAGTTTCACTTGTAAATCAACGAGCTTGCAAAAGATTTCTTCACCTCCGGAAGTTGTCCAAGACGGAGAAAACATAGCGATGCCTTCAGCTATGAAATAGGAATGAGAGTTCCAACCCATATTAAATTCCCGAGTAGCGAGTTTAGTTCTTGTCTTTTCATTTCCACTGCATATTTGTATTGAATTAGCCTTACCAAGTCCTCCGGCATCTGGTCGTAACAATATGGTGATTAAACAGCTCAAGGTCCTGCTCTACTTATATCATCTCTTACACATGTGATGGTTGTGATTATGTTGGCCAAACATAATATTGATAGGCATGTGGAATAAACAATTATGTTAATCACGCCAGATATAATATTTATTATGGCAGATGGAAAAATAAATTTTAGTATGAAACTCATTCAGATGCTATTCCTACAAATAAGGCATACAGGAAAATACTCTTGCTAGTATGTTAAAAGTTGAGATGTTTGTCATACTTCTCTATTTCTAGAGTTCTTTCTATGAAATTTTTTACTTCAATAGACTATGAAAGTGTTGTATTATTATTTCTAGAAGTAAACAAATACACAAAAGGCTATCAAAAGTTGGGTCATTCCTAGATCATGTCAACAAGATGTGAACATTGTCAATCCAAGTATTGTGTCAACATGACACAAAAACAGATGGTAGTTATTCTAGGATATCACTAAACGACTACCCAATACCAAAATACTAAACCACAGTGTACACTATCTACACCAATAAATTTCTGAAAATTGGTTTTCAAGATAACGACTTGTGTTAGAGATTCGGTCTTTAACTGCAATACTATTTTAGTATCATATTGACATTCAAATGTATGATACTTGGTAGCGAATTAGAGGTGAAAAAAGGATGGAGATGAATAAAAAAGAACTATATATTTAAATTCAAATTTTATTTTCCATTAGAAATGGTATAGTTTTGACATTATCTTTATAGAGACAAACTATATATATATATATATATATATATATATATATATATATATAATCTCAATTCATCTTAATATGTGTTTTAGCATACCAAGGGGTATTAAGTGTTGGTATAAAAGGATACTCATTCACATGATTAATGATTAACACAACGACACAAGAGACAATATCTACACCGATTAGTATCATTATTCAATAATTTAATAGAATAAAACGTTTTCACAATTTCACTCAGCATAGTCCAAGATTTGAAACCATGCTATAAGTTAGGATATCAGAAATATAAAAAGGAAAAGCAAACCTGCAGGAGGTGATGTAGCATTATCTTCTTGCAAAATTCCATCAAGATGGAGAACTCCATGATTAAGCTGGATTAAACATCATAGATCATGCTGTTGAGAAACCCTAAATTGAGAGGATGATAACAATGGAGAATACTTCCAGTGTGAAAAATATTATTAGCAAGATATCAATAGTACCTGATTGATGGCTACTCCAATACGATTCTGCAAACTCTTGGCTCTTGGTTGTTTCGAGCCACGCAAGATGCAAAAACCCAATTTCAGGAGTTTTTCTATGTCTTCCTTGGAATCAAGTGATTCACAAACCTTGATAAGCTTTGTCAGAAAAGGAATTAGATTAATTTTATTGTCACAACGTCGACAGTAATACTCGGTATCCAAGCCAATGCTTCCTCCAACAGTACCAGCCATGTAAGCACGAAGAGCACATTCCACATGTGCCACATGCCCACATATATATTGGTTATCCAAATTTGCCTCACATCTTATAAAAGTACAACCTCCACATGCTGAATCAACTGTCTTGCAGCACAAAATACAACAACAGTCGCGGCAAAAACCAGCTTCACTGCAGCAGATATTGCAATCCTTAGCAGGAAGAGTATTGGTTTTCTCCTTAGATTGCAAACTGCACATTTTGTTTCCAGCTTTACATTCACCAGACTGGTCTTCTAATCTGGACTCAACTTGTTCGTCCTTAACAATAGAGGATGGCGATATATAATTATTGATTTCTGCACCTGCTAAATTATAACAATAAGAAAAGTTATGCAGTGGAATAGGATGGTTAATGAAATGTTTGGGGGGGCACTAATTGAAATAAATCAGTATGGATTATACAACAAATGAGTAAAATTAATACTCATATTTATTACCAAAGAAGACAGAAAACCACAAGCAATCAGTAGAATAAAGGAAAATCACAAAAAAAAAATCATATTTTAAAGTTTAGAATACCTCTCGAATCAGAAAAATTCGCAATAGGAACCCGCCATATGAATGAAGAAAAGAAGGAATCAACATCCACTTGTGGAAATTCCTTTCGAATATATTCTTCAAGTGATAACCTGCTTTGAAATACTGGCTTCTTACCGCGTGATTTTGGACAAGAGGGTGGTGCGCAAACAGACCTATCAAGCCAATGGCCTGAGACGCATTTCCTATTGCCAACCTTCCAACGCCATAGATCTCCAGGACACGGCCAATCTTCAGGTGCATAAGGCAACCCCATACCAGATGAACCACCAGCGACTGGTATTGGAACCAAGCGGTTTTCCTTAATTTCTGGTTTGGATTGACTTACGTCTGATAAATCAACGTCTACGGATTTGGTTCCCATGCGAATTACTAGGTGTGAACACCTGCAAAGAATTCATATAGATGGCTGATCATGCGGCATGAGGCACAGGAAATGTCTAAAACTGAATACTTTTGTCCCGGCAATAATGGGAAATCTGGGGTTTCATTCTGATGAACTCCCCTATTGTATTCCCTAGAGATCAGAGGTTGTATTTAGTTTGAACTTTTTTGTCAAACTTTCGAGGCGATCTCAGTTAATAAGTTAGTAAATTTCCAGCGTAAGACGAAAACAACCCGTTGTATTGAGAAACAAAAGCTCAATAGCCATCGGAGCCAAGGTGATGAGAGATCACCAGAAATTCTTTCTTTTTCTGCTTTTTTGGGGTAAAAGATCACCAGAAAATTTCCCTTTTTTAGCAAGAGATCAACAGAAATTCTGCTAGCGAAATAATATACCATGTGCTGTCAAAAAAAGGAAAAATGAAAGCAAGAGATACTCGGCAAATACCTTGCCGGCAGCTTTTATTGAATCTATATGGAAAGACGGGAAGTCCTTTGGGTCTTCAACGTAGATAGAGAGATTGTTGGCACATCTGATCAAAGAACTAGGCGAATGTTGTGGTGAGTCCTAAGAAAACGGATTAAGTACAGTATTATTTTACTCGCACAACGAACGATCCGCGAAAAATGGTAGGCTTTAAATGGAGGAATAATAAAGGAAAGGATCTAACATGAAAGGGTTGAAATACTGATCCCCTATTTTCCCAGGAAAAAATGAGAAAACCAAACCGGAACCCTTGCTCGTCTTCTACTTTTTCCCCCCTAAACCTCAAAATCGGTGGAATAAGAAAGGTGGAGGATTTGGAGTAAGTAATACTTTCGAGATTTATCTGTTCATGTCGCGAAACCCCCCGCCTTCTTTCTCTGTCGCCGGAGGTTGAAGTCAGACGATTCTGCGCGTTGCCTCACCAGCACGCGTCGTACGCGACCGCACTGCCGCCGGTGCACGCAACACTCGATGTCTATCGCCGGGCGCGCGGCATGCGGATCGCTGTCGCCACCGTGCCACGCTGAAATCCAGGGGAAGGAGAGGAGGCCAAGGTTTTCTTCACGGCGGCAGGGGAGACGGAGATCAGCCACGGGCGTAACGCGGAAGCCGATGTCCTCGCGAACGCCAAGCGTGGAGGGGCACGATACGCATAGGAACTAGGGCAGCTTAAGAGTCGGACGGTCAAAAGACTGATTTTAACTAACGTCTTAAATTGAAGTTAAATTGCTTTGGGAATGGGCAAAAATTAAAAGACACTTCAAATTACACAAAACAAGTTAAAGGGCGTTCCATTTTCAAAAAATATATATATATATATATTAAAAAGAGATTTCTATCAATAATAATAATAATTAATTTTTTTCCCAAGATCGATTTTACGGATTCAATCATTATTTATATTTATTATTATTTATTTTATTTTATTACTATTTATTATATTTATTTAATATAATTTATTATCTAATTGAAATACTTATTAATTATGTATCTGTGCGGTCTTAAATGTTAAATGAGTTTCTTTAAAATATTTTTTAATAGGTCTAATTCTGATTTTACATATTCACGTCCTTTACCCCCACTATAATATTTTCTATTTTATAATTTTCATTTACTTGTGTAGTTATTTATACTGAACATAATTGAGTTGATTATAATAAAATAATCTTATTGAAATAAAAAATAATTGAATTTCAGTGAAACTAAGATGATATTTTCTTTTATTATGGTCAGTTATAACTTTCCAATTTATCTTCTTATATATAGTCATGAAATTCATCATATAAAGCTATTGGAATGATAAATTTTATTTTTTACTAAAATATATTTATTTTATAATTTAACATTCAACTAGTATAATATAGGAGGTTTAAATAACATTTTATTAAAAAAGACTTTTAAACTTTAGAATATCTCGCCGTCACAAAAAAAACGTTTAGCATCTTTTTCATTTTAATAATTTTATTGTATCTTATATAAAATATATATATCAACTCATTCATTCTTTTATAAAAAAAATTCTTAAATATTAACTTTCAATAATAAATAATTTTTCCCCTATCTTAATAATTTTATTATTATGTTAACTACTACTAAAATTAAAATTTATATATTTTTATCTTTATTTTGTTAAATTAAAAAACCTTTCAATGTCTACTACTAATATTTAAGTTTAAAATTTTCTTATGTCATGACCATAATAATTAAACAAGTTAGTCAACAATGCTGACAGATTGATTATGTGGTGTGAAAGTTATCTGAATCCAACAAAACCGAATGACTTCGATATCTTATGCACCTGTTTATGCAAACAGGATGTGAGACCAAGAGTTGGAGTGCCCGAATCACTTTCAAACTCCAGAATGATAATAATAATATTATTATTATTATTTATTTTTTATTTATGAAAAATTAACAAGTTAAGTAAACATTTTTCCTTGAAGGCGACTTGCTCATAAGGTTTGAGATTAACTCATATAGAAAAGGTATATATCAATGCGACAAAAGGTGACTTGCTCATCTAAGGCGCTTATACGGTTGGCTTCACAGTCATTTGTAAAGAGTATTTTCTATGATTTAATTATGATTCGACTCTTGCTTAATATGATAATTCTGAAAGAACTTGTAAATTATAAACCGCATAAGTTTTATAAATTGAATAAAAACTTGGGTAATTAAAAATACAAGAACAAGAATATAGTTTCAACGAATAACATGACTTAACATATTAAAATATACAAATAACGATAAGGAACCTGTTTGGAGGGTCATTGTCCTTGTCCTGCAATGTCAACTGCTTGATTCTTGTGGGAGAAGATAAAACGAAAGTGAAAAGAAGGTCTTCAAATGGAATTAGGATGATGACGCCGTAAAACCTTCGTCAATAGGAAATGAAGGTAAGATGTCAATTCACCTAAATCCTCAGGGACCAAACTCTTATATAGAAATCTGATCCGTTATCAGACTCATAGATAATAACGGAACAGATTGACTTATTCTATATATTTAATCCTTATCCTATAATACCGAAATGAATTAACAAATTCAATAAATTTAATCCATATTCAATAATACCGGAACGGACTAACAGATTCTACATATTTAATCCACATCTAATAATTCAAAATCCGATAAACTTTAATTACATCACTTAAATATATTCGATTCATATCCGCATATACAAATTATAATTAAACTCATTTTTAAAAAATTAAATCACCAATTCTACTACATAATTACTGGCTCGATTAACACCCTGGGCGGCTAAAATTACTGGCTCGATTAACACCCTGGGCGGCTAAAAAGGCATCGATAAAGAACATGGTGGCTATGGACAATTCAGGAGAAAAGGACCTTCTTCGGGGAAAACAAACAAAGTCGTCGATCGATAGCCATGGGAGTGAAAGAGAGAGAGCAGGGAGGGATTTTTTTTCTTAAAAAAAAAAATATTTAACAAGAACTCTTCGTGGCCATTTGGTTGAGTTAACTCCTTAACTGACCTATCATATTAGTCAATTAGATCATCCGAGTTCAATCAATTTAATGATTAAGCCATCATTTAAGTCAAGAACGATTCTAATTCAGTTATATTTCTCTTGACATTTACAATCAACTTCATCAAAATTGCTTTGGCTAGTCAAACAAAACTAATGAAGTTGCATGAGGTTTGGAAAACATGTAAATTTGGATTTTGGAGTTGAGAGGGACTGGAACTCTATTATTTAAAAACAATATTTTTTTAAAAAATAATATTTTTCTTTAGAAGTTAATAATAATATTATTTTTTAAAATAAGAAAACATAAACAATGTTCACAGATCAAACAAAATCACAAGCCTTCCACCAGTTGCCACCGTTCTCCTCCGAAGCAACCCAAAAACGCACCCAAATTGTTGACCACCCTCCAAATGATGACGCAGCATCTTCTCGTGGGTCCAGGGGCTTCTTCCGGGCCACCTTTCTGCGGTACCACCAATTCATCTCTGGCCGGGTGCGTCTTTTACGGTGCGCATTTAGCCAACGCCGATTCTTATCCCATACCATAAAAAACTCGCCCCAAATCCAAAAACCAATTCTCTCACTTTCCTCTTCTGCCCCTTCTCGACGCCTTTCTCCTTTTCTTCCTCACTCTTTCTCCATTTCTACTTCTCTGTCCCCAAATCGCTGAGCCCCGATCCAGTTCTCCAGAATCCCTACTTTCCTCGCAAGCGATCCTCACCGCCCTAATTTCCCCATCACCATCCGATTCTGGGCGGCAGATCTACGTGCCGCCTTCAATTCGTCCTGAGATTCGCCGCTCGAGGGGATCGATCTAGGGTTTTGTCTCCGCTGGAGTGGAGGGGACTTCGACCCAGAAGGGTCCGTACTTCGCAATTTGCCGCCTATTCGACTGGAATTTAGCCCGATCGATACATCGCTGCCACCTTCCTCGTCCAGATTTTGGTTTGTTGGTGTTGGCCACTCGAGCGAAGGGGCTTTAGCTCGGCGAAGCTTGTTTCGAAGCGGCGACCAGTGGAGATTGCGTCTTCCAAGAAGTGATCTAGTGCTTTTCGCCATCATCTGCGAATAGCTGATTCTGCTGCGTCCACCGTCCTGCCCGTACGAAGGAAGTCTTTTTGGGCTATTTTCCAGATGGATATTGGAGATATTCTTTAAATACAGAGCCTGCCGGCCCTCCCTCCGAGAATCATTAGAAAGGAGATAAATCTACTGTATACAAGTCTATGATTTCTGTTGTTCTTGTTTAAAATCAGGCCTACTTCTTTATTCTGGCCTTTAATCAGTTTGCGGTTCATTTTTACTGCGAGAGTTTTGTTATTTTGGGAATTATTATTATTATTTTTTGACATTGGACCAGAGAGAAGAATAGAGAAAAAAAGTAATGGCTGTGTATTATAAGTTTAAAAGTGCCAAAGATTACGACTCAATTCCCATCGAGGGGCAATTTATATCTGTTGCCAATTTGAAAGAAAGAATTTTTGAAACCAAGCTATTTGGAAAGGGCACTGATTTCGACCTCATGATCTCTAATGCGCAGACTAATGAAGGTTGGTTCTTTTCCTGGAGTACTACTGTTGAATCTGGTTTATTAGTAGTGCGTTTTGGTAACTAGCAGTTAATAGATATGGTGAAGCTATATCTTTTCGGTTTAGGGAACATTGTCATTTAGTGATGTGGGTTGACTGTTCTCAGCCAGTTATGCTCAATTTAGCGGATATGCTTTTATTGGAATTTTCTCTGGGTTTGTGGAAGTTCAAATAATTTCTTTGGATTTTTATGAACTTTTTGTTCCTCCATTTTTTCGGTTTCAGAATATGTAGATGAAGGAGCAATGATACCCAAAAACACTTCGGTTTTGATTCGTCGAGTGCCAGGACGACCTCGGAAGCCTATTCTTACTGAAAGAGACGAGTACTCTCTTGGATCTTATTACTTTAGTGCATTCTGTTAGTGTTTTCCTTAATTGTGTTAATCAGCAACAATTATTTTATGATGAGAATGTTGTGATGATCAGTGTTTTGAAACTTGGACTGGCTAGTGAACCATTTTCCCTGCCAGTTCTCTGTTTTTCTGGTTGAACACTGGTGATAACAATAGAAATTTTGAACTTTCCAAGTTTGCTGACGTATAGATACAAGGCTTAAACTCATAATTATCCTTTCATGTCTAATTGGAGATGCTAAGAATATAATATACAAATCTGCAGGCCTAAAATTGTAGAGGACAAGGTGGAAGAGCTTCGACCAGCGAGCAGCATGCTGGTCGGGGATTCATCTACTAACAAATATGTAAGTTTATATATTTCTACGATAGACTAACAAGGTCACTGTAATATTTCTTACTCTCTGAAACAGACTTTTAGCTTTTTTTGTTTCATACGATTTTCTTGTGTTGGTTGTGGGGAGCTCAATTAAACTATGTTTGGCCTCAAGGTAAAATGGCTATAACACAATATTGGAATTTTGCAGCCTGATGAATATGAATGGGATGAGTTTGGAAATGATCTGTATGCCATTCCTGATGTAAATCAGTCACAAATCAGTATTCCTGTTGTCGATGTTCCTCCTGTAAACAATGTTGACGAGGAAAGCAAACTTAAGGCTTTAATTGATACACCAGCTCTCGACTGGAATCGGTCAGTCATATTTCTTTTAAAATATTTATGTCCACTAGCTAAAGCTTCAGATAGAGAATAGTAAAGCTACACTATATACTTTGTTTAATCACAATTAATATTCAGATTTCCCTTTCTAATTTATTTGATTTCTTTTGTTTAGTCAAACTCAAGAACCCTATGGTTCTGGAAGAGGTCATGGAAGAGGCATTGGTGGCAGGACTATGGGCCGTGGTTTTGGTAAGTTTTGCTTGTCATTTCCTTTAACCTTGAGAGGTTCTTGTTGCAATGTTTATGATTACTTAATTGTATCAAATTAATTGTATCAAATAAGAGACTCCAAATGGTAAACTCTGAGTCTCTTCCTGATATGCATATTGGTTTGCAACAGAGAAGCCCTTCAGTTTATCATGTTGTATGTAAATTATAGGTTTATATAGTTGATTAACATGTCCACTGAAAAATTGTTTGTTTGGGAAAATAAAGGACGTGGTATGCTTGAACGGAAGACACCCCCAGCTGGTTATGTCTGTCATAGATGCAAAGTGCCAGGTACCATACAATTTCCTGGCTTTTAGTCTTCTTGGCAGTCAAAACCCACTTTCAAATTAAGCCAGTGACACTTGTGTGTAGGCCATTTTATCCAGCATTGCCCCACGAATGGAGATCCTAACTATGATATCAAGAGGATGAGACCTCCAACAGGGATTCCAAAATCAATGTTGATGGCTACTCCTGATGGATCCTATGCTTTGCCAAGTGGTGCAGTTGCTGTTTTAAAGCCAAATGAGTATGAAATTATTTGTACAGTATCTGTAGTTTGTCAAAATATATTGCATAACTCATGATAAATTTTGTTACCTAGAGCTGCATTTGAGAAAGAGATTGAGGGTTTACCGACCTCTCGTCCTGTTAGTGATCTTCCTCCTGAGCTGCGATGCCCATTATGTAAAGAGGTAATGAAAGATGCAGTGCTAACTAGCAAGTGCTGTTTCAGGAGTTTCTGTGATAAATGTGAGTCTCGTTGTTCCTGCATGTTTGTTTTATTATGTCATAATTTTTAGTTGAGATTTTTAGCTAGTCAACATATCATTGAGTAGTTTGAGTTTATTTGTTTTTGTAATAAGGTATTAGAGACTACATTATGTCAAAGTTGATGTGCATCTGTGGCGCTACTAATATATTGGCGGATGACCTCCTTCCAAATAAAACACTCAGAGAAACAATTAATCGGATATTGGAATCAACAACCAGTAGCACAGAAAATGCCGGAAGCCTGGTTAATGTCCAAGGTATGTAGTATAGACAAGCTCAATTGTGGATTCACACTCTAGTTTTGTTGTATCAATCATAATGACAAAAAAAAAATTGCATTTGCAGATATGGAATCAGCTTTTCCAGTACAGCCAAAAGTTCCATCTCCTACCCTTTCTGCTGCTTCAAAAGGCCAATCTAAGCACCCTCCCATGGATCAATCTTCCCATACGAAGGATGGGGAAGTTGCTAGTGAAATTAAAACAGCAGACAACGAGTTGAATTCTTTAGACAAGCAAGCTGCTGTAACTGCAAATGTATCTGAGGCAACACCAGAATCTCTTAGCAAGGGGCAAAAGTCACCAGAAAGTGCTCCAGTGGTGACTGAGGATGTCCAGGAAAAGCAACCTGCTGGAGAACAAGGTAAAAACATTTTTCTAATCATTAATTAGTCTATCTGTTCTTTTAGATACAAAGTTGTTGTAGACTAGTAATTTAAATGGTTTAAACTTTATCATCATCATCAAGCTGTTTGTTCTCAACTATTTTGATCAGTTAAATGAATTTTATCACTTGCTATACATTTGTAATATTGGTTCTTTTGTTTGAGCATAAGTTGAATAGCAGAATTGATTTTTGATTTATTTTTCTACTGGTTTCTAACATATGATTTTGCAGGAAAGAAGAAAAAGAAGAAGAAAGCTCGAGTTCCTGCCACAGGTTTGTTCTCTTGCATTGATTCGGTCCCTTAATTATATATTGCTTTTACGAGGGTGACAACATGAAATGTATTGCACTTTAGACATTAGCTAACTACTGCTTTTTCAGGGGTCAAAACATCCTAAATGTTTTTATTAACTCCATTCTTCTTCATCTAAACTGCAGTTGCTGATATGCAATGGAGAGGCTACCCAGATGTTGGAGCTGAAAATTTTGGTATGCCTTTAGCAGCTTCAGGTTACAACCCTTACTGGGGAGGTGGGATGCCACTCGGAGTTGATGCCTCCTACATGGCTCCTTTTGGTGCTCCAATTCCATTCATGGGTTATCCACCTGGTCCCTTTGATGTTCCATTCGGCGGAGGAATGTTTCCACAAGATCCATTTGCAGCACAAGCTTATATGATGCCAACAGTTCCAAGGTGTGTTATTGATTGTTGAAAGTTAATATAATGGTTGCTAGCATGCTTCTGTTGTTTTAGATCTAGAATGTTTGAAGTGCTATAACTAGATATGATGAGTAAGTTCCTTTGAAATTCTGTTTCCTTGTCTGCATGTTGTTATATACTCTCTTGTGTGTCAATTATTTTAATAATGTGGTAGTCCGAGTTTGGTCTTTGTCAGCCTATTGTTGATGTTTATTTGACAAAAACTAATACACTCTGTAGGGATCTATCTGAATTAGGCATGGGTAGCATGGGCATGCCTCAGGGGGCTCCAGGCATTAGCAGAGAAGAAATGGAGGCCAGGAAGGCAGATATAAAGCGCAAGCGAGAAATGGACCGACTGAATGAAAGGTAATCACATTTTGCAGTATCTATGTTTCAGTAGGTACTCAGTTTGTCGTTTTTTTTCCCTTGGTGATTTGAAAGTTTCAGTTGTTTAAGAAGTGACAATTCTGTCTATCATAACACACCCAATCGGGCTGGGCAAGAGGGGATTAGACAAGTTGAACAGGCTGGAGGGATCAAATGGGTAGATAGATCATTGCGGCTGAGTGATCGAGCGAGCCAGAGGGTCCAATTATGTCGAATGGGCTGAGCCTTAGGGATTGGTTGAGTCGGGCTAGCTAGTTTGGTCAGGTTAGCCAGTTGAGCTGGACAAGCAAGGAACGACAGGTCGAGTGGGGTGTGAATATTGGAATGACTGATCAGGCTAGACCGGTCAGTCATGTGAGTCAGATGGGTTGGTTAGGGCGAGCAGGATGGAAAAACTGATTGAGTTGGGCAGGCTTATTGGTCTGAATGGACAGACAAGGCTTAGTCGAGATGGGTTTTATTAACCAATCGGGTCAATCGGGCTTGGTGTGTTGGTCGAGCCATTCTAGTCGATTGGATTAAGTTGTGATCGGATTAAACGGTGAGTCAATTGAGCCTGACAGACTTTTCGGATAGAGTGAGTGGACTGTCCGGGGCATGCGGATGGAGTTGAGTGGGTGGGCTGGGTCAAATTGACTCCACATCAAGCTTGTAGACCAATCAGTGCAACTGAGTTGGGTGAGTTGCACAGGCCAAACAGGTCTGACAAGTCTAAGGGGGTCTGTGAGACCCAATAGGTCGCTTGCATTTAGCCAAGATTATGCGAGCTAGATGAGGCAGTCAAAATATAACATATTTTTTGCTTTGGAATCAACCATAAAATATTTATTTCATCAATCGAACAAATACCTTTTATATTCTGTTAATTTTTATTTCATTCCTCCAGTAGCTATTTGATTATTTCATTCTGTGTACTAAACACGATGTCTCCTCCTATCGAGTGGAACACCCTGGGAGAATGTCCGTTTTCATGTCTTTCATTCTGTTTAAGCTGCAGCTGTGGTTTCTGTTAAGCAGTGCTCTGTGTAACAGAACGTAGCAGAACATGAATGCCCTCTTTAGTATAACTAGCTTCTTGCAGCTATATACTGCATGCTGCAAAGCACCTTTTTCTTATTGCTTTTGGTACCTTTGTCATTTAATGGTCTTCGCTACCTCTGTCACTTAATGGCCCTCAATGAAAACAGGGAACGTTCCAGAGACGGGGAGCCCAGAAGGGAGTCAAGCAGCATAAATGATGCTTCAATGAAACCAAAGCCTGTATGTTTCTTTTTGTCCATCATTGTTCTTACTCGTTTTTGGATCGATGGTTCTATTACCTTACCGGCATTAAACATAAGCTATTGCAACAGCCTAGCACAACACAATACTAATAACAACCGGTGCACCACGTATTTATTTATTCCACTTTATGCATTTCTGCGAAGGATATAAACCGATGAAGCCACCAGTCACACCGTCCGAGTTGTAACATCTTGCAGTTAAGAAAGTGGCTGTGTTCTAGGCACTCGTGGAATGAATGATCCATTCCGAGGGTGAAAATTAGTGCTACATAGCCGTTGTTTACTTTTGTCATGCTTCAATTTGCTCCGCAATTAAAAATTTTAATAATCAATTATCATATTCATTGAAAAGTAAATCAGTAATTAATTGTTCTGATTAGTTAAAAAGTGATAAGAAACTTCCGGTTGCCTTTTGAGGCCTAACTGTTCCCAGTTTAAATCAGACCAAGTCTGGCGTGATAGTGCTGGCTGTGGACACGGTGGCCCCCACTAACTAGTGGACGCGGTTTTAGTGGTGTAACTTGTAGTCGAATTCTAAATTGTTTTCTTTTTTTGTTTTTGATTGCAGCGGCCAATGTCCCACCCGGAGCGGTCTGGCCGCGACCGGTCTGAGAAGTCTGCAGGCACGGACCGGCACGGACCGGTCCGCGAGCGCGAACCTACGCGGCATTCGCCGCCTCGCCCTCGCAAGAGGAAAGTCGCAGACCACGAGCAGACTTCCGAAGCCGCCGCCGCGGCTGAAGCTGCAAAGGCGGACAGGAAACAGAAGGCCAGCGTCTTCTCCCGCATCAGCTTCCCCGAGCCTGGAGAGGGAAAGAAGAGGAAGGGCTCCTCTTCGTCCGACGTGGCGCCGAGGAACGGGCTGAAGGAGATTCCGGCAAGCCACAAGTCAGGCTCCGATGGGCACCGCGACGAGGTGAAGCGCACAGGGAGGAACTCGTCAGGGAGCGCGAGAAGGGGAAGCAGGGGGCACGACTACGAGTCTAGCGAAGAGGACTACCATTTCAAGCGGAGGCCCTCGTCGTCGTCGTCGAGGAGGGAAACAACTGCAGACGCTGAGGAAGAACCGGCTACCCGGCCGTCGAGGCGTTCCCGTGAGCGCGAGTCTCAGGAGCGGGGCGCAAGGGATCACGGTAACGACCACGGCCATGAGCGTGCTGCCAGCAAAAGGAGAAGAGAGAGATAGGTGAGCGAGAAATCGTTGCGTTACCTGTGATGAATCGGAGCCGATGACGCTCTCCGGTCATCAGTCATGTTATTACGTGATTATCGATGGATTAAGTCCACAATTTCATAAATGAGAATTCAATTATTAATACCCTGAAAATTTTTCTTTTTGTTTGCTGATGCTGATTAGTGCCGTGCCATGGAATTTTGGATGAGTATCGTGTAAAATATTGTAGGTCGAAGAAAACAGGTGGAAGTTTGCTCGGCGCCGCCATTTGCATTACCGGCGCCATGCTACGAGTCGGCACTACATGCGAGATCTCCTTGGCAACTCCTTCGCTTCCTCGCATTGTGTGTGCGCATTAGCACCGCCATCATACAAACGTTTCCTCTTTCTTTGCGATGCGATCGATTAGTAACATGAGTCAGGGACAACCGAGAAGGCCCGACCTTGGCGTCGACGCCGCCGGCGACCACCGCGCCTGCCGGCTCCACGAGCTCTCCTGCTCTGATATCTCGCACTCAACCGAAAGCACGCCCACAAGCACATCGTCAGCGCTTTCGCCGATCGCCTCCTCGCCCTCGCCGCCGGCGATAGTGGCGACGCCGCATGATTCGGAATAGCCTCCTACGTGATGTATACGACATTGACTATAAACTGCTCGATATCGATCGACTTATTTGCTCTATCAAGAAGTGTTCTTAGATCCTACTGTTGACGAGAACACTTTATTTGGAATTCCTTACACTCTGTTTGGATGGGGTGAGAGAAGGTTCATTAACGGAAGGGGAAGGAAGGGGAAGGGAGGGAAAGGAAGGGGAAGGGAGGTATTTATATTTTTCTTGTTTGGGAGGAAGGGAAGGTTCATTAACATAACATGTGCTACCTTGTTTGGGAGGGAGGGGAAGGAAATGAAGGTTAAATATATAAAATTACAAAAATATCCTTACTTGTTAAAATATATCTATAATAATTTAGAAATAATTGTTCGTTAGGTATTTTATTTTATCTAATGCCTTATAACTATTCGTTCAATGAGTTCGTTAATCGAAATTATAAACTAAATATATAAAATTATAAAAATATCTTTATTTTTTAAAATAAATCTATATGTAAAAAAATATATATAGCTCATAAGATTAACAAAAATTAATATTTACAACTTAAATAAATAAAAATTTTAAAAAATAATAAGTAGATATATAAAAAATATGTGAAATACAAAATTTATACATTTTGGTACGATAAAAGATAAATCAATATTTTTATATATATTTTTATAAAAATTTACTTTTTATATATATTTTTATAAAAATTTATTGATGTAAAAATTTACGACGAAGGTTAACATCGAGGAGTGCGAGTGACGACTACGTTATGTGACGAGGAGCAACGGTGCAAAAATCTAATAGATAGTTATTTTAATAATTAATATTTTAATATAAGAGTAAAATTGGAATAAATATGTTTTCACATTTCCTTCCCCTTCCTTACATCCCAAATCGGAGTGTAAGGAATTGTGTCTATTTATGGCCATGCAAGAGGAAAGCTTACCCTTCCTTCCCCTTTTCTCTCCTTCCCTCACTTCTTTACAAACAAGGTTACAAATTCCCTTCTCCTTATTTACCCTTCCTTCCCCTTCCCTCACCTCCTCCCAAACAAGCCGTTAGTGTGTGCAGGGCGCTGCAACTATATATAAAACAGGGCACAGCAAATTGATCTAGTGGAAGAAATAGTAGAATTGTCTTAATTCACCAACGATGATAAAAATATTTATCTAAATAAAGTAAAAAAAACATTAATTTTTTTAAAATAAATTGATATTACCCTCATTCTTTTTTAGTGATTTGATACGTCATCGATGATGAAAACAGAGTATTTTTTCCTCCCAAAATAATAATTATTTTTGTACTATGATTATTTTTTCAAATAATTATCGTTAAATTAAATTGATAGTCACGTAAAGTGGTTTGCTTCTGTGATTAAAATTTTCAAAGTTACTTGTACTCATTAAGAAAAAACTCGCTTGTTCAAATGTGTAACTATTGGCAGTCTTGTGGGGTCTAGTAGTTGAGGCTAATTTTGTTTCCGGTATTTCTTGGGTTATCGTTCAAAAGAGTAGTTTTGTTAACTTGTCCGGCACACAATCATTCCCAAAAATGATAAAATAATAACAGATGGAGTAGTATCGATAGAAACCATTCTTCCCTATAAAATCGGCGGGGACCGGAGGGCGATCGGTAGCAAAGGCGAGGTTTGGATCTGATATTTTTCTCGCAAAGGAGGATTTTCGATCTCGTTTTTCTTCGTTAGACCACGGTAATCATGAATGTTCATTTTGTGTTCTTGTTTTTCAGTATGATTTGGTTGCTTTTGTAACTCTGCTTCCGGCTGTGAATCTGACTGTTTATTTGATCGATACTGAGATTATTACTTGTTCATCCTGTTGTTTGTTCTGGACTCGACATGTGAGGTTTCTATGTGATTTTACGGCGATCTAGGGTTGTTGTTTAGTTTGCCAAAACCTTGAATGGGCTTTTGGCGATGGTGATCAATCCCTTGACGTAAAATTACCTTTTAGTTAATTTACCACTTACAAAACAATAATTAAAACGCTTACATCACGTATGGCACCGGTTTGAAGAGAGAAAAAAAAAACACTCTAGGGAGCTCACAGCCGATCATTCGCGGCTGCAAAATGCCAGGTTGGCCTCATGCTCGCGACTGCGAATGCTCATGGTTTGCCCGTGAATTCATGATGGCCGCGAGCTCTTCTTTTGCCATGGAGAGGAGAGGAGGGAAGATGAAATTGTGCCTAGGCCGTTTGGCCGTGAAATTATGGTCGCTGCAAGCTCTCTATAGTCAGGCGCCCTTGAAATTGCAGCCAGCTAGACGTATGCGTGCGATCTGGCTGTGAAATCCCGACCACCACGAACTCTCCGGAGTTGAGCCACCCCAAAATCACAGCCAATCGGCCATGAGCTTGCAGCCGCGAATGCACATGGTCTAGTCGCAAAATCACAGTCGCTACTAGCTCTCTAGAGTTTTTTCTTGCCAGTCTGATTTTTTACTTTATTATTATTATTATTATTATATATATTATTTTTGCCATGGAGAGGAGAGGAGAAAAGATTCGTTTTAATTTAGCATAGAAAAAATCGGTGCATTAGATTGAAAGAGTGTTTTGGAAAACAAGCAGCGTTCGTTGGTAAATGTAAAAGTTAGATCATTTTAAACATTTTTTTTAAATTGAATGCTTAATATGGTAAATTGACATTACTTTTTCTTTAGGATTGAAAATTCATGACATGACCAATAAACTTTTTGGAATAAAAATATGAAGTCTTTTTTCGAACTCATGACAGAAATATGTTTAACTTTTGTTGGGAACTTTGCAGCTAAGCTAAAAATGGGTGAATCCAGTGCAGAAATAGCAAAGGATGTAACTGAAGTACATTCTTCTCCTTTATCTCTTTTTCTCACCTTTTTTTTTCCTGACAGAAAAATGTTAAGTATTAACACTCTTGCTTGTCTCTATGCCGTCTAATTTTCAGTTGATTGGAAAGACCCCGTTGGTGTATCTAAATAAGGTAGTAAATGGTTGTAGAGCCCGGATTGCTGCGAAGCTTGAGATGATGGAACCTTGCTCCAGCGTGAAGGACAGGTTTTTTTTTTCAATGTTCATGGCACTCGGTTTCCTTCCACCTGAAACTTTAACATTTCTTCATTTTAGAATTCTCAGTGACTTCAATTAACGAGGCATTAATTTTCCTGGCAGGATTGGATACAGCATGATTGCTGATGCGGAGGAGAAGGGTCTTATCACACCAGGATTGGTAAATCACTTCTTCAATCTTTTATTTTTGTCTAAAAGAACAAGGTAAATCTTTATTTTACCCCTGAAAACTGACCAGAATTATTTGTTAGTTTGAAGAAAATAACTTAACGCTATTAATCCTCACTAGCAGCTTAAAATTTACAGCAATTGTCCATGCAAACTAAGTTTAGTCTCTTTAATAAATCCATATTTAGTGATCCTTCAAAAAAATATATTTATATAAATCTTAAAAGAAGTCTGAGCTATAGTAAGGCATGCTACGGTGCTAAAAAGAACTTTTGTCTGTAACCAATCATGTAAACAACGAATTGCTTCTTTTTTTGTTATTATCCTATTAAGTCTCTGAATGTTTTTATTAAATAAGCATTTGAAAATTTTTCCTCTTTGTGAAGAGTGTCCTGATTGAGCCAACTAGCGGTAACACTGGTATTGGACTGGCTTTCATGGCTGCTGCCAAGGGTTACAAGCTTATCCTTACAATGCCAGCCTCAATGAGTCTTGAGCGAAGGATTCTTCTTAAAGCTTTTGGTGCCGAATTGATTCTCACTGATCCAGTTTTGGGTATGAACGGTGCTATCCAAAAGGCTGAAGAGCTTGCTGCAAAGACACGTAATTCGTATATTCTTCAGCAGTTTGAAAATCCTGCTAACCCTAAGGTATATATTTGTGATGCTGTTTATGAAACTCTTTGCCTGCTAAAGTTGTTAAAATTTTTGTTTGGCTTATATGTGTAGATTCATTATGAGACAACTGGACCAGAGATCTGGAAAGGAACTGGTGGAAAGGTCGATATTTTGGTTTCTGGTATTGGAACAGGAGGCACAATAACTGGTACAGGAAGGTACCTCAAGGAACAAAATCCCAACATTAAGGTAGTACGACTGAAAAATGGCTATCTAATGTTATCAGTTTCAGCTTCTACACTTTTGCACAATTTTGTTTTCCCTCATTTGCATGGTTTATCTGCTCATGTTTTATTCTTTTCTATGTGCAGCTTTGTGGTGTGGAACCAACTGAAAGTCCTGTGTTATCTGGAGGAAAACCTGGTGAGTTAAAACTTAATCAGGTGTTTTCCTTTCTGTCCTGACTTTTTCTTTTCAGTAATTTAAATTGGTAACCACAGCTTGCTCAAAAAAATGTGTAGCTTTATATGCTAATTAGTCCTCCCATCCTTTGTTACACCTAAGTGTCAAACATGAGTAGCTTTATACGCCCATGTTGATGAACTTAAAAATAATAAAAGCTTGAATTTTGTCTTGGTCAATAAGTATCCTCTTCGAATCACTCATACTGCTTTGATTCAGCTGGAGATGATTTTTGTTTTTTCATTCGGTATGTTGCAATGTTCAACCAAGAATTTCTTTCCTATGCTTCAATAGACTTTGAAAGAGTGGGCACTTGACATCTTAATCTTTCATTGCATTTTAATAATGTTCCCTTAAAAAGTAATTAGTTGGGTGATTCTCTAGCATTTGGTGAATAACCTGTATTCCTTTTCTTTTTACAAAGTTATACCAAGTTTGTTCTTATTAATGATCCAGTTCATGAGAACATACTAGGCATCCATTCAAGGGAAAGAAGAAACAAATTTTATATTAATTTGTAATTCTCAGTAGAATAAGTGATTGAATTTGGCCTACTTCTGTCATTGGCTCTTTTGCTTGTTTGACCAATTTGATTTTTTTGAAACAATAATTTCAGGCCCCCATAAAATCCAAGGGATCGGAGCTGGTTTTGTCCCTGGTGTTTTAGATGTCAATCTCGTTGATGAAGTTATTCAAGTAAGTTTGAGAAACTAGGTCTTATAGCTTTCTGGAGATTTTTTTATCATCATCGTTAATAAGCCATACTAGTCTTATTGAAGTTTTGCACTAAAAAAGTGTTCATGATGCTAAAATAATTTGACCTTCAGACTCAATGACGAATCTTTTTGTTTCCAGTTGCCATCTGCCTTTTATCTCTTCTTTTGAGAGCCCACCCATTATTTTTTTATGTTGCAAAAGAACAACAGTGCATTATGCTACAAGCAAATTTACAAACAATTTTGATTGTTCTATTTTACACACTGATGGCCAGGTCTCAAGTGAGGAATCCATTGAAATGGCAAAGCTTCTTGCACTCAAAGAAGGGCTGCTGGTGAGTATCATTTTCCGAAACTTCACACAAGATTCAAGTTCTTCCTCCACTCTACTCTATAAAAATCTATCAGGACCATTTTTGTGCTGATGCAAGTACAATATATATTGCAGGTAGGCATATCATCTGGTGCTGCCGCCGCTGCAGCCATTAACATTGCACAGAGGCCAGAAAACGAAGGAAAACTCATTGTTGTATGTCGCATTTTACTTTTTTCACCCAATCTCTATATAACTTGCATTCTTCTCAATATAACGTATATGTTTGAAATATAAAAGAATCAAGTGATTCTTAGGCAATAACTATTTATCAGAAAAAGTTCCCACTTGGCATACCATTTCATCTTTTCATGCCCATCTCAGCCATTCCCGTCTCTGACTGAACAATATCGGATTGGTATCTTGATTACTATCTAGCTGAAGTCCTCCATTTTAAGTAGGAATCATCCACGTTTGCACTTATCATTGCCTGGAATGAATAGAAAAGAAATTTTGAGGAATAAAGAGAGAGAGGGAAGAACTGAATAAAAGTGTATAATTTTCTTTGTATATTCTGAAGATGTAAAGTGAAGGAAAATTTGTTTTTGTGCATTCGTTTTAATTGCTCTGTGTATTCTTTGGTGCAGGTCGTCTTCCCCAGTTTCGGTGAACGCTATCTTTCGTCTGTGCTCTACCAGTCAATTAAGAAGGAAGCCGAGAACATGGTTTTTGAGCCATGAAGTGTTTTTTTTTTAATTTTTGTGTGCGCTAAGAATCCCCATCAAAGCAATGCCATGAAAGCAGTTGGCAGGGCTCTACCCTACTGCAATTCTTGGCAGAATAAATTCTACCTCGTTTGAATTGAATTTTAGCAATTTACAATAAATATGGAGTTGCTGTATGGTGTAATTTTCAAGTTTAGATTTACTGGATTTGTTAACTTCCTGTTTACTTGGAAAGACGAAAATAAAAATTAGAAAAAAATTAGTGAGAAAATATTTAAAAAGAGAACTGGAAATCATGCCTTATATTCATTCACCATAGCTGCTCTTGATAGCCATGGAATCATGCCTATTATTTTTTAAACTTGAGGCTAAAGGCTAATCAAGGAAATCATTTATGGGCAAATAATTTTCTCTTCTTGATTTCTCATTCATATTCATCTATATGATATTGGCTAACTGTAACTTCAGAGCACACGCTTTTCTTCAGTTGGAACAGGAATTTCAAATGGCTACACTGGAATCATAAGCAAGTCTAGTGACCAAAGAAGGATTGAAGCAAAGTATCCAGCATTACGTTTTAAGCAACAATTAACAGCTTATGTTGAGAAGATCTATGGGATTATCCGTGACAGTCTAAAGAAAGTGATTGCTCCATTCTTAGCAATGTGCATACAGGTCTTTCTCCAAGAGATGTGTAACTGTGTATGATTATAATGAATAATACCTAGTACTTAGTATCAACTAAAGTGACAAAAAAAATTATCTACAGGCACCCAGATCTTCCAGAGCTAGATCAATCAGGGGATCCTCAAAGAGCACTAATTCCAATTTGATAGTGAAACAAGCATCAAGTGCTCACTGGCAAGACATTATTAAGATTTTGAATCATACACTATCTATACTCGGTGAAAACTATGTAAGATATATTTGTTCTTCTTTCATCAGTTCATCAGAAGAATTAGCATAGATAAATAGTCGGACTTCAAAGATTGAAGTGATGTAAAAGTCAGAGCTGATAAAGGTCTGTTTTCAATATTTGCATGATTCCCATAACATAAAATTCTCAATGTGTTCTTACAGGTGCCTAAAATAATAATACGCAAGACCTTCAGCCAAGTATTTGCATTTATCAATGTGCAATTATTTAAAAGGTACCATCTGCTGTAGTTGCATTGCATTCCACATTTTCTGTAGTTTATGCAGTTTCCACTGAATCATGAACGATTTTGGTATTAGAGAAGAGATTGAGATTTATATCTCATACAAGTACAACACAACTCTATGCAGTTTGCTACTTCGTCGAGAGTGCTGTTCATCTAGTAATGCAGAATTTGTAAAGGTTGGTCTGAGAGAATTGGAGCAATGGCAAATTGTTCACTAATGATGCCTTATATTCATAAAACAAACACATAATGGTGGATCAAAGACTGATATCACGCCTCTATTTGCAGTTTGCTGGAACCTCATGGGAAGAACTTCAACACATAAGACAGGCAGTTGGATTTCTGGTGAGGAACATCACAAAGATTAGACAATTCCACCTGTTTAAATGTGGGCAAGAATCAAAAGGGCGTGGTAAATTGTAGCTTTTCCCCCCCTCACAATTTTCTCTGTTCCTTTTTTGGGACGTTGACTCGTTATTTATGTAGGTGGAAGATGTGCTTCTATTCAGCTGCCAAATTTGACTAAACTGTGTGCGTGTGCAGTATCTAAGAACAAAATAGACTTTTTGAGTGCTAGATTGGAAAGTATCTAATGCAGTCACGCATATTATACACTGGATTTGAAGAGGGAAATAACACGGATTACAGAAGAGGTTCCAAGGAGTCCACTACGTCCCTCATCAGAGGCCTGGCCTTGGGGTTGTGGTTGAGGCAGTGGTAGGCCAACCTTGCCACTTTTTGAACAGCTCTCTCAGGGTAGTTCTTGCCCAACCTGGGATCAACAACAGTCAGCACCCTCTTATGAGTCAGATATGGCACAACCCAATCCACCAGAGCTTGCTGACGCACTGGCCGAGACTTGTCCAGTGACCTCTTCCCTGTTAGGAACTCGAGTAGGACGACTCCGAAGCTGTAGACATCGCTCATCGCAGTCAAATGGCCTACAAACATGAAGAGTTTTTAGGATAAACCTTGGCAGTTTGATCAAAAACATCACGAGCTACTTCAATTCTACTTTGCCAACTAGCACATCTATATCTCTAATTAGCCAATGGTGGGTTTAGATTAATGGCTCTAAAGGTGGCCTTCATAGAGTTTCTTATAAGTTTTGTTTGTTTCAAACTAAAGTTTCATGTACCTGTTTTCAAATATTCCGGTGCTGCATAGCCATAGGTCCCCATTATTCTAGTTGAAACATGAGATGTATCTCCTACTGGACCATTCTTTGCAAGACCAAAATCTGAAAGCTTTGCATTGTTGGCCTAAGTGTAGGAAGGGTGAGAAAAAAGTTTATCATTGAGAAGATGTAGCAATGGTGTCGAAGAATTTGAGGAATTTTAGATGACTAACCTGGTCTAAAAGAATATTTGAAGTTTTAAAATCGCGGTATATGACTGGTTTTTCAGCCTCATGGAGGAAAGCAAGCCCTTTTGCAGCATCAAATGCAATCTTCATTCTGATAGCCCAAGGAAGGCAGCCAAGCATTCCTGTTAAATGGAACTGATGAACTTTCTTTTCATTGTCAAAAGACGGAAAATTACTGCTCTTGCGAATCTATTTTATTGATGTTTTCGAACAGTTAAACAAATAATACATAGGAAAATAGGATTGACTGAAAATGAAAAGAGAGAGAAAAAAAAGATTGTACAGAGAGTTTGTTTAACCAAAAGTTTTTCTTTAGGTTAAATGAAACTATATTGTTGAATATTGCAAAAAGTGAACAGGTGTCTTTCAGAATTGTCGAACTGTATAAGAACAGAAAACAATTATTTAGCTATATGAACCAGTTAAAATAGGAAGAAAACTAAGGATAACTTGCACCAAATAGAAGCATGGTTACTAAAAGATAAAGATAAGTTGGAAATTTCAGAGAGGAACAACTTACTAGAGAAGAGATGAGATTCCACACTCCCCCTTGCCATGAACTCATATACCAAAACTCGCTGCTCGCCTTCGCAGCAGTAGCCGATTAATTTCACTAAATTCGGATGCGAAAGTTGCCCAAGGAATATAACCTCAGCCTAAACACATCAAAAACCAGTCTTAAACCAATAGAAACGACAGGAAATATCGCAGGAAATCAAGCTGAAAATAACTAAGAAGAGTTCCTATATGTCTACCAGCCACTCTCTGTGACCCTGGAAACTGTTTTCAGCATCATGAACCTTCACAGCCACTTGCACAGGTGGAAGCCCCTTCTTAACATTCTCTGTGATGAATCCCATGTACACACACCCAAAGCCTCCGATTCCCAAAACGTTCTCCCTCTTGAAATTTTCAGTAATAGACTTGAGTTCACTGAAAGTGAACAATACCAGAGGATTCCCTGCAGCTTCCTTCCTCAAGTCCTCCACCTCCTTTGCGTTCTATGGCAACTTGCTGATATCCTTCTCCTTTTTCGCCCTTGGACTTTGCACTTGTGGAGATTCTAATAAAAGGAAGGAACCAATTCTGAATCCAGAAAGCCGATCAGTATTCAGAATCATAACTGAAGAAGTACTCACCTTGCTTTAGAGAGTCAGAGACTCTTCTCCTAGAGGGGTTTGCCTTACACCCACAATTTCCCATGATTTCCAGTAGAAATCTTAACCAAGATTGCATGATCATTGAAAGAGCCCGAGAGCTTTGGCTGCTTGAAAGACGAGGGAACACCGGTACATAAAGAGTTGGAAGTACCGTCTGTGGATTGACCAAGCAAAGACTGTAATCGGTCTAAGTTCCATTCAATTATTTTGAGGTGAATAATTTACAGACAGAAGACGAAGGATAAGATTGTGACTGCCACTGTAGCTAGAATATTGGCATTTTGCGCTGATCTTTTGCAGTAAAATAGAAGTCCAACTTGGCCAGCTGAGAATTAATTCGAACCACCTCGCGGGTCCAAAACTTGTGATATTTCCTTTTCGGTGAAATCATCCTTCTGAATAAATGAATAAAGTTTCGGAGTTAATTTTTCTGTTTAAAGCGTTATGATTGAAAAATACAATAATTTATCGTTAATTTAATTGCTTTAATTAATGGAAACCACACACGCTATTTCAAGAACTTCTGGATGCGGCGCAATTTCTGTCTGTGTCAGTGTCTGACGCGGCGGAAGACAATTGGCTATTTTTGCTGATTGGTGTGCTGGCGAAGCCACGTAGATTTCGATCCGCTGTCGGGGCGAGTGCGAAATGGAACGGGGCGCAGGCGCTGCGAAATGACGCAAGCACAGGTGCGCAGGCGCTGCGAACGTGGAGGTGCGTAACCGCGTTATTTGTAGTGATTAAGATTATTAATTAATTGATTAATTTCCTTCATATTTTCGCATTTTAGTTTAAGGATTTAAGCTTAGTTTCTTGATTTCATGAGAATCTACAATTAAATTATGAATATTAGAATTTGCATGTGAGTTAGTGTTTTTTTTTCTGATCCAAATTAAATTAGATCAATATTTCGTTACTCAAATAATTTTGAATAATGTTTTTGTATTAATTAATTTATTCTTCGAATAATTGTTCATGCCAACTTATATTTTTAGATATTATTATATTTTATGCCAACTTAATATTGGTTTGTATTGTTATTATACTTTTTTATATTCTAAACCAAATATAATAATAATATAATCTTAAGGAAAAAATTTTATCTTTCATGTTCTGAATCTTTTGTTAAAATATTTTGACGGTTATAAAATCATCAAAATATTTTCTATATTTTTATTACTTCATTATGATAATCATATGGAAATGAATAAAATACGTCATAAGAAAACAGAATAGTCAAACTATTTCACATAGTTTACTGACCATGCCAATGAAAGATGAACAGGGCTTTGGTCAAAGGGCAAGACAAACAGAATGTACAGTTTCTACGTTGACAAGTCAAACTAAATTTGGTCAAAGATCTCGTGGTTGTATTCCTTTTGGATTTACTCAATATCTTCCAAATTAGAATTCCAGATGAATAAAATATAAGAGATTAGGTAATCATGTAAAAAAAAACCAAACATTAAAATATTGTAATAATTAAACAGAAATAAATTTAAAAAGCATCATAATTTAAATTACTATAATAAATATTATAAAGTGAATTTTGAATAGGCATAAATTATGCAATGAATTTGCCAGATAAATAAATCAGAAAGAAAATCATTTATCTATTTAAAAAATAAATATTTAATTCTATACTATTATTTATTTTAAAATATTTTCGATTTCATTAATTTAAAAGTTAAGCAAGCCATAGAATATTATTTCTATTCATTCATCAATTTTTTAATTAATGAATATTCGACCCTTACTACTCAATCCCTAAACCAAAACCCTTCTTCTTCTTCTTCTTCTCGATTCGTGTTGAATCCCTCGAAGCCCCGCCGGTCGATCGCACCCCCCCTCCCCTTTTCACGAGGAGATCATCGTCCATGGCGTCCGTCGCCCCGCAGCGGAACGTATCCTTTCTTCTTTTGATCGGTTATACTATGAATGATTGATCTATTTTCATTTCTTCCTTCTTTTTCACTTTCGATGCGTACCCGGTTGAGGTTTTGGGGCTAGATGATCCGCGCGTTGATCTTTTTTGTGTACATTTTGCTTCTTAGGGGTTGATTAGGGTTCTTGTCTTGCATGGTGGAACTTTCCAATGGGGAACCATTGGTTATGGAATATTTTTGGTTTGTCTGGTTCATATTATCCTTGACGCTTTTGGGCAGAAGCTTCAAATTTATTACAGAAGCTGTATTTGGATCCTCAGCAGAAGTTCAAAGGTGCTGTTGAGGCTACCAAACAGGTGGTTTTTACTCGTCGATTTTTTTTTTTTGTCTTTTAGTGTTTCTGGATGCTCGAGTTTGTGTTGATAACTATTTTATCTGATTGTTAGGTTTCTTCAGTCCAAAATGGTTCAAGTAATACTGATGCCTCAAACATGCCGATTCCTTCAGAACGTTCGTTGACACCTGTTCTCTCTGAATTCGTGGATTCTGGTAACTTCTATGTGCCCTGCTGGTTATGCACATCCTGCTTATTTCTATGGAGGTAATGAATTCTACTTTGAAATAGTCGTCACTTCAGTTAGTTGCTTCCATATGCGTAGTTATTTGACTGTTATCTGTGATGCATTTTCCAGGCTATGATCATGCTATCGGTGACTGGAAAGATTACCCCAGATATGTATATCAAGATGTTGGGCAGGTGACTAACATATATGTGTCATTAGAAGATGCATAATATCTCCACTAAGCAAGATTTTTTATATGTATTGTCGGTGGGTTAGCTGCACTTACTCTAGTTTGCTCGTAGTAAGATAAGTTCCTGTAATTGCTAAAGAGAATTCAGTGTGTGTAACTAAATGTAAAGCACATTATTATTTGTTTTTTTCTTTCATTTGTGGAAGGGATTCTTTGGTGACTTGCATCGAGGATATGGATATGCTCCTTACAATGCTTATCCTTCTAATGGGTCAGCAGCTCTAACAACGGGGCATGATGGCCAACTTTATGGGCAGTGACAGCATCAATATCGAGTTCCTATTTTTGAGTCGCACACTCCAACTAGTTCAACTGACCGGGGAGAAGCTTCTACTGCTTTTTCTGCTGATCAGACCTCAATCTCTCTGGATGCACTTTTTCTGCTGATCAGACCTCAATCTCTCTGGATGCACCTAAGAACCCTAGTGGAGTTACAAATGGAAATACTAATATTGGGAGGTCAAGCCACCAAAATTTGCCAAATGCTTCACGATGTAATGGAGGTTATCAGGACCTTTGTTATAGGTTTGATGGAATGTGGTCGTCTGTAGCATGGTATGCCAATGGGCATCCCAGGCCAGCTACAGCCAGACCTCTCTCAACTAGTTCAGGCCATAATGCTAATAACTGGTCTGCAAGAAATCAGTACCAACAACCTACTGCCCACGGCATGGTATGTATATTTAGCAATTATTATTTATGCTTTTTAAAGATATATTTGTTATTTGTTTTAGTAAAACTGTTTGCTTACGATTGTGGTCTATTATTTTGGTCACCAGACGGAGACCAAATATTTCATCAATGCTTTCCTCATGGTACTATATTCATGTAATTTCCAGGGAATGAATACCCATAGGTCAGCATCTGGAATACTTCCAAGTGCACCTCTTGTTAGCAGAATGTATCAAACAAATCATATATGTGGATTGAGGAACAAATTTGGATATGGACAAGGGCATATACTTATGGACAGGAAGCATGATCCTAGGAACCGAAGAAATGTCTTCAGTGATGCAAGCCAGCATGGATTCAATGAGCCAAACAGAGGTCCAAGAGCCAGCCACTACAATAATCAAAAGACTGGTCAGTCTACTATGGTTATTTTGGGGAAGAGTCAAACTAGAGTGCCTCTGGACAGCAAGGATAAATTCTTTATCATAAAATCATACAGCAAGGATGATATTCACAAAGTATCAAATACAACCTGTGGGCCAGCACTCTCAATGGAAATAAGAAGTTGAATGCGGGATATCAGGAATATCAGGAAGCTCAGGAAGAAGCTGGAGAACAATGAAGCATATTACGCTAAGAACAATGAGAACAAACCAGTTACCAACAGTCGAGACACTCAGGAGGTAAATATCAATGCGAGATTGTAATATATATCTCTGCATGAATACCTAAGATTTTGATATTCTGAATTTTGTTGTGCAGGTGAAGCTAGAACAGGGCCTCCAGATGCTTAAGATCTTCAATGAACACACAAGCAACACATGTATTCTTGATGATTTTGAGTTTTATGAAGATTGCCAAAATTCTATGCTATATAAAGGGGCAAACCAACACTTCCAGAAGCAGGCGAGTTGTTTTTCTATGTATTTAACTTGTGGAAACTGTATGTGAGCTAATTAACCATTACCCTTCCTGTGTTTCAGGTCTGGGATGTGAAGACTAGTTATCCACCCTCTAAGGGTGCAAGTGAAGTTGACAGTGTGCTGGGATTGCAAACAAATTCTGGTCTGAAAAAGGAAGCAGTATTAAAGGAACATCCTGCGGCTGTGGATGCTGGTGATGCACTGAAGACTGAAGATTGCATTTGATGATTATGACTTGGTCAATCGTGTTGTAAAAGGCGCTTGAGCTTATTCTCTCGTAGCTGCTGTAATGAGCTTCAATTATCAGTGCAGTCTCACTCAGGTGTTACTGGTTACGTTCGATGATTGCAATTTAAATCCTGATAAGACTGCAGTTGATTCGGAAGCGTGATGGGATTTTGACCGATGGAAGCCAGTAAGTTGGTATGGCTTCAACAGCCTGCTCCGTGGCCTTTTTTTGATCTTGTCCTCTAAACCGAGTTAGATTTCCTTTTCTTCTTTCTGCCCGTAGGTTGATGGTTTGCAGAGAGCAATACACTACAAGTTCTTTGCTGTCGTAGATAGGCTTTTTTCCTTCCTTTTTAGCCTTTTTTTCTTGTTCTTACGTTTTGCTCACCATTTGGTTTTGGAATTAGTGTTGAACTACAATGAGTGATGTATTGTATGGAACACCAAAGGGCATCTTTGAACTTTCAGAGATAGAATCTACTGGTGATAATTTTTGTTACGTGTTACTAGGAAAGATAATGTGTACTTCTAATTGTTGGTCTAAATAAATTATCATTTAAATCAATAAAAAAATATATAAATTCTTAAGAATTTATTTTATAAGAATAAGATGCAAAATTTAGTAGTTTTTTTTTTAAAAAGTTACAGATTATAAAAATTATTAATATTTTTAAAATTAGCTTTTATAAGTTATATTACTTTTAAATACTGTCCTTATTAATTATGTTTTAGATTGGATTGGGTTCAATGTTGTCTTGTCAAACATGCGACCAGTCGTGCAGTTGATATTTTGTAAATCAGTTAGTCTCATTCATTATCCCTGACATAACCGATATTCACAAAAATTTTCCACCGGTCGATAAATCATTACAGACAAATTAAATCATTGTAAAAAAGATCAATCTACGAGCTTGAGCCTAGGAACAATGCACTGGTGAGTCAAAACCAAATGGGCATGCAAAGAAATCAGCTGAATCAGAGTTGAGGACATTCCAGAGGCAGTAATCAACTCCATAATATAACCGTGCAAAATGAAAGATACTGCCAGTACCAGCTCTTTATCACCCTAACTTTGCTATTTTTCCAAACAATACACGTGAACCAATAAAAATGTTGATAAAAACCCCTAGTTTTGACGAGTTCACAAGGAGAATAACTAAAAAAAAGCATTCAACAATTTGGTTCTTTCTCGGGAAAAAATTGGAAGAGATCAGAAGATACATGGGAAATCACAGAAGACGCAAATGGATTTGGCAACACAAAAGAATCAATGATGTCCCAGAGCCTTGACTACATTAGCCATGTATCTTCCCTGGTGCTCAGCAAAAGCATACTCAACGTCACTTGGCGTTCTAGTGCCATCGCCTGCGAAAACACCAGCACCATACGGAGAACCACCTCTGATCTCATCCATCTTGAACATGCCAGCCCCAAATGTGTATCCGATGGGAACGAAGAGCATTCCATGGTGTGCTAGTTGCGTTATGGCAGTCCAACTGTAATGTAAAAGTAAATTTACTAACAAACTAATGAACCTAATGACCTAGCATTGTGCTGACAGATTTCAGAATCCGATTATCTGTAGTTTCTCAACCAAGGATAGATACTGATCTAGTGTCACCTAAACAAAAGCCATGTAAATTTACTGTAAGGATGCAGCATGACAGATAAAACTACATTTTTCTCAAAAATCTAATCGTCTGAAACTCCTTACAGTTGTATATTTATCACAATAATGAAAAGCAATCAAAGAAAGCCACTGAAAGATTTTAAAGCATGTCTCGGGAGGAAAAAACTTGGGTCAAAGCTCCCTTGTCTCTGTTCATTACATGATATTTGTTCCACAACAATCTCAAAACACATGGTGGAGGGGAGTCTTCACTCAAGTTCTATCCATATTTAAACTCAGGCTTTTAATTTCATGGCAATTTTTTTGGAGATGTCTAATGTTAATCCTTTTCAATAACTATCACTAATTTCTACTTGAGCTTGAATTTAATCACAGAAATGAAGCAATAAATCATATTCCTCATGAACCATTAGGTAGTAACTGGAAATACAATAGTATGAAAAGATCATATTCATGTTCCTTTTTTTTCCCTTAATTACGAGACAGATGGTAATTTTAAGCACTGCATTAGCAGGAAACGTAATAGAAATTTAAGAGTGAGACTCTTACGCAGTAGTTTCTTGGCCGCCTCCTTGCGTTCCAGTGCTCACGAAGAAACCGGCTGGCTTCCCGGCCAGCTTCTGCTCCCTCCATAGCTGACCCGTGGTATCAAAGAATGCCTTCATCTGCGCCGCCATGCTCCCGAACCTCGTCGGGAACCCGAACAAGATACCATCCGCCTCCACTAGCTCTGCAGCGGAAATCTCTGGGATGCCCGGGTCCTTCGGTGGCGCCTTCATTTGCTCCATGATCTCCGGCGGAAGCGTCTCAGGAACGCGGTATAAGATCCCCTCGACGCCTTCGACGCCGTCCACCCCGGTCTTCATCCTCTTCGCGAGGCCCTCGACGTGGCCGTACATGGAGTAGAACACGATAAAGACCTTGAGCTTGGCCGGCGGCGGCGCGGCGGCGGTCTCGACGCTGCTTCGGCTCCTGTCTTCGATGGGGATCGGAGCATCCCTCGCGGCAGCGGTTTTCTCCGAGGAGGCCGCTTGACGCCGTTTCTTGCTCGGGACGCAACCTCCTCCTTTCCCCATTGTGTGTCTTTACCGCTAGTTGCAGACACTGTAGTAGTAGATCAGGGAAATGCTTCCAGAGATCCGAAGAAGCCCAAAGCTTGTCAGATCTCTGGAGATTTGGCCTGTCAATGGAAACTTCTTCCTCTGCCGGTCGTTCTCTTCCAAAAAACGCTTTCTTATCGGGACTTCCTTGAATTAGTCATCCCCTGAAAGCTCCAATTCGACAAGAGACACCTGGTGATCGATTAACTTCTCAAATCAATCGTAAATGACGAGAAAACGAGCGAACAAAATTTTCGCAAGTAAGCAATTACCGATCAAATAGAGAAGCCGATCGAGTTCCTCCGATCTGAACCAATCAGGGAAATAGAGCAATTTTCTCCCTCGATCTAAGCTTGTTCCTCGCTCGTAAACGAAGCAGACGCGAATAAAACGGATCTATCGGTGAAAATACTCACCGGTAGAGAAAGGAATGAAAAATTCGACGACGGGTGTTCCTGGCAATCGACTTCGAGATCTGTGAGCGGCTGCGCGATTCGGAATCGCACAGGAATGAGATGATCTCGAGGCCTACTGCTTCGCTGGCTTCAAATACTTCCAAAGAGAGATTCAATCTGCGGAAATTCCTGATGAGCTCCACACGCCATTCCGGTTCGGGTTCGACCCAATCATCTGTCCGCGACCAACAGCGTACATGAAATTCTAGGCCTGGGCCGACCAATCTCCAAATAAAATGTATTCATCGGACCGGGTTCAACGCACACAGACCGAGCAGTTTTGTCCCTCAATCATCAAGATTATTTTTATTGATATAAAATAAAATAAAAAATTGAAAGAACACACCGTACTTATGGAATGGCACTTATTGTTTTAATAAGGAATAGTTGTTAAATATTTTTAAGAAAAGTGTTTAATAACCTTATAAAACTCAAAATTAGAAAAAATAAACATTAATAAAGAAGTGCAACTATGCTCATTTATGTCAAGTAATTTTAGTGGATAGTACTTAACAGAGTTTTGATATTTTGCGCGATTCTGTTGCGCGACCCCCGTGAGCGACATAGTCGATCTATCGTCGTTGCCGCCGCTCTCGCCGTGCCGTCCGACCACCACCGGCCGCCGGCCCGAGCACGATCGACGCGCCACTCGTCGACGTGTCGGCCGGCATCGGATTCCGAACGAATTGTGGTTGGAATCTGTCGCAATTTGGCCGGAATGCTGCTGGCAGTGGCACGCGTGCGTTTCCGACCAAATCGCGATCGGAAATCGACGCACGCCACTGCCGATCGCGTTTCCGACCAAATTACGCCGGATTCTGATCGGCATCCAACGCCGGCCGACACGTCGACGAGTGGCGCGTCAATCGTGGTCGAGTCGGCGATTGACGTTCATCGGACGACACAACGAGGGCGACTGGGGTGGGGTGGAACACTGTACATTCCCACATTTGGACAGTCAGATTTACTACGTGATCGTGTAATGAACGGTGGATCGAATGACGCTCACGAATGCGCACGAGGGAGTCGCACAGAATATCAAAAACAAGGCTCATCAAACACTACAAAGCATTTGATAACTTTAAAATGAATACAAGCAAACTTAGAATCAAAAGCACAAGCAAAATAAGAAGGCCTGTCGAGTTGCAACAAGAATAGAAGATAGGCGAATCAAGGGTGTCTGGCTTGGAAATCTTTCATGAAAGCAACGAGCTTCTCAACTCCTGCCAATGGCATAGCGTTGTAAATGGAAGCCCGAACACCTCCCACCGATCGATGCCCCTTCAGCTGAACCATGCCTTCCTTCGCAGCCTCCTCGATGAGTTTCTTCTCGAGATCAGATTTCTTCAGAGTGAAAGGAACGTTCATCAGGGATCTAACTGACTTCTCGACCGGGCATACGTAGAACCCATTGCTCTCGTCAATGGCATCGTAAAGAATTCCAGCCTTCTTTTGGTTCTTCTTCTCGACCTCCGCCAACCCACCTTGCGCCAGTAGATCCTCAAATACCAGAGCGCAGATGTAGATGGCAAAACAAGGCGGAGTGTTGTAAAGGGAAGCGCTGTCAGCGTGGATCTTGTAGTCCAACATCACAGGAGTGATCGGCTGGGCATTGCCAATGAGATCCTTCCGCGCTATCACGATCGTGACGCCCGAGGGACCAACATTCTTCTGCGCCCCAGCGTAGATCAAGCCAAATTTTGACACATCGACAGGCTTCGAGCAGAAGTTGGACGACATGTCGGCGACCAAGACTGCGTCTTTGTTGCTAGGGCTGGGGTAATTCTTGAACTCCACTCCGTGGATCGTCTCGTTGGCGCATATGTGCAAGAATTTGGAGTCCGGGTTCTGCTCGAGGCCATCAAATGCGGGGATCTTGGTGTACTTTTGAGGTTTGCCGGACCAGATCATGTTGGCCTTGCAGAACTTCTGAGCCTCCTTGAAGGCCTTGTCGCCCCACGATCCAGTAACGATGAAATCCGCGCTGTCACCAGGGGCGCAGAGGTTGAGAGGGACGGCCGCGAACTGGGTGGTGGCGCCGCCCTGGAGGAAAAGAACGGCGTAGTCGTCGGGGATCGCGAGGAGGAATCGGAGGTCGGACTCGGCCTTCTTGATGACGGAATCGAACTCCTTTCCCCGATGGCTCATCTCCATGATGCTCATGCCGGATCCATGGTAGTTGTAGAGTTCGGCCTGAGCCTTGAGGATGACGGACTCCGGGAGGGTGGCGGGGCCGGCGGCGAAGTTGAAGATCCGTTCGGTAGCGACGGAGGGGGATACCGGCGGGGATCGGACGGCGGCGCAGGAGATGGTGGAACGGCGGGGGACGACGAGCGGCTGTTTGCAGCGCAGGGAGGAGGAAGGGCGGAGGGGTTGCTGGAGGAGGAGAGCGTGGGGAGAGGAGGAGGCAGCCATCGGAGCAGGCGTCAGCGATCGCGATCTGCGAAGCGCGAGGGGGAACGAGAAGCGAATGGGAGAGATTTGAGGAGCAAAGTGGCAATGGGGAAAGGGGAAGCGAGATCTTGTTGGCTAATAGTTAATTGCTAAATTTGGTAGGAATATTTAATGCATACACTTTAATTTTTATAATTAATTTAACAAATTATCGAAATAATAGATTGCATAGCATTTTTTTTACAAAAATTTACAACTAATCATTCTTCTAAATCAATTAGCACATTAATAATTTGATAATTTAATAATTTTAATAGAAATAATATGTAATGCGTTAAATTAAAAATAAAATTAAAAGTTTGTGTATTTTTCTGTTAAAATTGAAAGTCTTCCTAAGGGAAATCTACCAAAATAATCCAGTAACGTTTAAACTTACTCCCCTAAGAAAAATCTAGCTAAATAATCCCCATATAGATAATAATAATGATGATAAAAAAGGAATACCTGCCAAAATAATTTCCCAAAGCTCAGAATCTTAAAATGAAACTAAGAATTGCTCTCTGGCAACATGTCTACTGTATAAAAATATAATCCTCTTTCATGATATTATTGAGTTTTAGATTTCCAGTATCAATCCTTGGGAATGAATATAGACAAGAAAGTTTTTGCTCCAGCCAATCTATTTCATTTCATAGTTCGTATCTTAGTTCATAGTTTTTGCTCTTGCAGAAATTTTCTGAATTAATCAGGCCTCAATTGTACTTGAATGGTGGCATCCTTGGGCTGTCTGATGGAGGGAAAGCTCGACGCTGCGACTGTTCAATTTGATCCACTTGGTTCACATTCTTATCCTGCTGGAGAAAGAGGAGGGAAAAATATTTCAGAGGTGAGATATTTCTCAGAAGAATTGCTAAATAATGTTCAAGTACATATAGAATCATCCTGAATATGAATTCTGTAAACTGAAAATCTCTTAATATCCAGAAAGCTTATGACTTACAGCTTCGATTCGCTCCTCCTTTAGTTGTTGTGCGATCGCCTCAAAAGTAGAAGAATGAATGATTGAACTGTTAATAATTCCAATGATTGAATGCATATGCTTTTCAACGGATGGGCGTGTAAACTTCACCAGCAGCCTTAATGCTTCAGGGGAACGAGGCAACTGCTTTGCTTTTCAGTCAAACAGCGTCAATCACATTGGATAAGTTGCCAAGTTCAAGAAACAAAAATAAAGAGAACAAAAAACAAAAAATCATAATCTACCAATCTGAATTAGGGTTTTATTGGGTAATATGTAACCAGTACTCTCGTCCTCTACACGTGCAATATAGTCTCTCCACTGATAAAGACCCTGTTGAAGAAGCATGATTGTGAATTGTTATCAATTTGTGGAATAAGATCAGTCATGCACATGACAAACAATAATACACAACTATTGAACATATCTCTTTTTTAAAACTAAGACCTTGAATGACAAAACAAATAACAAGTAGTTCTGTTTCTAGAGGAATTGAGGCCATGGATTAGAAACTCATGATTCTCTGTCCTACAGAAACTGTTTCAATTGGAATCTTCTGCAATATACTTACAGAGGCAACAGCAAGCTGCATGGCATTTAAATCAGCATCTCGCAACCTGTTGATAAGGTTGCAAAGAAGGTAAATTTGATTTATTTTGCATTAACACTACAAAAAGACAGCAATTACAAATTAAAGAGAGGGTAGGAATTCTACTGCCAACCCATAAATGCTAAGAAATGATGTATCAGTAAAAATTTCTTTCTTGTAAAGTTGCATGCAGATTGTACTACTACGCTTGTAGACCTGTTAAGTAGTCACAGTCAAAAGAACAATTTGTAACAAGTGCCATATGATATATAACAGAAAAGAGTGCATGGATAAATCCTTAATAAACTAAGCATAAGTTCTCCAGGTACAAATGACTGCATAAAAAATATACCTCCAATATAAGATCATTTGCATCTGAGGATTCAGCTAACAATGTTCTTTTCATATGGTCATATATATATAGAAGGTAATGTGTATCTTCTCTAGCATACCTACATGAAAGATATATATATAAGTTTCAAAAAAATGGTATGGAAAGATAAGTTCATACTAATACTTGAGCATTTCATCTGGAATAGGGCGTAATCTCCAATCAGCATTCTGGTAGCTGCATAGTAACAACTCACATTTTATTTGTTTGATGTGAATGGTCAACTAACGCGACTGTAGAATTATGATATAAAATTTTTAAATAGAAGGCCAAAAAAACTACTCCTTGTTTGCCTCAACTCCACAGAAGTGATGCAAAAGATACTCTAAACTGTTTCTTTCCATTTGCAATACCCTTGATGCCTGTATAAAGTGAAAGAGAGCAGTAACAGCCTAGAGAGCAAGGACTTCATGTACGTAATCATAAGCACATCTAACCTCCAGGATTTGTAATACTCTAGTACATAGTATACAAGTATTAGTCGTGTAGTAGGGAGATTTACTGTCCTAGAAGTACCATGATAACACCTGAATGACAAATGACCATAAAGCTAACTAGGAAGGTTATGATCTTAAGGTGGAGGGAAGGATAAACAAATATATCCAAGCAAAGGTTGTGCATAGTTCTAATGCAAGACTTCAAATCTAGCCTAACTGAAAGACCTGGTGAAATGACTACCTGTCCAGTATCAAAAAGGTTGCATACATATATGCTAAAATCCCGTTGCAACCATAAGATGTCACGATCAGCCCCATGCATTACCTAAAGGAAGAAAGGTAAACACGACAGATAGGCTGACCAAGATGTTAAGTTTAATCAGTTTTTGATGCAAAATAAAAACTACCTTTCTCTTTGAATGGTCCTTGAAAACTTCTCTCAAGTATTGCCCAACATATATTCGTAACTTGAGGGTGTCAATTACAAAGTCTTCATCTCTTGTAGATATTTGCATCAAACAGGTTAGCCCCAGAAATGATCTGTACTGATTGTGTTCTAAATCCACCTGGAATTCAAAAGGACATTCAAAACATAGTACTGAAATTCAGTTTTTGAAAGTAAAATTGTTTCTGAAGCATATGTTCGAACATATAATGCTAAAAACATCAGATAATCCCATATCATCTAGTGCATGGTTTCTTCAGTAAACTTGCCTTCAAAAGAGAAACATTAACAACCGCTGCATTTTTATACATTCAGAAAAAGGAAGTAAAAGTAAACTATTCAAGCTAAGATGAAAGACAAATCAAGAAAGAAATCTTTCACTATCAGTCTAAACATTCTTCCAAGAATACTAAAGTTATTTTCTAAAAAGGAAAGAAAACTAGGGCATGGAAGCAAGGATAAGTTTTCATATATGTCCCTTCAAAGCTAAGACATATAATCTTGCTTCAATTACATAAACACAAACAAGGTAGAGATAGTTTGAGCTAGTTTTTCTCAGAAGAATATTATATAACTCCAAGTTACTCAAGTTATTTTCTTGGTAGAAATAACTAGAGGATAGAATAAGTACACAATGCTAATATGCTCGGGAGAGTAAGATTGAGAAGGGACATGATTTGGTACTATACGCATCCAAGTTCTTGAACTCTGATAGCATCCATAATTAATTGGCATGATCAAACTTTTAGCTGAGAAAGGACAGATTATTTGTGATGGTTGTCTGCTAAATTAATCATTATCCTAAATGATAAAGAATATTAGCACTTTAACACACATGGATGGCAACTACAGCACTGACCACCAAAAAGAAATTTTCTTTTTCGTAATACGAAAGTATCATACTAAAAACAAGAATGAGTTAATAAGAAAACTTCTGGCTGGTACTGACCGCAAATTCATCTACATCCTGAAGCTTAGCAGCTACCATTCTTAAGTCATCCTGAGTTTCCACCAGCTTAAATGGGGTAGACTCGAGATGAAGCGGTTCTACTGGCTCACTTCCAGACTTTCTATCAACAAAGTCCACAACAGAAAGCTTCACCTGCTTATAGGGGAATAAAGTGAAACTATGAAACAAAATATAGCTGGTAATTAACCAATAGAATATATTCGTGCAAATATTTACTAGTAGCAGGCATAGAACCTCACATGAATTATTTATTTTTCAAAAAAAAGAATCCCTGATATAAGACTAGAAGGTTTTACTTCCAAACAATGAATAAGTAGTTGCAAAAATAAACTGATATTCATGAGTACATGCTAATTATCAAAGATGGAGAAGTGAAATATGGGGGAAAAAAACGAAATCCCAAACGACTAACCAGTGGATGAATCAGATTTCCATCGCCTGTGTCCAAACATACATGTCGAAACGGCTCGTTCTTGTTATTCACTCGTATGTTATATTCGTCCTGTGGACGCCGAATGGTGGGAATGTGAAATGGTACCTTCGGAGGAACCGCTTTCGTCCTCTTATCCAACATGGCCACATTGACAGAAGAGCCTGATGCAGAGACGGTCTCATGTTTCTCCGCGTTGCGTTCACTATTATTCACCATTTTCATTCTATCAACAGACTTAAACTCGCCCTCCAGCTTCAACCCCATTGCTGCATCTTTCGCACCTTCCGCTTCCTTTTCCTCCCTCGACTTTTTGAACTCATCCATAGAGATCACAAGACGACCACGAAACTCGACGTTGAGGACAACTGGCGAGTCAGAGGCATCGTCAAGATCCTCAGGGAACCTTGGAGGCTTCTTGATCCCAAAAATATTATCCATACCCCTCGAGGAGGATTCAGCTTCCCCGATTTCCTTCAGAGGGAACTTGAAGCCACCAGTGTTGTTAAAGAAACGCAAGTCCTCACCGGAGGGAATGATTCTGGAGCGTGCAGACGCCTTGGATTCGGAGTAAGCGAGGGGTTCGGAGACCACCACTCGGAGACTGTCCGCCTCGTCCTTCAGTGGGGAGGTGGAGGTCGGTTCTTCGTTCATGAATTGGAGGGCAAGGGGAGAAAGAGGCGCATGAATATCAAGGGTCTGAATTCGACAGCCGGTGAAAAGAAATGGAGGAGGAGGAGGTTTCGCCTTCGTCGGAGCGCCTGGACGCCGGCCGTTGGGTTCTTAAAGCAGAGTGGGAAGGTGCCGAAGCTGGTACGCTTTTTTCTACACTCCCCCCTAGTAATCAAAATAATTACTTTTTATAATTCTTTTTTAGACCAATTCAATTTAATATAATTTTAGGTGTAATAAATAAATTTGGAAACCTGTCAAATTAGAACAGTGGAGAAAAGTTCAAGAGCTCCTGATAGTTTGATCAATTTACAATAACACCCTCATCTTTAATACCAGATGAGGAAAGCGGCGGAAAATGGCAATCTTGTGAACATCCGCCGTTAAAGCCTTTCCAATTTCCTTGGAGCGGAAAAATAGCCGTTGATGTTTTGGAAGAATTTTCATTTAGATTCTGTAGGTTCTATTTTCCTTGAAATGTCCTCGTAGTTTTAAAATTTGCATCAACCACACCAACCTCGTAGTTAAATTCCATTTGCAATATGAAACAAGTGATAAATACAAGATTTATCCATTTGCTATCTCATTCTTGAAATACAAGATTTATACTATAAATAAATTTAAAAAAAATACATGGTAGTATTCCTCTTCTTTGAGCTACGAAATACAAGATTTATCCATTTACTATCTCATTCTCATCCACCTTCCCTCGCTGAATCCTCAAGGAACCAGGCAAATTTCAGTTATACAGGGCCTTTGTTATCAAGTGTTATGCAAACCATCGTAGCCTTAGCGATGATGCTTCGACTTCTTTCGCCGAGGTTTGCTTAAAAGCTTCAGCATATCGTCTGTGAGATCGATCTCGGAGTCTTCATCACCTTCATGCCGGTGTCTCTTGTCAGAAGTGTGTGTCAACCATGCCAGACCTTCTATAGCAGCATCCCTCTCGGCAAACTGTTTGCATTTCTTTGGCTTTCCAACAAATTGCATCCCCTTAAATTCCACTATCGCACGGAACTCGTTGGTCTTCAAGTGCTTCGTCTTGTACCTCGGAGGAGTGTGACCAGCCCTCGACAGTAATGTCTGTAGCAAGCTCTTTGGGTTGGTGACGTTCTTCACAAGATCATTCTTCTTATTCTCGTTGCTGGAAGATCTGGTCCTTCTTGTTTCTCTTCCAAACACAAATCTTCCTTCGCACAGGTCTCCCGAAACAAGCTCCTGAACGGCAAGCATTAGGTACTTGCCTTCTTTGTGGATATCAATTTTTGGATCTTCAAGCTGAACGGAAAGCATCAGAGATATTCCAGTAAATTTTTCGACGAATAACAAAATGCAATAATGGAATGAATAGTGATTGTGTAAACGTAAACATCTCGTCTATCAAATTATAATATAAGAAACTATTATAGGCAACTAGAGAAGCAGCTAAATTTGGGTTATTATACCTTTCTCAGGACAAGCTTATCGAGTTCCGTCTTGAGGCTCCAGTAGCAATCGATTAAATTTGGATCCATAAAAAAATCAATGTAGCCATCCAACATCTTTAGGTGCCCGGACTAGTTAGTCATAAAATTCCAATCAGCTAAAAACCAATTATAAGAAACAGTAACTCCAAAAACAATTTCAATCCAGGGAGAGAAATACCACTTCTCCTCTCACAAGAGATCCACCAAATAAGATCAATATTGAGTCGGACACGCCTGTTGAATCGCGAATAAAAACAGTGTTGACTTTCACCTTCTCGCCAAAGACCAACCAGGGATATGGGATTGTCTGGTACTTTGCATTCACAGAGTTCTGTGTAACAATTTTAGATTCCATAAGCAAGTACATGACATTCAAAAGAAAATAATGTCTAAGGTCAATAGAACAAGAAGGTTCATAATAAAAAATTTGCTTATATTTATAGTTAACAATAGCGAGCATTAGCATGCTGCGTTTTAGTTTATATCTGAATGCACATGAGTTCCTAAAATACGTCAAAAGCCAAACTTATGAAGCTGAAAGAATTGAATCTATCATGTGCTTAAAAAATGATTAACTAAAGCTTTGTACTTACAGCATAAAGTAAAACCTGGCCATCATCCATGGTTTTGAAAGACATAGACTTCTCTCTGTGCTGCGTGAGCATAACAAGAAGAAAAAGATCTGAAGCTTAAATAGGAGAAAATTGCACAAACATCTACCAAAGAAGTGACCATTTATTTACCACTACTGAAGCTATCCCTGGGAACAACCCGGAGCATATAATAGCTCGAACCAGTGACTGGTTATGGCTCAAGCTGTTACTGATGCTGGAGTCTGTATCTACTAGACCAGCATCTTTTAGAATAAAGCTAAATTGCTTCCTCAGAGAATGAATTGCTTGAAGAGTTTGTGTTGAAAGAAAGTTCCTCCAGCAGTATTCATATGTTGATCCTTCTCTCTCTGCATCTTTCCATCCCTCGTATGCACGAACAAGAGCCATATGATCACTGTAATCCTTTGCTGAGAATCGTGATTTTGCAGTTCCTGCCAACTGAAGAAAAGAAGCTGAATGACCATTCGTGCAACCATGAATAATCCATCTTTTCATGTGTGCTAAGAAAAAGTCATGGAGGACTAAATATCTTTCCACTATGCACAGGGGTAATAACAATTTTTAAAAATTAGAAAAAGTATAACCAATCAATGTGCTTATAGAATAATGAAGAATCGATAAGATTTGACAAAAACATTGCTCCAAGGATTAGTTGAATTCCAAAAAATAACTAAAATATAAAACATTAAACCAAATAATTATAATCCTTTGTCATCCCACTAGAGAAGGGAACTCACATCCTTCTTGTCCTGTGGTAATAAGAAAGGGTCTCTAACACTTAGACCAGATACTACTGTAAGAACTGGGTCAACACACCGAAAAACGGCACCCATAATAAGCATCTTTCCTAGCTTCGGATCAACTGGAAGCATTGATAGATATCGACCTACATGAAACAAAAATAAAAAACTGAATTTCAAGAGATTTGAAATCCAAACAATCTCAAGATAACATCATTTTACTCCATACCAAGATTTGTAAGATTCTCTTGCCCATCTAGAGCTCCAATCTTCTTCAGGAATTCAACAGCATTTTGGACCTGTATTAATCCAGTATTTTAACTCACTTCTGTACTGAACTAGAAGGAACCATATTCTTATTTTGGAAAGCAAGAACATTAACCACCAGTTGGAGACGTGACACTAGATAGTACAAACATTGTTCAAAGCTTTTGAAAAGAGATAAAACAAAAAGGAAAAAAGGATAACATTGCTCAACTTTCATCATGGTAGAGAGTACAGATTATCTTGGTAAAAGCCATGACTGAACTCAGAACCATGAAACTTTGCAGAAGCACAAAAAATACACATCTTCAATAAGATTATATTTTTAAAAAGAAAAAGGGGGGAAATCATCACAGAGTGCCATGTAATCTCCGTACTTTTGGTTCATTCAGGACTCTACTACTCTAAATGAACACTCAATGTGCACAGGATTTGGGGACCATGTAATTGTCACAGAAATGCACAAAATGAAGCTGGCAATTCAGTTGGGCAATCAAACATAGCAGGCTTACAAATTTGAAATTTGTGGAGGACAGGTCTTAAGTATAGTTCAGTGAACTTCATAAATAATATAATTAATATGATTGCACACTAATTTTTCTGAATCACAAAATTTAAAAACTAATCAATTGTAGCAGATTTTGCAAGTGAGAATTTTAATTTATTGAACTAGTATTTGCAAATAACTTCAGAAGAATAATGAAAGGAAAAGAAAGGATTCCAGCTAAAATGCAGGTTTCGCCTGTTTAGTTTCAGTAATTAGGTTGCAAATTGCAATACTTACAGCGAGAGATTCTGGGGGCTGCAAAGAAGCTGACAAGAAGTCTCCTATGCTACCAACTTGCAAGCTTTTTATTTGCAAACATAATGAATTCAATGGAGTTCGCAGCAGCTCAGGAAGTTGATATTCTGCAAAGGCATCATATACACATCTAGGATAGAGATGATAGCATTCCCCTGGTTGCACACGTCCAGCCCTACCTCTTCTCTGAAAATGATTGGAAAGAATAAATTAAAGCGAGCAGAACAACAATACCAGTGACAATTTAAATGTGTCATGAATCCAATGACAACTAACACAGGTGGGGGATTTTAAACCCAAGTCCAAGTGGTATATTCTATGCTGTCATTTTAAAATCCGAAAGTTGCTGATAAGCAGTTTTAATGAATTTAAGATTAGGATGGGAATCATCAAATCTAACCCACTGAAAAAAATAAATAAATAACAGATAAGAGATGTAAAATGACAAATCTTGAAGTGGGATATCTCTCTTGATGGGTATAAACATGGAAATCCAGGGCCGACTGGAACATTATATGCTATCATTCTAAATTCAAATTTGCTGATAGATAAATAATTTAATTCATTCAAGAATAAATTGGAAATCATAATGAACATAATCTAAACGTTAAAATCATTAAATAAAACATATCCAAGAGACATAAAATGATAAATGTTGAAGGAAAGTATCTCACTTGACGGGCAGAAGCTTTAGAAATCCAGGATGGCAGCAAGCAAGGTGTATTGTTCAAAGCGTCATATGTAGTCTCCTTTGCTTTGCCACAGTCTACAACAAAGACGATATCGTTTATGGTAATACTTGCTTCTGCCATGTTTGTAGCTAGGACTACCTTTCGCACATTTGGTGGAGGCTTTTCAAAAATGAGTTTCTAGAAATATCATAAAGAATAAGATATTAGAAGAGAAATGCAGCATCAAAATGAGATGGGAATATTCTCTTAATTTAATAAAACCAATTAAGAGGGAAGGAATTGCAAACATGTAACTGATTGATCAGTCAATTCTAGACAAAGGGTCAAATATGATCTCCTAGTTTTCTATTGGAAAACTATTTTACATCAGGAGGCCAATAGTAGCATATAAGGATCTCCTGGTAAACTGCAATAAGGGTGTCATTAAGACTCCCTGAGATAATTCAATCCAACCAAGAAATTCCTGCATGTCTTCTTTCATTCACAATTACTTTCTAGCTTGCTTCACATTTGACAGAATATTGGGCAGAATTATAAGTGAACGCCTACGTGTAGAGAGTTCATAAAAACCATGAGAGAATTGACTTAAGCTGGATGGCTTTTCATACAATTACCTCAATTTCTCATTTCCAACCCAATTCTGACACAATAGTTGTGACACTATAAAGACAATATATACACACCTTGCACGAACACACAGAAAAATGCAGAAACAGAAATTAAGTTGCAGTAATGTTCGAATAACTTTTTAAAGAAAAAAATAAAAAGAAATTCTCATATATGGAAAAATTATTGGTGTTGAATTCAACTGACTGACCATTGACAAATTAGAAGACTATACATTTATAATCTTAATACTCTCCTCCAGTCCAGGTTGATGGGCCCGAGTGAACTGGGCCAAGCCCAACATGTTGGCTAACTCAACTTAATTGGAGATCTATTACTAACATAGCACAATCCAAACACAAGAACTCTTTTCCAATACCATGTCTATTGTGATTGATCTATAAAAAAGTTTGTTCAGTAAGAACTGAGTCTACACAATGCATTTACATTCTTAACACCTTGACAATGAAGTGAACAATTACTTAGATAAGACATAATGAAAATCATATGGACATTTTACAAGGAGCAAAACAGAAAACAAATTAAGAAACAGACAAAATCATGATCACAAAAATCACCTGTTCAGAAGTTGCCATTGAACCATGACATGCAATTACCAATACCCTGTTAGGATCTCCTAAAAGAGGATGAGCCCTCAGCTGATCCCTCAAGCAACTAATGTCGTCCCAGCCAGTCATAAACACAAGCACGGCACCTGGCTGCTCCTTCCGGCATATATAACATAGAATAGCCTCGATAAGGTTAAAACCTATACAATCTGGTGTCCAAGAGGCCAAAGAATCACGTGCTCTGGAACTGTAGCCATCAAAATTTGAATTTTTAAGAGCTTCCTGCAAACAGAATGTAGCACCACGTAAGAACTGCATTTGCATAAGATTCTTGCAAACAGTAGTAGTACCTCGACAAGAGAAGTAATCTGATTTTTCCTTTTCCGCGGCATCAGCTGCCTCTGTGTCTTCCACAATTTCTCTTGGCCATAGTCATCAATTTGGTTGAAAGAAGTCAGCTTGTATCCAGTCTTCTCAAGAATATCTTCAAGAAAGTGTGCCCTTACAGGATAGGTGAAGCCCTAAAGCAGAATTTGGTTTTAAAAGACACAAAGCAAACATGCTGTTCCTTGAAAATGTCATGAGAAGTACGTTTTGATATAGGTATTTATTCACAGCTGATGAACTTATGAAGTAGAAAATAATTGGTAACATCCTCCAAAAAAAAAGGAAATATTTGCATTTAGAAAAGGATCAATACTAAATGCTGGGTAATTTTCGATTCACAAATTGATAAGTACAAATTGCAGAAACTACTATGTGCACACTTTCTGATACACTTCATAAAGTTTTTCAACACAAATAAAACAATTAAACTCAGTTTCTTGCTAATATTTAGAACACTATGGAATACTAATGAAAACAATTCTATAGAAAATGCCATAAATAATCTACTTAATTTTTATGGTGCTGAAAGTTGAGTAAGCAATATAAGGCTGATTATTTTTGCCATCTTCACTTCACAATAGTTCCCTTAAATCATAGCCTCGAAATGAATCACAATTCAGAGTAAGGGAGACCAAGAACGTTTCAGAAGTATGAGTATTTTGCAATTCTTCAAATAGATAAAGAGAATGATGGGCATTCAAAAACCAAAGATTAACACAACACAGCTTACAGGAATGTGGATTGTTGGTGCCCCACCAAAGTAACTTGAAAATAATTCAGCATTTAGAGTCGCGCTCATCAAAATCAACCTCAAATCACGACGACGTGGAAGAAGGTCCTTTAACACGATCAACAAAAAATCTGCACATGTCAAATAAGTACATGCAATCTTGCAACAAACAACTGAAATAGCTTGTGCAAAAGATGAAAGCCTTTGTATTTGTGTAATGTGGAAGACACACCTTCATTCATGCCTCGTTCATGAATTTCATCAACAAAAACATGAGTTACACCATTCAAATTTCGGTCCCCCAGCAATCTTCTTAACAAAATACCACTGGTACAAAATAGAAGATGTGTATTTTTTCCTTTGATTCCCTCTAATCGAACTTTGTAACCAACCTATCACAAAAACCAATGTCTAGAACAAAGCTTGTAAAGGAATTTTCAAAAAGCACAATAATTATTAAATATCTCTTGCCAAAGCAAACTAGGTAAGTATGGAAAGAGACTTACTGTCTCACCAAGATTCTCCCCTCTTTCAGTTGAAACTCTTTCTGCAACAGCCATAGCAGATATCCTTCGTGGCTGAGTGCAGATGATATTACAAAATGCTCCACGGCCAGATTCTATCTCAGATTCTAGTACATATTGAGGAAGTTGAGTTGTTTTACCACAACCAGTTTCCCCAGAAATTACTATCACCTGATAGATAAGCACCAAATGATGAGTACACACGCCTTATTCTTCAAAAATTCACTTGTCAACAAACTTATGGATAATAATCGAGGGGTACCATAAGTCCATTGAGTGATAAAAGAAAAGACAGACAAGTAACTCTCTATTTCAAATTTTGAAGTCCAATGCTCAAACTATCTTCCAGTTTTAGTTAAATATAAGTTTTATGTTTAAAATTCAAATATTGGAGTTTCATGATTATTAAGCTTTCTATATTTAATTAAATTCAAATTCAAATTTGGAACCTAAATGGTTGAATGTTTATATTTTTAATTAATTTCGAATTTTATAATCAAGTTCAAATTTTGGAGCCTAAATGATTAAAATATTTTTATTTTCAGTTAATTTGAAATTTTAATTAATTTAATGCATGGTACTTAATACAATTTAATGCTTACCTAATAGAAAAACTACTTTGTTCTAAGACCTTGTATTATAACTAAAGCCAACCTCCCTCTCTCAAGATAAACTATTATTCATAGGAAGAAGAGGGGAATTGATTTCAAATTTCAAGTTGGGTTTCTCCACTCTTCTTTTTGGCAGTGCACTATTTGACCTCCAATATTCTTCTATCTGTTTTTTTAGATTGTTCGCATCAATTGTTTTATATGCTTTTGTGACGTCAATTGACATTATAAACATCAACTTACGTTATAAAAGTGATTAAAAAATGTGTCAAATATGAAATATCTTAATGGTCTATAAAGAAATAGTTCTATTTTGTGCTTTAAAAAATTAAAATGGAGTGACATGATAGTCAGTAAGAGAAATGTTCTTGCAAACAATTATGGAGTATCATAAAACATACTGATAACTGTCATTTGATTTGGCAATGTTTGCGTTAGCATGCACTTGCTACTTGTAAGCAAGAAGCTGTTACGAACCAACTAAATGCAACAAACATCTTTTTCAATGTTTTCCTTTTATTCACAGAACCCACGCAGAATCCACACAGTTTTTTAGCACTACAATGTTTTCCTTTTATTCACAAAACCCAAACATGAGAAAATGAAAACAAGTTAAACTGCAAAACATTTAGATGGGAAAAGTTTCTATCGTGCACACTAACCAAAAATTCAAACCTGGTTGCGGGCGATAGCAGACAGTAATCTGTCCTTCTCCTTGAATGCTGGAAGGGATTTTCTAAAATTCAGCATCTTTACACCTTCAGGTGATTCCTGTCAAAAATTGGCCATCACATCATTTCTTTGATGCACATAAAACTAATGTCTATACATAATGCAATAAATTAAATGAATGCGATTTAAATTTGTGTAGAGAAAACTTCATGCCCAATATAAACCAAATGTTTTTCTAGCCACAGTATGTGGAAACCTTAGTTTTAAGAAATGGATACAGTTTTAGCTACAATAAAGTCAGATAAACTACCACAAAATGGAATTATGTTTATTAGCAATGAAAATTTAGAAGTTCGATAAACTTGCAGCATTGTTTTAGAAAACCTCTGCATAAGGTTATGCAATGAGGGCCTGCATGATATCCACGTATCGTTGCATAAGGTCATATAGAATAAACCATTTTTAAATATTAATTAGGTTAAAACAATTTTGCTAAATAAGCAACAATTTGTCCTCGGCTACATGCATACAAGGATTGAAATCTCAACCTGAGCCAAGGTGTTGGTCCCTGGTCAGCTTGAGGCAGTGCTGTCATTGTTGTATTTGTGCAAGATGTGTGCTAAAGGAGGAGAAAAGGGGAGGAAAAGAGGAACCAAGGAAGAATGTCAGTGTTGGTGTCAAAGGAAGAAGAAAAGAGGAGTTGAGACGAGCACTTATAATGGAGAAGGGGGGAAGGAGAGGAGGTTTCATGTGTGTGCCACTATGTGAAGGAGAAGGGGGAGGAGGGAACATGTGTCATGTGTGCAAAGGTGTTTGTGAGTGTCATCTGTTCTACATGACATTGGCAGGTGGAATGAAATGTCGCAACTGCCAACCAGAACGCAATAGGACTTTGAACTATGCCTGCATACACTCTTTTAGAACTTGACACAACTCAAGAAGAATAGCTATATTTCTATTTCAAGTGAAACAATTAGTGTTATAGACTCCTAAAGAAGTAAATATCTAACCATGCTTGAGAATAGTTATTATACCCATGATTTGAAATCTCATTTTAAGTTAGTGTTTCGATCCCCTAGCCAGTTTCATGTTGCACTGGAGCTTGCCAAGATCCTGTGTTAGTGGCATGGAGGAGGAAAAGGAAGAGAGGCGAATGGGGAAGGAGGAGAAAGAGATTATCATCTTCTCCATTTCAGGATGCCGCAGCGAAGCCAAGAGAAGACAAACAACAAGGAAATTTCAGTATGCAAAGGAAGAGGAGAAGCTCATGAGATCTTGCCAAAGTGCCAAACCCTTGCCCGACATTGTGCAACCTTGATGACACTTGTGTGATCCTCTTGAGTGGAAAGTCAGAACACAAAGAAGCTTCGCAAAAGTCAAAATAAGCACATAACCCCGCCGACGCTACAGAAATGTGGAACCCTCATGCAATCATCGATAAGGTTGTAGGACGCTCACACGACCTTGCCAACACCACAAAACCCATACATGATGTTCGCCTATTGCTATATTGAGAATGTTTCGTGTGTCGATCGACAGGTGATACAATAATTCCACCTGTCGACCGGCTCGACATTATAAATCATGATCACACCATCTGTACTGAACAAGAATATTCTGAAAAAACACAAGATAAATACAATGGTGGCAGAAAATATCTTCTTCTAAGATAAAGAAACAATTTTATATGGCAGACATGCTAAGGAGAAATGATCGACCTGCCAAGTTATCTGCATATTTCTCATTCGGTTACTCTTTCTCTGTAGAATCTTTTCCATAACCGACCCGTCAACCAAAGGTTCTTGGCTTTCACATGGTTCATCATCCTCCACCACCTTGCTGGAAGAGTTGTTTTCCAATTCACTGTTGACCTTGTTAGATGTTAACAGCATCTTATCAACATGGTCTTGCAGGAGGCCCTCAACCCTCCTCTGCAAGCTAAGAGGAATCACCACCTGCATTACAAGCACAGATATCGTTTGAGAACAGTGGGCTAGATAGTTCAGACACAATGATATCTGTTTCTAACCAATGCTACAACACCTACTTCTCTTTGTGGCCGCTTATCATCAAGATCAGGTCTATAATTAGGTAGAGGGACCTTGCTGGCAACCACTACCTTTCCATATAGTTCACTACGTGAATGAAAAGACATGCATTAGCAACAACATAGCGATGTGTCATTGTTTTGTCAGCATACAAAGAATACTAGGGAAAATATCATAACATTTCTAACCTGTAAAGACCCATTATTTTTGCAATATTGGATATTTGTTCATAATCTCGCCGATCTCTTTTGTCTCTGGAAACAATCTCTTGTTCTTCTGGGTTACGTAAAAGCAAACTAAGTTTCCATCTCCATTCATCAATGTTAGCCACTGAAGAAGAAGGCTGTAGATAGTAACTATATCAAAACTGAACAGATTTTTAATAGAAAAATGTCTCTCTTTTTTTATTTTCTATTCAAGTCTCCAGCACTAGTTAAATTAAACAAGTCGAAATTTAATTGCCCGTGTTATACACGCTAGGTTCCATCAGAAAATGACATCAAGCAGGCAAACGAATCAACTTTACCAATACTTAAAGCAAGTAAATTAACCAAAATCATCCAAAGCCTCCTCATTCACAGCAATTCTTACCTGTTGGTTATCGAACTCGCACTCATATTCATCGTCGGAGAACTGCTCCACTGCATAGCCGCAGAAACCCCTCTCCCACCGAATACAGCATTTAGAAGTAACATCCCCAGCACTCGCACGGACCGATCGCTGTAAGAGGAAAGATAAAGCTCCGAACTTGCGATTCAGTAGTGTTGCTCCGCACCGCTCACGCCTCAGAAGCAAACCGACACCATACCCTATTCCGCGATACATTATTTCATGGGGCCATGGCGACCAACCTTAGCACTGCCGGAACCCCGATGTCGGAAATTTGGCACAAAGGAGAAGCAGGAGTCCCCCAGTTAGGGTTTAGCAGCGCCGGCGAGAGGGGCCCTTTAACCTGAAAACGCAGATTCGGACCGGACGGACTCGATTATGAGTCCCCTTTTTTTAAAAAAATAATATATATATATATATATAATATATTAATAATAATAATAATACTATTTTTTTCTCCTGTTTTTTTCGCGGCCCTTGCAACTCTCCCACGAACTTGAAATCGCGGCCACGGAGGTCACGAACTCGCGGCCTCGCCGGACTGATAATCACGGCCACCTTCGAGACCGTAAGCTCGCGGTTGCAGTGGATGGATGTTGAGGGATTTAACATCGATACAAAAGGAGTAATCTTCGTCAAGTTTATGAAGCACAAGGATACGTTTCATCACAAGCAATTCAGAGATTCAATTCATGAACAGAGACACAATTATGCATTTTTTTTTCATCACAATAACTTGCTGGCGACGTAAGTTCCCAGCCCTGCTGCGAGCACAGTGACCACAACCGTGCTAATAATCAACGTCTTGCGCTTCCTCGGATCCCTCAAAACGCCTCCACCTCCTCTCCCTTTCACCATTTTATCTGCAGGTTTTGGCAGAAGCACGTAGAGAGTCTCCTTGTCCAGGTTGGCCTGGATCTCCCTCACGTTGCACTCCTTGGGAAGTTGGAAGGTCTTCAGGAACCGAAGCCATCGATTGCCTTCTACAGCGCGCTCTCCGCTCACACTCAGTTTCCCTGATGTGTCGGCTTGAACCTTGAGGTCTTCCTTCTCGAATCCCAGACCTGAATTGGAACATGGAGAGGTGTTAAAAGTTCATGAATCAAAGGAGAGACGATGGAGAGAACAGTAGCAATTGCCTGAGACGTCGACGAGCAGCGCGTCGAGTTCTCCCCATTTAATCCATTCGCAGGGAGGAAAGCACTGAGTGAAAGTACGCAGAGATGATTTGGCTTCCATTTCTGTAACTTTGGCGAACTCTAGGAGGTTGTTGATATTTGAATGCATGGAATGAAGGGCTTTGCTTGGGAGAAGGAAGATATATATTCCCTTAATTTGGTTGATTGTCAAGTTTAGGTCACCTGAAACTTCATGTCTGGAACTACCTTAGCTGGTGTTCACTTTACTGTAGGAATAAAGTCATCCTTAATTTAACGTGTTTGGATCTGCATGAGAATCTGATTAATATGAGAAAAAGGTCCGTGATATATCTTTTATTGAACAAATGCTATATGCTTATCGAAGCTAAATGTCAACTTTTGCTGGATTCAGAAAAGAAAATTGACTTTCTTTTCAAACACCAATTAAACAAATATGTTTTTACGATAGCAAAGTTCATAAATTTCAAACACCAATTGAACAAATATGTATGAACTCATCGTATATGAGAATGGTGCATGAACCCAACCCAAATAATGAAGGTTAATTCTTATACAACCAATAACAAAAGAAAAATCAAATTGCATAAAATATATTAACTAAAAATGGATTTTTACACAATTCAATTGGGTTCTAATTAATTGGACTGGAGTAACAAAGGGGCAAATTTTAATTAGATTGAGGATTTAATTTAATTGTGTTCAAAATTAAACAATCACCTTATTTGTGGTTGTTTTGAAGAGATCTTTTGCTCCTTAGTTGATGCCTTTTAATTAAATTTATTAGGTTAGGTCTCAAAATTTACAATGATCCTATTACGTAGGAGATCATGTATAGTGTGATCCATGATCCAACAAGAACACAATTGTTTGCATGTCTGCTTATTCTTGATGTTCTTCCTTTCTGTTTAATCAAATTACATTCGATACAAGTAATGCTCCAGCTTCAATGGCATTTTAATTTTTCATTCTCTCGATCGGTTTATACCACAGGTAGATTCCTGTTCCCACCAAGGCCACAGTGATTAGAATTCCGATGATTGTGATCCTACTGCGTCTGCGGAATTCACATTGCAATTCCTTCCCCGTTTCTGCCATTTCTTCGCGCTTCTCTTCTGTCATCTTCTTATCTTCCATTAATGGCTGACCGGTGCTACCAACTGGCTCCGTCGTTCTCGACTTGGTCCTTTGTCGCAGACCACTTTCGCGACCATCGTCTCTCGTCTCCGGCGAAGCTTCCAGTTTTGCGGTGTCACCTTGGGTGCCAAATTTCGGAAGTTCGATCTGGAGGAGGCCGTTCTCAACCTTGGCCCTGATCTCGCTGGCGTTACAGTGATCCGGCACTTGGAAATTCTTGACGAAGCGGCTCCATCGGTTTCCGTTAAGTGGGCGTTCTCCGGTGATCTTTAGGTTGCCGAAGTCGTCGATGCGGACATCGATATGCTCCTTCCTAAAACCTGCACATAGAATTGAGGAGATCAAAAGATGACCAAGTACGTACTGCAAGAACAGATAAAAGGTGTATAATGCATGCATTGCATGCCTGGGAGTTCAACGATGAAGAACTCTGCTTCATTTGATGAAACCACTCGATCTAAAGGAACAAAATCCACGAAGAGGCGCTGTTCGGGGACGGAAGACGGCGATCTCTCCATCGGGCTTTCTTTTTTTACCTTCGAATGATTTGACCGACGGATGAAATCATATATATACGGACAAAGAAGAGTACTTTCTTTGGATGTGCGTGATGATCAAAGTAAGTTATTCCTTTTCGCGTGGTTCTTGAGAGGAAGGCGTGCCTGCCTTCTTCAATCTGCTCTTGCGCAGGTCACCTCGGAGAAGAGGAAACCGAGGTTCCTTGTTTCCTCTGCACGCTTTGCTGCTTCGCTACTTTTCGCATCTGTTCCACTGGAAGTTTCAGAAAAATACGTTAAAACAGAGCAATCAGCAAATGGTTCGTTTGCTTTGCTTGAGACTGAGCTCCTTATAGATTGAGAACAAGTTTTTTTGTCGATTATGCTGCTCTCTTCACCGCCGGCGTCTCTTCGGTCTCTCTTCGCTCCCAATAGCTCATTGCTCCACTCCCTGCGCATTCTTTTCAAGCTCTTCGAATTGAGCTCATCATATTCTCCCGCTTGAATTCGACACACAAGTCAGCACAAAGAAGTTTAATTTTGCTTCCTAATCGCACTCTGCTCGAGCTTCATTCTCCTGGTCATGGCCGGCTAAACTGATCAACATGAGGCGTTCTGTAACGGGATCTTACTGACCTTGTCGTTGCCTGTTTTGGAGCAGCACCTTTGACATTGTCTCTGCGACTTCAACAAAGTTGTTCTGAAATTATCTTCTTCTTTTCTTTCTTTTACCTTTCCCTTTTTTTGAGATTATTTACTTCTTTTAATGGTAATTATAGTTCACAAAATAGTTCCAAATTAAGTAGTAGGAAGATGAGCAGTGATTATGAAAAATAATTAATTGTCTAATAGTTTTTAAAAAATA